>NC_143135.1:6745000-7370000 GCF_059928025.1 Delphinapterus leucas | reverse complement strand
GGCCTGGGCTATGGCGGAAGTTGTGGTTGGGCAGCCTTTGAAAGCTCACCTTTTAACAATATTGAGAAAAGAGAAACGGGGGCTAGGGGAGTGGGGATCCCCAGAGACAATGAGATGACCCCACCCTCCCCCTAGTTCAGCACCTACCTCAGGCAGTGTCCTCCTGTGAGAGGACACTAAGGAAGCTGAAAGTTAAAACTGCTATCAACCCTGGCCCCTTTCTGGCACGTGAGAAAAGCTTCCTAGAACTTTACGAAATGCTAATGTCACCAGGACCATTCAACCCCTAAGTTCTTCTAGAGCTAAGTAGACGCTGTACACTTTGTTTTGTAAAAAACAGGTATGAGTGATAAGAGGGGGGGCCTCCTGCCATGGGCCCCTTCCTGCCCTCTGCAGTTATCCATCCATATGCCCTGAGCCTCAGGTTCTGGGGGGTCTGGAGACACCTTCCCTCCCCAAGCGGCCACTGCTCCGCCAGCCTGCATTTAACCGAACATCTCAGCAATAGCACACAGAACTACAAAACACAGCTTCTGTGCAGCAGACATTTATAGTCTGAGACCCAACCAAGGCTTCCCTCCCTCCTTCAAAACTTAAGACTATAGGCTGAATATTCTGCTTCTTCCTCACAGATAGAATTGTCTCCAATCCATGGCGACAGTCCTCCCAGACCATCTACAGAATCTAAGAGGAAACCCAAGCCTCGTTACCTAGATGCACTCATGGCTGGGAACCAAGCCTCAGCAGAGGCAACTCAGTAGAGAAAGCCCGAGGCTGGCTGTGGCCCTCGGCACCCAGCTCTGGTGGGGCTGCTGCAGAGCGGCCACATTTCCCCACAAGAGCAGAGGTGCTCTCTCTCACCCCCAGCCCCCAGCCCTTTAACCTCTTCTGGCTGGGCCAGTGATTCCTACTCCCTAGTCTGAGGCCCGACTGGAAACAGGCTGGGATACTCTGGGACGTAGCGCGGAAAGGATGGTAGGTGACTGACTACAGGCAGGACACCAGTGCGGGGCTGGGCCAGGCGGGCCCCGTTTCCTCAAGCTGAAACGGCCGCTGCCGCTGTGCCAGCCCTCAGAGGACAGGCCTCATGTGCAGCAACAGTGTGTGCACAGGTAACGAGACCAGGGGAGGGGACCCCAAGTGTCTTCTCCACAGGGAGAGGGGACTATGTACAGGGGGAAGAGGGGAGTCTGGCCAGGGACACCCCCACTTCATCTCATTCAACCAGGAGATCAAACTGCTCAGCAGCTTCAAACTCAGCATTCATGGCCGCGGCCCACTCATCCAGCTCCGATTTCTGGGGGAAGAGAAATGGGGGGCAGGTGAGTGGAGAAGCGGGCACATTGGCTGGAGCATTTCCACCCATACCCTGCAGGCACTGCCTTTCTCCCGTGACAGCCAGGGCTGAGCCCCGGCCCTGCACGTGTCCCGGTGCGTCTCCCCGTGTGTCTGGCGTGACGGCAGAGGAAGGCCCCTGCCCCTCACTCACCAAGATCTCCGGCACCTTCCTCTTCTTTCGTTTCTCTTTCACGGCCGGGGGAGAGATTCCAGGGAGAGTTGTGTCTGGGGCCCAGAGCTTCACAGGGACCCTGGGGACCTCAGTTAGCTTTGAACCCACCACAGGCGAGACTCCAGCCAAGTCTTCTGTGGCCAGCAGCCCCTCAAAGCCAGAGCAGGACCGGCGACCCGGGGTGGAGGTGGAGGCCGAGCCAGGAGTCTCCAGGCGGCTGTAGGATCGCCTGACTTTCTTGGACATTTCCAAGTCTCTGGCGTCCAGGTCTCCTTCCCTGGAGTCGGACTCAACATTCAGGGAGCACAGCGCAGGAGTGGAGGCGGAGGTGACAGGGACACTGCGTGTCGGGAAGACGTCCTCCCGAGTAGGCTCCTTGCTAGGAGGGTTGTTTTCTTTCTCCAAAAAAACAGCGATCTGTACCAGGACAGAAAAGAGAACGCCTCCCTGTTACTTGGCTGTGTTACTTACTTCAAGAAAGGCGCAAGGAGATTTAGGGCAGAAAGAAAGACCCACAGGACCTAAAATGTCCATCCAGTCAATAAGTCCTTACTGGCCACCTGCCAGGCACTGGGAGTAGAGCAGGGAATAAAACCGAGAAGACCCGTCTCCACAGTGCTGCCACTCTGGTGGGGAAAATAGAGAATAGGGAGAATCACGTCATATGTTAAGCACTTTGGAAAAAAACAACAGGACTGAGCATACTGGGTGGGGGAAGGGTTTGGAATTTTAAGTAAGTGTAGGTCAGTGTAGGCCTCACTGAGGTAGCACTGGAGCTATGACTTGAAGGAGATAAGGGAGTAAGTCATCTGGAGGAGAAATGTTCTAGGCAGAGAGAACAGAAGGTGCAAAAGTCCTGAGGTGAAAGGGTACCAGTCAGGGTCAAGGAACAATAAGGCTAGCGTGGCTGAAGTGAGAGGGAGTGAGGCGAGGAACTGAGCGTGGGGTTCGAGAGGTAATGGGGGTGTTATAGGGCATTTTGCAGGCCACTGTAAGGGGAGACCCATGGAGCCCCTTGCTCCGAGACCCAGGGAGCCATGGCAAAGTTCTGAACAGGAAAGCACTTAATCTGACATGTGTATTAAGAGGTTCACACACTGGCTTCTCGTAATTCCAGTCTCAGCTGAAGTGCTGCCTCCTCGGGGAGGCGGTCCCTCACCGTGGAACGGAGCAGCCCCTCCTCACCTTCGCTGGTCACCCTCTGTCACAAGGACCTCTTTCCTGAGCAGTGAGCATCACTATCCGATTGTGGCTGCTCGCTGGTTGACTGTGACGCCGACTAGAATGTGCGCGTCACACGTGAGCGTCTTCATCTGTCTGGCTGACCTTGCCTGTGCCCAACACCTTCAGCAGAGCCCTGCGTGGAGCCGGTGTTCCATAAATAATCACTGAGTTAACTTTCACAAAACTTGACACTGAGCTTTGTGACAACCAAGACAAGGCGAGAAACAGGACAAATTTAGGGCCCTTGTGGTTTAATAGAATTATATTGGTTATCAAGAGAGACATTTCCTGGCTACAGATTCTGGGGAATCTGCCCCATGAGTCTTAGTAAAAGGGATGCTGAACAAAATGGGAGTCACCCAGACGACTTCTTCTTCAATCCCTACAGCCAAGCAGTCATCAAAGTCCTTGTGCATTTTTTGTTCAATATCTCATGAATCTATCATTCAACCAACAAGAAAGAGTGGCCACCATAGGGGAGACAGAAGTCCCTGCCCCTAAGACAACAAACATGCAAACAAAATACTCTCGGCTATTCATAAGGCCTATGGAGAAATGTATCAGGCAGGCTTCGGGGAGGCAGTGCCCTTTGAGCTGAGTCCTGTGTGATGCGGTGGTCACGCGGTGAGCCAGGGGAAGAAGCAGCACTCTGCCTTTACCTAACTTCAGGCTCCCACCATCTCACTTCGGGATTCCTTTCATGCCCGCCCACCTGGTCTGGGGGTCCCCAGAAGGCTTTCTGCAATCCATTCTCCACCCAGACCCTAAAGAGATCTTTCTAAAACATCCAAGCCTGCCTCAGTCACTACCTTAAGACTCTCCAAAGCTGCCCACAGAACAAAGGATGAAGTCGAAGCTCATCCTCATGCCTCATCAGGATCTGCTCTGGCTTGGCACGCTCCCTCCCCTGACAAGGTCTGCGGCAGACACATCAAAGCTGCTGTTCCCCAAACCTCATGCTTTTCCTTGTGGACTCCAGGCATCTGCAAACACAGCTTCCTTTGCCTAGAACACTCCTAACTTGTCTTCAAAGACTCAGTTTAAACACTTCTTCTGTGAAACATTCCCTGAGCTACCTGGTCTGGGTTAGGTGCCTTTACAGCATCTAGTACTTTCTTTATTGTAGTCCTCAGCACACTATGTTATCACTTATTTGTCTTTCTCCCCACTTGACTGTAAGCCCCGTGAGCCACTCAGAGGCAGTTAGTATTTCTCATTCATTATATCTTCAGGTACAGATCTCCTTTTAGTGAGACATCCTTAACAATAACTTCTGCTAAAACAGTTAAGGACATTATACTACACTGAGAACAATAGACGAGCAAGAAGAAAGTAGTTAAGACACAGCTCAACTTTTAAAGGAAAATGGTAGAGAATACAGGGCATCAATAGCTAAACGCACCCAGCGTGCAGGAAGTAAGCAAGACTGGCGATACACATAGGTGTCCAAAGGCAAATTGTTTCAAAATACAGCAAATAGCTCCCTGGGCAGACGTGAGCAGCCATTATATTCCGCCTCAGCTCTAGACTGTCTGTCCTGGATTCCCCTTAACTAAGAAAATGAAAATGAACTTACCCGGGGGCTCCTTCGAGGCGAATGAACAGACGGGATCTGTGGAGACAACACTAGTTGATCACATCAACACTAGTTGATCCCACTTCTGGCTCCCCACCTACAACCCCTCTCTCTGTCCTCACCTCTACAGTACGGGCCACGATCTTCTTCAAGACGATGGGCTTTCTGACTGGAGCCGCCTGGGGTGCCTGGAAAAGAGGGGTGAACTTGAGCTCTACATTAGCCCAGGGGCATCCGGGGCAGGAGGAACTGAGGAACCCGGGGCTCACCTTAGGCCAGATTTCCGGGAGGATGCTTGGGAGATCAGAGCCTGATGTCCGCTGGGACCTCCGCAGAGACTGAGTGGAAGTTGGGGCGCTGGGACCTGGAAAGAGACAAATTTAGCAGGTAGGGGAGGACTCTAGACCTCAGAGTCTGGAGAGAACAGGAGCTGAAGAGAGCGAGAGAAGTTCCCAAACAGGCCCTTTGGGGGCGCCTTCTCGGGCGGGGGACGAGCCTCCTAGGGCGGTGGGGGGAGGGCCTTCCTCACGGAACTGCGTCCCACAAACTGCTCAGCCCCATCTCTCCCGCGCGCCCTCCGCTCACCGGAGCACTGGGCGGCCCCTCCGGACCGGGTTCGCCTCTGGGACATGTCTAGCCTTGGTCTCGAGCTCTACTGCCGCAGCCACCGCCGCCAGGGCTCGCGCCAACCCGAAAGGCAAACGTTCGAATTACCCGCCTTACCCGGGAGGAAGCGGAAGTGACGTAAAGCGGGAGGGCCGCCGAGCTCTGGTCACCCCCTTTCCACCCGCCTCCACGTCTAGCGTCTGCAGGGGCGGGGCCAGAGGCGAGCTGGTGTCATCAGCGCGCGCCGCACCCGGAAGAGACGTGGCAGTGGAGGGATAATCGGAGGGTTCTGAGCTGGAGGGAGCCGAGCGAGAACTCGCCTGAGTGCTGTCTGACCTTCCGCGCCTCGGACCGGCGCTCGCGCCCGTGGGGACGAGTGCCGCAGCCGATTCGTAACACAGAGTGGGGTCTGTGGGGAAGGTGGGGGCGGGGCTTGGAGGGGGTGGGGCTCGGGAGGGGCCCCTAGGGGCGGGGCCGGTGGTATCGGAGAGACTGATGGAGGGGCTTGGCCAGGTTTGGGATGCGGGAGGAATCTGGGGTCTCCGGAGGTGGGATTTATGCAGGGGGCGTGGCCGGAATGGAGAGGGACGGTGGGCAAGAGTTTGGGGTTGGGGTGAGTACGAGAGGTGTCTAGGGCAGGTAAGAGTGAAAACAACTGGGCTGGTGAGTGCGTTGTGGCGGCCACCAGAACCTGGCTCCCTGCCAACTCAGACCCCTTCCTCAGGGTCGACTATGGGGCTTTGCAAGTGCCCCAAGAGGAAGGTGACCAACCTATTCTGCTTCGAACACCGGGTCAACGTCTGCGAGCACTGCCTGGTAGCCAATCACGCCAAGGTGGGTGTTCAGAGGAACGGCTGAGCAGGGCACTAGGTGGGCAGGTAGTACTGACTTCCTCCAAATCCATGAAGGGCCTGGCCCTAGAATGGAAGCTCCACAAGGACAAGGACTTAGTTTATTTTGTTCACTGTTGTATCCCCAGTGCTTAAGTCAGAGTATGGCACACTGTGTGTGCTCAATAAATGTTTATTGATTGGTCGAACAGAAGGATCAATCTCCTCTGTGATGAGAAAAAGAGGCATCTGGGCTTTGGGGAGATGGGCTGTGGAGTTCCTGCTCCCGTTGTGACCTCTTTCTCCCACTTCAGTGCATCGTCCAGTCCTACCTGCAGTGGCTCCAAGATAGCGATTACAACCCCAATTGCCGCCTCTGCAACATACCCCTGGCTGCCCGGGAGACGACCCGCCTGGTCTGTTATGGTGAGGCCTGGGCACCTTATGGGGGGGTCAGGACAGGCCCAGCGTGACCAGTTTCCAGGCACTCCCCAAGCAGCAGGACAGTGACCTCTCAAGCCTGGGAGGCTGGAGCCCCAGATTCTGGTCCAGCTAGGTTACTTACCTGCTGTGTGAGCTCAGGCAAGTCATTTCCCCTTTCGAGGCCTTAGTGTTTTTCCCTAAAAATTAAAGCTTCTAGCTTCTTCCCTGCCAATCTCTAGGGTTGAGCGAGAGCCAGTCAAACTTGTGGGTGTGGTTGTAGCTGTGAGCAGTAGCTGGCCATACCAGCAGTGAGCTGAAAGCATGGGGCTTTCAGACATTCAGGATCCATTTCTGATTCCAAGATTAAACAGAGAGGAACTGCATTCCTCACAGTAATGTCAGCTAAAGGAAGTCAGCAGGGGCATGTGTCATGACCTTGACCTGACTCTGGTGTAAGAGCCTTAGCTCCACTTTTTGAAGGAACTAGTGTAAAAGAGTGTGCTCCATGTATGTGTTTATCACTGTGTGTTTATATGTGCATGAACTGAACGTGCATTGTCTTTACATAAGTGTTAGTGTATTCATTTGTACTATGGGTGAATGAATGGGTAACTGCTGTATGTGAACATATAAGCACAGGTGTGTTGTGGGGTTGCAGGAGAATTCCTAGGTGAGGGTGCTTAAGTGTTAGCAAACATGAGTGTATAGATGTGTATGTGAGAGTTAGTGTGCCCATATGTGTGGATGTAGGGGATGGCACCTGCGTTTGACATGTATATAAACACGTGTATATCTGTGCCCATGGATGTGTACACCCATACGTGTTCCTGTGTGTATGTCTAGTAACCTTTTCTGAAACTGTTCTTGATGAGCTGTTAGCCCAACGAGCTTGTGATGAGTGCGAGTCCAGAGAGGACTCATGGAAAGGGTAGGTGGCATCTTCTTCCCACCCACTCCCACCCCCTAGTGGGCTGGGAAGTTTGGTAGCATCTGCCTTGACTTAGTCGGGTAGTGGTGGCCAGGAAGGCCAAAGTCTTAGGGAATACTGATGAAGTGGACCTGGGGTAAGGATGGGCAGGAGAAGGCCCTGGGCTTACACTTACGTGTGCATGTATCTCTGCAGCAGGCTGGGGGCTCTTGCTGGGCTAGGGGTCCTAAGTGTCTTCTTCTTCATGTCTTTCCTCCACTACTTCATGGGCCCTCAGATCTCTTCCACTGGGCCTGCCTCAATGAACGTGCTGCCCAGCTACCCCGAAACACAGCACCTGCTGGCTACCAGTGCCCCAGCTGCAGTGGCCCCATCTTCCCTCCAACCAACCTGGCCGGCCCAGTGGCCTCCACACTGAGAGAGAAGCTGGCCACAGTCAACTGGGCCCGGGCAGGACTGGGTCTTCCTCTGGTGAGAGCCTGTATCCCCTGGGTCCCACCTGGGCCAGGTGGGTGGGTGGGGACAGCACTGGGCAGGCTGGTGACATCTGTTCTTTCCTCCAGATTGACGAGGTGGTGAGCCCAGAGCCTGAGCCCCTCAACACTTCCGACTTCTCTGACTGGTCCAGCTTTAATGGTAAGTGGTGGTCTCCACCTGCTGTTGGGGCCCTTGCCTCCCTGCTCTGCTGACAGCTCTCTTCCTGCCCACAGCCAGTGGTAGCCCCAAACAAGAGGAGACAGCCAGCGCTTCTGCTGCCCCAGCCTTCTACAGCCAAGTCCCCCGGCCCCCTGCTTCCCCGAGCCGACCCGAGCAGCACATGGTGATCCACATGGGCAATCCCGAGCCTTTGACTCACGGTGAGCCGGGGAATTGTCCAGGCCAGAGGAGGATAGAATGGGAGTGGGGTGCTTTGCATGGAGGGGGCTCGGGGGTCTGGACACCCACCCACAGGGACCCTCCCTCACTCCATCACAGACGTTACCTCCCCACAATTCCGAGATGCTGTTAGGCTGAGGAGGTCCGGGACGTCCTGCCCTTCCCTCTCCCCACCCCGCTATGGGCCAGTTTTCCTGAGCCTGTGGATGCCGGTGGCTCTGCCCCTGCAGCCTCAGCCCCAAGGAAGGTGTATGACACGCGGGATGATGACCGGGCACCAGGCCTCCATGGGGATTGTGATGATGACAAGTACCGTCGCCGGCCTGCCCTGGGCTGGCTGGCCCAGCTGCTCAGGTACATGGGGTCAGGTGGGGCAGGATGCCAGGAAGGGGGAGGAGGGGAAGTGAGAGCCAGAGACCCTGGCAGGACGATTTCATGACAAAAGAGGCTTGTTCTGGGTAAAAATGGGACATGGTACAGGGGCTGTGCACCAAAGCCTGGGCTAGGGTCTTCCCCCCTCCGGGTGTTTCCTTGCGTGCTACATATGAGGTTCGGACTCGGGCTCTTTGAGGCCCCTTCCTGCTCTGACACCCCCCAATCTTTGTGACTCTCCTTATACCCAACACATTCCAGTTTCAGAACACAGTTGTTGCCTCAGCTGGTTTGAGCTGCACAGTCAGCCTGGTAGTGGGCAGGCGCAGGGATGACCACCCTTGAGGAAACCAGGCTCAGGGATGGTGGCGCTGGGGCCGGAAGATGAGCGTCATGGCTGGGGCTCCTCTCCCGGCTGCAGGGGCCGCCAGGGACTGGAGGCCTGACCTGACTTCCCCTCATCCCCCCAGGAGCCGGGCTGGGTCTCGTAAGCGGCCGCTGACCCTGCTCCAGCGGGCAGGGCTGCTGCTGCTCCTGGGGCTGCTGGGCTTCCTGGCCCTCCTTGCGCTCATGTCTCGCCTGGGCCGGGCTGCGGCTGACAGCGATCCCAACCTGGACCCGCTCATGAACCCTCACATCCGTGTGGGTCCCTCCTGAGCCCCTGCTTATGGCTAGGCCAGCCTAGGAGCTGGGGGCCTGAGGGTGGGTAGAGGGGGAGGTCCAGGGGCCCTTCTCTGCTCCTCTTCCTCAAGCCTGAGACACTAAGATCCCAGGCCCAAAGCCAAGTCCACCAGAGTGGCTGCAGGCTAGGCCTGGGGTTCCTGCAGATCAAATATTTGTCTTGACCTTCTCCTCCTGGGTCTCCAGCTTTCCCCCTCCCTCCCCCAAAGGAGCTGACAGGTGGAAATAAATGACAGACTTTATTAAAACACCCGAAGCAGCCTTTTCCTTCCCCCTTCTCAGCCTGGGCCCCAAGCCTCAGTGGTTCTCTTCCCGGTACTCTATGGCCAGAAACTCCAGGGACAGGCGGTTGAAGAACATGGCTCCGTTGAGCACTGGGCAGAGGAGAGAGCCCCCATCAGCCTTGCCTGCCCCCTCCTTGCTGCATCTCAGGGTTCCAGAGCTCCCCCCTCCCGCTGCGTACACCCTACTCACTCAGGACGGTCAGGGAAAAGCATCGATGAAACTTGTCATGTGTCATCTCAGCGTAGAGTGACCCCATGGCGGCCCAGCAGATGCCGATCACCTGGGAGAACTGTAGGCCCCATCCCGTGGGAGAGTGGCCCCCTGACACAACAGGGGGATTTCCATCAGCCCCTGGGCCTCCCCTGACCAGCCCTCGAGCCCCTGCCCTGGCCTACCATCAGGACAACTGTGTAGCGGAAGCTCATGCGGTCATAGTGGTGGGTGATACAGAAGTTGTGCACGTCGCTGGCGAAGACGGTCAGGTGTATGAAGAAGAGCATCAGAGCAGCCATGGTGAGAATCATGCCTTGTGGGAAGAAGAGCACGGCCACGCGGTCCCGCCACCGCATCCTGGTGGCAGCACAGACTCAAGGCAGCTGGTACAGCTTGAGCAAGCGGACACTGCCCAGGAGGAGCAGCCCACCCCTCTGGTTCTGGAGCGCACAGTCTGGAATAGCCGTAGGATTCTAGAATTGGGAGGACATAGAGAACAAGATTCTCGAGCACAGGCTGTTTCCAGCCAATACAGGAGTGTTTCTTGGGTGGCCAGGGCAGCTCTGAACTGTGGAGGGGGGCTGGGCTAAAGGTACAGAGCAGTGGGGCCCTAGCGTGTTGAGAGAGGGACAGCGTACCTCACCATCCCAGCCCACACACTTTGTGCTCTTGGGCAAATCTTCTCACTAAGTCCTCAACAGTTCCATACAGGAGGTAGTGTGGGCACATTCTGCAGATGAAGAACTGGGGCTCAGAAGAGCGAAGGGGGGACTTCCCTGGTGGCACAGTGGTTAAGAATCCGCCTGCCAATGCAGGGGACACAGGTTCGAGCCCTGGTCCAGGGAGATCCCGCATGCCATGGAACAACTAAGCCTGTGTGCCACAACTACTGAGCCTGCGAGCCACAGCTATTGAAGCCCGCATGCCTAGAGCCCATGCTCCACAACAAGAGAAGCCACCACAATGAGAAGCACACGCACCACAACGAAGAGTAGCCCCCGCTCGCCGCAACTAGAGAAAGCCCGCGCACAGCAACGAACACCCAACACAGCCAAAAAAAAGAAAAAAAAAATGTGAAGGGGCATGTAGGTCCTCAGCAAGTCTTAGGCAGATGAGAGGTCAGGTGTAATCTCTCCTAATGAGATCTCTCCAGTAGAACTGGAGGATGTAGCCAGGTGAGGGCAGGCCTGGGCTGGATCACAAACTCCAAGTATTTGTTCCAGCCCCTAATGGGGAGGAAGTAAGGGAAGGGACAACAGATTCTCCATAGCTGTCCCAGGACCTTCCCACATCCTCCCCAGGTGGGCCCTGGAGAGCAACTGGCTTTTCCATCTTCTCCCCAGATGTTCTTCCAACACATGATGCTGACCAGCTCTCCCCTCTGCTGCCTTCCAGCACTCAGCATCTTAACACTCATTGTCTCTACCATTCCAAGAGTCCCATGAGAAAGCTGGGACTGGCGGCACAAATCCTATTTTACACACAAGCCTGGGGCACAGAGAGGGATTGTCAGCTCAAGTTTTCGCAGCCAATGAGTGAGGGAATCAGTACTAATATCCACTTCTACCCGAGGCTGTGGAATGGGCAGGGACAATTAGATGCCAAGAAAAAAACATTTCCTCTGTACGTGTGAGAGGTGAGAACTCCAGGACTGTCAACAAAATAAGTCAGAAAACTGGCCAGAAATGGTGTGGAGGGACATGCAAACTCCCAGGAACTATTGTAGAAGAAGAGTTGATGTTGAACTTGGCCCGCCCCATTGCCTCCTGCCTGACTGTCTGCCCCAGAAGTCAGGTCCCAGGTCAGGTCAAGACCGGAAGTCTCCTGCCTGGAAGCAGTAAGGTTAAATAAAGCCTGACACCACTATCCATTATTGCTGCCCAGTGTCATTAATCACAAGAGACCCTCAGACCCCCATCTTAACACATTGAAGGGGTGATGCCCGATGCCCAGCTGTGTTCACAACACTGAAACAATTGTTTGCACTTTAGTTCTCATTTGAATACAGACGAATGTTTTTATGTTAGGGCTTCTACCTCAGTGTCATTAAAAAAAAAATTACCCCCAGGGGCTTCCCTGGTGGCGCAGTGGTTGAGAGTCCGCCTGCCGATGCAGGGGACACGGGTTCGTGCCCCGGTCCGGGGAGGATCCCACATGCCGCGGAGCGGCTGGACCCGTGAGCCATGGCCGCTGAGCCTGCGTGTCCGGAGCCTGTGCTCCGCAACGGGAGAGGCCACAACAGTGAGAGGCCCGCATAATGCAAAAAAAAAAAAAAAAATTACCCCCATAGTGTATGAATATGTTCTTGTAAAAGATTTGCATCATACACAGGCATACAGAGGAGAATGTACCAGTCTCCCCCCTCCCCCCCACACACCTACGGAGGTAACCCCTTCAACAGTTCGGTGAGTGGGCATCTTTTGAGTTCCTTCTTTTTAAAAAAAATTTTAAAAATTATTATTATTATTATTTTTTTTTTTTTTTGCGGTACGCGTGCCTCTCACTGTTGTGGCCTCTCCCGTTGCGGAGCACAGGCTCCGGACGCGCAGGCCCAGCGGCCATGGCTCATGGGCCCAGCCGCTCCACTGCATGTGGGATCTTCCCGGACCGGGGCACGAACCCGTGTCCCCTGCATCGGCAGGCGGACTCTCAACCACTGCGCCACCAGGGAAGCCCTATTATTATTTTTTTTAATTTATTTGTTTTATTTATTTATTTTTGGCTGCATTGGATCTTCGTTGCTGAGCACGGGCTTTCTCTAGCTGCCGCGGGGGCTACTCGTTGCGGTGTGCAGGCTTCTCATTGTAGTGGCTTCTCTTGTTGCGGAGCATGGGCTCCAGGCACATGGGCTTCAGTAGTTGTGGCACGCGGGCCCTAGAGCGCAGGCTCAGTAGCTGTGGCGCACGGGCTTAGTTGCTCCGCGGCATGTGGGATCTTCCTGTACCAGGACTTGAACCCGTGTCCCCTGCACTGGCAGGCGGATTCTTAACCACTGTGCCACCAGGAAGCCCTGAGTCCCTTCTTGATGTAACTTCATACACCTACGTGTACATCTACATGCATAATTTAAAAAACAAAATCACACCATATGTACTGTCAAAGTATAATTTTCAGAAAGTTAAAAATATGATCTCTAAATAAAGAATAAACATGTAACTAAGATGTCTTAACTCATCGGTGAAGGGGTTCCCCCTCAGTAAGGTAGGAATGCATCTTGAGGAGCTGGATATGGATAGGCATTTAAAGAGGAATATTAGAACATGATTACTAGGTTAGATACAAAATTGGCTGGTGTCCTACAGGGCAAACAAGCCAAATTTTGAGGTTATTTTTCCATTGGATATAGATGTTTTGCATCTCTTTGGGACAATATCTAAATAGCAAGCTCAAACAAATGTACACTCCTATAGGTAATTAAATAATCCTTGGGTGGGCTTGTGAAACAATGCCCCAGTATGATATTGGAAGGTCATGCTACCGTCTGTATTCCAAAGTTTGGATAATTTTTCTTAACAGTATTCTGCAACTTTTTTTTTGAAGTTTATAGATTTCTTGGAGTAGATCTACATCTTTCTACTCTTTTTAAAAACTATATTTATTCAGGCTGCGCTGGGGCTTAGTTGCGGTGGGATCTTCGTTGCAGCATGTTTGGTTTCGGCACGTGGGATCTTTAGTTGTGGCATGCGGACTTCTTAGTTGCGGCATGAGAACTCTTAGTTGCAGCAGGCATGTGGGATCTAGTTCCCTGACCAAGGATCGAACCCGGGCCACCTGCATTGGGAGTGCAGAGTCCCATCCACTGGACCACCAGGGAAGCCCCTAAATCTTTATACTCTTTTCTTCATTTTTCTTAAGATTATAGCTTGATAAGCTTAAATCTTCATGTATATTTTTTATACAGCCTCTGAGTATCCCATAGAGTCAGGGGTCAGCAAACTTCTGTGAAAAACAAGATAGTAGCACGCCCCGGGCCAGCGCGGGCACTCAGGCCTCGGTGGCGTGGTGATGGCCGCCTCGCACCGAGCAGCGAAGCTGGCGGCCAGCAGTCTCCAAACCCCGGTCAATCCCAGCACCGGAGCGCGGGTCACCCATTACGAACGCAAAGACCCCGTAGAGTCCCTGTCGGCGGCGGCAGCGGCCTTGGAGGAGGAGGAAGAGGAGGAGGAAGAGGTGGCGGGGCTGGCGCGGGCGCCGGCTGATTTTAACACCAACATTTCTGGGGTAAATGAACAAAAACGTATAAGCTGTGAGGATTTTGTGGACCTTTCTGATATTTACCACTCTAATGAAGAGTACTTCAGGAAACTAGAAGAGCTGAAGGCAGCCCACATGGAAACTATGGCAAAGTTAGAGAAAATGTACCAGAATAAATTAAATTTAAAGGAAGTTCAGCTAGCGATCACCATGGAAGAAGCTGCTAGTGTCTCTTCCAGGTCTGTATCAGAAAAGAGCTCCCATCATCCTGTTTCATTAATGACATCAATTTCAGAGCCTGATTTAGGTCAGTCTTCCTCCTTGATTGTGTCTTCCTCTGAAGATGAGTTGCCCAACGTAGAAAAAGAGTATTCTGAGAAAAGCAGAATGATGACCTATGCTAAGGAGCTCATCAACAACATGTGGACAAACTTCTCTGTTGAAGATTATATTCAGTTTGAAGATGCTGACTTGCCAGCACTCGAAAAAAAAAAAAAGAAGCCAAAAGAATAGGTGCCAAAGATTACAGTACCTGAGCCTTTTCAAATGATGATTAGAGAGCAGAAGAAAAAAGAAGAGAACATGAAATCTAAATCAGATATTGAAATGGCACGCAAACTGCTCAAGAAACAAGAAGAAGAATCAGAGTGTAAGAAAAAATTCCGAGCCAACCCAGTTCCTGCGTTTGTCTTTCTCCCCCTTTATCATGATATAGTCAAGCAAAATGAAGAACGGAGGAGGTCTATGAAGGAGAAAGACAAAGAAGCTCTTTTGGCCTCGCAAAAGCCGTTTAAGTTTATTGCAAGGGAGGAACAGAAGCAAATTCGGGAAAAGCAGCTGAAAGACTTTTTTAAGTCTAAAAAGAAAACAAACCAATTTAAAGCCAGACCAATACCTCGATCTACTTATGGTTCAACTGCCAATGACAAGTTAACAGAAGAAGAGCTCTATAGAAACATTAGGACGCAGCAGAGAACCCAAGACTTTTTACAGAATTCATCCCCTCTGCCTTGTAGTCCAGCTCACAGAAGTTATGCTACAAGGAAGCCCAAGTGTCCTGAACAGGCTGAAAAGTCCAAGTGTAAACACAAGGTTAGGTGCCAGACTGCTGATACTGAATACCTTCCTGAGAGATATCAGAAACATCACTCAGAACAGAAGTGTCCAAAACCCCTGACAGTCTGTGAACCATCTGACCTTCATGCAGCCTCACATGCATCCACTGAAAGAGAGAAAATCTTGGCAGATATTGAAGCAGATGAAGAAAATTTTAAACAAACACGTTGGCCTTATCTGTCTCCAAGGCGCAGGTCACCAGTAAGAAGTAGAAATGCAAAACCTGTGCCTTGTAGCTGCAACCCTCCCATGCCCACGGTGTCCTCCAGGGGAAGAGAACAAGCCACAAGGAGATCACTTGAGGAAAAGAAAATGTTGGAAGAAGAGAGAAATCGGATCCTAACTAAGCAGAAGCAAAGAATGAAAGAATTGCAGAAACTCTTGACAACCCGGGCTAAGGCTTATGACTCACATCAGAGTTTAGCTCAAATGTCTAAATCCAGAATAAAATCTCTCAGAAAGAGTGAAAAAGAAAGGATGACAGAATACCGACGAGAACTAGAAGGAAGAGAAGAAAAATTAAAAAACAGGCCGCTGCTATTTGAAAGAGTTGCTCAGAAAAATGCAAGAATGGCAGCAGAAAAGCATTATTCTAACACCTTAAAAGCACTAGGAATATCTGATGAGTTTGTTTCAAAGAAAGGCCAAAGTGGAAAAATATTTGAGTACTTCAGCAATCAAGAGGTGAAAAGTTTCACTGAAGATAAAGAAAGCTTTAATGAGGAAAAAATAGAAGAAAGAGAGAATGGGGAAGAAAATTATCTTACTGATACCAACAGCCAAGATTCTTGCAAGGAAACAGGTGAAGCTGATGAAGAGGGTGGAGAAGAAAATTGTGTTGAAGAATAAAACTGAATCAGTCGACAGGGTCTCCTCTCTGTTCCCCTGATGTTGTTGGCAGCATTGGGTGTCAGAAGCCGCGCGTGTGGTGTTAAGGACATCCATGGGAACCCGTCTGATAACGTGCAGGTCTCTTTTTGTTCCGGACGCGCAGGTTCAGCGGCCATGGCTCACGGGCCCAGCCGCTCCGCGGCATGTGGGATCTTCCCGGACCGGGGCACGAACCCTTGTCCCCTGCATCGGCAGGCGGACTCTCAACCACTGTGCCACCAGGGAAGCCCCGTGCAGGTCTCTTGAGCAAAGTCCTCGTGTAGCCTGAAAAGGCCGAATCCAGCTGATGGGTCATTTGGTCAGTTAGAGTCAGGCTTTGCCTATTCAGTTTTTAAAATTACTACATATGGTCTGTTTGCAACTTTGATCTTACTTCTATTTTTAAAAAGTGTTTGAGAATCACAGCTGTCACAAACTGATTAGGTATAAAAATATACATAATTTTATAATTTTGGGTGGAAAAAATTGCTTAGCATTGAGAGCAGAGGGGAGTATTGGCCTTTGGTTTGAAAAAAAAGTTCTGGAAAGCATGAATCAATAAATATTTTTAAATTAAAAAAGAAAAAAAAAACAAGATAGTAAATGTTACAGGTTTTGCCAGCCGTACGTCTCTGTTGCAATGACTCAACTCTGCTGTTGTAGTTAAAAGTAGGCATAGGGCTTCCCTGGTGGCGCAGTGGTTAAGAATCTGCCTGCCAATGCAGGGGACATGTTTGAGCCCTGGTCTGGGAAGATCCCACATGCCGCGGAGCAACTACGCCCGTGTGCCACAACTACTGAGCGTGTACTGTAGAGCCCGCAAGCTGCAACTACTGAGCCCACGTGCCACAACTACTGGAGCCTGTGTGCCACAACTACTGGAGCCCGCGTGCCACAACTACTGAAGCCTGCATGCCTAGAGCCCGTGCTCCACAACAAGAGAAGCCACCGCAATGAGAAGCCCGCGCACCACAATGAAGAGTAGCCCCCGCTCGCCGTAACTAGAGAAAGCCCGCACGCAGCAACAAAGACCCAAGGCAGCCAAAAATAAATAAATTAAAAAACCAAAAGCAGGCATAGATAATATGTAAATGCATGGGCATGGATGTGTTCCCATGGACACTGAAATATGACTTTCATATGATTTTCACATCATGAAATGCCATTTTTTTTTCAACCATTTAAAAATGAAAAAAAAAAAGCTTACAGGCCATATGAAAACAGGTGGTGGGCTGTGTTTGGCTGGCAGGACCCCTGCCAAAGAATAAAGTGGTTTCCATTCCATCCCTGGCCCCCCCAGCCCATCATAAGTAATGTTTCAAGGACCACACTGACAGTCTTTTTCTCCTTTTCATCCATTCAAACTCGGCGTGTCTCAGTTTGAACTGCAAGTCTTTCCCTATCTTCAGCTCTTCACCTGGGTGAACAGCTGTACCTTTGTCCCAATTGGAAACCTGAGAATTATCCTCAACATCTCCACCTAACCCCTCCGTCAGCACATCCCATCAGTCACTTAAGATGTGCCAACTGTGTCTTCTAAGCAGCGTATAATAGGAGTTCTCAAGTTCAGGTGCACCAGAACTACTTGACTTAAAAAAAATAAGCTAGGTCTGAGGGGAGCCCAGAGTCTTTACAACACGCCACAAGTAATTCTGAAGGCAATTCTGATGCACGTCAGAGGACCAGGCCTTGAGAAACACTGCGCTAGAGGCACTGAGCAGCACTGTACGTGCATTTAATCCTCACAGCCCCCTGTAAAATATGTACCCCAATATTAGGAATGGGGGAAACTGAGCTGCTACCTCCGTAACAAGGCAGTGGCAGGATGCCAGACATACCCTCTCTGGCTCCACGGCCCGCGCTCCGTCCACTGCATCTAGGGACATATTCCGCAGCCCCTGTCTGCGGGGGTGCAGGGTTGGAAGCCACGACTCGTCCTCCTTCTGGGAGGACAGCGACTCGACCAGTTCCACAAAATCCTTCCTGTGAAGCTGGGGTAACCCAGGGCTCTGGCGGAACCTCTTCGCTCGGGGAGGAAAGGTGCGGGGGAACTCCAGTCTCGAAGGACCCAGGGCTGCAGGGGGACGTTTCACCCGAAGGACTGCCTTGTTTCAACAACAACTTTATGGCTCCCGGAAGTACCTCCTCCCTATCCCCTGCCCAGCCTCACTCCTGTGGGCTGCACTTGGAGCCATGGCGGCGGCAGCCGCAGGACGTGGCCCGGGCTGTGGACCTGGGGACTCCCCAGAGGGGCCCGAGGCGGAGGCTCCGGAGCGTCGGCGGAAGGCGCACGGGATGCTGAAGCTTTACTACGGCCTCTCGGAGGTGGAGGCGGCGGGGCGCCCCGCGGGGCCGGACCCCTTGGACCCTACAGATCTCAATGGGGCGCACTTCGACCCGGAAGTGTATCTGGACAAGGTGTGTGTATCGGGAGGGGGAACTGGCCCCCGATATATTGCACCCCACATCACGCCTGCGACTTTGTTGGGGGGGGGCGGGTGGGGCGAGGGAAGAGGTGTTCATAAAAGCAGGATGACCCTGGGCCGGGCAATAGGGGCAGAGCTGGAAGATAAGGGGTCGTGGGCAGACTTGGACTGGCCTGAGATGGTGCGAAGTCTGAGGTCTCCTGGGCTGATGTTCTGATAGACCCGATATAGGGGGCGGGGCCCAGGCGCTGACAGGCATAGGACTGGGCCTTGGTTGCAGCTGAGTATTTCAAATGCCGACAAACCCCAAATAGGGTCTGACCTGGTAACTTCTGAGCTATGCCACTTATAGGTTCCTTGTCTGAGATTCCTGGCAGGGGTGGGATCAGGGTTTTCTTGCACCAAAAGCCTACCAGTTAGGGGCAAGGCTGGGGGACATGAGTGCCCCCTTGTCCTGGATACTAACCACCTAATTTCCTCCAGCTGCGAAGAGAGTGCCCACTGGCCCAGCTGATGGACAGTGAGACGGACATGGTGCGGCAGATCCGGGCTCTAGACAGCGACATGCAGACCCTGGTCTATGAGAACTACAACAAGTTCATCTCAGCCACAGGTGATTCCTACTGGGGCACACTCCTCACCGTCCCACATCCCCCAGTTTCTCCTGTGTTGGGGAAACCAGCAGAGGATTTAGACAGAGCAGACCCAGATTCTAGTCCTGCCCTGGCACTAATGCACTCTCATCTTTCTCTCTCAGAGCTTTTTGATGACTGTTGAGGTGATAACTGTTCTCAGAGGGTTGTTTTGAGGACCAAAGGGGAGAAAAGGACAAAATGAAATTTTAAAAAGAAATGAATTTACCTGAAGCACTTAGAATCTCTGACACTAAGGACTCCTCAGTAATGGTTAGTTTCTCTCATTAGTAGTAGCTTTCTTCTCTGGTTCAGGTCTTTCTTGAGAATGGACTTATCTCTCTTTCACTCTCTCTTTTTTTTTCTTTCTTTTCTTCCTTTCTCCTTCTTTCCTTCCTTCCTTCCCCTTTCCCCTTTTCCCTTTCTCTCTTTTTAAATGAAGCAGAGATAGAAAATGTATGACATTAAGGGACAAACATCATATAAAGGTTTTTTTTTTTTCCCTTCTGTCCCCTTTATTCTCTATTCAAGATGGTACTAGACAATGTTCAGTATCATCCACACTAGCTTTTGTCCTGTGTTGGTGAAATGCACTGTTCAGATTTTTGGGACCCACATGTACTTAGTCCTAGAGGCAGATCCTGCAGGTCTACCTGCAGTCTATGGGAATGTCTGTCCTCTGAGTGGGATGAACAGAAGAATGGGGTGACCTGACTGTTGTTTTAAAAGGATCCCTCTGTCCACTTGTTGAGAGTGGACTATAGGGAGGCAAGGATGGCAGAGACACCCATTAGGAGGCTATTATAACAGTCCAGGCAAGATGCTGGTTGTATGGACCACGGTGGTAACCGTGGAAAAGTAGAATGGCTCAAGATTCTTAAAAATTTGTTAGTTGAGGGATCTGGAATTCAGAGAAGGCTGGAACTTGAGGTACATGGAACAAGATGGTCTCTCCTGGGGGGAGTGTACAGAGAGAAGAGGTCTGAGGACTGAAGCCTGGTGCATCCTAGCATTCAGAAGTCATGAAAAGAAGGAAAATCTCACAAATCTTCTTTCTCAAAGAAACAAACATTTGGGAAAGTTTGAGAACAACCCAGACCATGGCTGTCTTAGAAGATAAACGAAGAAGGCATTCCAAGAAATGGAATTGATAAGCTTGACCAATACATTAGCTCATCAGTGGTGCAAGAGAGGGAAGAACTGCAGAAGCAAAGTCCTCAGGAAAGAGGGATGGGATTGAGCAGTGCACATTGGAGAGGCTGGCCTTAACAGGAGGTCAAGAGCTCATCTACTGTAGCAGGAGGGAAAGCAGACTGTGGTCAGAGCCAGTCAGGTGGATAGGTGTGGTAGAGTTTAACTAGAGACCTTTCAGAACACATTAAGGAATTTTCCATTTATCTAAAGAGTACTTAGCTAATCAAAGTGTTTAGACAAATGAGTGATGTGATTTGTGTTTTGAAAAGATCCCTCTTGTCACTGGCTACATTGAAAGGAATAGATTGGAGAGGTGGCTGGAGTGAGGCCATTTCGGTAGTCCGAACCAGAGATTCTGGGAGCTAACACCAGGATGATAATGGGGGGGGATGGACAGTGATGAGTGAATTGAGAAGTGTTAGGAGGCAACATCGACAGGACATGCTGTTGAGGAGCTTTGGGTGTACAGAATGACCCAAGTTTCAACTTGAACAGTGGATGGTGGATGTGGTGCCCAAGAAACTGCAAGAAGATCAGGTGTTGGAAAAGGAACATAATGAGCTAGGTTTGGTTTTGTTTTGTTTTTTTAAGGGGAGCAAGGCATGAGATAAACCTGGACGAGCCTGTGGGGCCAGATCATGAAGGCCTTTGTAGACAAAATAAGAAGGATTTTGGTCTTAATCATAAGAACTCTAGAGATCCATGTCAGGTAATCACAGCATCTCAGTATGGAAGGAAGCTTGAGGGGGTCTAGTCCAATCCATCTCTTCTTTCCTCAGAGTATCTCTAAGGAGTGGCCTTCTGACTCTTGCTAGAAGTGGGGAACCTTTACCTAGTGGTGAGAACTCATAACTCTTTGAAAGAACTTTGAGGCTAAGGGAGCTAGGTTTTGAGGTTTTGGAGCTGTGCATAAGGAGCTAACAAGAAGGCAGATGCATATGTGGCTCTGGAGCTCAGAAGAGAGATCTGAGCTAGAGGAATAAGCCTTGGAGGCAGCTGTGAAGAGGAGGAGAGTTTAAAGGGAAGTGTGGGCAGGGTTGGTCAAGAATGGGTTAGAGCCTGAGAAAAGGAGAGAGCCCAGGACAGAGCTTGGAGGAACGCCTCCGTTTGATGGCCATGGGGAGGAGGAGGGTGAGCCTGCGATGGAGACAGGAGTGGTCATAGAGGGAGAGTGGTGTCAGTATGAATATACGTTAATTCAACTGATTCATTCATTTATTCAATCGCTTGTCAAATATTTGCCTGTGTGCCAAGTACTATTCTAGCAGTAAATAAGACAGTTTCTCAGCTGTCACAGAATGTACATTCTAGAGAAAGAGACAGATAATGAAGAAAGAAAATAAGATCAGTTCACTTCAACAAGAGCTCTGTAGAAAATGAAACAGGATAATATATTAGAGAGTGGGTGGTTGGGACTGATATAGAGAGAGTGGCAGAGAAAGGCTTTTCCAAAGAGGTCACAGTTAAGGTGAATGATGAAAAGTTGACGATGGGAGGATTTGGGGGCAGAGTGGCCCAGGCTGAGGAAACAACTTGTGCAAAGGCCCTGGAAACTCTACGACCAGAGCAGGGAAAGCAAGAGTGTGGGGGTGAAGGGAGCGGGGTCTGACTGCATAGGATATACAACAGGGGTGGTGAGGTTTTTCTTTTCTTTTCTTTTTTTAGGTTTTCTGAAAGGACCAAAAAGTAAATATTTTAGGCTTTGTGGGCCATCTGGTTTCTGTCACGACTACTTATCTCTGCCATTATCATGAAAGCAACTACAGACAGTATAAATGAATGAGCATGGCTGTATTCCAGCAAAACTCATTTACAAAAACAGCCCTGGCATCCAGAGTGACGTCAGCAAAAATAGTGGAGTAAGTGCATTTGAAAATATCCCCTCCATGAAAGCAGCCCTGAACTGGCCAGAATGGTTAGAATAAGCTTTCTTAGACCTCTGGAAAGTAACCAGAGGTGTGCAGCAATCAGAGGAGCATTTATTCAAGAAAAAGAGCTGAATCATGGTAAAAATAATGAATCATATGGTATTTTAGCTTGTCCTAGCCCCACCATTTCCTCTCCAGCTTAGCAGTAGCCTTGAAAAATAGCCCATACTCCTAATATTAGAGGGAGCAGAACAAAGCTGGAGTTCTTTCAAAGCCTCATGCCCAAAGAATTGTCATTATTTAACCTGTCTGGTGGTTTCCTGAAACAGTCCACCCCATAGGTTTGTCTTGACCTGGAGGTCACCCAGTGCTAAAAGTCTCTCACCAGGGCTTCCCTGGAGGCACAGTGGTTGAGAGTCTGCCTGCCGATGCAGGGGACACGGGTTCGTGCCCCGGTCCGGGAAGATCCCACATGCCGCAGAGCGGCTACGCCCGTGAGCCGTGGCCGCTGAGCCTGCGCTTCGGAGCCTGTGCTCCGCAACAGGAGAGGCCACAACAGTGAGAGGCCCGCGTACCGCCAAAAAAAAAAAAAAAAGTCTCTCACCAGAGTTGTTTGTCAAAAACAATTACAGGCAAATGATGTGTCTGTCTGAAGTGATAGATAACACTTGGGCAAACAATAGTACTAACCCAAAAGCTTAAAAGGAAAAGCTGAGGAATGAGATGTTCCTAGGGGCTTTGACAAGCTCTGACACATTATTAGGAATCTTGAAGGCCACAAATGTGTACGGTAGTACACATACTTAAGAAAGACCTGAGAGACTTCCCTGGTGGCGCAGTGGTTAAGAATCTGCCTGCCAATGCAGGAGACACAGGTTTGAGCCCTGATCCAGGAAGATCCCACATGCCACAGAGCAACTAAGCCTGTGTGCCACAACTACTGAGCCTGCGCTCTAGAGCCCATGAGCCACAACTACTGAGCCCGCGTGCCACCACTACTGAAGCCCATATGCCTAGAGCCCATGCTCCCAACGAGAAAAGCCACCACAATGAGAAACCTGTGTACCACAACGAAGAGTAGCCCCCGCTCGCCACAACCAGAGAAAAGCCCGCATACAGCAACGAAGACCCAATGCAGCCAAAAATAAAATAAAATTAATTAATTAAATTTAAAAATCCACTTGCCAGTGCAGGGGACACGGGTTCGAGCCCTGGTCTGGGAAGATCCCACATGCTGCGGAGCAGCTAAGCCCGTGTGCCCCAACTACTGAGCCTGTGCTCTAGAGCCTGTGAGCCACAGCTACTGTGTCCACGCACCCTGGAGCCTGTGCTCAGCAACAAAGAGAAGCCACCGCAATGAGAAGCCCGTACACCACAACAAAGAATAGCTCCCACTCACTGCAACTAGAGAAAGCCTGTGTGCAGCAATGAAGACCCAACACAGCCAAAAATAAATAAATAAATAAAATAAATGTATAAAAAAAAAAAAGGAAAGAAAGAAAGACCTGAGAACATCCTAAGCTCTCACTTCTGGCTTACTTCAGGCTCAGTGCAAGCAGGAAGTGAAGGTTAAGGGAGAGTTGTAAACCTCCTGGCTGAGTGTTTAAGGTATGCCCCAACACACACACGCACACACACACACAGCGCCTCAGTAAATACTAGGAGATTTATTAGTACTAGATATTTAAGGAGATCCTTGTCCAGTCATTAGCTAATCACTAAGCTAACCAAGTAAAGGTTTCAGTGGCTATACACAGCAAAGAATACAAACTTTACAGAGTTGGTTCAGAAACGAATTAGTACAGGTTTAGTAACTCTGAAAAATAATTAGACAAACAATAGCAACAAGCAGCAACAACAAACCCTGGGGAGGAGAGAGGATCTGATTTCTAGAGTTGCCATGTTATATCAATATTATCTAACATGTCTGCTTTTTCAATAAAAATTTATGAGGCGTGCAAATAAAGTAGAAAATCGGACCCATACACAAGAAAAAGCAGTAGAAACTGTCCCTGAAGAAGCCTAGAAGTTGAATTTACTACGTAAAGATTTAAATCCACTATTTTAAATATGTTCAGAGACCTACAGGAAGCTGTATCTAAAGAACTAAAGGAAGGCATAAGAATGTTTCACCAAATACAGAATATCAAAGAGAAGAAATTATTTAACAAAAGAACCAACTAGAAATGATGAAGTACCACAATGAAAATGAAAAATTCACTAGAGGGTCTCTATAACAGATTTGAACAAGCAGAGAAAGAATCAGCAAACTTCAAGATAGGTCAGTTGAAATTATTCAATATGAGGATAGAAAGAAAAAAGGATGAAGAAAATTGAACAGAGCCTTAGAGACATGTGAGACACCAAGTGTACCCGCATATGCATAATGGGAAGAGTGAGAGGAGAGAGAAAGTATCAGAGGAATATATGAAGAAATAATGGCCCAAACCTACCCAAATTTACTGAAAAACATTAATCTACACATCCAGGAAGCACAACAAACTCCAAGTGGGGTAAATGCAGGGAGATTCACACCTAGGCATATCACAGTGAAACTGCTAAAAAAAAAAAAGAGAGAGAGAGAGAAACTTGAAAGCATCAAGAGAAAAGTGACTCATCACATACAAGTGATACTCAATAAGATTAACAGCTGATTTCTGGTCAGAAACCATGGAGGTCAGAAGGCAGTGGATTCACATTTCAAAGTGCTGAATGAAAAAAATGTCAACAAAGAATTATATACCCAGTAAAAATATCCTGTAAAAAAGAAAGAGAGGGACTTCCTTGGTGGCACAGTGGATAAGACTCCACGCTCCCAATGCAGGGGGCCCGGGTTTGATCCCTGGTCAGGGAACTAGATCCCACGTGCATGCCGCAACTAAGTTTGCATGCCACAACTAAGGAGCTCACGTGCCTCAACAAAGGAGCTGGTGAGCCGCAACTAAAGGAGCCCTGGAACCGCAACTAAGGGGCCCACCTGCCGCAACTAAGGAGCCCACATGCCGCAACTAAGGAGCCCACATGCTGCAACTAAGACCCGGTGCAACTAACAATAAATAAATATTTTTTTAAAAAAGAAAGAAATTAAGACATTCGCAGATAAGTAAAAACTGAGAGAGTTCATTATTAGCAGATCTTTACAAGTAAAACTAATTTATTAATAGTTACATATAATAGCAAGTTTAACTGGTTAATACTAGGCAATATTTATTGAGTGTTTAATATAAAACTACACTGATTGAACTGCTTACATATATTATTAATTTAATTCTTACACATCTATGAAGTAGTTAACTATATCTCCATTTTACAGATAGGGAAACTGAGGTAATGAGATGCTAAATAACTTGGTCTAAATTTTATAGATAAGACATAATGTTTAATGCCTTGTTTCAAACGCAAAACAAGTCCAAAAATAACTTTAAAAAATCAGATTTTTTTGTTCTAGTACCTGTAGTAGCTTTTGAAGGAACTGCATTTCTATAAAAGACAAACATTATGCATAATAAATAAATCCCTAAATGAATAAGTTTTATGTTAGACTATTGTTTAACAAGTGAAAAATAAAATCATGACAATCAGAGAGTAGACAAATAGACTAAAACAAAATACTGCCATAAAGGAGAAATGATAATTCAGGAAGATCTAGTAACCTGGGGCCACTTGGTGTAGGAACTAACAGCTCTGTCAGTGTTTGCAGTCACTGGCAAATCGTTATCTTCGCAGAAAGTTTATAAAGTTTATCCAGAGTCAAGAAAACAGTCTAAATTACATCCACAATATTATGCTTAAGAAAATAGAGGCAAGGTTTATATATTCAAGACATATTTAATGAAAACCCCTGCCACTCACTTCCTACAGGGGAAAAAAATCCTTAGTATTTGTGTGAGTATCCTATGGTTGCTATAACAAACTGTCACAATTTTGGTGGCTTAAAATAACAGAAATTTTAAGAAAATAACAGAAATTATGGTCTCATAGTTCTGGAGGCCAGAAGCTCAAAATCAAGTTGTCAGCAGGGCTGCACTCCCTTCAAAGGCTCTAGGGGAGAATCTCTCATGCCTCTTCCAGGTTCTGGTTGACTTAAAACATTTCTTGCAGTGCACCACTCTAACCTCTGCCTCTGTCTCCACATGGCCTTCTCCTGTGTCTGTGTCTTTATTTCTTTAATGTCAAGTGGCAGTGAGGTGGCTAGATGATAGGTCAGATTTTGCCCTCTAGTCCCATTAGTTGTGGTTGGGAGTGAAGAGGTGGCAGTCGATTACTTTATGGTATAAAACCTTTCTATTGCAGGAGAGAGACTTGTGGATCAGGAATTGGAATATGGCCAGGGCAGGTAACAGTGCTTTGACACCCACTAGTATTGGAGGGTCTCCTGCTAAGGTGGGGGCCGGCTTTGGCTCACTGTAGGGACAAGGACACTGGCAGTGGCAGTTCTTACTGGCGTGAGCCCTCGTGAAGGCTGCCGTTTTCTCACCAATATCTGGCCCCACATAACAACCTGTAGGCTTCTGTAAATTGAATAGAATTGAGTCCAGAAATAAACCTGTACATCTGTGGTCAGTTAATTTTTTTATAAGGAAGCCACAGTTACTCAACAGGGAGAATAGGTTTTTCAACACATGGTTGGGATACCTGGATAGCCATATCAAAAGATTGAAATTGGATCCCTACCTCACACGCTATACAAAAATTGACTCAAAATGGATCATAGACCTAAATATAACAGCTAAAACTAAACACTCTTAGAAGAAAACATGGGTGTAAGTCTTCATGTCCTTGGATTAGACAAGACTTTGTTAGATATGACACTGTGATTTGTGATTTATAATAAGAAATATACATTTAGTCTTTGTGCACCATCCCTGGAATAGCTCCTAACCCCTTGTAATTTCCTATATAAGAGCCTTGTTAACAATATTTAGTTTTGTTCCCAGTTCCTGAAATAGCTCTAGTGAAATAAAGTGACATGGATGTCTTTTGGTGTTTATATAACAAGCCCTTTTCAACCACACCTGAGTTTATGTTAATGAGGTGATATTTGGAAAACTCCTAGATAACCCACGGATGGGGGCAGGTTGCCAGCAGAACCAACCATGTGATTAGAGGGTTGGAACTTTCAGCCCCACCCCCCAGGCCTCCAGGAAGGGGAGAGGGGCTGGGGATTGAATTCAGTCACCAATGGCTCATGGTTTAATCAATTATGTCTATGTAGTGAAGTCTCCATAAGCACCCAAAAGGATGGGTTGGTGAACCATGTGGAGGTGTTGGGAAAGTAGCATGGCCAGAGAGGAAATGGAAACTCTATACCCCTTCCCACATACCTTGCCCTATACATCTCTCCCATCTAGCTGTTCCTGAGTTGTTTCCTTTTGTAATAAAACAGTAATCTAGTAAGTAAACTGTTTTCCTGAGTTTGCTGAGCTGCTCTAACAAATTAATTGACCCTGAGGAGGGGGTCATGGGAACCTCCAATTTAGAGCCAATCAGTCAGAATCATAGCTGACAACCTGGACTTGTGATTGAAATCTAAAGTGAGAGAGGATAGTTTTGTGGGACTGAGTCCTTAACCTATGAGATCTGATGCTAACTCCCGGTAGATGGTGTCAGAATTAAGTTAAATCATAGGATGCCCAGCTGATGTCACAGAATTGCTTGATGAGTGGAAAACCCACACATCTGGTGTCAGGTGTGAAGTAGTGTTGAGAGTAGAGACACACAGGAGTGGGTTTTTACTTTATAGACACCAAAAGCACAAGTAATCAAAGGAAAAAAATTGGATAAATTGAACTTAATCAAAATTTAAATCTTGCGCTTCAAAGGACACTATAGAGAAAGTGAAAGGACAGCTCACAGAATGGGAGAAAATATTTGCAAATCATATAGCTAATAAGGGTCTAATATCCAGAATATGTAAAGAACTTTGATTAAGTCAGCACTAAAAAGACAACCCTGTTTAAAAATGGGCAGGGACTTCCCTGGTGGCGTAGTTGTTAAGAGTCTGCCTGCCAGTGCAGAGGACATGGGTTCGAGCCCTGGTCCAGGGAGATCCCACATGCTGCGGAGCAACTAAGCCTGTGCACCACAACTACTGAGCCTGTGCTCTAGAGCCCGCAAGCCACAACTACTGAGCCCACATGCTACAACTACTGACGCCCACACGCCCAGAGCCTGTGCTTCGCAACAAGAGAAGCCACCGCAGTGAGAAGCCCGTGCACCACAACGAAGAGCAGTCCCCACTCACCACAACTAGAGAAAGCCTGCACGCAGCAATGAAGACTCAATGCAGCCGAAAATAAATAAATTTTTTAAAAAATGGGCAAAAGATTTGAATAGACATTTCTCCAAAGAAGATATACAAATGACCAACGAGCACATGTAGAGGTGCTCAACATCACTGGTTATTAGGGAAATGCAAATCAAAACCACAATGAGATAACCACTGCACACCCACTAGGTTTTCCAGAAAACGGAATAAAACAAATGTTGGTGAAGATGTGGAGGATTTGGAACCCTCTGCATTCCTGGTGGGAATGCAAAATGGTGTACCCGAAAACAGTTTGGCCATTCTTCAAAAGGCTAAGCGTGGAGTTATCATGAGGCCCAGCAGTTCCACTCCTAGGAATATACCGAAGAGAATTGAAAACATATGTTTACAAAAACACATACACAGTTGTTCATAGCAGTGTTATTCATGACAGCCAAAAAGTGAAAGCAGCCCAAATGGCCACCAAGTGATGAATGGAAAACAGGTGTGGTCTATTCCATACAATGAAATATTATTCTGCCATAAAAAAGTATGATGTACTAATACACGCTACAACTTAGATGAGCCTCGAAAACATGCTAAGTGAAAGAAGCCAGACACAAAAGGCCACATACTGTATGTAATTCCATTTATTTTATTTTTTTGGTATTATTATTTATTTATTTTATTTATTTTTGACTACGTAGGGTCTTAGTTGTGGCATGTGGGATTTTTGTTGAGGCGTGCACGATTTTTCGTTATGGCGTGTGGGCTCTTCCTTATGGTGCGTGGGCTTCTCTCTAGTTGTGGTGTGCGAGTTTTCTCTAGTTGTGGCGCACAGGCTCCAGGGCGCGTGGGCTCTGTAGTTTGTGGCACGTGGGCTTAGTTGCCCCACGGCATGTGGGATCTTAGTTCCCTGACCAGGGATCGAACCCACCTCCCCTGCATTGTAAGGCAGATCCTTTACCATGGGACCACCAGGGAACTCCATTTATTTTATTTTTTTTAAATAAATTTATTTTATTTAAAATAAACTCCATTTATTTTAAATGTACAGAATAGGCAAATCCATGGAGACAGAAAATAGATGAAAATAGATGAATGGTTGCCAGGGACGGAGGTGAGAGTGAAATAGGGAGTGACTGCTAAGGGATACAAGGTTTCTTTCTGGGGTGATGAAATAAAGAATTGGATAGTAATGTTGGTTGTGCAATCTTGTGCATATAATAAATATACTAAGAACCACTGAATTTTATGCTATGTCCATTATAGCCCAGTTGAAAATCAAAAAGCCAAACCGCTATCAAGCCAGGTTTGACCCGCAGGGTATATAGTTTGCCAACCTTTGGCCTAGACACTGCATTTGTTTATGTAATGATGCATTCATCTGTTCCAAAATTGGAAAGGTCCCAAAGGTTGTATAGTGAAAAGCCTCTTCCCATTCCTTTCCCCAGGTAAAGACAAAACAATCTTTAATGGTAAACTTTACTGAAGATTAACAGAAAAGTGCACAGGTCATAGTGGCCAGCTCCTGGAATTTCACAAATGGAACGCCTCTGTGCAGTCAGCACCCTGGTCAATCAACAGCATGACCAACAAGGCCCCCTCCAGCCTCCTACCAGTTACCACCCACTCTCCTCCCAAGGAGAGTTTTCTCTAGTTGCAAAGTACTTATCTTAGCAAGCCTGAAAGAGTTTGGGGATGTACAGTGTAGTCTTTATTACTCAGTGGTGTGGATGGTTTTTTGTTTTGCCATGGTGCAACTTTTATTTCCATTTAAATGGCTCTGTGGCTGTGCATTCAACAGCAATGCCACCAGTACTAGGTTTTCTTTTATTCTGTTTTAATGACAACTTAGTTTTTGGATTTTTTTTTCCCTTTGAAAGTCAGATTCAAGTTTCCTTTCTGATGTAGTACCTAAATGTCATGGTCCCAAACACCCACTCCAAAACGAATCGGCTCCTCTGATGGTAGCATTTGACAGCCCTGGAAGGAGGTTGTGTCATAGGTTAAATGGTTTGTAAGCAAAAACAAGAATTCACTGGGGGAAGACGAAACGCCTCATGAACTTCCAAGCCTCTTCATGATCGTCAGCCCGTGAGCCTTCTGGTACCTGAGCTTCCATCTTTTGCCTTTGCTCTGGTTTTATTCAGTTGTTTTTTTTGTTTTGTTTTTTTGGCTGCATTGGGTCTTCGTTGCTGCGCCTGGGCTTTCTCTAGTTGGCCGCAAGTAGGGGCTACTCTTCGTTGCGGTGTCCGGGCTTCTCATTGCGGTGCCTTCTCTTGCTGTGGAACATGGGCTGTAGGCGCATGGGCTTCAGTAGTTGTGACTTGAGAGCTCTTGAGCACAGGCTCAGTAGTTGTGGTGCACGGGCTTAGTTGCTCCAAGGCATGTGGGATCTTCCCGGACCAGGGATCAAACCTGTGTTCCCTGCGTTGGCAGGTAGATTCTTAACCACTGCGCCACGAGGAATGTGCCTTTTATTCAGTTTTTAACTGCACGGCACTGTCTGTGCTATGTCCATTAATTCATTATTTGTGAATTGGCAACAGTCACCATTTTCCAAAAAAATATAAGTAACTCCAACCAGTAGCCCCAAAGAGTAGTACAGATGTTTCATATTATGGGACTTTATTTTTTTAGTTACCTTCCTCTCTGTGGAATCTAAGAAGGGTGAATGGTCTTGTCCCACAGACTGTGTTGCTAACATGAGAAGTTCATTTTGTGATTCTTGGTCTACCTCTTCGTGTAACTTTTTAAAAAATCTCTTAATTGTTCTGTAGGTGTTAGCTCTGTGAGTTCTTGTGCATTTTTTTGTTTGATTTTTTCCAGCTATTTTTTCCCTGCATATTTTGTGTCTGTCTGTTCCTTTTTATTGTCATTGTCATTGATGTTTTTCTCCTCACTTTGCCCAAGTTGGGTTGCTGCCCCAATCCTGCTCAGAGAACATTCCCACAGTCCAGGAGCCACACACAGGCCAGGTGTGGGTGTGCGAAGGCTCACAAGTGACTGCTGTTAGATATTGCCATATTCTTTTCCGTAGAAAATGACCTGTTTGCACAACCACCAGCAAATAGGAGAACAGCTCTTTCCATGCACCCTGGCCAACACTAAGTTACTAAAATTTTCAGTCTTTGACAATCTGAAAAGTAGTATCTCTGTAGTTTTTTTTAATAAGATTATTTATTTACATATTTATTTATTTGGTTGCACCAGGTCTTAGTTGCTGCACGTGGGCTCCTTAGTTGCGGCAGGCAGTCTCCTTAGTTGCAGCTCATCAGCTCCTTAGTTGCCGCACATGGGCTTCTTAGTTGTGGCATGTGAACTCTTAGTTGCGGCATGCATGTGGGATCTAGTCCCCTGATCAGGAATCGAACCTGGGCCCCTTGCATTGGGAGCGCAGAGCCTTATCCACTGTGCCACCAGGGAAGTCCCTCTGTGTAGTTTTAATTTAATTTCTCTTGTGAGGTTGAACATTCTTTGTATGCTTAAGAGCTGTTTGATATCCTTGTCTGTGATGTCCTTTTCCTATTTTTCTATAGAGTTGTTCTTTTCTTCTTTTTATTTTTGGCCATGCTGGGCAGTTTGCGGGATCTTAGTTCCCCACCCAGGGGTTGAACCCAGGCCTTAGCTGTGAAAGTGCCAAGTCCTGACCACTAGACCTCCAAGGAACTCCTGAGTTGTTCTTTTTCATAATGATTTGTAAGAGTTCTTCACATATTAGGGAAAAGTAGCCCTGTATGGTATGATTTGCAGTTCTTTTAAAGTTCATTTTGATTTAGCTCATGGTGGTTTTTGTTGATCAAACAATTTTATTAATCTCTTCTTTGATAACTTCTGAGTTTGAGGTGTTTCTAAGCAAGACCTTTTCCATTCCTAATATTATTTTAAAATTCTCCCTGACTTTCTTCATGTACTTTTGTGATTACATTTTAAAATCACATTTAAACTTTGATCCCTCTGCTCTGTGTGTATATATAAGGTGTGAGGTCTGAGTCCAGCTATATATATATCTATTTTTTTTTTTTTTTTTTTTTTTTTTTGCGGTACGCAGGCCTCTCACTGTTGTGGCCTCTCCTGTTGCGGAGCACAGGCTCCGGACGCGCAGGCCCAGCGGCCATGGCTCACGGGCACAGCCGCTCCGCGGCATGTGGGATCCTCCCGGACTGGGGCACGAACCCATGTCCCCTGCATTGGCAGGTGGACTCTCAACCACTGCACCACCAGGGAAGCCCCCAACTATATTTTTATTTTAAATGGCTTTCCAGTTGTCCCAACACTATTTAATAATTCATCTTTTCCCCACTGACTTGAAATGTTACCTTTATCATAATAGTAAATTTCTTTATGTTTCTAGATTTTTGAAAAACCTTCTGTTTTGTTCAATTTATCTCTAATTGTCCATGTACCAGTGCCACACACTTTAAGTTACTGTAGCTATAAAACTGCACGTTTTAAATTCTAGTAAGGCTAGTTCCTTCTTACTCTTTTTCACTTCCAAATTTTAGTTCCCCCTTCTTATTTTTCCACCTGTTCATCAAATTATACTTTTAAAAAAAAAGGAGGGGGGGTCTCTTAAAATTTTACTGATCAAGTTAAATTTCTAGGGAGAATCAACATCTTAGGTTTTGGGGCTTCCTGTCCAAGAATGTGGTATGTCTTCACACTTCTTCAGGCCTTCTGGTATGTTCCTCAGCTTATAAAGGTTTCTTTATGTAAATGTTGAACATTTCTTAAATTTATTTCTAGATATTTTGATCTTTTAAAATTGCTATTTAAAATGGGTCATTTTCTACTGTATCTTCTTATTACTATGTGTGAATGTTGTTGCTTAATTCTATAGGTTTTTTATATTAATTTCATGTTCAGTCACCTTACTAATCTCTTATTGTTTGTAGTAGTATTTTCAGTGATTTGTTTTTTAGACTTTTCAATTTATGCAATTATATCATCTGCAAATAGTGATAATTTTACCTCCTTTACAATTTTTGTATCTCTGTAATATATTACCTGAGTCTAATTGTGTTGGCTAGTACCCCAGAACAATGTCAGACAGCAGTGGTGATCATGAACCTCCTTGCCATGTTTCTAATTTTAATGGGAATTGCTTCTAGCATTGCCTCATTAAACATGATGCTGGTGTTTGGAGGCTAGGGAAATATTCAGCTGTTCATATTTTACTGAGAGTTTTTTAAAAAAAATCAAGAATAGCCGTTGAATCGTCTTTCTTTCATCTCTTAATATGGTGAATTATTATCGAGATCCTCTCATATTGAGCCGTCCTTGCATTCCTGAAATAAAAACCATTTGGACATATTTGTCAGTTATTCTTTTAATACATTGCTGGATTCTGTTTGTTAATTTATATGTGTATCTCCATTTATTTAATTAATTTAATTAATGTATCTATGCATCTCAATTCAAAAGATATGAATGTGTCACTTTCATTTTTGAGCTATTTTTGTCACATTTTTGTATCAGTGTTATGTTTCTTCCACAAAGTTAATGTGAACGCTTTTCTAATTTTCTCTGCTTGAGTACTTCTTACACAGAGCTTTGGAATGAGCTGTCCTTCAGAGCTATGGCAGCACCCCCATGACATCCTCTGGCACCTTTCTGTGGGGGGGAAGGAGAATCTTTTTTTTTTTTTTTAATTTTTAAATTTTTGGCTGCATTGGGTCTTCATTGCTGCACGCGGGCTTTCTCTAGTTGTGGTGAGCGGGGGCTACTCTGTTGCGGTGCACAGGCTTCTCATTGCGGTGGCTTCTCTTGTTGCAGAGCATGGGCTCTACGCGTGTGGGCTTCAGTAGTTGCAGCATGTGGCCTCAGTAGTTGTGGCTCGCGGTTCTAGAGCACAGGCTCAGTAGTTGTGGCGCGCAGGCTTAGTTGCTCCATGGCATCTGGGATCTTTCCAGACCAGGGCTCGAACCCGTTTCCCCTGCATTGGCAGGCAGATTCTTAACCACTGCGCCACCAGGGAAGTCCTGGATAATCTTTCTTTGACAACATTCTCAGTTCTCTCTGTTCATGTATTCTTGCTCTTCTGGAATCCATTTAGGTAAATTCTGGTTTTTTGTGGCAAATTATCCATTTCATCTAGGTTTTCAATTTCTTTACACAGAATTGAGCTAAGTTGTATCTTGTGATTTTTAAAATATCTGTGTATTTGTGATTGTTTCTCCCCTTATTTCTTATTTTGTGTATATTTTTTTCCCCATTTAAAGATTAGGGTAGCTCACATTTTATATATTTTGTTTTTCATTTTTTTTCAGTGACCCTGACCTTTGATCTATTTATTAGTTCTCCCATTTAAAAAAGTAAATTAATTTCTGCTTTTAGCTTTATTAATTCCTGCTTTCTTTTTTATTTTTCTGCTTTCTTTTCTGGTTTCTTTTGTAGTGCTTTTTCTAACTTCTTGAGTTGAATGTTTATTCTAATTAGTACTATAAGAATTTAGGACTGATTTCCTGTGAACATTGCTTCAGCTATATCCTATAGGTTCTTACAGTGTTTTGATTGTTGTTATTTTTTACATATACAGAAATTTCAGCTTTGATTTCCTTTTTGATCCAGTAGTTGATAATAATGAGGTTTTCTCTAAATAATGGGATCTCTTTATTTTCTAGTTTTGTTATTAATCTCTAATTTCATTGCATTGTGATCAGGGAATGCTTTCTGTACCATTTAGTTTCTTTTCTTTAAATTTATTGAGATTTTTTTGTATGACCTAATATGTGGTAAGGTTTTGGTGTATTTTATGGAATCTTGAAAAGAATAAAAATCAAATAGGTCTTCCATATTAATGATATTATTTAAGACTTCTGTATCTTCATTTGGTTTTTATCCTTTTGGTCTGTCACGGATTGACAGAAGTGGATTAAAGTCTCCTATAATAGATATGTTTCTGCTTCATCCTCATTGCTTTCATTTATGCATATTGATGGTGAGTTCCAGAGTGGAATTAGGGATATTAGTTGGGAAATGTTAGCAGTAGTTGGACAAGAGATGATGGTGGCTTGGAAAGAAAATGTTGGAGGTAAACTTTATGCAACTTGCCAATGGACTGAATGTAAGGTAAAGGAGAGATAAGAATCAAAGATGACTCTTAAGAAATGGCCAGGAGGGCTTCCCTGGTGGCACAGTGGTTAAGAATCCGCCTGCCAATGCAGGGGACACGGGTTCAAGCCCTAGTCCGGGAAGATCCCACATGCCACGGAGCAACTAAGCCCACAAGCCACAACTACTGAGCCTGAGCTCTAGAGCCTGTGAGCCACAACTACTGAGCCCGTGTGCCACAACTACTGAAGCCCGCATGCCTGGAGCCTATGCTTCGCAACAAGAGAAGCCACTGCAATGAGAGGCCTGCGCACCGCAACCAAGAGTGACCCCCGCTCGCCGCAACTAGAGAAAAGCCCGCGTGCAGCAACGAAGACCCAACCCGATGCAGCCAAAAATAAATAAATAAAATTAATTAATTTTTAAAAATAAGTAAAGAAATAAATGAACAGGAGCCAAAATGGAAAAGGTTAGTGGAGGAACAGGTTTGGGGAAAGTCAAGAATTCTGTTTTGCGTATGGACACCAAGGCGGGAAAGTGGTGGGAAGGGGTGGTGGTGGGATGAACTGGGAGATTGGGATTGACATGTATCCACTAATATGTATAAAATAGATAACTAATAAGAATCTGCTGTATAAAAATAAATAAAATTCAAAAAATTTTTAAAAATTCTGTTTTCAACATATCATATTTGAGGTGCCTGTTTGCCATCCACATCAGGATATTAAGTTGTTAGGCAGGGCTTTGGTCAGGACTGGAGGCAGAAATGTCCAAGTCATCACAGCCGTGGGACAGGATGAGACTCCCTCAGGGATCTATTCACTCTGCAGGTTTGGAAGGAGTTGATGTTTGCTTGTATTTTCTCTGTGAAGTGTGAATCAAGGTCACCATTTGAGAGCTGGGGGCATGTACTGGCGTTTTGAGAACTGAGGACAAAATGTTATTTTGGAAAATGGAAACACAAGACTCACTAGAAGGTTTGGAAGGACAGCTGACCAGTGTGCAGTGCTGCTTTGGGACTTAAAGTCCTAACTTGAAAGGGAGGCCAGTTGGTATGATTTTGTGGCTCATTTTCAGCTGTCACATTCTTAGGGAGTGGGTTGGTAATTGGGCTTAACCTGTGGTAGGGTTCTGCCGACAAATAACGGGGGCCAGGGGGCAAGAGATGCAAGGGGGCTTGCAAATGGGTGCTGATGCTCGTGGAGGACCATAGATTCTAAGAGGAGTGAGGAAGGAAGTGCAGCCATGAGAGGTATTACAAACAGTGACCAAGTGGTAGGGCCGCTGGGTCTGGAGTTACTGAAAGGCCAAAGGATTGTTAGGGCGGGGTCAACAGGGTGAATGATCAGAATTACAGAAGGTTGTGAGGCTTGAAGCTAAGGTTTTAGAGGGCGCAGTTCTTAGCAAGGGCAGGGAGAGTGGCACAGAAGGCAGATGCAAGAATGGATGGAGTTGAGGAGGTCAGCAAACGGAGAGTCAAGAATGTCCAAAGGCTCATCCTTGTGTATGTTGATGTCCACGAGGAGGTGTGGCCGTGATCTGGAACTGAGGGGTGTGGCAAAGAGGACAGTAGGGATGGCAACAAGAAGGGGTGTAGTTTGATGTCATGGTCTTCAAAGAAGCTGGGGTCTCAAAGGGAGGAGGAGTAGAAGCTATCTAGAAGTGTTAAGGGGCCAGGCCCTGAGGCATCTGGGTTGAAAGGAAGAACAGCCTCCTCAGGCAGGTTTCTGTCAGGACCAAAGGGAAAGAACCCTTCAGGGAAGGTCAACCATGTTCTAGAAGGCAGAGTGAAAGGGTTAGGGAATTCTGGGAAAGAGGTAAGACTGAACAAGTATTTACTGTCTGTCCCATGGCAGGCAGGGTGCTGGGCATGGAGGATTCCCTTGGGAACGAGCAGACAGGTCCCTGCCAAGTGCCCTGGGCTCTCCTTTGGATCTGGGCATCTTCTGAGATCAAAGACTGCGGCTTCATGGGCATCTCCCCAATGCACTGGGGCTAGGGACACACACGGGGTGTTCAGAAAACGTCTGCTGCACTGACATAATGACACCTCACCCCCATTTATAGTGACCAAGCACCACTGCAGTCCTTTTCAAGCACCTAATCCTCAATGTGACCCTCGAGGAGTGAGCTCAGGCGCGTTTGGGAAGGGGGCGGGTGTGTGTGAGGGCATTTGGACTACCTCTCAAGCTGAGTGTTCTGCCTGTGCCCCTAGTCATCTGCCTTTCCCCCTCTTGCGCCCTTGTCCTCCTAGACACTATCCGGAAGATGAAGAACGATTTCCGGAAGATGGAGGATGAGATGGACCGGTTGGCCACCAACATGGCAGTGATCACGGACTTCAGCGCGCGCATCAGCGCCACGCTGCAGGACCGCCACGAGCGCATCACCAAGCTGGCAGGTGCGGCCTGCCCCAGAGCTGGTGCTAAAGTGGGCCACCCCCAGGGAGTTGGGGCTAACACCACCTCCCCCTGTCCCCCAGGGGTCCACGCGCTGCTACGAAAGCTGCAGTTCCTCTTCGAGCTGCCCTCGCGCCTCACCAAGTGCGTGGAGCTGGGCGCCTACGGGCAGGCGGTGCGCTACCAAGGCCGCGCGCGGGCCGTGCTGCAGCAGTACCAGCACCTGCCCTCATTCCGAGCCATCCAGGACGACTGCCAGGTCATCACGGCCCGCCTGGCGCAGCAGCTACGGCAGCGCTTCAGGTGTGGGCTCTGGGCCCTCATGCCACACCCGCTGGTCTCCTGGGTCTGCCCCCGCCCCGAATTCTGTCTTCTTGCCCTTCACCTCCCTCTCCCTTCCCGCAGGGAGGGTGGCTCTGGCGCCCCTGAGCAAGCCGAGTGCGTGGAGCTGCTGCTGGCCCTGGGCGAGCCTGCGGAGGAGCTGTGCGAGGAGTTCCTGGCTCACGGCCGAGCACGGCTGGAGGAGGAGCTGAGGAGCCTGGAGGCGGAGCTGGGGCCCTCCCCTCCGGCCCCCGACGTGTTAGAATTCACTGACCGCGGCGGCAGCGGCTTCGTCGGGGGCCTCTGCCAGGTGGCGGCGGCCTACCAGGAGCTGTTTGCGGCCCAGGGCCCGGCGGGTGCCGAGAAGCTGGCAGCCTTTGCGCGGGAGCTGGGCAGCCGCTATTTTGCACTGGTGGAGCGGCGGCTGGCTCAGGAGCAGGGTGGCAGTGACAACTCCCTGCTCGTTAGGGCGCTGGACCGCTTCCACCGGCGCCTGCGGGCGCCCGGGGCCCTGCTGGCCGCTGCCGGGCTGGCAGAGGCCGCCACAGAGATCGTGGAGCGAGTGGCCCGCGAGCGCCTGGGCCAGCACCTGCAGGGCCTGCAGTCGGCCTTCCTGGGCTGCCTGACGGACGTGCGGCAGGCGCTGGCCGCCCCTCGAGTTGCTGGGAAGGAAGGCCCTGGCCTGGCCGAGCTGCTGGCCAACGTGGCCAGCTCCACCCTGGGCCACATTAAGGCCTCGCTGGCCTCTGTGCACCTCTTCACTGCCAAGGAGGTGTCTTTCTCCAACAAGCCCTACTTCCGGGTACGATCTTCCCCTGGGCATCCTTTTTCTTTTTTTCCTTCCTTTTCAGGGCATTCTTTCGTTTATCTTGCATGCAGGTTGGCAGCTACCAGGGCACACAGTCCTTGCCCCAGGCAGTCTGGATTTGGTTTCAGGCTGCCTTGAGAAAGGCTGGCATAGCCTGGAGGGGTGGGGCAGGCTCTGAGGGCATCTGCAAGCAGGGTCCCCAGTGCTGGCTTTGCCCCCCTGCACTCCCTTCCCGCAGCAGGGGAGCTGCTCTGGGGTTCTGGAATGTGGGGTGAAACTGTCCCTTCGAGAGAGGCCAGGGCACTTCGAGTCCCAGTAGAAGGTCACTAGCAGCCTCTGCCTGGAAGGTTGGACCTGCTGTGTATCTGGGGCGCTCCTCCTCACAGGGCGAGTTCTGCAGCCAGGGTGTCCGTGAGAGCCTCATCGTGGGCTTCATCCGCTCCATGTGCCAGACAGCTCAGAACTTCTGTGAGAGCCCCGGGGAGAAGGGGGGCGCCACGCCGCCTGCCCTGCTCCTGCTGCTTTCCCGCCTCTGCCTGGACTACGAGACCGCCACCATCTCCTACATCCTCACCCTCACCGACGAACAGTTTCTGGTGCAGGTGAACTGCTAGCTCAGAGCAGGGTGGGGGGAGGTGATGCTAGGAACACAGGAGGCTGGGCAGTGCCCTCATGGTCAGGGCTGCCTGTGCCCAACTCAGCCTGCCCCTTGCCCAGCCTGTGCCCAGCTCCTGGTGGCCAGTGGCTGCAGAGCTGCCCCCAGTGCCCACTGCCTGTCTGTCCTCTGCATCCCTGGCTCAGGACCAGTCTCCAGTGACACCCGTGAGCACACTGTGTGCGGAGGCCAGGGAGACGGCACGGCGGCTGCTGACCCACTACGTGAAGCTGCAGGGCCTGGTCATATCGCAGATGCTACGCAAGAGTGTGGAGACGCGGGACTGGCTCGGCACCCTGGAGCCTCGGAACGTGCGTGCCGTCATGAAGCGGGTGGTGGAGGACACGACAGCTATCGACGTGCAGGTGCTGCCCTGGGCTGGCCAGGGGAACTCTGATAGGGCTGGGGGTGCTGGAGGACACGACAGCTATCGACGTGCAGGTGCTGCCCTGGGCTGGCCGGGGGAACTCTGACGGGGCTGGGGGTGCTGGGGGAACAGCCCTCTGAGGATCATGACAGGAGGGGCCAGGCAGTGCCTGCATCTACAGCCTTCCTCCTCAGCCATGGTGGCCTCATCACCCCCATTTCAGCTAGGAGGAGGAAGCTGAGGCCCAGAGTCACCCAGGAAATCAGGTCAGGGTTGGCCCTGAAGATTTGGCCTCAGTACCAACTCTTATGTTCCACTCTTGCCCCACTCCACTGGTTCTGTAAATAGTGACTGGGTACCAACTAGGTACAGGCCCTAACTACCCTGTGGTTTTTATAACGGTTGTGATTCTTACAACAAATGAGTGTGTAACTTAGGGCATCCTTGGCCCTTGCCCAAGGCACCTGGCGGGTTGCATGTTCCCCGTGCTCTGGCCTCCTTGCAGTTCCTCCTTCCACCACCAGGTGGGGCTCCTGTATGAGGAGGGTGTTCGCAAGGCCCAGAGCAGCGACTCTAGCAAGAGGACCTTCTCCGTTTACAGCAGCTCTCGGCAGCAAGGCCGTTATGCACCCAGCTACACACCCAGGTCTGGCTGGTCAGGGTAGGCGCAGGGGGGATGGAGAAAGGAGGACCGGGGTGCAGGGGTGGGCTCTGATTGCTTGTCTCCTCCCATTCAGTGCCCCGATGGACACCAACCTCTTGAGCAACATCCAGAAGCTGTTCTCTGAGCGTATTGACGTGTTCAGTCCTGTGGAGTTCAATAAGGTCTGAAGTCCACAGTGACCCTGCCTTCCCAGGGCCCCTTGGGAAGGTTGGCTGAAGCAGCCCCGCACTGGCCCAGGGAGCCCTAGGACTCTGATTCCCCACCCCCCCACCCCGTCTCTGTTTCTGAGGGATGTTTCTAGGAGTGAGTGGTCATCCAGAGCCCCGCCATCACCATCTCATAGCCCTCTGCCCGCGTCTGGGTGATAATCTAGTATACCTCTTGGCCCTCGTCCTTATCCCCACCATAGCCCTGGGTCCTCCCCAGGGATTCCTAGTCACACCATGGGCCCTGCCCCAACCCAGCCCGTGCTCAGGGACCTGATACTCTCCCTCCAACTTAGTAAGCTTTTCCCCTCCCCATATCAGTGCTGACCCCCATCTCTGCCTCAGGTTGCTGGGCCCTCCCCGTCCACTTTCCTCCAGATGATGGGGCCAACCTTGTATGGTCCCTCCCTCTTACCTGGGTCCTGGGACTTTCCACCCCATCACAGCTACTGGCATTTTGCCGTCTCCTTGGCCCCTGCACAGAACGTGGGTGCCCTTCCTCGGGGATCTAGTACCCCTCCCCAACACCTGCTGTAGTGGATCTGCATCCCTGTGTCCCTACGTACAGGTGTCGGTGCTGACCGGCATCATCAAAATCAGCCTGAAGACACTGCTGGAGTGCGTGCGGCTGCGCACCTTCGGGCGCTTCGGGCTGCAGCAGGTGCAGGTGGACTGCCACTTCCTGCAGCTCTACCTGTGGCGCTTTGTGGCTGATGAGGAGCTTGTGCACCTGCTGCTGGACGAAGTGGTGGCCTCAGCTGCCCTGCGCTGCCCGGACCCAGTGCCCATGGAGCCCAGTGTCGTCGAGGTCATCTGTGAGCGTGGCTAGGCCCGGTCACACCAATCCACTCATCCCCTGGTGGCCCGCCCTGGTGGCCCGCCCTGGTGGCCCTTCCCCTCGGGGCCTGCCTAATAAAGACGTGTTGTCTCCTGCTCCCTGTCTCCTGCCTGGGCGGGGCTTGTGGGGGGAGGGAGGTGGAGCTGTGAGCCTGAGACTACAGAGGCGGCTTTGGAGGCGGTCCTGTTGGTCTCGCCCCTGAGAGACGATTGGCTGACCTGCTGGGCCCAGGATGGGCCGGGGGCGGGTCCATTTAAAGACCTCGGGACAAAAGCGGTCGCTGTCTGTGCTCCGTGCAGAGACAGGTGCAAGCCCAGCTGGGCTGGGTCCTCCGTGTCACCGAGCCCATCTCCTGGGGGATGGGGTGGGCTGTGTTTTCTTGACGGATTTTTGAGAGCCCCCAACCCCCGGCGGAGCGGAGGATACCATGGCTCCTCAGGGCTCCCGGGCTGAGCTGGAATTCGGAGGACCCCTGGGTAATGGGGCAGAGAGAGGGGGTATTTGGGGCCAGAGCTATGCGAGGGAGAACTGGAGGGTTGAGCTATGAGCGGGGATGGGGGCAGGGTCTGAGGATGAAAGGCTTTGAGGGGTATCGGGAGTCAGAGGATCTAGGAGTGTGCGGGGAAGCGTCTGGTGAGGGGGCTGAGGAGGAGCCAGTTCTGGCGGCTGCAGAGCAGGGGATTTGTGGCATGGAGGACCGGGCGGACTAGGGGGAACGCGAGCAGGACCCTCGAGGGGACCAAGACAGCAGTCAGAGAAGGGGGCCGAGCGCTGAGAATGGGGTGTGGAAGGCGGCGATGGGAATGCTGACGGGGCCCTGGCTATGACAGGGCGCCTGTGGGGGTCCGGGAGAGTTGGAGAGTGGACCCCCGACGCGGCTGCCCCCTTCCGCAGGCGCTGCGGCACTGCTGCTGCTGCTCCCCGCCACCATGTTCCACCTGCTACTGGTAGCCCGCTCGGGCCCGGCGCGCCTCCTGGGCCCACCCCCTTACCTGCCGGAACTCGAGGAGCTGTGGAGCCCTTGGGCGCTGTTGCTGTGTCTCACCTGGCTCGGCCTGCAAGCGGCGCTCTACCTCTTGCCGGCGCGCAAGGTGCGGACTCGGCTCGCGGACGCGCGGGGGAGGCGGGCGGAGAGAGGGGGCTCGGCGAGAAGAAAGGCAGCCTTAACCCTTAGCGCCCTTTTGTGCCCACAGGTGGCCGAGGGGCAGGAACTGAAGGACAAGAGTCGACTGAGCTACCCCATTAACGGTGCTTGGGGGCTGGGTCCTTGCGCGGAGTTGTGGGGATGGGGTTGGAGCCCCAGGCCCGGTGGGGAGGTCTGTGGAGATGAGCCCGCGACCCCAATTTCTATTTTGTGCCTCTTTTACGCCCAGGACGTAGGGGGTTCCACTGGCTCCCTCCACACCCCTCCTCCCTCCACTCCCAGCATTGCTGCCACTCTATGTACGGAGAAGTGGCTGGGGTGGCCCTCCGGAAGCTAAAGTGTCTGCCTAATGGCTCGGGACAAGGTCTGCGGCCTCCCTGGGCTTTAGGCTGTGAGTGTGTGTGTGTGTGTGTATTTGGGGGTGGGGGGGAGGGGGAGGGGCGCAATCCCCAGGTCTCACTGTGTGCTGTGGTTCAGGCTTCCAGGCCCTGGTGCTGACAGCCCTGTTGGTGGGCCTGGGAGTGTTAGCCGGGCTGCCCCTGAGCGCGCTCCCGGAAATGCTCCTGCCCTTGGCCTTTGCGGCCACCCTCATCGCCTTCATCTTCAGCCTCCTTCTCTATCTGAAGGCTCTGGTAGCCCCTGCCTCTGCCCTGGCACCCGGGGGAAACTCAGGTGAGAGGAGTCCCAGTAGGGTGTAGATGGAGGCAGACGGGGGTGCTTGCTTGCACCTCACCCTCCATTATTCTCCAGGCAATCCCATTTACGACTTTTTCCTGGGACGGGAGCTCAACCCGCGCATCTGTTCCTTTGACTTCAAATATTTCTGCGAACTGCGGCCTGGCCTCATCGGCTGGGTATGCTGGGCATGGCTAAGTGGGCTTCCAGCCAGGAGGAGGGGTGGGATGGGTGAGCAGTGCCTGGGCAGGGCAGGGCCAATATTGTGCTGACATAAATCATTAATCATTCATTCCACAAATAATTTGTTGAGTCCATCATGTGCCCAAGCACTGCTCTAGGTACTGGGAGACAAAAGAAAGAAAAGTTACAGGAAAGAAAGAAAAAAAATCTCTGTCTTCATGAAGCCTGCATTCTAGTGGGGAAAGACAGACAAAAAATAAGTAAAATACGTATCGCATGTCAGGGGATGCTAAGTGCTACGGGGAAAGAGCAGCGAGGGAGTTGGGGGAGCAGGTGCAATTTTAACTAAAGCGGTCAAGCGCAAAATCTGTTTCGAGAAGAGAGTGATCCTGAGCTGCTTGCTGGCCAAAGCGGTGCACAACTTCAAACTGGTCACTGGGTTTAGCAACCTGTCACTGGTAGCCTTGAAAACAGGCCAACCGTGTTTTTTTGGTTATAATCACCCATACTGGACTGGTCAAGACTTCCTGAAGGGTTTCTTGGGCAAGGTCCCTGTCACCTTGGAAACTACCTCATCCAGAGACGGGAGGAGTGCTGGGCGCCCGTCACAGATCTGGTCTTCAAGGCTGTTTCCTCATGTGTGAAATGGGATAAAGTAAGAGCTTCCTCCCAAGATTACTGTGAGGATTAGAGGTGGTAACCTGATTGGCAGCCTCAAGCCCAGTGCTACCAGAATGGGGGTGCTCAGTACAGGCTGGCTGCCAGCTAATCATTATCGAGCACTTACTAGGTGCTTAGTGCTTCACACACATTATGGTCCATGATTATCTCCCTTTTCTACATGGAGGTGGGGAAAATACGCTTTAGAGAGGGTAAGCAGCTTGCACAGGTGGCAAAGCTGAGATTCAAAACCAGGTCTGTTTTAACTCTCAAGCCTGAAGTATGCAGTCGCTCCCTACAGCGCTCTCCCAAAGGGAACACTGCAGGACACGGCAAGAGAAAACAGGTCAGGAGGTGGTCCAGTGCCGTCTCTCTGCCCCTGGGTACAGGGGCCGGAGCCACTCAACAAAGGCCTGGAGAGTTAGTGACGGACAGCTGAGAGAAGGGGACAGGCTGGCCACTGCCTTTCCAGGCGCTGCCACCTCTGTGGAGACGGACTGAGAACAGACTGCCCTGTCTCACCCCCTGTGTAACCCCAGGTCCTCATCAACCTGGCCTTGCTGATGCAGGAAGCAGAACTTCGGGGGAGTCCCTCACTGGCCATGTGGCTGGTCAATGGCTTCCAGCTACTGTATGTGGGTGATGCCCTTTGGCACGAGGTGAGGCAGGACTGGGCTAGGGAGGGAGAGGGTGCCTCCCACGAGAGGACCTCGTGGGGACTGAGCCAGTGTGTCTGGGTCCTGTCCCTGCAGGAGGCGGTCCTCACCACCATGGACATCATACATGACGGGTTTGGCTTCATGCTGGCCTTTGGGGACCTCGCCTGGGTACCCTTCACCTACAGCCTGCAGGCCCAGTTCCTGCTGTACCACCCAGAGCCCCTGGGGTTGCCCCTGGCCTCGGTCATCTGCCTCATCAATGGTCAGTCAGGAAGGGGCAGCGCTCTCCCTCCCCCTTTCACTCGTTCACTATTTATTCAGCACCCACCGGGTAGGTGCTAAGCCTCGCACCCTTCTTTAAAGCCAAGGGCTGGGTCCTGGCTCTCCGGGCAGACTGAGTCCAGGCTGTGGGTAGTTGGGCAGGGTCAGAGAGAAGGCCCCTGACTGCCTGCTCACACTTTCTCCCAGCTGTTGGTTACTACATCTTCCGTGGAGCCAATTCTCAGAAAAACGCCTTCCGGAAGAATCCTTCTGATCCCAGAGTGGCTGGTGAGCTGGGTTTCTGGGGTGCCATGAAGTGAGGTTGGGCAGCTGGACTTCCAGGGGGTCCCCCATCCTACTACGTCTTTCCCCAGACCTTGAGACCATCTCTACAGCCACGGGGCGACGGCTGCTGGTGTCTGGGTGGTGGGGTATGGTCCGCCATCCCAACTACCTTGGAGACCTCATCATGGCTCTGGCCTGGTCCTTGCCCTGCGGTGAGTGGTTTGGGTTGGCGCACGGCAGGGGCCGTTAAGCGTGTGAGGGGCAGAGGTGGACTGGTGAGCACAGGATGCCCAGTCTGGGTGTGGAGTGGAGAACAGGGCTGCACCCCAGTGGAGGGAGTAGTCAGGGAGCTGGGGATGGACTCAGGGTGTGGCTGGGCCAGACCTCCCTGCAGACCTTGGACCTTTCACCATGGAGCCCTGAGGGCCCCGTGAGCCATCAGCTGTGGAAACCCTTGTGAACCGGGGGGCGGGGGGGGGGCTGGCTGAGTGGTCACAGAGACCCCTTTCCCCACAGGGGTGTCCCACCTGTTGCCCTACTTCTACCTCCTTTACTTCACTGCGCTGTTGGTACACCGTGAGGCCCGGGATGAGCAGCAGTGTCTGCGGAAGTATGGCCTGGCCTGGCACGCATACTGCCGGCGTGTGCCCTACCGAATCGTGCCCTACATCTACTGAAGCAGCTCCACGTGTCCCAGGTCGGGCCACGTGCCCACCCAGCTGCCAGCACACCCAGCACCAGGAGCCTGGACTCACCTGGCACTCAAGGGCCTGCACCCTACCCTGCTCTGAGCTCCGACAGGCAGGGGTGAACAGCCTGATAGGTGGTTGGGGCAAAAGGGGAAAACGAAGACAAAATGGAGTGGAGGGGCTGCTCTTCCTCCTTGGATAAACATCTGGAATGCCTGGTGCTGCTTCTCTCCCTTTCTGGGGCCAGGTTGCTTAAAAACTGGCTGGGTCAGCCCCGATCAGGGAGAAGCTGACAGGTGGTCTGTGGCCACAAGCGTCTGGGGGTGGGTGGCACAACAGCTGTCCCTCAGAAATGGGCACTGGCGACAGGGCAGACCAGTCACGGCTTTATTAATGACAAAGAGTGTCCAGTTCAGCCAAGGAGCTCCTCAATGAGAGTCCTCCGGGCAGGTGGCAGGGGGCCTCCCCAAAGCTGCTCCAGCTCCCCAGTGAGGGCTGCCACCTCCACGGCTGCCACAGTGTGGGCTCGGTGGGCCCTGGCGCAGTCTAGAGCCAGGGGTGTGAGGGCCTCCTCATTTTCGTTGGTCCAAGACAGCAGGAACTGGCACTTCTTTCGGGCCCGGTAGAGGCAATCTCGTTCCTCAGGGGCCACAGCTTGTTTCCGGGCTCGGCCCAGGGTCTGTGTCAGGTCCCCCAGTGCTGCCAACGTGTAGCCTTTCTGGTTGGCCGGGCCCTCACCCAGCAGGATGAGGGCGGCCTCGCGCATGGCACCCCGTGTGCCCAGGGGTCCGGGGGGATGCTCGCCTGCTTCCAGCACGTGGGCTGCGGCCTGCAGGGCCTCCTCGGTAGAGGCGAAGACTTGCTGGGCGCCCAGGACTCCAGAAACGCTGAGCAGCGTGGCACAGAACTCAGAGAGCAGAGCCTCGTCGCCGCCGTGATACAGGGCAAGAGTGTGTGCGTAGGCGAACAGCACGTTGGGCAGCTGGAAGCGCACGAGCGGCGACGTCCGGCCCCTGCTCAGGCTGGCCAGCGTGGGGATGAGGGTGGGCACGGCGGGAGGGCAGGCCCCGGGGACGTCTCCGAGAATTGGCTCGGCAGCCGCAGGCTCATCCTTCTCGGGTTCCGGTGGCGTCCTCGCAGGGGAGGGCTCCAGCTCCTCGGCGTCACAGCCCGGGGCATCACCCAGCTCCTCCAGAAGCCGCGGCCCGGCGCCGCGAACCCACCACCATGGCCGCCACGGGGGCAGCAGCCGCCCGGCCTCGCCTCGGCTCAGCAGCCGCTCGAAGGCCGCCTTCTCGGCCGGTGCCAGCCGCTCCCAGAGTCCTGAGAGGCCGCCGGGCGCCGGACCAGGCCTGAGGCCTGCGTCCTCGGGCTCGTCCTCGGTCTCACATTGCTGACGCAGCCGCAGTAGGGCGCTGGCCAGGCGGCTGGGAGAGGCGCTGCGACCGCGCAGCTCTCCCAGCACCTGGTCACGGTAGAAGTCTTCGGCGCAGGTGCCATGCGCCCGGTAGCAGCGCAGCGAGCAGTAGGGCACGTTACAGCGAGGGCAGGTGTAGCGCGCTGGCTGGGCCTCCCCGGTGGGGCAGAAACCACAAGGCCCAGCCGGCTCCATGTCACCTGGCGCCGCACACCAAACGGTAACGCACAAGGGCAGCGGATCACAATCTTCCGGCGCTTCTCGGTTACTTCCGCCTCTTTGCGGGGCCGACGGAGTGCTTAGTCAAAGCTCTTCGAGGATTCTCGTCAGTTTCCGCCCACACTCGGAAGCCAGGCCCCACCCCTCTCTTGAGCCGCGCTTGGGCTAGGCGCCGGAACCGGTGGGGAGGTACGAGCTCAGCCCCGGCTTCGGCGGAGCTCGGCCCTGCGCGGTGGGAGCGTAGGGAAAGTGCGTCCGGCGGACGCTTCGCCGGTACCAGCTCGCCCCCTAGTGGTTGCCTTTTTGGCACTATAAAGCGCTGCGGCAAAACCCAATCTTTGCTAACCTTAATCTACTCTGGGCCACTAATTGTGCTAAACCCATGGGAGATGAGGCGTCCCTGCGCTGAAGGGGCAGCCATTCTACTAGGGGACACAGACAAAGGGGAGAGTGGAAGAAGGCCAAGGCGGGGTGCCTAGACTGGGTGTGTTGGGGGCATTTCCCCTCTTGAGAAGAAAGAAGCATTAACAAATATTTGAGCTCTTGCTCGACTTCCTCATCCAACTTTAAAGCGCAAACTTCACACTAGGCAGCGAAAACACACTGAAGAGCAAAATGACATGAGGTTCCTGCCCTAATGGACCTTACAGTTTGTGGTAGAGTGCAGGTGACGACTCACAAACTGTGCCAAGCGCTGTGAAGACTTGATCCATGGCACCCCTAAAAGTAAGCTCTGGTTCTTTGGTCCCTCACCTCACTCATACCCAGCCTCACCTCTAGTCAGCTCTGCCTTCGAAATACCTTGTCTCTATCTCAGTTTGGGTCATCTGTTTCCCTACCACGACCTGGATGGATTTGAAGAGTCTGCTACTTTTGCATCCCCTTCACCGCCGGTGGTCTAAGCTACTTGCTCAACTGGATGTGACACCAGCTTAACTGGTTTCCTTTTCTCTTGCCAACCCTCCAGAAAAGTCAGCCAGAGAAAATACTAGATCACCAGTCAGATCACATCAGGCCCTTGCTTAAAACCCTGACCTGCACTTGGACTCAAACCAAACTCCTCTCCACATCTGACAAGACCCTGCAGGATCTGCCACTCACCTTTGCACACAGGTCTCTTGGCTGCAACTCTCACCCTCTCACCACTTGATCAGCTCCTGTTTCAGGTATCACACACATCCCATCGTCAGAGACCTCCCCTAGGATAGTTATCTACCTGTCACACTCCCTTTTATTACAGCACCCTGCTTACTTTCTGAGGTCATTAACACTTGTAACTAGTTTCCTTGCTTTCCGCACAAGAATCTAAACTCCTAAAAGGGATGGGGGCCAATGTCTTTCTAGGAAGCTCACTGTAGAACTCAAAAATAGCCAATATATTTGCGCACTTTCTAGAGGGCAGGTGCTGATCTAAGCACTTCCCATAAAATCCTCAAAGCAACTCTCAAGAGATGATGGCAATGGACTTCCCTGGTGGTCCAGTGGTTAGGCCTCGGCGCTTTCACTGCTGGGGCCCCGGGTCGATCCCTAGTGGGGGAACTAAGATTTCACATGCTGTATGGCACAGCCCAAAAAAAGTCAGCCAGCCAGTGAATAAATGGAACAAGGATCCAAACTTAAGGCAGTCCAAGTCTAGAGCCCAAGATCTTTACCCCGTAGTATGCTGTATTCCAAGAACCAGCAGGTTCAAAAAGCTTAGCAGAATGAGTGAATGGGTATGCATGTGTTGCTAGGAGGAAACTTGAATCAGCCCCAGAGAACTCCAATTCTGGGAACACTGAAACAATCAACTGAGCCACCTCACCTGTGATTAGGTTAGCAAGGCCCATCAGGTAATCAGAACAAATAAGATCACTGCAGCGCTAATGTAATCAGGCAATACTTTTGGAAGCTGGGGCAGACCAGATTCCTGGTCTGGATTCTACTAAAGCCACAGCTGGTTCCAAGTGCAGGGAAATGCCAGACTGGTGTTCCCTGATACATCTTCTACTCGATCAATCTCCTCTCCATTGCTGCCCCTATAAAATCTCTCCCACAACGATGGTTCCTGCTATCTTCTGTTTAAAAGAAAAAGACCAAAAAAAGAAAACATTTGCAAGTTAATTATCAAGTTATTTAGCATTGGGATTGGAATTTTCCTCAACTCTCCATCTGAAAGGCTGGCATTTATGGTTACCAATTTTCACAGGAAGCTTTTTTTTTTTTTGTAGTTTACCACTTATCCACCTCCACCCACACATCCCTGCCAAGCTGCTGACTCTTGACACCGCCAAGAAAACCAAAATGAGGCCTCACTGTTCTTCATACCACCAGCCTGAGAAGCCACATCTCTCCCTGAGGCTCTGCACATGAAGATGAAACAATGAGATGATTGGGCTAAGTGACTTTATTAGAGAAAGCCAAGATGACAACAGACTTAAGAGTTGGCATTGGGGCCCTTCTTCTTGCCAAAGGTAGGCACAACATTGACAAAGCGCCGGTTGTACTGCATACGCCTCTTGGCCCGGCCCGTCTTCTTCTTCTTTTTCTCTTGTTTGGCCACCTGGGAAAAGGGAGGGATGATCAAACCTGGGTTGCCTCTTCCATGCCTTCCCTCAGGTTCATCGCCAGGAAGGGAGAAAGCAAACAGGGCAAGGGCCAAGGGTTTTGGCTTAGCTGTGCCACAAGAAAACAAAGTCCAAACAACACCACTAATACTCTCACTTACCTTCGGTGTCTGACCTCTTACTTTCCCGGCTCGGGCCAGGGAACCATGGACTTTACCTGTGATAGGAAAGGAGGACAGCAAGCAGTTATAACAAGAAGGCCCCACCCAGCAGAACCCTTTCTCCCTCAACTCAAGTTTAAAGGCAAGATGGGCCCAAACAGGGAATGAAAACAAAGTCACAAAGACTTGAAATCTAAGAATGTCTAGTCTGGTACATTCTGGGGTGTCACTTCAGAATTTTCCAACTACTGACCTTAAGGCCTCAAGAGCACTTTGGAGATCTGGTCTGACCTCCTGATTTTAGTGAGTAAATTAGGACACAGACAAGGGTCTTATCTAGTAAGTGACTGAAATAGAATGACACTCTGGCTCAGTCTCCCATGGACCTCTCAAAAAGTTCGTTCTGAGAGATGTAAACAGGAAGAACCTCCCTGGACTGAGCACACACCCTACACCCATGAGCTTACAAAGCAGTTCAAAACACAGACCTCCCCAACTCACCTCCAAGCATGCGGCCGGCTACTTCCAGAGTGCTCAGAGCCTCCACCCCACACTGGCCCAGGGTAGCGTCATCCTCTAGGGGCGTGCCTGCCATGAGCAGGACTTGATCTTCTGGAGCGATGCCCTCCAAGGAGGCTACATGAGCCTACAGGGAAAAACGAGACTCAGCGTTCCCACGGCGGGCGAGAATGAAAAACACAAAAGACCCCAGGGAGCACCACGGAGCCCTACCTTGATCTGGGCGACCGTCTCCTGGACGGTCACCTCGAGAGTGTGTAGCTCCTGGGCGCGGACAAAGAGTTGCATGTTGGCGACTGAAAAAAAAAAAGGGGGGGGGTGCTTTTAAGAGAAGAAATACTCTGGGCGAGAGGAGGGTCAGAAAATGGGTGGCAGGCCGGGGACGACGGCGCCGAAAAGTAGGTGGTCTCGGGGTCTCACGTGGGTAAGGCCGGGCCTGCCAGGGAGGTCGGACGGGGACTGGCCCGGCCCCCAGAGGCCCTTCTTCCCCCGTTTTTCCCGCGTCCTCTAACCTCGCGGCCAACCTGCGAGCCCTTCGGATCCATCCGTGGCACAAACCTTACCTGAACCGCGGATACCGCTACCGCTACCGCTACCGCTACCGCTACCGCTACCGCTACCGCTACCGCGAAAATGGAGTCGAGAAAGAGGAAGAAGCTAGGGCAGGTACGGCCTCGTCGCCTGCTGCGTGTCACGTCACTGCTGAGCGACCGCCAAGGCCTCTGACTTTTGTACCGCCCTAGGCCGCCTGGCTCCGCCTCTTTGTGCTTTGCGCAGGCGTTATCTCGGTCCCGGGGTGGGTGGGGGTGGGGCCGGGCGAGCCGGAAGGGGCGGGACCAGGTTGGTTGCGCGCGCAGAAAGCGAGTGTACGGGGGAGTTCAAGATGGCAGCCACCATGTTTCGGAGTGTGCAGCGAGGCTGGAGGACCGGTGTCCCGCCGGGCTGTGGGCTGCGGCGACTGGTGAGAGCGCTGACCCTGAAGCTGGGGGCAGAGGGCTGGGTGGAGGCTCACCGTATTTCTTGTAGTCTAAAAACGGCGTCCCTACCTAGGGGGCACTTTTCTGGAGCTCAGATAAAAGATTGACAGGGAAGGTGGCAGGGCTTGGAGCGCGTTTCGGAGTGTGGGGCTTGAAATATGATTGGAGGACAACTTGAGTTAGTTGGAACTGGGAGGTGCTGCACATAGACTCTCGCTGCCTAGTTTTTTGAAGGGGAAACCGTACCAGAGTGTGGGAATTGGCCCCAGATCGTTGGCGACACTTCTGAGAACCTAGGACTCACGATATATAGGCCACTTCATCTTCTCATTCTCATTGTAACCCTGGGGCCTATCAGGAGTCCAGGGTATCTGTTGGGAGAAGTATAGGAGGACAGACTCCGGAATGTGACCTTAGGTAGATTGTTTGCTAATGTCTTAATCTTTCTTGGATGTACACCGGGGGGTAATAAAATACCTGACTTGTCGAATTAAGTTGTAAGCACTTAGTGCCTGGTGGTGTCCATATGAGGCTGAAATATTCCAGGTGAGGGGGGGTCACATCGGATGAGTGTGAGTGGGAAATTTTCACGATTGCTGAAAGAGCCTAACCCAGAACTAGAATATTTCAGTAGAATCTTCACAGGAAACTTTAAAATACTGAAAAATGCCGTATAGGTCACACTTACGGTTACCCAGCTTTTCAGATGTATACACACACTTCTCATTTGAGTCCCACAAAAATCCTGAGAGAGGCAGGCCCTTCTGAGTTCCTGAACTTCTTTTTCAGACCCACTTGTACCCTGCACTCTAGCAAACTGAAGTCTGGTGATTTCCTACCTCCAGCCTTTTATATTTATGCTATTCTCTCTGCTTGTCATGTTTCCTTTTTCTACTTAACTGAAGTTCTCCCTATTCTGGGGTGGTGGGTGGGGCGTGGGGGATGGGTAGGCTGATGGAGAGATTTTTTTTTCCCCCCCTCAGAGCCAGACCCAGGGGCCTCCTGATTACCCCAGCTTCGTGGAGTCTGTGGATGAATACCGTTTTGTGGAGCACCTGTTACCCCCCACCAGCATCCCAAAGCCCCCAAAGCATGAACATTATCCCACTTCTAGTGGCTGGCAGCCCCCCAGAGGTGAGCTGGGTGATGGGGATGGCTTGAAGGCTGCAGGGAAACATCCCCCTCCCTAGAGATCTATCTGCCCTGGCTGAGGCTCTGTACTCCCCAGAGGGTTCAGGACTTGTGTTGAGATCTCTCAGAGCTAGCATCTGTCTTACGTTCAACAAAGGGCCCAGGATCGGAGACCTGTTTGGCTAGTACCCATCCATCCACAGTACTGGGGTGAGGGCTTCCCATGTGGGGAAAGTGAAGCATAGAGAGAAGACCCAAGAATTTGGACCTCCACCTCCACCCCCGGCCATAATTGAGAACACAGCTTGGGAGTTGGGCAGTTCTGGGTCCAAATTTGGCTTTGCTGTCTATTGCCAGTATGGTTGAGTTAGCCACTTAGCTTCTCCCAGCCTCAGCTGCAGCAAAATAGAGATCATCTGCTCAGCACATAACGCGTGTCATGCAGAGCCCAGCCTGCGGTAGGTGTTCAGTTCTTATAAACCCCCATCCCTTTGTGCCAGAGATTGACTTTAGCCTCCCCTACCCAGTGGAGAAGGGCAAGGATTGGCTCCAGAGGGGGACTCAAAGATCCCGGGAGGCATAGCCCTGACCTCGTTTCTTCTTGAGCACCTTCTGGTGCCAGGTCTGTGCTGGGCCTTGAGGTACCAGGGTGAACAAGCTGGTCCTGGCTCTAAACTTAGGGAAAGAGCAGGTCTCCTGATCTGAAGTCTGGAGGTGGCTTTGCCGTTAGGTTCACTGACCCCCTGCACACTCTGAGGAGAAAGGCCTTGGCTGAGGTGAGATGAAGTCTGGGAACATTTGACTTATCACTGTCCCTCTCTGTCATAGACCCCCCACCCAACCTGCCCTACTTTGTGCGACGCTCTCGTATGCACAACATCCCAGTCTACAAGGACATCACGCATGGAAACCGTCAGATGACTGTGATCCGGAAGGTGGAGGGGGACATTTGGGTAAGTGGGTGGGTGGGTCAGGGTCCGATTCTGACCTTTCAGGGCTGAAGGGATGGGAACCCTCTAGAGGGAAAGGTCTTACCAGGCCTGATTCAGCATCTTCCCCCAGGCCCTGCAGAAGGACGTGGAAGATTTTCTGAGCCCGCTGCTGGGGAAGACACCTATCACCCAGGTCAATGAGGTGACAGGTACCCTTCGGGTCAAGGGCTACTTTGATCAGCAGCTCAAAGCCTGGCTTCTGGAGAAGGGCTTCTGAAGCCCAGCTGAGCAGCCTGCACGACCAGCGTCCCCCTGCGACTGGAGTGCTGGGGATCTCAGGAGGAGGGGAGAGGCTGTTGAGGCAGCTGGGGGAAAGGGGCACAGAGACCGGGGCTGAGGGCCTTGGAGCAGGCCTTGTTTGCATAAAGGAGGAAATGGGACTCTGTATAGGTGCCAGCACGGGGGGAGGGCTGTCTAATATTGGAGACCCACCAGGAACAGCCAAGCTAGGGGGAGAGCATTAATTCCTCCGCCCCCCCCACTTTGGCGTGTTCCTGCTTTCCCTTCATTGGAGCTCCTTGGACTCAGCTATTCAAGCTGTAGAGGTGGTTGACTGCCCCTCTGTTGGAAGCAGTAGCCCAGCCCAGTTTACAGGAGGGTAGCACAGGGCAGACCCATTGGGCACATTCCTTCCTTGGCCCGCAGACCCTCACTGCGGCAGAAAAATCCCTGAGCCCTTGCTCTAGGTCATACCTGACTTGGTAGAGGCTACAGAGAACACAACACGACTCAGACGTGGGTCCTGGAGGTCTTCAGTTCCAAGTGTAGTGCACGTCAGCCCCTTGGCTCATTCCTTTTACCCATGGAGGAGCAAAAAGGCCAGTTACCTCTATTCCATTCCATATTAAGAATTGGGTCTGACTGGGTTTCCAGCTCCAGCAAATTAAGTGATTAGCTTTAGCTGGTCTGCCCACAAGGGGCTCCTTGAGAGCTCCTAGCAGCCCAGCACAGGGCCATCCTTCCCAGGTTGCTGACCTAGTATCAAGGCTGGACAGGGGGTTTGCAGGCAGGAAGATGCTGACCTTTTGTCCCTGCCATCCCATCCCACCCCAGCCAAGGAACCTTCACACCTGCCCCATCCTTGGGAGTCACAAGGGCCAAAAGCCAGAGTTCCCACCCCATCTCAGCAGCAAGCTGGCTTAAGACAGGGTTCAGAGCCTGGCTCCCCTACTTGCTCTGACCTAAGGCAGGGTACTTAACCTTTCTGGGGTTCAGTTTCTTCATATGTAAAATGGGTATATCTTTCTAATACCTTAATATTCAACATTGTGCCCAAGAACAGTGTTGGCTTGTGTAAGTAAACCCTCACTCCTGGAGATTCCAGGCCACTCTCGAGTCTACGGCCTGAGTTAAGAAAAAGGAGCATGGCACACTGATCCTATCACACCAGTTCCACCAGTCATTAATGCAAGTTTTTATTTGGCTGTATATACAATTTAAGCTATTAAAATTTGTACAATATTTACAAATTAAATAATCATCTGAAACTGTCTCCAGCAACTCCTGTAACACAACACCGAGGGGCAAAAGACAGGGGCAGGCAACGCCTTGGCTCCTGTCGTCCCCACCTGGCCCAGAGCCTTTTCTAAACTGGAAAGACAGGGAGCTTGGCACTCCTGCTCCCCTTTCCTGGGGTCAAGCATTCAAATTCAAAGACAAAATTTAAGCCAAAAGACAATAGCAAGGAAGTAATTCCAATTCTTCTAAACTCAAGTTGCCTTCTGTAGGTTCTGGGGCTTGCAGTGGTTCAGAAGCAGACACAAGAGCCCTCAGCCTAGAGTGAGGTTGCACAGTGGCTGCTGGGTGAGACCAGAGACAGTCTCACCTCAGACAAACTGCAGGGAGAAAAGGGCCTGGAGGGGAGGGGCAGAGCAGGGCCCTTCAGTGCTGCTGGCCTGCTTCTCCACCCCAGACACTCCTTTCCCTGAGCTGTGTGGTTGCCAGTAAGACATGGAAATGCCACAGGGCACAAGGGGCACAGCCACCACCACAAAGGGCTCCTGGGGAGTTCGGGTAAGAAGAGGACATCAGTACCAGTCTTCGTGGGTGGGCCCGGGAGCAAGTTCCTGGCCTACCTCCAGCCCCTTGAGTCCACACTTGGGAACGGGAGCTAATACTGTTCGGCACTGCAGCATGACTCCACACACAAGGGGGGCTCGGAGGGTCTCCCCTTCTCCCAGAAAGGGACTGGGTGGGTCGGAGGGCTTCTCAGACACTGCACCTTTCTGTCTTCGTGGCCCCAGCAGAACACAGGGCTGCAGGGTTGGAGAGGAAGGCTGGAACTGACCCAAGATCCCCATGGCTGCCCGGGACTGTAAGGGCTGGAGTCAGCTGGGGCCTCAGGCCTCTTTCCACTTGGTCAGATGCCACCTCCTCTGTCTCAGAGCTGGGGGTTACTACTCCCTGGTGCAGATAGAGAGGGAGCTGCCACTTGGTGGCAGGACGTGTTCCAGCGCGAACTGCTCAAGAGTGGGGGCAGGGGCCAGGACTGGGGCAGTGTCAGTGGGCAACAGGGGACTCCAACTTCTGCAGGCGACGGCGGCGGAGCTCTGCTGCATCAGGCTCCCCATCCTCAGGCAGCTCCTCGGTGCCCGCTGACTCAGGAGCTGGGGACAGAGAGGTCCAGAAGCGGAACCCAGAGAAGTCCCCTGCCCCACCCCACTGTAGGCTGACCGCAACTACCTGAAGGCTTTTCAGGTTCAGGGGCTGGTGGGGAGGCTCCCAGGGATGGGGTGGTGGCCTCAGAGCTGGGGGTGCTGGTGGAGAAGGCAGCAGCGACAGCTGTAGGGGCAGTCTCCTCAGTGGGGTTGGCTGAGGTGGCAGGCCGGGGGGGCCTAGGAAGAGAAGGGACAAGAGGAGGGCCTTGGCATCCTGGCACGACTCGAGAGATTCTGCCCTCCGTGAGCCTTGCGGGGTGCACTCCAGCGCCGATGTGCCTCGCAGCCCCAGTGACGCAGACACGACTGAACACATGTTGAATGATACTTGGAATTCTATACCACAGATTGATTGTAAACCACTTGTTGCAGGCAGGGACCGTTGGCCTTGTTCACTGTTACACTGCGGAGTTGCCACTCTGAGATGCCAGGCACCTTCTAGAGTACCAACTAAGACAGTGCACTGAATAACAAAGCACGCAAGTCTCAGACTCAAGCTCCCCTCCAAGTCTGTACCGACATTGCTGGGTGCCAGCACTTCGTCTATGTCCCCTGCGAATAGGAATTAGAACTCTATTCAAATAAGGTAATGAAGGTCACAGAGCAAGTGAGTAATAAGATCAGGACTTGAATTCGGGCCAAGCTGGCTCCAAGTGACTTTGTATTTGCTGTCTCAGATCAGGGGCAGTGATTCCCAGTCAAAGTGTCACCCTGTGTCAAGAGAGTACACGTGATTAAAGTACTGGGAATTATATACAAGGACAAGATTCAAGGATAGCTCTCTAATAAACACCACTCCTCTTTAGATCCAGACAGGCCTTCTGCAGTGGGAAGATAAAAAGGCACCAAGAACCCCGACACCTTGGGTGTGCCTATAGATAGAATGCCTGAATCGATACATATCACAGGGTGGCAGGGGAGAAAAAGGCCCAGAACCACTGCTGGGGGCCTTCTCTCGGCAGCCCCACACCCCTGCTGCCCACCCTGGCCCCCGTGTAGGCGTACCCGAGGGAGGCGAGCACGGTGAGGTACTGGTTGATCTGCAGCATGGCGGCATCCAGCAGCGTGTGGATGTTGCGCAGGCTCTGTAGCCGGGCCTCCAGGTGCTGCCGCTCGTGGCCTTCCAGAGCCCGCAGCTCCTCTGGGGTCAGCCCAGCAAAGCCGGCAGGAGGCACAGGCATCGGGGGGAAGGCTGGAGAGAGAGAGAGAGGCTCAGCCTGGGCTGCCTGGGCCTGACACCCCCCCACCTCCCAAAACAACCCCAAGAGCGGCCCAGCTTACCAAAGGGTGGAGGCAGTGGCATGCCCATCCACGGGGGAGGGAAGGGGAAGCCTGGGGCAGGGCCAGCGTCAGGGGTGGAGGCCGAGCCAGGTGCTGGGGCAGAGGCAGCAGAACCAGCTGTGGTTGTGGCTGCTCCACTGGGCCGAGAAAGGGCTGCGAAAGAGCAAGAATAGGAAGTTAGTCCGTGCTGAGGGGCCTCTGCTTCCCTTCCTTCCACCGCCCTGGCTGGCGTGCTACCCAAAAGACTCACCTGCACTGGTGGACGGAGGGGCCACAGCGTCTCCAGAGCTGGGGGGAGGTGGGACAGGAGGAAAGGGGCCCATGGGGGGCCACAGCGGGAACATGCCTGGAGGGAAGGGAGGCAGGAGGCCCTGGGCGACTGCAGAGAGAGGACGGGGTGGTGAGAAAAGGTCCAAACTGAGATAGAGCCAAATCACAGGCAAGGGACCGGGTGTTGGGGCTCTGTCCTCTGCTCCCACAGGCCCTCTCTGAGCCCAGCACGGATCAGACATGACCACAATCGTCTGCGTCTCTTCCCGTGACCAGCCCCCCGGCCCCAGACTGAGCTTCGAGGGCAGCGACTCTTGATTCACCTCCGCATTTCCCACTCCCAGTGTGGGGTGAGAACCCAGCAGTGTGCTGCATGGCCAGATGAGTGCCACTCACAGTTGGGGGGCTGGGGCAGGAGTGGCGGGGGGTGGGGGGCAGGTGGTGGCCCCTGGTCCGCAGGCTCAGGGGGCGGTGGTGACTGGGTCGGCAGCGACGCCCGAAGGACATCCATACGGCAGGTGGGGCAGGTCTGCTGCCGCTGGAACCAGGAGCGCAGGCAGCTGGGGGTCAAGACCAGGCAGCAGTTAGCAGGTGCCTCGGGGTCTGCCTTCCAGAGCCGCTCCCTCATGTGCGGGCTGCTCAGGCATGTCCACCTGGTGTGGAAAATGTGGTTGCAGGGCAGTCTCTTGGCACCGGTCACCATCTCTTCTCGGCAGATGATGCAGACGTTGTCCATCGCCTGGAGTTCCTCTGGGGTGGCGTCTGGATACCTGGTTAGGACAGACCAAGGACACGTCACGACCACAGCTGGAGGCAGGGGCACCTGGGGCACAGCCTGGGCGAGCAGCTAGGACACGCCCACTTACAGTGTGTTCATGTTGCGGATAGCTCGGCGAGACATGATGGCATCTGTCACAGCTTTCTTGAACTGCCTGAAAAGACAGTTTCAGTAGAAGGAGGGAGACGGAGGGGAGGGGTCAGAGCTGTGGCAGGGCAGGGCTAGGCTCACCTCATGGCCAGGTACATAGGCCGGATGGCAAAGAGAGGGAAAGTGTGCACCTTGATCATGATGGTCATGAAAGCCATGTACAGCAGAACCTTGATAAAGCCTGGGGGCAAGGGGTGCAGAGAGCGGCAGGTCACAGGGCCTGGTAGGCAGGGCTGGGGACACTGGTGCAGGTCAGGGGAGGTCCAGGCCCGTCTCACCTGTAAACAGCTCCGTGTAGAGCATGTACACGGCCTTATTGTCCCAGGGATTCTCGCTCTGGAGGTCCACAGAGTGCAGCACGTACTTGATGAAGATGGTGAGCACCATAGTCATCAGGATGGCATACTGGGGGTGGGGGGGTGGACATATGAACACAGGCCCCGGGCTCCAGCCAAACCGCTGTCCCCAGGCCCGTGCACAGCAGAGGGCCACGGTACAAGCACAGGCTTGGACACAGCCGGGGTCCTCCTAGCTTCTCCACTCACTAGCTAGTGTGTCTTTCAGCAACTCGTAGACCTCTCTGAACCTCAGTTTGCTTGTCTGTAAATGACAGAATTAACTGTTCCTTTATAACAACGTTGTTTTGCTGATTAAAAGAGATGCAGGTCAAGTGCTCAGCACAGGGCCCGGCCTACAGTAAGCACTCAACAGACGTGAACTGTTGTCACTGCACACGTTCTTCCTCTGCTGGGGACACACCTCCCCAGCTGTCCATCAAGCTAATTCCTTCTGTCCATCGACAGCCAGCTCCTCTGGCATCAACTTCCAGGAAGCCTTCCCTGAGCGCCAGGTCAGGGCTCCTCCTCCACACGCGCCTTTCTGCGCCGTCCCCGCTCTCCTAGGAGTGCGTAGAGGGCAGGGGCTGGGACTGACTGATGGCTGCTCCTTGGTGGCCCACACGGGCTGGCCACAGAGCAGGTGCTCGATAAAGGTTTGTCAGGGCACAACAGTGCCACCTTGGGCTTGTCCTCCCAACCTCCCAAGCCAGTTTTACCTCAAAGCCAAACACCAGCTGCACAGAGGCCCCACGGGTCAGGATGCTGTGATAGGCATGGCTGACGAAGAGGAAGTCCAGGATACCAAGGAGGAACATAAGGGCTGTGGGGACCCCCCAAATGGGAGGTTGGTGGGGTCAGCCCAGGGCCTGACAGCCACTTCCTGCTCTAAGACAGCTCCCACCCTCAAGCCCACCACGGCCCTAGCCATCTAGTCAGGTGGGTACACTCCACTGAACCCGGCCCCCTGGGAACTCCAGTTCTGCCTAGGGGTGGCCCAAGCTCCAGGTGAGGAGGCAAAGAGCTAAGGGGCTAGGCAGTTGAGAAGCCCTGGAGTGGAACAGGCAGAGATGATGCAAATTAACTTCCTAAATTATCTTTCCTGTACAGCTGAGGGCCGAGGGCAGCCTGTGCTCTACGGTACAGGTCCATGGTTAGTGACTTTTCATGTTCCAGTCCTTCACGGTGCCTCTTCTCCCTCCAGCTCCCTCCTCTCCGCTCCCATGGGTCTCACTCACAGACAATGCGGCAGTGAAAGAGCCAGGAGATATTGGGGCTGCGTTCCATCTGAGGCAGAGGAGAGAGGGGGCCCGTCAGGAAGGCTGGGGCTCACCCCATGTCCCCAACCCAGCCATCACTCCACAAGCCAGCCCTCTGTCTGCTCCAGAGAACCCCCCGACCCAACTCACAAAGTCCACACGGTCCTCAGCCAGCCAGTGAAAACACTTGAGGAAGAGAAGGAGAGTGAAGAGTGCCACGAAGCGGGGGCTAAAGTCATCCCGAAAAACAGTGAAGGCCAGACAAGTCTCAGTGACAGCATACCAGGAACGTTCCAGGAGATGCTGCAGGTTGGGCAAGGAATGATGTGGAACTCAGACATTCTGCTTGCCCAGCTCCCTGCCCCTCACCTTTGGAGCCATGAACATCTCACCTCCATCTCTGCTGCCCTCAGCTGTCCGAAGAACACCTTGCCCATCACCTTGCCCAAGAGGAAGACAAGGACGAAGGCCTGGATGTACAGGACCTAGGAGTGAGGAGAGGCTATGGTTTGAGGTCACTTTCTGCTTTGCTCTGTCCGGGGCTCATCACTCAGGAGCCTCTCCACATCCCCATCACAATTTGTTCAAAGTTAGGCCTGGCAGCTACTTCACTTGTCTCCCACTTACCTGACCTTTAGCCCCACCCCTGTCTCAAACAGACTTCTCCTTCCCTCCCAGGGAGTTCCTCCCTCCCTGAGCCCTGAACTCACTGCCATGCTGGGGCTAGACTTGGTCAAGTACACCACGGTGGGGTAGAACTGGTGCTTGAGGTAGTAGGCGTGAGCCACCACGGCCCCGGTCAGCGCCAGGCTGGCCGCCATCATCACGGCGGTGCGGAACATTGCCCTGGCCTAGGGACCTGCAGGGGGAAAGGACTGTGTGACGCCCAATACTGGGCACACGTAGCACAGTGCCTGAGACGCAGTGCTAACAAACAGGAGGAAGAAAAGAAAACCTCACTTCGTCCTCACCATCATCGCATCAAGAACAGCATATACTCCCCCATTTTACAAATTAGAAGACTGAGACTCAAAGGGGTTAAGTGATCACACTGACGCAAGGCCAGCAGCCTGGGTTAGTCTTGTTTCAGATCTAGGGCTCTTTCCACGCCGCCTGCCAGACCGCCGCCTCCAGGGAAGAATGAGGAAAGGCAGCAAAGTCGGAGGAGGAGGGAACTGCTCCCAGTGTCCCTAAAGTGACGGTGATGGGGTGGGATGCAAAAGCAGAAATCTCCCGCAGCGGGAACGTGCAGCCTGTACCGGGAGAAGCCAAGGCGCTGGGGGGCGCAGCCGGGCAGGCGACAGCGCCGGTGACAGCTCCGCCAGGGTGGGCAGCTCCGACGCGCGCCCCGCGGGAGCGGGCGGGGTACGTCAGGTTGGAACCCTGGCGCTCCCCAACCCCCAGGGCAGTGTCAACTCGGGGCACCGGAGAAACGGCCGACCGTCAGGATGCAGGGGCGGGACGGAGAGGGACCCGGGTCGCCTCCACGGTCGCGCACCTGTAAACGCCAGGAGCTGCGAGCGTCGCAGACGGGGCCGAGACTCTGAGAGCGGCCGTGCGGGAGCCTGTCTACGTCCAGATGACAGGCCGAAAGCGGGCGACGGGGCTGAGGGGGCGCGCCGACCCCGGAGACATGAAGGGGAAAGGTCCAGGTCCCGACTCCAACCCCAACCCGGGCCCGACCCCGGCCCCAGCCCACTCACCAGGTGCCCAGCGCCGCGAGCCCGCTCAAACCCCGCGACTGCGGAGGCGACTCCGATTAACAACACTCCCCCACCCACTGCGAGCCGGAACTTCGGGAGTGAGACACCTCACTTCCGGCGGGGCGGGGCGGGGAATGGATCGTACCAAGTGCCGCTTTCCCTTGCCCGCGCAGCGCGCTCCGCGCGGTGCCGGGAACAGTAGTCCCACCACCCAACTGGGGTTCGTGCTCACGGTTCTAGCGACAGATGGGAGAGGTGGTCTAAGCGGAATAGGCAATCCGGAGAGGATTACAGACTCCCTATTTATTAGTCACAGATGGTATCGTCTCCACCTCTGAGTGGACTCAACCTAGCGGAGGACTCTCAAAGCGGCTGGATGGGGGGGGGGCATTGTGCGGGCCGTACCATTTGGAGGGGTGAGTATGCAAGGGACAGACATTACAGGCCTAAGAAAAATAAAATGTCTTAGAGACTCATTCCAGGGGGATTCACAACAGTTTGACAAATCAGATGCTTTCTAAGAGAACTGGATTCAGGAAAGAAACATATGTCTCCTCCTAGATCACCCCCAAGTTGTGTGGGAGTGAGTTGGGTCCCCGTGGCTGCTACTGATTGCTCGAAATAGAGTTACGCGGACCAGTAAGAAAAAGAAAGGAAAATCGCTGGCCTATCGAAAGAGAAAAGCAGGTGAGCGGTTGCTAGGGGCGGAAGGTAGCGTTGCCTAGGGCTAGGTCCAACCCGGGTGGGCCGAGAGTAGAAAAGGCGCAATCCGTGGGCGGGTGTTCCGAGTCGGCCCCAGGGGACGTTTGTTGCGCTCTGAGAGGGAGCTGTGCCTGGGAGTGAGAAGGCAGACCTTTCATTCCGGCTAATCTTGGGATGGGAGTGTTCTGTGCAAAGGGATGGATTTCAACGTCGCATGCCCGCACCCCTCCCCAAGCCTACAGCTTTGCTGTCCTTATATCAATCATTCCTGGGCCGTAGGCGCAGCTCCCCCTGGTCTTGGCTGTCTATGTCTGTCTATGTCTGCTTCGCAGCCAACCCAGTCGGCTCGTTGGCAGAATGGAGCTAATGCACCCACTTTGTGCCTTGCGTTTTCCTCCATCATCTAATTGAATCATCAGTCACTGAAGTTAATAAGCTGGGTGCTGCTATCCTCATTTTACGTGGGACCAACTGAGGTTCAGAAATTTAACAAGTCCTGGGATTGGCACCAGATCTCTCTGACCCTATATTCGTGTACCGTTAACCTCAGTTACCTTTACCACCACCTGTTGACCTGAATTGGCCTGACCAGTTTAGCTTGTAACCTGTCACTGAGTTGGCTCCCCCATAAGGCTGTCTATGACTTTCTAGTGACTGCGTCCAGTAGCCAGCTTTCAGTTCTTGCCTGACTCAACCTCTCTCTCCTTAAAAGTCTCCTCCCTGAGCTTCTGTGACCCCACATGCCTCTGCTTTTCCCCCCAGCTATGTCTCTGTCCCCTTCCTTTTATTTAAATGCTGTCCACATTGGCCACTTCTGTCTGCTTTCCCTGCATGATCCTCTCTGCTCTTGTGGTTTCAATACCCCTGCCCTGTTGCTGATGACTCCCATATGAGGTCTTCAGCTGGGCTCTCTCCTGCTTTAAAAAAAATTCAGTGTCCCTAGTCCTCCACCGCAACCCCAGCTCCAGAAACGTGGGCATCACACTCACCATCTCCCTCTCGAGTTGCCCCCCACATCCAAACTGGTAATTAAGTTATTTATTCAGTTGTCTGCAAATACGTATCCCATGCTGCCTGCTCTAGTAACTTAGGATGTCAGTGAACAAAGCAAAGATCTTTGCCTTTGTGTAGTTTCACCCTAGTAGATGTGGTGGACAATAAACCATATACATAATGTAAGTGCATTATCTAATATGTTGGAAGGTAAGAAGTGCTGTAGGGGAAAAGTAGAGCAGAACAAAGGGGACCAGGAGTGTGGAGGGGTGCTCGAAGCAGGTTGCAGTATCAGCGAGAAGATGACATTTGAGCAAAGAGTTGAAGGAGGTGAGTGGATGTCTGGGTAGAGTTGCAGCTAGGTAAGGGTGGACCAGTCCTGGTTTGTTGGAGGAGGTGAATGTGGCTGGAGTAGAAATAGCAAAAGGGTGAGCAGTAGGAGAGGGGGGCAGGGCCAGAAGGTGTTGGCCATTATAGGGACTTTGACTTTTACTCTGAGTGACATGATGAGCCATTGGAGGGTGTTGAGTAGAGGTGTAACATGTCCTACTTAGGTCTAAAAGGATCACTCCAGCTCCTGTGCTGTGGGATGTTGTGGGGTAGAGGACAAGGGTTTGGAGCAAGGAGATCAATTAGGAGGCTCTTGCCGTACATCAGGCAAGATACTGGCTTAAAAAAATGCACAACGTGAGAGTTGCAAGTTAAGTTTTATTTGGGTCAAAGTAAGGACTGCACCCCAAGAGACAGCATTTCAGATAGCTCTGAGAAGCTGCTCCGAGGAGGCAAAGAGGGGGAGCCCGGTTATATAGAAGTTTTGCAACAAAGGGCAGGTAGTCTGAACATCAAAAGATTATTGTTAATTAAAGAAAACCAGATATATCAAGTTAAGGAATTTAGTGCTTTTCTATGTATGGGAAGATGCAAGAGTCTGGGCTCAGTGAAATCTTTCCTTTGATATGCACCTCAGCTATCTGGGGCTAGTATCCTGTGTTTTCACATCCTGAGCTTCCTCAGGGCTCACTGGCTCATGTTGGAGGGCTGCAATTGTTGATGGCTGTGACATCCTTTGTTTACTGATATGGCAGGAAATATTCCAGTTATCAATATTCCATTTATCAATATGAAGCTCTATTGAGCCTACCTCCTGAGTGTCTCTAGAATTTATTCTTTCTCTTCCATCTTCATCTCCTAGTCCTAGTTCAGACCAGCATTATCTCATGCTTGGGCAAATGCAACAGTCACCTAACTGATCTCCTTTCCTACACTCTCCTCCCTATTAACTGTCCAAGCAGTGGCAAAAAAGATCCTCTGACACCTCAGTACATATCTTGCCTCCCTTTCCCAAACACTGCCCTTCAGGCCTATGCCCCATTTCTGGGGGCTCCCGATGCACCATACATACCATGATCCAAGTGGGAACCTCAGCTTTTTTTTTAATTAATTACTTTTGGGGGGCTGCGTTGGGTCTTTGTTGCCGCACGTGGGCTTTCTCTAGTTGTGTCGAGTGGGGGCTACTCTTTGTTGCAGTGCGCAGGCTTCTCCTTGCAGTGGCTTCTCTTGTTGAGGAGCACGGGCTCTAGGCGCATGGGCTTCAGTAGTTGTGGCATGCAGGCTCAGTAGTTGTGGCACCCGGTCTTAGTTGCTCTGTGGCATGTGGGATCTTCCCGGACCTGGGATAGAATGTGTGTCCCCTGCACTGGCAGGAGGATTCTTTATTTTTTATAAATTTATTTATTTATTTTGGCTGCGTTGGGTCTTCGTTGCTGCGCACAGGCTTTCTCTAGTTGCAGTGAGTGGGGGCTACTCTTCGTTGTTGTGGTGCGTGGGCTTCTCATTGCGGTGGCTTCTCTTGTTGAGCATGGGTTCTAGGCACGCGGGCTTCAATAGTTGCGGCATGCAGGCTCAGTAGTTGTGGCTCACAGGCTCTAGAGCACAGGCTCAGTAGTTTTGGCTCACAGGCTTAGTTGCTCCACAGCATGTAGGATCTTCTCAGACCAGGGCTCGAACCTGTGTCCCCTGCATTGGCAGGTGGATTCTCAACCAGTGCGCCACCAGGGAAGCCCTGGCAGGCAGATTCTTTATCCACTGCACCACCAGGGAAGTCCGACTCTCACCTTTTGTATAGGCCTTTCCTTCTCCAAAGACTGTCTTTCTCTTCAATTATCAACACAGTAAACATTGCTTAACTCCTCAGTCTGGATGGGGGCCCCTTCCATGTGTTCCCACAATGCTTTGTGTTTCCCCATCATGGGGCTTAGCAACCTGTGCTGACTTTGGCAATGAACTTAAATCTCACTTGCAGAGGCCCTGAGCTTAAGGATGGAGGCCTGAGTCTTTTTTCCTCACACTGAACAGAAGAAGTAGATTTCCAAGCAAAGAATATCACCAGTGTTAAAGAAGGTCATTTTATTATGATACAGGGGTCAGTCAATCAAGAAGATATATAACAATCCTAAACATTTGTGCACCTAATAACAGAGCTTCAAATTACAAGTAACAACTGATTGAACTGCAGGGAGATATAGGCAAATCCATAATAATAGTCAAAGATTTTAATAATCTTCTTTCATTAATCGATAGAACAACAAGTAGGCAGAGAACCAGCAAGGATAGAGTAGACTTAAGCAATACTATCAACCACTTGACCTGATTAACATTTACAGAACACTTCACCCAACAAGAGCAGAATACATGTTTTTCTTAAATGTACATAAAACATTTACCATGACACACATATTTGGGGACATTAAACAAGACTCAATAAATTTAAAAGAATTCAACCCACATAAAGTATTTCTATGACAGCGATGGAATTAACTTAGAAATCAATAAGAGAAAGATGCTTGGAAAAATCCCCAAATTTTCGGAAACAAAACACTTCTAAGTAAGTAATGGATTAAAGAATAAATCAAAAGGGAAACTAGAAAGTCTTTTTAACTTAGTGAAAATGAAAACACACATAATAGGATTTGTGGGATTCCACTAAAGAATTTTGGGGAAATTTATAGTACTAAATTCTTATGTTAGAAAAGAAGAAAGGACTGCTTATGACCTCAGCTTCCACCTTAAGAAACTAGAAAGAGAAGAGAAAAATCAACCCCCAAATAAGCAAAATAAAGGAAGTAATTAACTCCAAAAAGGAAATCAATGAAATAGAAAACAGAAACAAAAAAAATAGAGAAAATCAAAGAAACCAAAAGATGGTTCCTTGAAAAGATCAATAAAATTGACAGACTTCCTAACCAGATTGATCAGGAAAAAAAGAAAAAGATACAAATTACCAATATCAGGATTGAGAGAGGTGACATCGCTATAGATTCTACAGATATTAAAAGGGTAATAAGGGAATATCATGAAAAATTTTATGCCAATAAATTAGACAAATTCTAAGATGAGGAGCAAGGCAAGGGTGTCTGCTTTTCCCACTTCCACTCAACATTATACTGGAGGTCCTTGCCAGGGCAATAAAGCAAGAAAAAAAAAAGCATACAGATTTTAAAAGAAGAAATAAAACTGTCTTGGTTCACAGACAACATAATTGTCTATACATATAATCCTAAGGAAGCCACAAAAAAGTTACTAGAACTAACAAGTGAGTTCAGCAAGGTTGTAGGATAGAAAGTCAATATACAAAAGAAACTGCATTTCTAAATACAGTAAACAATCAGAAATTAAAAATTTTAAAATACTACTTACAGAGCATTAAAATATGAAATGCTTAATGATAAAATTAATGTAAAATATGCAAGACTTATACAGTGAAAAGTATAAAACATTGCCAAGAGAAATTAAATATCTAAGTAAATGGAGAGGTATACTGTGTCTGTGGATCAGAACACTTAACACTTCTATGATGCCAATAAAATAGAGAAGATTAATGAAGTTCAAAGCTGGCTCTTTGAATAAGCTAATAGGCAAAATTCTGGCAAGACTGATCAAGAACATAAAGTGAAGGTAAAAATAAACAATATAATGAATGAAAAAGGGAGATAACCACAGACACAATGGAGATTTAAAAATAATAAGTGTGGGGACTTCCCTGGTGGTGTAGTGGTTAAGAATCCACCTTCCAATGCAGGGCACATGGGTTCAATCCCTGGTCAGGGAACTAGATCCCACATGCATGCTACAACTAAGAGTTCACATGCCACAACTAAGGAGCCCGCTTGCTGCAACTAAGACCCGGTGGCAACCAAAGAAAAAAAGAATATTCATCCTCTAACAAAAAAATAATAATAATAAGGGTGTAGTAGGTGCAATTTTATGGCAACAAATTTGAAAACTTAGGTGAAAGTAACAATTTCCTAGAAAACAAAAGATGTGTAAAACTGACCCAACACGAAATAGAAAACATGACTAGACCAATAAATATACTTTTTAAAGTTGCTAAGGGAGTAGATATATTTTTTTGAGATTTATTTATTTATTTGGCCGTGCTGGGTCTTAGTTGCGGCACACGGGATCTTCGTTGCAACAGGCGGGATCTTTAGTTGCGGCATGTGGGATCTAGTTCCCTGACCAGGGATGGAACCCAGGCCCCCTGCATTGGGAGCGCAGAGTCTTAACCTCTGGACCACCAAGGAAGTCCCTCATGCCTGTTTCATAGATGAGGAAACTGAGGCACAGAAAAGTTAAGTGACTTGCCCAAGGTTTGCACAGCTAATAGGAAAAGGCAAAGTCAGAATTTAAAGCAGGCAGTGTGATCCCACAGCCCCCCCTCACCCTGTGTACTTTGTAACATGTCCATTTTCTCAATCCCCGTGACAACGTGTTGTTTCATTCATGAGAAAGCGGAGGCTCAGAGAGGCTAAGGGACTTAGGCTCAGTCACCCTGGAGAGTGGCTGAGCTGGGACTGTCTGGTTGCCTCACACACCACAGCCCTCCTAGTCAGCTGCCAGGTCCCACTGCCTGGTCCCCACTCCCCCAGTGCCTGTGAGGGGTTCCACCCCCCAATTCAAGCAGTGTCAGGGGGCTGAGTCATTCCCAACAGTCTCTGGGCAAAGCCGCGGAACAGCCACCACAAGGCTAGACAGCTTGGCCGTCCTCGGAGGGCAGAGCCGGGTCAGAAGCCCAAGTCTCTGCCTGCTGAAGGACGCAGGCAGCCAGGTGTGAGGCCATGTCAGGACGCAACTCGGGCCACCATGGGCTTCAGGGAAAGGGACATACATTACAGGGGACAGGTCCGGGGACAGCACCTATCACCCAAGTCTAGTTCAGACAAAGAAAGGTGTGGCTTGGGCAGTCAGCTGGCACCTGGCCAATCAACACACTTTTAATGGAACCTGTTATGTGTCAGACACGGGGCTGGGTGCTGGGAACTCAGGTGTGAGTAAAAAGACACCTTCCGCCCTCCTGAGCCTTCTTGCCCAGGGTAAGAAATCTGGGGCACACACCTTTCCTCCTACTTCTCGCTTGCTCCTGTCTCCTTCCCCTTAGAATAGATGGAGTTTCCCTCTTCCCATGGATTCAGTTGTTTATTCATCCAACAAGTATATAGTGAGTCCCCGCCATCAGCCAGGCCTTGTTCTAAGTGTAGAGAATGCATTTGTGGACAAAATAGATAAAAATCCCTGCCCTCACGGAGTGTACAGTCAATAAAAGACAACAAATGCACAAGGAAACACACAGGGAAGTGAAGACTTTGGGAAATCAAGAGGGTAGGGGAGGTGGGGCAGATGAGGAGGACCCTGAGTGTTTGAAAGGAGGAGAGACAGTTCTATCTGAGCAGGAGGTGTGTACAGATGTGGATTCAGGTAGATTCAGGGGCAGGAGAAGAGAAAGAGTGTTGGATGTGAGGAGTGAGAAGTTGTGATTAGTTATCTCAGAAAGAGGGAGTAGGAACTTTGTATTGAGCTGCATTAGGAGTGCCAGGAAGCATGAGTGTCCAAAGAATTTTATGACCTTAGAGCCCTGAGTTCAAAGTGAAGCAACCCTCTGCTCATCTGATTTGTTTTCTCCTCTGTTGCAGGTACTAAGTAGGTGGATGGAAGGGTTCAGCCAGAGTTGGAGTCTCCTAGGCGTGGTAGTTTTAGGATATGTCCATACATTCATGATACCTCTCTTTTCAAGAGGTGGACCCTAATTCCCCTCCCCTTGAGTATAAGCTGGACTCAGTGATTTGCTCCTAACGAATAGAATAAAAGTGATGGTGTGAGACTTTGGAGGCCTGGTCACGAAAGGCACTTTGGCTTCCTGCTTGCTCTGTCTTGGGTCAATCGCTCTGGAGGAAGCCAGCCGCCATGGCATGAAGACACTCAAGCAGCCCTATGGACAGGTCCACATGCTGAGGAACTGAGGCCAACAGCCAACAACCATGGCAGTGACACCCTGGGAAGGGGATCCTTCAGCCCCAGCCAGGCCTTCAGATGACTGCAGCTCTGGCCAACTTCACTACAAATCTCATGAGAGACTGTGAGTCAGAACCTCCCAGCTAAGTTGCTCCTGAATTCCTGACCCACAGAACAGCGAGATGAAATGCTTTTTGAAAAAATTTAAACCCCAAAGTTCTGGGGTAATTTTTACACAATAGTTAACTAATACCCCAGGTGTCTTGGATAGAGTGAGGAGCGATTGGAGGGTGGGCTTCTACCTGGTAATTCAAGAACCCAGGCTCCTTGTATCTGGTGGCCCTACCATTCCCTAGGGACCCTTGGAGTTACCTGGAAATCTTCTGCATTTGGCTGGAAGTCAAATGACAGTGAGGCAGATCGTAAGAGAGGGAGGTTTTCAAAGGCCATACCTGGTCATGAATAATAAAAAGTAATGAAAAATGGGATGAGGAACTGACTTTTAAGATGGAACCAAAAGATGATTAGAAGGTAGGAAGGGAGAAAGGAATAAAGGTCAGTGGGAAGACCTCTGGCCTGAAAGTCTGGGTGTATTTTAGGAAGTAAAGAGAATCCCTGGAGCTTGGGGAGAGAGGCTGAGAATGGCTGAAAATGAGTCTGAGGAGGTGGGTGGAGCCAGATGGCGCAGGGTCTTGTAAACAGCCTCTTAGGACTTTATCCAGGGTCAGTGGGAAGAAACTGCGGGTTTCCGCAGGAGATAGCTGAGCGGATCTGGACAGAGCGCCGGCCTGGAGGAGGGAGGGGAGCATCAGCTGGAGCTGGAAGAGTGGTCAGGAAGCTGCTGCAGCCGCTCAGGGAGAGATAAAGACAGCCCGCTCCGGGCTGGGCAGGGTGGACGGAGATGCTAAAGGTATGAAGGGCCAGGAGGCAGCATTTGACTAAGTGTGTGTGTGTGTGTGTGTGTGTGTGTGTGTGTGTGTGTGTGTGTGTGCGTCGCGGGGGGAGCGGGCTGGCCGAGGGGAGGGAAAGGGCCCCAGCGGGCCCAGTCTTCTATGTGGAAGGTAGAATTATTCTCAAGGACAGGGGAATCCCAGAGACAGCAGGTTTACAAGGCAGCATGTTGAGTTCACTTTGTAAAATAATGCAATATTTGATACGTACAAAATAATTGATGTCAAATATACATAAGCAATAGAGTGAAATAATAAACGCCCAACTTGAGAAACAGACTATTAGCAACATCGCCGTCTCCCATCGCGTCTCCATCTCCCACCACAAGATACCACACCCCTAATTTTATTATTTTTATTTTTAAAAATACCTTTATATAGTGTATTCCTTCAGATGTATCCTTCTTTTAATTTTATTTTTTAAATTTTTGGCCGAGCCACTCGGCATATGAGATCTTAGTTCGCAACCGGGGATGGAACCCACACCCCCTGCAGGGGAAGCGGGGAGTCTTAACCACTGGACCGCCAGGGAAGTTCCCTATTATTTTTAAATATTAATTATTTATAAACTCATTACCTTGCTTTTATTTTTCTCATAAACCCAAGTGGTTATTTTATTATAAATATGCTTACAAAAATGTTCCAGTTAATCATTGAAAGGATTTTCTTTTTCAGTGCAAAATTTTTTTAATATACATTTATTTATTTATTTTTGGCTGCGTTGGCTCTTCATTGCTGCACACGGGCTCTCTAGTTGCAAAGAGCGGGGGCTACTCTTCCTTGTGGTGCGCAGGCTTCTCATTGCAGTGGCTGCTCTTGTTGCAGAGCACAGGCTCTAGGCTCACGGGCTCAGCAGTTGTGGCTCATGGGCTCTAGAGCACAGGCTCAGTAGTTGTGGTGCATGGGCTTAGTTGCTCCACAGCATGTGGGATCTTCCAGGACCAGGGCTCGAACCGGTGTCCCCTGCATTGACAGGCAGATTCTTTTTTTTTCTTTTTTTTTTTTTTTTTTGCGGTACGTGCGCCTCTCACTGTTGTGGCCTCTCCCGTTGCGGAGCACAGGCTCCGGACGCGCAGGCTCAGCGGCCATGGCTCACGGGCCTAGCCACTGCGTGGCATGTGGGATCTTCCCAGACCGGGGCACGAACCCGTGTCCCCTGCATCGGCAGGCGGACTCTCAACCACTGCGCCACCAGGGAAGCCCAGCAGGCGGATTCTTAACTACTGCGCCACCAGGGAAGTCCCTTCAGTGCAAAATTGACTGCACTCCAGGTAAAGCTGCCAATAACTTGATCCACCTCAGCAACTGGCTCAGACTTTCCACCCAGCCACTGCCCCTCCCATTGCTTTAACCACTTGTCGCCTATGGCCCCATGGGATCTGTATCACTGGGCAAGGCAAGATGTGCCTCGGCATTCATTGAGATGGTGCAATTTTTCTCCTCTAATCTATTAAGGGGGTAAATTACATTAATTTCCTTGTCTCTAACCTTGCAGTTTTGGAGTAAATCCAACTTGGGCACTGTGTGTTATCTTGTCTCTATATTACCAGGTTCGGTTTAATAATTTGCTTAGGGTATTTTACATCCGTGTCTATGAGCCTGCAGTATTTCTTTATTTTTTAGCTTTTGGTATCAAGTATGCTACCTTTATGACATGTGAGAGGGAAGGTCCCTCTCTTTATATACCCTGGCAGGATTTGTACAAGGTAGATTATTTGTTCTTTGAATGTTCGGTTAATCTTACTGTTGGAGCCATATAGGCCTGGGGTTTTCTTTGTGATAAGATAAAAAAAAAATTATTTTATTGAAGTGTAGTTGATTTACAATGTTGTGTTAGTTACTACTCTACAGCAAAGTGATTCAATTATACATATATATACATTCTTTTTTCAAAATATGCTTTTCCATTATGGTTTATCATAGGATCTTGAATATAGTTCTAGGTGCTGCACAGCAGGACCTTGTTGTTTATCCATTCTATATGTTTGAGGTAAGATTTTATCTACTGATTCAATTTGTTTAATATTATAGGACTAATCAGGATGTATATTTCTACCTGTTTTAGTTTTGCTGAGTTTTATTTTTCTACAGAGACTTGTCTATCTTTATATAAATATAAATAGTTAAATTGTATAAAGTATAAAAGTTGGCATAAAGTTGTTCATGATATCTTCATATTTTTATTGTCGAACGTATCTCCCTTTTTATTCCTGTTAGTTAATTTGTGCCTTCTCTTTTATTAATTTTTTTTATTTTCATTTTTTTTGTGCCTTCTCTTTTAAAAATTACTCTGAATGCATCTTGCCAGAAGCTTGTCAATTTTATTGGTGTCATCAAAGAACCAAATTTTGACTTTTCTGGTTCTTTCCATTAGTATATGTTTTCTATTAATTTCTGCTCTTTATTACTTTATTCCTTCTATTTTTAATTAGGTATATTTTTCTGCTCTTTTTAAAAAGATACTTATTTTGAAATAACTTTAGGGTTACATAAAATTGCAAAAACAGTGCAGAATTCCTGTATACCCTTCACCAAACTTCTTTTGATGGGAACATCTTACACAAGCATATGACAGTTGTTGAAGCTAGGAAATTAACAGCGATATACTGGTATTAGCTAATCGATATATCTCATTTTAATTGTGCCAGTGGTCCCACTGATGCCCTTTTCCTGGTCCAGGATCCAATCAGGATTCCAAATTGCATGTAATCAGTAATTCATTGTTGTGTAATAAACACCCTAAAACTTAGCAGCTTAAAACAACAAACATTTATTATCTCCTAGTTTCTGTGGATCAGGAATTTGGGAGCCGCTTAGCTGGGTAGTTCTTGCTCAGGGTCTCTGATGACATTGTACTCATGATGTCAGCCAGGACTGAGCTCATCTGACGTCTTAACCAGACTGGGGGATCTGCTGTCAAGATGGCTTATTCACAGAAGAGCAGGAGGCCTTGGTACCTCACCACGTGGGTCTCTCCATAGTGATGCTTGAGTGGCCTCATGACAAGGCAGCTGCCTTCTCCCAGAGAAAGTAAGGTTGAAGTTGCAAAGTCTTTTATGATCTAGCTTCAGAAATCACAGGGTGTCATTTCCACAACGTCCTATTGGTAAACGGGTCAACCCTATTCCGTGAATACCAGGCTCACTCAGAGGCCACCTGGGAGGCTGGCTACCACAGCTGTCCTGTCCCCTTGGTCTTCTCCAATCTGGGGAAACATCTCAGATTTCTTTTTCTTCTATGAACTTGACACTTGTGGAAAGTATTGGCCAGTTATTTTGTAGAGTATCCCTCAGTTTGGATTTATCAGAAGTTTTGTAATGATTACTTTGAGGTTATTCATTTGGGAGAAGAATAAAACAGAAGTGGGGACTACCCTGGTGGCGCAGTGGTTAAGAATCCGCCTGCCAATGCAGGGGACACGGGTTCGAGCCCTGGTCCAGGAAGATCCCACATGCCATTAAGCCCGTGCGCCACAACCACTGAAGCCCACGCACCCTAGAGTCTGCCTGCCGCAACTACTGAGCCTGCGCACCGCGACTACTGAGCCTGCGTGCCACAACTAATGAAGCCTGCACGCCTAGAGCCTGTGCTCTGCAACAAGAGAAGCCACCGCAATGAGAAGCCTGCACACCACAATGAAGAGTAACTCCTGCTCGCTGCAGCAAGAGAAAGCCTGCAGCAGCAACGAAGACCCAACGCAGCCAAAAATAAATAAAATTTAAAAAAGAAAGAATAAAACGGAAGTGATGTGTGCTTCTCAGTGAATCATATTGGATGGTATATGATGTTGGTTTGTTTTATTACTGGTCATGTTAACATTGATCACTTGGTTAGGGTGGTGTCTGCCAGGTTTCTCTTTTTCCATTTGTGATTAGTAAACATCATGGGGAGAGACACTTTGAGTGTATGCAAATACCTTGTTTCTCATCATACTTTTGTTTACTAACTTTAGCATCCATCAATGATTCACGCCTGCAACAATTACTACTGTGGTATTTGCTTAAGGTGAATTTATTTATTTATTTATTTTTGAATTTTATTTATTTTTTATACCACAGGTTTTTATTACCTATCTATGTTATACATATTAGTGTATACATGTCAATCCCAATCTCCCAATCATCCCAATTCATTTTAAATTTTTAAAAAATTTTCTTGTTCCCATGGTTATTTTCCTCTTGTCATTTATTTGCTATATATGTGCTTTCCCCCATTTTCTTGAAAAATTAGCTAGTTGTTTGTCTATTTGTTAATTTTTCCAAATATTCAGGCCTAATTTCTGTTCTCTACTGCATTAATCTTTGCTTTTATCTTTATTCTTTCCCTCTTTGTGCTTTCTTTTGGTTTACTTTGATGTTCTTTTTCTAGTTTTCTTAGAGCTGGGAATTAAACTCATTTCTTTTCATTCTTTTACTTTTAATGATATACGTGTTTAATCCTATGAATGTTATTCTAATCATTGCTTTAAATGTATCTCATAGGGCTTCCCTGGTTGCTCAGTGGTTAAGAATCCGCCTGCCAATGCAGGGGACACCAGTTCGAGCCCTGGTCTGGGAAGATCCCACATGCCACGGAGCAACTAAGCCCGGGTGCCACAACTACCAAGCCTGCGCTCTAGAGCACCTGAGCCACAACTACTGAGCCCACGTGCCACAACTACTGAAGGCCATGTGCCTAGAGCCCATGCTCCACAACAAGAGAAGCCACTGCAATGAGAAGCCTCTGCATCGCAATGAAAAGCAGCCCCTGCTCGCCACAACTAGAGAAAGCCCATGTGCAGCAATGAAGACCCAACGCAGCCAGCAATAAATGAATAAATTTATTTTAAAAAATGTATCTCATAGAATCTGATATGTAGTATTTTCATTATCATTATTTTTTGGAATTTTGTATTCCAGTTTTTCACCTAATTAATTTGTTTTTGTCTTTGTTAATGATTTCTCATTTTATTACATTCTGCTCAGAGAATATTGTTTATAATATTTCCATTTTATTCAACTTACTGATGATTTCTTTGTGACCTAATATACGATTAATTTTTTGTGATATTTTGTTTCTTTGGATTTATGGTCTTTTTTTTCAGGGGGAAATTTCCTCAGTTAATGTGTACTGGATTTTATTTTCTGACTATTTTTTTGTTTTTAATAATAGTTCCAGATGGATCTGTTACTCCTTTTCTTGTTCATTTTTTGTGATATTGGGGTGTTTTACAAGATTCCTAGCTCTATAGCACACTCTTATGTCAATACAGCAAAGTCCAGACGCTTCAGTGCATTTTTTTTTTTTTTTTTTTTTTGCGGTACGCGGGCCTCTCACTGTTGTGGCCTCTCCCGTTGCGGAGCACAGGCTCTGGACGTGCAGGCTCAGCGGCCATGGCTCACGCGCCTAGCCGCTTCGCGGCATGTGGGATCTTCCCGGACCGGGGCACAAACCCGTGTCCCCTGCATCGGCAGGCGGACTCTCAACCACTGAACCACCAGGGAAGCCCTACTTCAGTGCATTTTAATTTGTTTGTCTGGTTGGGGAAAGGGGTTTGTGTCCTCCAGTTTCTTTGTTTGTTTCTCTTTTGTCTTGCAAGACCCTAAATTTTTCCCTTTTGCTTTTTCCCCCTTCATCACTCAATTGCCCAAAGACTCTTCGACCATTCGGTGTTTTTCTTTTTCCTTTCCCAGAACCTATGTATTTTAAAGACTGACGCTTCAAATCCCACATATCTTTTAGTCCCTTCCCTGTAGTCTGCACGCTGATCCCCCAGGACATTTTCCTGTTATTTACAGACTGCAGATGACATCGTCTTCCTGATGGAGGTTCTAGATCGACCTTGCACCCCATTGCCAGCTCCCCTCTTCTGTCTCTTCCCCGTTTATCTTGGTACAGAGCCTGGTGGTAGGGCTGTGTGGGGCTGGAGCGCAAGAGGTCCGCACAACCCTGTGGGGGGCTTTCTTTTTATTTACAGTTATTTTGAAGTTCGGACATTCTCTGCTTTCAAGTTATGCTGAGGCTATGGCAGAGTTTTATTTCCCATTCTTGTTTCGATTTGCTTGGGAAGGAAGCACTGAGAGATGGGGACATAGCAGCCGCCCCGGAAGTCCCGCTGCTTTTCCTTTGAAACTCAAAAAAAAGTTACAGAGGAACATTTTTTTTTCTTTTTTAAATTTGGCTGTGTTAGTTCCCCTACCAGAGGTTGAACCTGAGCCCTCAGCAGTGAAAGTACGGAGTCCTACCAACTGGACCGCCAGGTAATTCCCCTTCCTTTGTAACTTTAAAAAATATATATTTATTTATTTAGGCTGTGCTGGGTCTTAGTTGTGGCACGTGGACTTCTCAGTTGCAACATGCATGCTGGGATCTAGTTCCCTGACCAGGGATCGAATCCGGGCCACCTGCATTGGGAGCCCGGAGTCTTACCCATCGGACCACTAGGGAAGTCCCTTCTTTGTTAAGTTTTTTTTTAAATGAATTGATTAATTTATTTATTTTTCTTTTTGGCTCTGTTGCATCTTTGCTGCTGCATGCGGGCCCTCTCCAGCTGTGGTGAGCAGGGGATACTCTTTGTTGCCCTGCCCAGGCTTTTCATTGCGGTGGCTTCTCTTGCTGCGGAGCACAGGCTCTAGGCCCACGGGCTCAGTAGTTGTGGCTCACAGGCTCTAGAGCGCAGGCTCAGTAGTTGTGGCGCACGGGCTTAGCTGCTCCGCGGCATGTGGGATCTTCCCAGACCAGGGCTGGAACCCGTGTCCCCTGCATTGGCAGGTGGATCCTTAACCACTGCGCAACCAGGGAAGTCCCCCTCCTTTGTAACTTTTAAAGACGGAGTTTAGCTCATTTGTTTGGACCCTTTCTTATTTTCCAATATATACAGTTGAGGTCATAAATTTCTCTCTAAGAATTTTTAGCTGGGTCCTCCAATATGGATATACGATATTTTCATTACGACTGTAATCTAAAACAACACAAATTTATAATCTATTTTCTAATTTCTGTTGTGGTTTTTTTTCTCTTGGCCCAGACATCTCATAAAATGTTTCTTAATTTCAAAATAGGTAGGATTTTTTTTTAATCTGTCTGTTGACGATGTTTAACTTAATTATATTGTGGTAAAAAAAACAAACAAACCACAGACTGAATGATTTTAACTTTTTGAAATTAGTTCCGTTGCCTGATGATCTAGAATTTGATCGATTTATTGGGAAATGTTCTGCATACACTGTTCTGCATTTAGGTGCAATGGTCCACTAGGTCAAATTCGTTAACCATATTCTTCATATTTTTTATACCCTTGCTAATTTTTTCTTTTTTTTTGCCTGCATGTGCCATAGAATCTACAAATAAGATTGTGATTTAATCTGCTTTTCCTTGTGGCTTTATTCTATATATATATATATCTTTATTGCTTGTTAATCTTACTTTTAAGAATAAATTAAGAATAAATAAATTTAAAATTGCTGTGTATTTTAAAAATCACTAAGTAAGCATGCTCTTTCTCCCTAGTAATGCTTTTAACCTGAAATTTATTTTTTTCTGATACTAATACTGTATAGCTATTCCAGCTTTTAGTAAACATTTGCCTGATATTTTTTCCATCCTTCTGTTTCCAAACGTTTTATATCCTTATATTTATATGTATCTTTTATAAATACAGGCATACCTCAGAGATAGTGTGTGTTTGGTTCCAGACTACTGCAGTAAAGTGAATATTACAATAAAACAAGTCACAGATTTTTCGGTTTTTCAGTGCATATAGAAGTTATGTTACACTCTACTATTGTCTATTAAGAGTACAATAGCATTATGTCTAAAAAAATGTACATACCCTTAATTTAAAAATACTTTATTGCTAAAAAATGGTAACCATCATCTGAGCCTTCAGGGAGTCATAGTCTTTTTGAAATAGCAACACCAATTACTGATCACAGGGACTTCCCTGGTGGCGCAGTGGTTAAGAATACCAATGGAGGGGACACGGGTTTGAGCCCTGGTACGGGAAGATCCCACATGCCGCGGAGCAGCTAAGCCCGTGTGCCACAACTACTGAGCCTGTGTGCCACAACTACTGAAGCCCGTGCGCCTAGAGCCTGTGCTCCGCAACAAGAGAGGCCACGGCAGTGAGAAGTCTGTGCACCACAACGAGGAGTAGCCCCTGCTTGCTGCAACTGGAGAAAACCCACACGCAGCAAGGAAGACCCAACGGAGCCAAAGAGTCACTGATCACAGATCACCATAACAAATATAATAATAATGAAACAGTTTGAAGTTTTGCAAGAATTACCAAAATGTGACACAAAGACACGAAGTGAGTGAATGCTGTTGAAAAAATTACACTGATAGACTAGCTCGACACATGGTTGTGATAAAAGAAACGTTCACATATTGAGGTGTGGGGAAGTCATTCTGGCTTATACATGAGTTAACTTGAATTTTATGCTAACAAAAACAGCCTGTTTGTGGCCTATCAAACATACATTGTACCTTTAATTATTAAATAAAAAGACACATTGACCAGAAGTAAAGAATGTCCATGTTTAAAATAATGATTAAATGCCTCTCTTCCTGGGATGTCAATGCTGATCCTCCTTTGATGATAAGACCGGTTCCCAGATGCTAAGGCCATACTGACTTGCTGTATACTTGCTGGTCTGTTTTTTTTTTTTTTTGGAAACCGTGAAGAAATGTATTCCTGATTTGTTTAATGTTCTTTGTTCTGGCAAGATATAAAACCATGCTGAAAATCATGCTTCTCTGGAGCAGTTGCTCAGAGTAATCTGGAAAGCTGGCTTCCGGGCTCTAGCCCTCAGTTTGGCTCAAATAAAACTCTTTTCTAGGGTATTCCCTGGTGGTCCAATGGTTAGGACTCCACGCTTCCACTGCCAGGGGCAACTAAGATCCCACAACTAAGATCCTGCAAGCCGTGCGATGCAGCCAAGAAAAAAACAAACAACAACAAAACAAAACAACTCTTCTATTCCTATTATAGGTTGTTTATTCATTATTTTTGTTGACAGTTGTCACAAACCTTCGATTTGTAAAAAATGCAATATCTGTGAAGTGCAATAAAGCAAAACGCAGTAAATGGACATATGCCTCTAACTTGTAGTGCAATTATTTTACAAATAGTATATTAGTTAGCTCAGTAGAAATTATGCTGTGATAAATGTAGTAGGCAGAATAATGACCTCCCAAATATGTGCACATCCCAATTCCTGGAACCCATGAACATATTATCTTGCACGGCAAAAGGGACTTCACAGATATGATTAAGGACCTTGAGATGGCGAGATTATCCTGGATTATCCAGGTGGGTTCAATGTAATCACAAGCATCCTTAAAAGTGGGAAAGGAGTCAGGGTCAGAAGATGCTATTCTGCTGTCTTTGAAAATGGAGGAAGGAGGCCACTAGCCAAGGAATGTGGTGGCCACCGGAAGGAATTATACCTTGCTGACACCTTGATTTTAGCAGAGTGAGACCCACTTTGGACTTCTGGCCTCCAGAACTATAAGATAATAGATTTGTATTATTTTAAGCCACTGAGTTTGTGGTAATTTGTTACAGCAGCAAATAGAAATCCAATACAATAATACCCAACTCCAAAATCTCAGTGGCTTTCAAAAACAAGTTTTTTTTTGTTAGAGGAATTAGAGAAAACGTTGTTTAACAAGAGTCTCCTTTTTTAAAAAGAAATTGAGGGCCTCCCTGGTGGTGCAGTGGTTAGGAGTCCACCTGCCAATGCAGGGGACACGGGTTCGAGCCCTGGTCCGGGAAGATCCCGCATGCCGCAGAGCAACTAAGTCCGCGAGCTACAACTACTGAGCCCGCGAGCCACAACTACTGAAGCCCGTACACCTAGAGCCCGTGCTCCGCAACTAAGGGAAACCACTGCAATGAGAAGCCCGCGCACCGCAACGAAGAGTAGCCCCCGCTCGCTGCAACTAGAGAAAGCCGGTGCACAGGAATGAAGACCCAACGCAGCCAAACGTAAATAAATAAATAAAATTTTTAAAAAAGAAGATTGTAAAATAATATTTTTAAAAAATTGAATTATATTTGATTTACCATGTTTCAGGTGTACAGCAAAGTGATTCAGTTATACATATATTCTTTTTCAAAAAGTTTATTTCTTATTCATATTCCATGTCCTTTACTGTTTAGCTTTGGGTCTGCTCCATATCTTCTTTATTCCAGACGCCAGGCTAGAGAGGCTGCCACTACCCGGGGTACACCTGACCCGGGGCAGATGGAAAAGGGGAAGTGCAGAACCACCTTGGAGTTCTTAAAACAATTTCTGCTCAAATTCCACTGACTGAAGCAAACCACGTGAGTAAGCATACATGGAGTAGGGAGTAGCATCCTCCCAGAAGGAAGGACACCTTGTCCTATTGGGAGGGGGCAGCATGTATGAAGGTCCTGGGGCAACTGGGGGTGGAGGTGGAGATGGGGGAGGATGGGGTTGACAGAAGAACTGAAAGAAGCTGCTGTAGCTGGAAGATGGTGATGGAGGGGCAGGGTCGGGGTGCAGTTGGAGAGATGAGCAAGGGCCTTGTAAACCATTCATTCATCCAAAAAATGTGAGCAACATGCTTACACAGGAGGCTCTGAGTCAAGGCTGGGGGTTTGGGGACTGACAAAGCTGCAAGGCCCCTGTTCTTTTTTTTTTTTGGCCACGCTGTGTGGCATGTGGGATCTTAGTTCCCCGACCAGAGATGAACCCGCACACCCTGAAGTGGAAGTGCAGAGTCTCAACCACCGGACCACCAGGGTAGTCCAAGGTCCCTGTCCTGAAGGCACTGACCTGGTGGGAAGAACGCATGAGAAGTCAGTATTGTAAATAAGGAAGCAAGATGATTGCAGACAGTGATCAAATAAGTGCTATAGTTAAAACTTTGTGCTTTATTAAAAGGACTATTTTAAAAAGATCATTCCAGCTCTAGAAAGAGCTGGGAGCACAGGAAGTTGGGAGACTGTTTAGGGGAGTGTTGACGTAGTCCAGGCAGGAGATGAGGCCGCTTTGGCCAAGGGAGGCAGTGGGGAGGAGAGGCAGGCATGGATTAGAGAGAGAGCTAGAATCCATAAGATGCGGTGATAAATTTGATGTTGGGGGCAAGAAAGAAGGTAGAAATACTTCCGAATACTCATCTGAGAGAACACTGCCCAGTGAGGGGAAGGAACACGCAGCCTGACAGAATCTCCCCCCAAAGCAGACCTACTGTGTGCTTCTATTTACATCAAGTTTTAAAACAGGTAAAACTTGGGACTTCCCTGGTGGAGCAGTGGTTAAGAATCCGCCTGCCAGTGCGGGGGACACAGATTCGAGCCCTGGTCCAGGAAGATCCCACATGCCGCAGAGCAACTAAGCCCATGAACCACAACTACTGAGCCCGCGAGCCGCAACTACTGAGCCAGTGAGCCACAACTACTGAGGCCACGTGCTGCAAAACTGAAGCCTGTGCACCTAAAGCCCGTGCTCCGCAACAAGAGAAGCCACCGCAATGAGAAGCCCGCACACTGCAACTAAGAGTAGCCCACGCTCTCCTCAACTAGAGAAAGCCCGCGTGCAGCAACAAAGACCTAACACAGCCAAAAGAAACAAACAAAAAAAGAACAGGCAAAACTAACTGTGATGATAGAAGCCAGAATGGTGATTAACCTTGGCGGTGTGGGGAGGACTGGAGCCTAGGAGGGGGCATGAGGGGCTGCTGTGATGTGCTGTTTCTTCATCTGGTGCTGGCTCCACGGGAGTGTTCTGAAAATTCATCAAGCCAGTTCTTTCTTTCTCTCGGCCGTGCCATGCAGCTTGTGGGATCTTAGTTCCCCGACCAGGGATCGAACCTGGGCCCTCGGCAGTGAAAGCACAGAGCCTTAATCACTGGACCACCAGGGAATTCCCAAGCCAGTTAGTTAGTTTTTTTTTTTTTTTAGATTTATTTATTATTTATTTATTTAATTTTATTTTATTTTTGGCTGCATTGGGTCTTACTTGCGGTGTGCGGGCTCTTCGTTGCAGCATGCAGGTTTCTCTCTTGTTGTGGCCTGCGCAGGCTCCAGGGCGCCTGGGCTGTATAGTTGTGGCGCGCAGGTTCCAGAGCACGTGGGCTCTGTAGTTTGCAGCACACAGGCTCTCTAGTTGAGGTGTGCGAGCTCAGTAGTTGTGGCACTTGGGCTTAGTTGCCCCTCAGCATGTGGGATCTTAGTTCCCTGACCAGGGACTGAACTTGTGTCCCCTGCATTGTAAGGCAGATTCTTTACCACTGGACCACCAGGGAAGTCCCCAGTTAGTTATTTCTGATCTGTGCACTTTACTGTCTGGCTGCTGTGCTGTAATAAAAAGTTTACTTAAAAACAATGACTCTCAGGTTTGTTTGTTTGTTTTAAATTTTTTGATCAACTATTGGTAAGTAGATGGGGAAACTGAGGAAGGAACAGGTTCATGGGGACAGATAATGAGGTACCTGGAGAAAACAAGTGGAGGTGTCCAAGAGGCACCTGGAGGTACAGGTGTGGACTTGGAGGAGCATTAGGGCTGCGAGAAACTTTGGAACCCCTGGAGGGATTCAATGCCAGTGGAATAGATGAGGCAATTCAGGGAGCAAATCAGGGAGGGTGTGCAGAGGCAAGGGGCACCAGAACCAGGCTTGAAAGGGTGGCTGCCCTCTGCCTCCTGGATCTGTGATCTATGGCAGTCCTCTGGCCACACCCACTCAGGGCTCATCCCCCTCATCTACAACTCCCATGCCCTGCCCACCTCCCCACCCAGAGGCCTCTCTGCCTTAGCGTGGCCTCCTACACATCTGACCAGGGCAGCTTGGAAGCCCCAGGCCTCTGGCTCCTTCTTCTACAGTGGCCTGCCTTTGGCTGCCTCTTCTCTTGGGTTTTGTCTACTCTCTGGGGCTTCTTGAGGTCTTGGGGGATGGGAGAATCCTGCCTTTGAACCCCCTCCCACAATCCATACCAAAAAAAAAAAAAATTGATAATTGCACATCATCGAGATGAAAGACTTGCTCTGTGAAAACAATGTTAAGAAAATGAAAGGATGAGGGACTTCCCTGGTGGGCACTAGAATTCAAATTACCAGATGTTTTAAAGAGATGGGGTGCCAGTTTTCAATTCTGGTTTGAACACCACGTTACAAGGAACTATTTTTAAAAATAAAAAAGGATTATATGTATATGTATAACTGATTCACTTTGTTATAAAGCAGAAACTAACACACCATTGTAAAGCAATTATACTCCAATAAAGATGCAAAAAAATAAAAAAGGATTAAGGGAAAAGAACAAAAAATAAGAATATCAAAACCGTTGAATGCACCCGTTTGTTCCCGATAAACTTCAATCACATCTGCTCTCTCCATTCCCAGTTCTTTTGGAGTGTGATTATCAGCAATTCTCTGACCTTCGAAGAGAAACCCGAGTGAATTCATGGGAGCTCCCTGTCTTTGACATTATGATTCTTTGAGTTTCTTGAGATGTGTCGTCATTTTCACTTTGAAGTGAATCTCACTGCCATCCTGTCCGATGACTTTGAGTTTTATATATTCTCCTTCCTTCTTAGCCCCCGAGTCCTCAGTTGAAGGTTTTGAAATGGGGAGGCATTTAGTGAGTACTTAAAAGTGTGAACTTAAAAATGTTAAGGCAGGGACTTCCCTGGTGGCACAGTGGTTAAGAATCCGCCTTCCAATGCCGGGGATACGGGTTTGAACCCTGGTCTGGGAAGATTCCACATGCCGCGGAGCAGCTAAGCCCGAGCGCCACAAGTACTGAGTCCGTGCTCGTGGAGCCCGTGCTCTGCAACGAGAGAAGCCACCTTAATGAGTAGCCCCCGTTCTCGGCAACTAGAGAAAGCCCGTGCACAGCAACAAAGACCCAACACAGCCAAAAATAAATAAATAAATTTATTTTTAAAAAGTTAAGGCAGTAAATATTGTTAAATTTATGTAATGTGTATTTTATCACAGTAAAAAAAAAAAATAGGGAAAAAATGTCACCTGTCCCATATGGAAAGTAATGCAGGTTCTGACTGTCCAATACAACCGGCTGTAAAGCGTAACTGAGCCAGTGAAGATGAAAAGGCTTAAGGTCTGCTATGTGTGTGGCGGGGGCGGGGGGTGGCGGTGTGGAGAGGATGAGCTAGGTGGTCCTGGGCAAAGCCTTCCTCCCCCACCTTGGAGCTGCTGGCCGGGCTCCCCATACCCCTAAAAGACCTTGGGAGGAGGATGTGGCCCCTGGGAATTCTCACGCCAAGACAGTCTCCTCTCTGGCTCCCAGGTTTGGGGATTCCTGGATCTGAAACAAACACAGACACATCCAGCGACCCCTCCCCAGCGAGGCCCAATCCCTGAATCCCATCTTACTCATCAGCCGCTCGCCTCAGCCCAGGCCGGTAGCATTCCCGCCCCGCGCCTTGGCTCTGCATTTGTAAAGAGCCGAGAGGGGCTCCTGCTGCCTTTCAGGCTGTGGGGTCCAGCTAGCCTGCCTTCACCCCTCTTGTAGGTGATGAGATCAACCCTCTTGTAGGTGATGAGACTTTGGAGGAGCTTTTACCTTGGGGAGCCGCAGCTGGGAGACGAATGGTGGAAACTGACTGGATTTTCTCCAGGTAGAGGTGGGTGGTGATGGCGAGAAGCCCCACCCTTTCCCAGGAAGGGGCCTGATTGGTGGAGAGCTGCGGGGGCGGGGCAGCCCTGGGGCTATATAAATGCGCTGGCTGGGCTTGGAGTCACGCTGTAGGTTAACTCCTGAGCTCAGGTAATGCTTCTGGAGGGAAGAGGCTGGGCTGCTTGTGGGAAGCAAGATGGAGGCCCCTAGGTTGACCGAGGGGTGGTGGAGCCCCATAGTTGGAGTCTCTTTCTTCGTAGCTAAAAATGTTTGAGGTGGCCCCACCTCAACTTGCCCTAAACCCCAGTATTTGTCCAATAACCTTCCTCTCTCTGGGCCTCAGTTTTCCTTCTGGGCGGTAAAGGGTTGCTGGTTCTTTCAGGGCTGCCGCTTTGGTGAAGGGTGAGGGGGTTGTTGTGAGGTGGGAGACAAGAGGAGCCGTTAAACTCTGGCTTTGGGGTCAGACAGGCTCCACCTTGAAGTGGCCGTGAGACCTCCATGCTTCAGTTTCCGTGTTTGCAAAATGGGTCTACTTACCAGGATGAAATAAGATAATGTCCTTAAAGCATTTAACACAGCTTCAGGCACTTAGGAAGCCCTCAGAGGTGTTTGTTGCTGCTGTTCTTCCTCTCTGGCCTGGTCTGGGGTGCCAGGAGGAGGGGGGAGGGTGCTGTAGCCTCCAGGAGCTCTGCTGCTTTTCTGCCCCCATCCCCGCCCCCTCCCCCCACCCGCTGCGCCACATCTCAGTTTCCTTCTGTTCTGAGCCCCTATTTCCCATGCCTCCACTTCCCAGAGGTCATCTGTCAGGCCAGCATGCTGATCCCCTTGACTTCTGGGGGGCAGTGGGGTAAGTGCTAAGTCCTGGGCTGCTTCCTTTACAGGTCACCCCGTCCCACCCCACCTCACCCACCCCCACCCCCCAAGAGATGAGTGATGCCCAAGATCCTGCCACAATCCCTGCGGTTGGCACTCAGGTGAAGCTGAGGGGCTGGAGCCGTCAAGGGGAGGGGGGTGAGTCTTTCCATTTCCGCCGGCACGAGGAGCTCCAGGCCTTCCTCAGCCTTCTGGGTGAGTCCACTTGGGGGCTGGCACGGCAGGGGCCGTGGGGACCAAGCGTGAACAGGTATGGGAGGTGGGATCTCAGCTTGCCCGTGCAATCACCTGCAGCCTCTGTCCCTTCTCTTCTCAGGTGGCCCCAGTTTGGCAGGTGGGGAGTGTCATGTCAGAAAGTGGGTTCAGGGGAGGCTTGGGCTTTGGAACGGCTACTGCCCCTCTTACCTTGTGTGTGTTGGGGTGGTAACCCCAGTCCACTGTTTCTCCTCTCTACCCCCAGAGCACAGTTTCCTCCAGGATTTCCTCTCCAAAGATCCCTGTTTCCAGATTTCAGATAAGGTGAGAGGGCACAGTGGGGGCAGAGGCCAGCCTCGCTTGGGGAAGATTGAATTAGTGGGGCTCCGGTGCTGCTAATTCATTGGGTCCTCTGGTCTGGTGGAGGGAGCGCCTCCCTTCTAACCCTTCTCTTTGCAGGCCCCTCCCCACCATTTTACCCCAGAGTTTTTAGCCCCACCAGAACTTCCTTGGGTGCAGAAGGGGCTGGCGCAGCCCCTCCCCACCCAGTGCCTCATTCTAACTCGCCCCATTTCTGTGTCTGCAGTATCTCCTGGCCATGGTGCTGGTCTACTTCCGGCGCGCCAACCTGCAGCTCAGCGAGTACACCCACAGCAATCTGTTCCTGGCACTGTGAGTGGCCTGGGCGCGTGATGGGGACCCTGACTCGGAGTGGCAGGGTGGGGCAGGGAGATGCTTACAGCCTGTGTTCCCTGCCCCCTGCCTCTGTGGCCAGGTACCTTGCAAATGACATGGAGGAAGACCTGGAGGACCCCAAAAGCGTGATTTTTCTGTGGGCCCTGGGCCAAGATTGGCATCATCGAGTGTCAGACTTCCTGTGTCAGAGGGACAAGCTATGGGCACGGATGGGCTTCAGGGCCGTGGTGAGACGCCAGAGCTGCGAGGAGGTGAGGTCCCGCCAGCACCCTGGGGTGGGGGAAAGAGGCTGGACCTCCCACCTCCCATTTACCATCCACTCTTCTCATGCCAGGTCATGGCCAAGGAGCCGACCCACTGGGCCTGGACTCGGGAGAGGCATCCCCACCACGGCAGGGCTCAGAGGAGCTACCCAAAGGCCCAGATCCCCCTCCCCCGGGGCCCCGGCCTCTCGCCACCCCACTGTCCCCTGTGTGGCTTGCCCCCTTGCCACAGCCACCGCTGCCACCACCCCTGCCCCTTGCCTGTCATATCCAAGTGCCCTTCCCAAAACCCTGAGCGGCACCGCCCTCCCTCCCAAGCTTGTCTCTCAGTGGCTGGAGACTCCTGGAGTGGGGCCTTCCTCATTGTCCTGCCCACCCAGCTGCAACTGGAGCCAGGCACCTACACCCTCCACAGTGAGTAGGGTACAGTAGGGGGAGCTGAGAGGGGCTGGGGGGCAGGTGCGGGGCCAGCAGAATGGGAAGGAGGGGCCTGGGGTCCAGCACACCTGGGCATGTGTCCAGCCCTGCCACCTCCTAGCCGCCTGGGCTTGGCAAGTTTCCTCTGAGCCTCTCTCCATCCTTCCTCCCCCAGTCTTCTCAAAGCTGCTGCCATGCCCTCGGCGCTGACACTCGCAGGGTGAAGAACAGCCCGTCTGCTCGCCTGCTGACCCAGTGCTCTACTGGCTGGGGCCCCTCCGGCCTCCTGTCTACTTGGCCTCAGGCTGGCAGGGCTGCCCATGCCCCCTGCCCCTTCCTCCCAACCTGCAACTTGTACGCACTCTGACCTGACTCCTCAAGTAAATTCATGTCCACAGGACACCAACTGTGCTTAGGCCCTAGTCTGGGTCCCTGACCCAGGGTGGGGGTAGGGAGGGAGCTACCGGGAGAGGGGCATCTGCCAGGTTTAGGTACCAGTGGTTGGAAACCCATGAGCACAGGTCCTGTAATAGCTCCTCTCCTCCCATTCGTGACCAGTCATCCTGAGCCTGTTTCCCCTTTTTAACATCCATGTGGATGGTGAGATCCACACAGTGCAGATGGGACTAAATGAGATGAGGTATATGCAGTCCTTAGAAAAGGGTCTGGAACCTACTGGACAAAAAAATGCTCAGAAGGAAAACGGTTCCATTGTCAGTCTAGAAATGCCTGCAGGGTCAGGTCTATTTAGGAATGAGCCTTGGTCCTTGCTCTGGGCGGCAATCGAATATAATGTAATTATTATAATACAAGACCCCCTCTCCCTTCCCCAAAGTAAGTTTGTTAATTGGGGAGCAGGGAAGACTCACCCGAGGAGCTGGCATTTGAACGGGGCCTTGAACAATGTCAGGTTTGCCCGTGCTCGGGTGGTGGTGTTGGGGTGCTGGTGGTGAGGAACAGTGTTCTTGGAAAGACAGTCCAGAGTAGTGATTAAGACTTGGTCTCTGGTGCCAGACAGCTTAAGTTCAAAGTCCAGGTTTATGTGTGACTTTAGCCTGTTATTTAATCTCCTCTACTGCCTCATCTGTAAAATGGGTATTACACTAAAAAGGGTGTCGGTTGAGATTTGAATGAGTTAATCCTAGAAGGGTTTAGAACTACGTTTCAAGAGTAGAGCTCAAATGTGGGTGTTACTAGTAGAGGGAACTGCTGCCCAGAGAAAGGCTAGAGGGGAATGTACGTTTGGGGAGCGGCCGGAACACAAGACAGAGAAGTCTAAAGGGTCAGGTGGCAGAGGAATCTGGACGTGATTCCCCTGCCTCTCTATGAGTGGCTCCCAAGAAGTAAGGAGGTAAAGCCTGGAGACTGCGACCATTAGAAGCCATGACAAGGACTGTAAAGTATTTGTAAGAGTTTTTCAAATAGGTAATATATTCACATGTATGTTTTGAATTTTGCACCAAGTGTCACCTTCTACCCCTGACTCCCAGCCATCTGGTTCCCCTTCCTGGAAGCAATGAAAGTAATAATTCATGTCCTTCCAGAGAAAGAATCTGAATGTATATAACCAAATGTGGTATAATAAAAATATACATATTTGGTCTTTGTCCTTGGTTCCTGGCACAGAGCTCCTAAAACCCTTAGAATTTCCAGAGTTACAGGAGTGTCTTTTGTTATTCATAATGAGCGCCTCTGGATCATACCTGAGTTTATGCTAATGAGGTTACTCAGGATGGGGGAAAACTGATCACCAGAAAAACTGATCTAGAGGGTGGGAACTTTCAGCTTCCCTACTTCCTCCAGGAGGGGCAGGGCACTGGAGATTTGGAGTTTGTGGGGAGGGTGGCTCCGCCTGCACCCCCCCCATCTTGCCCTATGAATCTCTTCTATTTGGTTGCTCCTGAGTATCCTTTATAAGAAACTGTTAACAGTAGGTAGAGCACCTTCCTGAGTGCTGAGAGCGTTCTACTGAATTATCAGGCCTGAGGAGGGGTGTTGTGGGCATCCCCAAATTTGTAGTCGGCCAGACAGGAGCGTGGGTCACCTGGGCACTCCATTTGTGGCTGGCATCTTGTGGAACTGAGCCCTTAACCCATGGGGTCTGCGCTAACTCTGGCAACTGGTGTCCGAATTGAATTGTAGGCACCTAGATGGTTTTGGAGAGTTGGTGTGGATCCGTCGCATGTATTTGGTATCCGGGAAAAAAGCTATTTAGTGTGAGACGTGGTGTCAGAAAAAAGATACCACACCAAATATGCATATATGTCCCACCCCCATTTTTAAAACACTCCAGTGGGAGAATTCCATACATCCTACTGTGTACTTATCAACGTATTTTAAAGATGGTTCCTTGTCTGCACATTCCTTTTGACAGCTGTGTAGTATTCCTCTGTGTGGATGTACTATAATGTATCTTTTTTCCTATTGATTGGCATTTGTTTCTACACTTCTGCTATTCCAAACAGTGCTATAGAGAGTCACTAAGACCTTGTAAGAACAGCATTATTCAAATGTGAAAAGGTATCTGTAGAGTGAATTCCTAGAAGAATTGTTCAGCCAAAGGTCAAGTCAAAATTGAAGGACTTTGCCAAATGTCCCTCTGCTGGGGCTATGCCTGTACTGACCTTCCCCCCCAACCTCTAGCAGAGCATGTGAAGGCTGTTTTCCAGAACACTCACCAATCAGTGAGGTACCAGATTGTTTTATGTTTGCCAAACTGCTAAGTAGAAAATGGCGTCTTGGTGAAGGTTTAATTTGTATTTTTCTTTTGAGTGAGCTCAAGCATTGTTTCATATGTTTACGAGCTCTTTGTCTACTTTTTTGTGAACTGTCCTTGTCTTTGCCCATTTTGCCACTGTTTTTGGTACCTGACTCACATATAAGGAAAAGTAGCCTTTCAGGATGTAAATTGGAAGTATTTTCTTTGGTTTATCATTTTAACTTTGCTATGCAGATTTTTTAGTGTAGTAAAATAAATTTTTGTGGCTGCTGGGTTTTGTGTCATAGTTGAAAAGACCTTTTCCACACTGAGATGATTAAAAGACTGTCTCCCTTAGCTGCTGGCTGTATTTTTGTTTTCATTTTTTACATTTAAATCATGAGTTCATCTGGAATTTATCATATACAAAATTCCTGCCCATTTTCGTAATGCCTTTTAGTGAAAAACTCATCTTTTCTCAGCAGATTTGAATTGCTGCTCTTATACTAAATTTCTATATGCATTTGGATCTATTTCTAGGTTTTTCTATCTTTCATTGATCTTTGTGTATCAGTACCTCTCTTCATTACGTCTAATTATTATAGATTGGATTTAATATCTGGTAGGGTTAGTCTCCTGTCTTCAGGAGTCTCTTAGCTATTCTTTTTTTTTTTTTTTAATTTATTTATTTTTGGTTGCATTGGGTCTTCGTTGCTGTGCACGGGCTTTCTCTAGTTGCGGTGTGCGGGCTTATTGTGGTGGCTTCTCTTGTTGCGGAGCACGGGCTCTAGGCTCACGGCCTTTAGTAGTTGTGGCTTGCAGGCTCTGGAGCGCAGGCTCAGTAGTTGTGGCACACGGGCCCAGTTGCTCTGCGGCATGTGGGATCTTCCCGGATCAGGGCTCGAACCCATGTCCCCTGTATGGGCAGGTGGATTCTTAACCACTGTGCCACCAGGGAAGTCCCTCTTGGCTATTCTTGCTTGTTCAATTTTCCATATGAAGTTTAAATCAGCTTTTCTAGTCCCTCTTCCCCTCAAACAATCTGTTAGAATTTTTAAAAATCTGTTAGAATTTTTTATTTTTTTGGCCACACCACGCGGCATGCGGGATCTTAGTTCCCCGACCAGGGATGGAACCTGCGCTCCCTGCACTGGGAGCGCAGAGTCTTAACCACTGGATGGCCAGGGAAGTCCCTAGAATTGTTAATTTCAATAAATCTATAGATTACTTTAAGAACAGACATCTCTATGAAGCATCTTTGTGTCCAGAATGAAGTGTCTGTCCCCTGCCTCTACGTACTTCTTTCAGGTGGCACCGATGGCCAGTGACTCCCAAATCTGTACCTCTATTCTGAGGGCTAGTCCCACCCCCAGGCATCTCCCCTTGGATGGGGGTGGGTCCCAAAGGTACCTCCCAAACCTGATCCTCCAGTATCCCCTCCAGATTAGTGTCCCCCACACCATTAATCCACCCAGATTCCTCCCTATCTCCCAAGAGCCATATCCAATCAGTGGCTAAGTTCTATAGGTGTTTCCAACAGCTTTATTGAGGTATAGTTGACATACAATAAACTATGTATACTTAAAAGGTACATTTTTGTTTTGACATGTATACCCCCATGAAACCATTATCACAATCAAGGTAATGAACGTATCCATCACCCCAAAAAGTTTCCTCAAGCCCCTTTGTAATCTCTCCCTCCCGCCCTTTCCCACCTGCCGGCCCCTCCAGGCACCACTGACCTGCTTTCTGTCACTAAATGGCCATCCTTTTCCTCGAATTCTCATAGAAATGGAATTATATAGAAGAATGTACTTTGGTCTGGTTTCTTACACTCAGTATAATTATTCTGAGATTCATCCATTGTTGTTCCTTTTCATTACTGGGTAGTATTCTATTGTATATATACGCACCACAATTTGCTTATCCGTTCACAATTTGTTGATGAACATTTGGTTGTGTCGAGTTTTGGCTGTTACAATTAAAACTGCTATGAATATTCACACACAAGTCTTTGTGTGGACACACGCTTTTATTTCCCTTGGGTAAATGCCTAGGAGTGGAATGGCTGGGTCGTGTAGTAGGTGTGTACTTAACTTTATTTTTCTTTTTTTAAGATAGACTATTTTTTTAGAGCAGTTTTAAGTTTACAGAAAAACTGCTCAGAAAGGGTAGAGAATTCCCATATCCCTTTTCCCACCTGCGCACAGTTTCTCCTATTAACATTTTGCATTAGTGTGGTATATTTGTTACAATTGATGAACCAATATTGATACATTGTTATTAAAGTCCATAGTTTACTTTAGGGTTCACTCTTAGTGTTGTACATTCTATGGGTTTTGCATAATGTTATGTATCCACCACTACAGTATCACACAGAAGAGTTTCACTGCCCTACAAATGCCCTGTGCTCCCTTCCCCCACCTTCCCTGAAATCTTGGCCATCACTGATCTCTTTACTGTCTCTAGTTTTACCTTTTCCAGAATGTCATATAGTTGGAATCATACACTATATAGTTTTCTTATACTGGCTTCTTTTTTAAAAAAATTAATTTAATTAATTATTTTGGCTGCCTTGGGTCTTTGTTGCTGCGCGTGGGCTTTTCTCTGGTTGAGGCTAGCGGGGGCTACTCTTCGTCGTGGTGTGTGGGCTTCTCATTGCGGTGGCTTCTCTTGTTGCAGAGCACGGGCTCTAGGCACCCGGGCTTCAGTAGTTGTGGCACGTGGGCTCAGTAGTTGTGGCTTGCGGGCTCTAGAGCGCAGGCTCAGTAGTTGTGGCACACGGGCTTAACTGCTCCGCGGCATGTGGGATCTTCCCAGACCACGGCTTGAACCCGTGTCCCCTGCATTGGCAGGTGGATTCTTAACCACTGTGCAACCAGGGAAGCCCCTATACTGGCTTCTTTTACTTAGCAATATGCATTTAAGCTTCTGGCATCTTTCTGTAGCTTGCTAGGTTATTTCTGTTTATTGCTGAATATATGTTTAACTTTTAAAGAAACTACCAAACTGTTTAACAAAGTGGTGGTATTCTGAATTCCCACCAGCAGCGTATGAGAGTTCCAACTCCTCCACATCCTTGTCAACACTTGGCATGGTCGGTCTTTTTAATTTTAGCCATTCCAGGTTTGCAATGGTGGTCCTTCTAGTTGATTTAATTTGCACTCTACCAGTGAATGAGCATTTTTTCATGTGCTTATTTGCCATCCAATATCTTCTTCGGAAATGTCTATTCATATCTTTCAACCATTTTTATTGGATTTTTTTTTAAGTTGTAAAAGTTCTTTATATATTCTAAATACAAGTCCTTCATCAGATACACATATATATATTTGCAATTATTTCCTAGTCTGTGGCTTGTCTCTTCATTTTCATAATAGTGCCTTTTGAAAACAAAGTGTTTTATTTTGATAAAGTTCAGCTTAATGTTTTTCTTTTATTGTTTCAGCTTTTTGTGTCATCTTTGCCAAGACATCTTTGCCAAGCCCAAGATTGCTAAGATTTTTCCTATGCTTTCTTCTAGAGGTTTTATAGTCCTAGAGTATATATTTAGGTGTATAATCCAGTTGGAGTTACATTTTGATATGGTGTATCCTAAATAGTTATCAAATCCATCTATTTCCCACTTGTGTCTACCACCTCCCTAGTTTGATCCACCCACTCCCAGGCATCCTTCTCCTTCATTTGTACAAATCTGAGCAGCCTTCTATGTAGAACAAAATCCATCTTCCATGGCCGACCCAGACCTGCCACAACTCTTCTCTCCCTTTCTCTCTCTGTGCTCAAGCAACACTAAGAATATTTCAGTTCCTCCATATGCCAAGGCAATTAATTCCCCTCACTGGCATCTCGCCCACCCCTGCCATAACTCCCTTTGTCTGATTTATGCCTCTTCTAACACCTAGATTAGCTAAGGCTTCACTTATGGGCTTCCTTCACACCATTCTTCTTCTCAACCAATCGTGGGTCTAAAAGTTGAGGCACTGTCTGCTTCCTTCAGAGGGAGCCAAGGCCATAGGTCTTCACCATCTTATGCCCAGGTGAGCACAGTGCCTTGCACATACAGGAGGTGGTCAGTGCCCATGAACAGTCAAACGCAGTCAGCAGGAGTGACAGTTGGGTGGAAGTAATTCTGAGGACTGTGGGACACATAGATTGAGCCAGAGGGCTTTGAGGGGAGGGGTGGCCTCTGCTACCTCTCCAGAGCATCTTTCCTCTCCCAGGCCCCTGCTCTCTGTGATCCAGTCACAAGGAACACTTGCAATTCCCCTTACTGGCCTGTTCCCCCAGCCTCTGGACCTTTGCACACGCAGTTCTTTCAGCTAAGAACACCCTATCCAGCACCTCACTGCCTGGTTAATTCCGACTTTTCCAATAGGATTCACCTTCCTTAATCCCCAAAGCTGAACCAGGAGAGCAGCCTCCTCTAGCACGCGCTGGTCTGCCTTAGTCATGGGTCTCTGTTAGGCAAAGACCTGTCGGCGGTTTAGTCAAGATTGGACACATTAATGCCCAGTGGTGAAGAGCAAAGAGCTCAGAAACTGGTTCTAGCCCTGACTCACCAGTTGAAGGAGCTGAGCAAGTCGCACTCTCTTAGGCCTCAGTTTTCCTCATCTGTAAACTAGGAGTGAGAATGGAGTCAGATTAGATCAGTGGCTCTTAACCTTCTTGGGGTCATGCGCCCTCAAGTCCTAGGAAGGCTACGCACTGTTTCCCCAACAAAATGCTTGTGTGTACATCATATAAGGGCTTCGACCTGCTGGGTCGGGGCCCCCAAGGTCAATCAAAAGCCCTGAGCTGGGGGACCGGACCGCTGCAGTCTCGCTCCCTCCTGCTTCTCGACTCTCCACCTTCTGCATCTCGGGAGGTGGGGTCTCTCCCGGTCCCGGGTGGGCCTACTGTCCTGCTCGCAGTCTCTCCCGCCGCCTCCTGGGTAAAGCGGCACACGGGCATTCCCAGGTGGATGGGAGAAGGAGGGCTTGGAGGAGAGGGCAGGGATGCCGGCCTCGCAACTTCCAGGTTCAAGAAACCTCAGAGAGTAAGAGAAAGATGGGCTTCCACAGTTCCTCATTTCATCACAGTCGCTGCGCGAATGGGGAAACTAAGGCCGAGAGGGGCAGGGACTTACCCAAGGTCACGCAGCCAGCCCGGGCGTGGGGGACCGGTTCCTCGAGCCCCGCCCGGCGCCCGGAGCCTGCGCCCCAGGGCGCGGGGGTGCCGTGGGGGGGAAGCCGGCCCTGCCCAGGAGCCGGTCTGCGGCGAGGACCCGGCAGGGTGGGGCTGCCGTTTGCAGAGCGTCCGACAGGGGTCGGCTCGCCCGCCAGCCCGGCCCCTCCTCCGAGCAGCTGCCTCAGCCCGAGGTAATCTCGGCCCCGCGCTTAGGGCGCGCGGGGCCGGGGGCGGAGGGACAGCTGCGGCCCCGCGGAGGAGGGGCGCCGGGGGTACGGACCCGGGACTGCGGAAGGCGGCGCCGCCGGGCCGGACTCCCGAGAATGCCCTCTGGGGGCGCCGCGTGGGGTGGGGCCGCCGGGCCCTGCAACTCGAGCTGTTGCCCCTGGTTAAAAATACCCCCTGTCCTGTCCTCTCCCTCCCCATCCCCCGCGGTGCCCTTCCGTCCGGGCCCCAGCCCTCCCCACCCCGACTGGCGCTGGCCCCTCCCCGGGGACAACTCTGCCTTTTACTAATTTGTCCTCCCGCGCAGTTGGCCCGGCGTCTGCGGAGGGAGGGGCGGGGAGACACCGTGAGTTAGAGAGATAGTCTGAGAAGGTGCCCGAGAGATAAGGGAGGGCAGAGAGGAAGCGGGCCTGGAGCCCGAGGAGGAGGAAGAGAAGGGGCAGAAGGAGGGAGGGAGGGAGGGAGGGAGGAGGGCGGAGGGGCCGCGGGAGCAGGGCGGGGAGGAGCGCTCTTCCTGGTTGGGCCCTGTCCTCAGCTGCCACCGGGAAAGCCAGCCGCAGGGACCGCAGCGACCCCCCGAACACTCCTCCCCCAGGTAAGGAGGTGGGTGGCCGGGCCGCTGTTCCCGGAGCCTGGCCACTGCTCCCGCTCCCGGGCTGAGGGGCTACCTCTACCCCGGGCTCTCTGAGTGCCTGGGACTGGGGCAGGGGCTGGGGAAGCCGCACAGCTCCGGCGCCCGCCCCAGCCTGCGTTCCTCACTGCCTCCAGGGGCCGGGCTGCGCTGGGCTGGGGGAGGGCCGGAGGGGGAAGGACTGAGGCGCAGCAGCCCTGATCATTCAACCTGTCTCAGGAGCTTGGGGAGGGGGACCCCGACTGCCTGGAGTACTCAGCCCCCGGGCCAGGGAAAGGGGCCAGTGTACGGGAGCTCGGCTAGTTTGAGGAGGGGGGTTACAGGCAGGCAAACGGTAAGAGGCCTTCCCTGGGGTCTCCCACCTTCCTGGTTCCTTGTGTTATTTCGGGCTCCGCCCTTCCCCAACCTGACTGGCTGACCACAGGACTGCAGACCCAGGACAATGGGCATCTGGGAAAAGAGAGGTGGTAGCACTGGGTGGGGGTAGGGAGATGGTGGCCACCATACCTGGGGGGGTGGGAAGCCCCCTCTCCAGGGTTCTGGGAGCAAAGGGAGGTGGCAGCCCTGATTCAGTGAGAGGAGCAGTCGCGGGGGGAATCCCAGGTCTGGGGAGGAAGGAAAGCAGTGTTAGCAGACAGGAGTCCCAGCTGTAGTCCTGGGAAGGCCTGGGTTCTGAGCAGGCCCATCTCTCCCACAGGATGGCTGAGGAGGTCATCACTCCGGTGTACTGCACCGGGGTGTCTGCACAAGTGCAAAAGCAGCGGGCCAAGGAGCTGGGCCTGGGCCGCCATGAAAACGCCATCAAGTACCTGGGCCAGGATTATGATCAGCTGCGGGTTCACTGCCTGCAGAGTGGGGCCCTCTTCCGTGATGAGGCTTTCCCCCCAGTGCCCCAGAGCCTGGGCTTCAAGGACCTGGGCCCTAACTCCTCCAAAACCTATGGCATCAAGTGGAAGCGTCCCACGGTGAGAGGGGCCACCCTGGGTGGGATTCAGTTTACCCCCTTCCTGGGTGAGGAGTGGGAATAGGACTCCAGGTCCCTAGAGTGGGGTCTGGGGTACCTGGGTTCCAGTTTCTAGGAGGGGCTGGCCCAGAGACAGGACTCTGGGTCTCTTGCAGGAGCTGTTCTCAAACCCCCAGTTCATCGTGGATGGGGCCACCCGCACAGACATCTGCCAGGGAGCACTGGGTAGGCCCTGGGGCGTTGAGTGTTTTTCCAAAGTAGTTCCCTATACCCGTTCCTTCCTGCTCTGCCTCGGCCCCTCCCTTCTGCAAGCCCAAGCGGGCTCTGGCTATCAGTGCTGGGGCTGGTTTGCCCAGATTCCTGGGTCTTTTCTGAAAGTTGAGGGGAGCCCTGCCCAGGGAGCCCGTTTCTCCCCAGCATGGCACTCGTGTGCACCATTGGGCGCAGATTGGTAGAGCAGGCCTGACGTGGCTCTTTCCCATCCCAGGGGACTGTTGGCTCCTGGCGGCCATCGCCTCCCTTACCCTCAATGACACCCTCCTGCACCGAGTAGTTCCACATGGCCAAAGCTTCCAGGATGGCTACGTCGGCATCTTCCATTTCCAGGTGAGGAGCCCCACATGCACCTTGGGCAGGGGGGGTGAGGGAGAGAGGGGTAGCAGGCACTGCAGGTGGTGGGGACACTGAAGTTAGGGTGGCTCAGGGCCACACCTTGCAGGGCCAGCCCTCCCTCTCGAAAGTATTGTGTGTGACCTCTTGATTCCATCTCCGATCCGTCATGTGTGAGAACCTGTCATGTGTGAAACGGCTGGACAGGTATTTCGGCTGGCAGCTTTCCTGGACGCTTGTGCACATCGGGGGAGAAAAGTGCTTAGAAGAGTAGAAAGATCTCTGTGTTATATCCTGTGGGACAAATCCTTTCCCTCCTCAGGGTCTCAGTTTCCCTATCTGAGAAACAGAGAGTGTTCTGCCGGGAAAACCGACCAGCACATGTGGCCATCTACACCCTTGGCATCAGTCCACCCACCCACCCACTCCCAGCTCCGCCTGCACTTTGGCAATCGCCAGCCTCTTAGAGGGCCTTGCAGAAAAGAAAGACTCGGGATTAAGCCTATTTAAACCAGCGTTTCCTGATGTTGTTTGCGCACAGGGCCCATTTTTCAAATCACGCTAATGAATTCTCAGTAGGCTGGTTTTGGGAGAGACACACCCCCAGGAAGCCTGGATGAGAATCTCTGGCCCCAGTGTCCTCTCCTTCCGCCTAGCCAGGGAGCCCCTTGCCCTACCTCGTCCTCACCGGCCTCGGCGCCTAAGGCTTGACTTGCAGGACCACCGTGCGGTGGCAACTACTGCGGCCAAGTGCGGCACCTGCCGGCGTTGGCCCACCGGGGCGTGGCCTCACCGCCCTTTCCCCACCCTCTCCCCTCACTCCACCAATCCGCTCCTCCCCGGCCTCTGATTGGCCCGTTCACTCCCTCACAGAAAGTGCGGTGGGCCCACCTCCTCTCCTCGCCCCCTTGTTCGGCGCACACACACAGCCCCGAATGCCAATGCCCCAATGCCGTAGCACTGAGTCACTTTTGGCCTCGGCAGGCCGACTCCTACCTCTCTGGGAAACTTGGCCCTCAAGGCATCTATGAAGCAAACCCTGCGGTTTGCTGTCCACCTTGTGGTTGAAGGATCTGGATGACACATTTTTATTCCACACCTAATTTACATAGGTATCCGCAGCCCCCCTACACACACACACACGCACACACACACACACACACACACACACACACACACACACACACACCATGGCCTAGAATGGGGAGGGGGAAAGGCAGGGGTCATGGCCTTAAAAGGTTCCGAGAGAGCCAAGGCCCAAGGGCTTTGCAACCTCTCCATCCCTTGGTCTGTTTCAAAAAATATCAACAATGCTGCCCTAAAAACTACCTTCCTAATCTTCTTTAGTTTTCCCATGAGGAAGGCATTGCTGTTCCCTTTTGTGGAGAGGGAAGGTGAGGCTCAGAGAGGATAACTGGCTCAGATCCTGTGTCTAGGACATATGACCTAGAATCAGGTATCTAGTAAGTGGGAGAGCTGCTGAGGCCTAAGCTCAGGCCCCGGGGATCTCAAAGCAGGTACTCACTATGCTTCTCTTCCCCCAGCTGTGGCAGTTTGGGGAGTGGGTGGACGTGGTGGTGGATGACCTGCTGCCCACCAAGGACGGGAAGCTGGTGTTCGTGCACTCTGCCCAAGGTAACGAGTTCTGGAGTGCTCTGCTGGAGAAGGCCTATGCCAAGTGAGTAGGGGCCCAGCGAGAGCTCCAGGCCACCCCCAGAGTGTGGGGTCCCGCTTGGTACAGAGTGCTGACCGGGGCCTCCCACAGGGTGAATGGCAGCTACGAGGCCCTTTCAGGAGGCAGCACCTCCGAGGGCTTTGAGGACTTCACAGGTGGGGTCACCGAATGGTACGAGCTGCGGAAGGCGCCCAGCGACCTCTACAGCATCATCCTCAAGGCGCTGGAGCGAGGCTCCCTGCTGGGCTGCTCCATTGATGTGAGTGCGCTCCATCCTGTGACCTGAGCCTCCTAGTGGCTCCCTTTCCCTACCCAGCCCAGCCTCAGACTCGCTGCAGGCTTGGCTCCAGACCCCATCCTTCACCTCACACCATCCCCGGATCCTCACCCAGCCGCGCCCATCACTTCAGTCCCATCTTCCACCTCCATGCCTGGCGTCATCCTGGTCCCCAAAGCCTCAGACCTCAGCTTGTTTTCCTCACTTCAGCTCCTTGTTCCTGTCATCTAAGGCCTTGCCTGTCTGCTCTCCAGTTCGCAGCCTCAGACCTCAGCTCCTTCCTAGTGCCGGCTCCCGTGGGCCCCCGCTTCTTCCCGCACTCCATTCACTCCCTCAGTTGCTTTTCTGTTCCCACGACTCATCCTCAGACCTCCTTCATCCTTGATGTCAGCCTCCACCCCCACCATCACTGCATCCTCCACTCCAGCCCCGCCCCCATGCTCTTCCTCAGTCCTACCCGACTCTAGTCTGTTCTCCGCCCTCTTCTCCGCCTCACTGTGTCCCTCCACACGAGGTCCTCTGAGGACCTCGTGGCTCTGTGGTGAGGCGAGGGGCTATGCATGGCTGTATGTGTGTGTTCATGCATGTTTGCACAGGGTGTGGCCAGCTCTGGCCACAAGCAGTGTCAGCGGGGTGCCCAGGCCCCGCCACCAGTGGTAACATTGGTGGAGTAGCAGGCAGCACCCCTTCCAGGGGCTGAGATGGGGGTCAGGGTTCCTGCCTATCACTTTGCATAGCTGTTGTGTGTGCAAGGGAACGCCAAGACTCGGGGTTCATCTCCTGACCGGGGATGGGGACAATGGCCATAGTATGTGTGTCTTTCTGCAGATCTCCAGCATTCTGGATATGGAGGCTGTCACCTTCAAGAAGCTAGTGAAGGGCCACGCCTACTCTGTGACCGGGGCCAAGCAGGTACTGCCCCACGTGGAGGTCTTCCCTGCAGGGCCGTTCCTGCTTCCTTGTCTCTCTGTGTGGCCAGGGCTGTGGGAAAGGCTGACTCTTCCTTTGACCTCCTGCAGCACCTTTTCTATCTCCTGGGGACTCTCATCCAGAGATGTTTATCTTGTGCCCCCCTGACTTACTCTAGTTTGTGCACATAGCTGCCTTCTTCAGCAGGTTACTCCCCAACAGGCTTCTCAGCTGTGCTTCCCATGGTGGGTGCTGGGTGCTGAGCTGGGCTCGGCGAGGGTGAGGTGGAGGGAAGGGGTGCTAAAAGTGTGTACCAGAAGCAGGCACTGATGGGAGCTCTGGGGAACAGGTGAACTACCAGGGCCAGATGGTGAACCTGATCCGGATGCGGAACCCCTGGGGCGAGGTGGAGTGGACAGGAGCCTGGAGTGACGGGTGAGGGGCCGCTGACACTGGCCAGGGAGGCTGGGGGAGGCTGTTCAGTGCCACTGGCATTTCTGCTGGGGGCTCTGCCAGCCCAGGGTGGGCTCAGGATTGGACAGAGGGGCCCATCTGCATGTGACTGGGTCTGAGGACTGCCCTGACAGAGCTCAGGCTGTGCGGGCCGCTGTGCCCAGCCTGTGAGCATCCTTGGGGCATCTGACCCGGCCCCTATAAGACAACTGGGACTGGGATCTCTGGACTTGGCCTGGAGGAGGCCTCCTGACCCGGGCCAGGGGAGGACAGGCCTCAGGGACAGAGGCTGGGCAGGTCAGTGGCCAGCAGCCCCTGGCAGTGCCCTTTCCCCACAGCTCCCCGGAGTGGAACAGCGTAGACCCTTATGTTCGGGAGCAGCTCCGGGTCAAGATGGAGGACGGGGAGTTCTGGTGAGCAGCCCCCTCTTCAGTCTGGCCGTTCTTGGGGACAGGCACCCCAGCTCCCAATCCCCCCAAACCCAGCCGTGCCACGTCCCTCGGTGCCCTGGCTGGGGGCCCTGGCTCACCTCTCACCTCGACCCCCCCAGGATGTCCTTCCGAGACTTCATGCGTGAGTTCACCCGCCTGGAGATCTGCAACCTGACGCCCGACACACTCAAGAGCCAGAGGTTCCGCAACTGGAACACCACCCTGTACGAGGGCACCTGGCGGCGGGGGAGCACCGCGGGGGGCTGCCGCAACTACCCAGGTGACCTGGCCTTGAGAGCGCAGGGGGGCGGGTCTGGGCCCTGCTGCCCCGGACATGTCTTCTCTCTGAGCCTCAGTTTCCTTGCCTGTAAGGTAGGGGTAGTTGTGCTGACCTCGTGAGTTTGCTTTGAGGATGAAATATTGAATGTCCTTGTAAATTCCAAAGATCCACATTTGATTCCCTTGCTGGGGTCTGAGCCAGAGTGCTGACAAGGGGAGAAGGCTTTGTTGCCGTCCAGCCACCTTCCTGTCACTCCTCATTCCAAGACCTTCCTCCTGGCCCACTGTCTCCCTCCTTGATTCTCTGTCACCTTTCCCTGGGCGTCTAGATCCGTGGGGTATCCTTCCTCTCCCATCTCGCCTTCTCTTCTTACCAGGCTAGAGCCCTCATCCTTACCAGGTTGGAGTCACCATTTTAATCTTCCCCCTGCAAACGCTCGAGTTTCCCGGCCCCTTTGTCCCTGTGCCCCATAACCCTAGTTGAACCCTCTCCACCGGCTCCAGAACCGCTGACTGTGCCTGAAGAGAAGTTACACACCTGGGGCAGTATTTTCCCTGTAAATTCACAGACGCAAACCTCAGTCGTGCACTTTGCATGACCCCAGCAGCTCCTATGAGTACGTTCCCACTCTCTCCTCAGACCTGCCTCCACTGTCACCCTCATATGATTTCATGGGACACCCATCCCATTCCCACCCCCAAGTCCCCCAGCCTGACTGGACCTGTGCCCGCCTTTGCTGCCTTGCCACCCGGGACAGTGGCAGAACTATTCCTGCTCGTGGGGACCCCGCACCTCTGCTCCAGACTCCCTTCTCCCTTACTCTGAAAGCCTCCCGCTCCTTCATCTGTCACCTCTCACTCTGTGTCGTGATGAGAGAACTGCCTGCCTCAGAACAGTCGCCTGTCTCTCGACCCACTCCCCCGCCCATTTCTCTGCTCCCCTTCAAAGTGAAATTTCTCAGCAGTGCCGCCCTCAGCATTTCCTTGCTCGCTTCCAGTTCAGCGTTTAACCCCCTCTGGTCCAGCTTCCACCCCACCCCGGTGCTGCAGCGTCTCACTGGCCAGCTTCGGCTGTCCCGCGTCCACCACTACAGCTCTGCTCTCATGACCTGCCCCTGTTAGCAGTTCTCAGGCTGGCTCACAGCCCTCTGTTTTCAAGCATTCTTCTCCCTCACAGGGATCTAATTTCATCAGTTTTTCCCCAAACAGATGACCACTGTTCCCTGTACCACTTATTGAGAAGTCTATCCTTTCCCTGCAACGCCAGCCCCATCATACAGTTCCCACGTATGTGTGGGTCTGTTTCTGAGTTGCTTTTCTGTCCCTTGGCCTATCCCACTGCCAAGAGTGCATTGGTTTAGTAGCTATAGATTTATAAGTCCTGAAATTGGACAGGATGAATTCCTTCTTCAGGAGCCTCTTAGCTCTTCGTGCTCCTCTTTTTGTTTTTTCTATGTGAATTTTAGGATCAGTTTACCAAGTCCTACAAAAAGCCCCTTTTGAGATTTTACTTTGGAATTGGATTGACTCTGCAGACCAATTTGGGGAGAATTGACATCTTTACAATTTTGAATCTTCTTATCCAAGAATGTGGTATATCTCTTTATTTATTTAGGCCTTCTTTAATGTCTTTCATCATAAAGGGCTTATACATCTGTTGAAATTTATTCCTAGATACGTTATCATCTTGTTGCTGTTGTAAATGGTATCTCTTTTAAAATTACCTCTCCCAAGTAGTTGCTGATACTGTAGCATGCAGCTGACCTTTTAAGTTTATTCTGTATCCAGCAAACTTGTTAAACTGTAGTTAACTTTACTCATTTTTCTGTAGATCCTTTTTGCTTTTCTAACTGACAGTATAGCATCTGAGAATAGTGATGAATTTGTTTCTTTTCCAATTCTTATTATTTTTGTTGCATTTCCTTGTTTAATGTGCTGGCCAGGCCTGCAGCATGCTGACTAACACTGGCTATGTCCTGGTATTACCCCTCTCTCAAAGGAAAAGTTTTTTTTTTTTTTTGCTGTACGCGGGCCTCTCACTGTTGTGGCCTCTCCCGTTGCGGAGCACAGGCTCCGGACGCGCAGGCTCAGCGGCCATGGCTCACGGGCCCAGCCGCTGTGCGGCATGTGGGATCTTCCCGGACCGGGGCACGAACCCGTGTCCCCCGCATCGGCAGGCGGACTCTCAACCACTGCGCCACCAGAGAAGCCCAAAGGAAAAGTTTTTACTAGTAAATGTTGACTGTAGATTTCATCACTAAAAACTTTTCTACTGTAGGTTTTTGTTTTTGTTTATACATTTATTTATTTATTTATTTATTTTTGGCTTTGTTTGGTCTTTGTTGCTGTGTGCAGGCTTTCTCTAGTTGCAGTGAGCGGGGTCTACTCTTCGTTGCGGTTTGCGGGCTTCTCCTTGCGGTGGCTTCTCTTGTTGTGGAGCACTGGCTCTAGGCGCTCAGGCTTCAGTAGTTGTGGTGCACAGGCTTAGCTGCTCCGCGGCATGTGGGATCTTCCCAGGCCAGGGCTCGAACCCGTGTCCCCTGCATTGGCAGGCAGATTCTTAACCACTGCACCACCAGGGAAGCCCCTTGTTTTCATTTTTGTATGCACCTTTTATCAGATTAATGAAGCTTAATGTTATTAAATACTTTATTATTAGAATTAGCTTTTTTCTTCTATCTGTTAAAAAGGTAAGTTACACTGATCACTTTTCTAATATTAAATTAACCTTACATTCCTGAGATTAAAAACAACAGAGTCAGGCTTCCCTGGTGGAGCAGTGGTTGAGAGTCCGCCTGCCGATGCGGGGGACACGGGTTCGTGCCCCGGTCCGGGAAGATCCCACATGCCACGGAGCGGCTGGGCCCGTGAGCCATGGCCACTGAGCCTACGCGTCCAGAGCCTGTGCTCCGCAACAGGAGAGGCCACAACAGTGAGAGGCCCGCGTACCGCAAAAAAAAAAAGAAAAAAAAAAGAAAACCAGAGTCATGACATAACTTTTTTTATACAATAATTTTACATCCATGTTCATGACTGAGATTTGCCTATAGTTTTCCTTTCTCATACTTACCTTGTCTAGTTTTGGTATTGGTGCTGTATTTGGCTGGTAAAGTGAACTGGGAAATGTTTTCTCTTTTTCTGTTTTCTAGAAGAGTTTGCATAAGGTGGGTATGATTTTTTGCTTGAATGTTTGGTGGAACTGGTCTATAAAGCTGTCAGGCCTGCTCTTTTATTTGTGTGAAGATTAACTTTTGTTATTGAGTATCTTTAATGGTGATTGAATTATTCAGGTCTTCTATTTCCTCTTGAGACTCTTTTGATGAGTTTTATTTTCTAGAAGTTGATCCTTTGCATATTGTTTTCACAATTATTAGCGTGAAGTCATGCTTAATATACGATACCTCACGTGCAATGATATCATCTCTTTTATTGGTAATGTTGCTTGTTGGCACTGTCTGTTTTGTTTTTACTAATCCTGTGAGGGGGTTGTCAATATTAGTCTTTAAATAGAAATGATTTTTTTACTTTATCGATCCTTTTTAGTTTTTTTTTCTATATTATTAATCTTTGCTTTCTTGCTTGTTATCTCATTCCTCTGCTTTCTTTGGATTTATTTTTAGACTTTATGACATCTTTTTTTCTTTCCAGTTCTATTGTGATGTAATTGACATTCAGCACTGTATAAGATGCACAGCATAATGATTTGACTCACATACGTCATAAAATGATGACCACAGTAAGTTTAGTGAACATCTGTCATCTCATATAGATACCACATTAAAGAAATAGAAGAAATGTATCTTTTCCTTGTGATGAGCACTCTTAGGCTCTTAGGGTTTACTCTCTGCACAGCTTTCATATATAACGTATAGCAGTGTGAATTCTGTTTATCATGTTGTACATTGCAGCCCTAGCACTTATTCACTTTAAAACTGGAAATGTATACCTTTTGACCACCTTCATCCAATTCCCTCTGCCCCCACCCTTTGCCTCTGATCACCACAAATGTGATCTCTTTTCCTATGAGTTTGTTTGTTTGTTTGTTTTTGAAGGATAATTGAACTACAACGCTATGTGAGTTCCTGGTCCACAACATAGGGATTCGATATTTCTGTACATTTCAAAACCATCACTACAATAAATCTAGTTGTCGTCTGTCACCATACAAAGATATTACAAAACTACTGATTATATTTCCCACACTGTACATTTCATATCTGTGACTCATTTATTTTGTAATTGAAAATTTGTACCTCTTAATCTCTCTTACCTATTTGTCTTCTCTCTCTCTCCCCCTCCTCTCTGGCAACCACCTGTTTGTTCTCTGTATCTCTGACTCTGTTACTGTTTAGCTGTGGTTTTTCATTTGTTTTGCTTTTTTAGATTCCACATATAAACAAAATCATCCAGTATTTGTCTTTTTGAATTAGTGTTTTCATTTTCTTTGGAAAAATACTCAGGAGTGGAATTGCTGGATATCATGGTAGTTCTATTTTTAATTTTTTGAGGAATCTCCATAGCGAGGAATTCCATTTTGAGGAATCTCCATGTTCTCCATAGTGGCTGCACCAATTTACATTCCCACCAACAGGGCACAAGGGTTCCCTTTTCTCTACATCCCTGCCAACACTTATTTGTTGTCTTTTTAATAATAGCCATTCTGACAGGTGTGAGGTGAAATCTCATTGCGATGTTGATTAGTTATGTTGAGGATTTTTTCATGTGTTCTTTGGCCATCTGTATGTCTTTGGAAAAATGTCTATTCAGTTCCTCTGTCCTTTTTTTTTTTTTTTTTTTTTTGCGGTACGCGGGCCTCTCACTGTTGTGGCCTCTCCCGTTGCGGAGCACAGGCTCCGGACGCACAGGCTCAGCGGCCATGGCTCACGGGCCCAGCCGCTGTGCGGCATGTGGGATCTTCCCGGACCGGGGCACGAACCCGCGTCCCCTGCATCGGCAGGCGGACTCTCAACCACTGTGCCACCAGGGAAGCCCTGCCCATTTTTAGATCGGGTTGTCTTTTCATATATTTTATATATATATATATATCTTTATATATTCTGGATGTGAGCCTTATGAGGTAGATGGTTTGTATGTATTTTCTCCCATTCTGTGGGTTGTCTTTTCATTTTCTTGATAGTGTCCTTTGAAGCACAGAAGGTTTTAATTTTGATGAAGCCCAATTTTTATTTTTTCCTTTTGTTTCTCATGCTTTTGGTGTCATAATCTAAGAATCCATTGCCATCCATGGTCATTTATCTTTGTGTTTTCTTCTGAGACCATTATGATTTTAGCTCTCTTATATTTAGGTTGTTGATCCATTTTGAGTTAATTTTTGTTTATGGTGTAAAATAGGTACCCAACTTATTTCTTGTGCTTGTGGAAACCCAGGTGTCCTAGCATCATTTGTTGAAATACTGTTCTTTCCCCATTGAATGGTCTTGGCACCCATGTCAAAAATCAATTGGCCATTTATGTATGGGTTTACTTTTGGACCCTCAGTTGTGTTCTTTTAGTCTGTATGTCTATTTTTATTCCAGTACCACACCATTTTGATTATTATAGATTTGTAGTAAGTTTTGAAGTCAGGAAGTGTGAGTCTTCCAACTTTGTTCTTTTTCAAGATTGTTTTGGCTTCTGGGCCCCTTACAATTCCATATGAATTTGAGGATCTGCTTTTCACTTCTGTGGGAAAAGGTTGTTGGAATTTTAATAAGGATTGCATTGAATCTGAAGATCACTTTGGGTAATATTGATCTCTTAATAATATTAAGTCTTCCAATCCATGAAGATATGTCTTTTGACTTTTCTATGTCTTCTTTAATTTGTTTCAGCAGTGTTTTGTAATTTTCAGTGTACAAGTCTTTCAACTCCTTGGTTAAATTTATTCCTAGGTATTTTATAGTTTTGGATGCTATTATAAAGAAATTGTTTCCTTAATTTCCTTTTTGGATTTTTTCATTGTTGGTGTATAGAAACACAACTGATTTTTATATTCTAATGTAATCTGCAACTTTGCTGAATTTGTTATTAACTCTAAACTTTCTTATGGATTCTTCAGGTTTTTCTATATACAAGATAATGTCATTTGCAAGTAGAGATAGTTTTCTTCTTCCTTTTCAATTTGGATACTTTTTCTTTTTCTTGACTAATTGCTCTAGCTAGAACTTCCAATACAATGTTGAATAGTGGTGGTGCAAGTGGGCATCTTGTTCTTGATCTTGGGGGGAAAGCTTTCTTTTTTTTTTTTTTTTCACCACTGAGTATGATATTAGCAGTGGGTTTTCCATAAATGCCCTTTATCATGTTGAGGAAGTTCCCTTTTATTCCTAAATTTCTGAGTTTTTAAAACAATTTATTTATTTAATTTATTTATTTTTGGCTGCACTGGATCTTCATTGCTGTGCACGGGCTTTCTCTAGCTGGCGGCAAGCAGGGGCTACTCTTTGTTGTGGTGTGCGGGCTTCTCATTGCAGTGGTTTCTCTTGTTGCAGAGCACGGGCTCTAGGCACATGGGCTTCAGTATTTGTGGCATGCAGGCTCAGTAGTTGCGGCTCGTGAGCTCTAGAGCATAGGCTCAGTATTTGTGGCGCATGGGCTTAGTTGCTCCACAGCATGTGGGATCTTCCCGGATCAGGGCTCAAACCCCGTGTCCCCTGCATTGGCAGGCGGATTCTTAACTGCTGCGCCACCAGGGAAGTCCTGAATATTTTTATCATGAATTTGTTTTGGAGTTTGTAAAATGCCTTTTCCATGTCAGTTGAGATGGTCATGTGTTTTTTTTTTCCCTTTGTCCTATTAACATGATGTATTACATTGGTTGATTTTCTTATGTTGAATCATTCTTGCATTCCTGAGATAAATCCTATTTCATAGTATGTAATCTTTTTAATATACTGTTGGATTTGGTTTGCTAGTATTTTGTTGAGGATTTTTGTATTGATATTCATAAATGTTACTGGTCTGTAATTTTCTTTTCTTGTGATGTTTTCATCTGGCTTTGGTATCAAGGTAATGCTGGCCCCGTAGAATGAGTTAGTTTATCAAAAGAAATAGTAATGTAAATGAGAAATCACATAGAATAGTAATTAAAGCACTGTGTACCTGTATTGAAAAAGAAACAACTGAAAACAATTGCCTAATTTTCCACCTTAAGAAACTAGTAAACGAGCAAACTAAACCCAAAGCAAGCAGGAGAAAGCCAAATAAATGAAACAGAGAAACAATAGAGAAAAATCAATGAAACCGACAGTTGGTTCTTTGAAAAGCTCAGCAAAAAGTGCAAACCTTTAGCCAAACTGAACAAGAGAAAAGACAAGAAGGCTCAAATTACTAAAATCAGGAATTAAAGAGAGAACATCACTATCAACCCAACAGAAATAAATGATTTATAAGAAAATACTGTGAACCATTGTATGACAACAAATTAGATAACCTAGATGAAACTGACAAATTCCTAGAAAGAAACAAACTATGAAAATTGACTCAAGAAAAATAAAAAATCTGGATAGACCTGTAACACTTAAGAGATTGAATCAATAATCAAACCTCCCAGTTATTATTTTATTGTTGATTTTTAACTTAATTTCCTTGCAGTCAGAAAATATGATCTATATGAGATCATAGGTTTGAAATAAACAGAAGCTGGTGCTATGGCCCAGCATGTGGTGAGTTTTCATGCATATTCACGTGTTCTTGAAAAGACTGGCTAACACATATATTGTGTTAGCACTCCTGTAAATATTTTAAATGTAACAACCTGCTTAACTTTCACACTGACCCTATGGGGGATGTACTACATTATCACTATTTTACAGATAAGGAGAGTGAGACAGAGTGATTAAGCAATTTGCCAAAGTCACTAATAAGTGGCAGAGCTGGGATTTGAACCCTGTCAGTGTGAACCTGGAGTCTGTTCTCTTGACCAGTATACTGTTCTCTGAATGTTAGGGGGAATCTTCTATAATTGTTCATTATATCAAACTTATTGATTACTTTGTCTGCTTAATCTATCCATTATTGGAAGAGGGATAATAAAATCTCACGCCATCTTGCTGGCTTTGCCAATTTCTCCCTTTATTTCTGTCAGTTATTTTTCTTTGCATATGTTGAGCTAGGTGCATCAAGTTTAAAATTGATATAAGTTCCTAGTGAATTAAACTTTTTTTTTTTTTACTATCTAGTGACCACCTTCATCTTTAGTAATTCTTTTTACATTCAAGTCTGTTTCAGTCTGTGTTACTATGCTGTTGCAGTTTTCTTTTAGTTACTACTAGTACTTTTGTGGTATGTCTTGTTATACCGTTTGATGTCCGATCTTTCTATAGCTCATTGTTTTAGTTATCTCTCATAAATAGCATATAACTGATTTTTTTAATAGCTGAACTTGGAAAACATTGTCCTTTGATTGGAAAGTTTAATCCATTTACATTCATAGTGATTACTGATATATTTGTATTTATTTCAGCAGACTTACTATGCATTTTCGATTTGTCCCTCCTGCTATGCCTTCTTTTGGGTTGAATTTTTTCTTTTCTCTTTGCTTGTTTTTCCCTATGTGAGTTTGGAAGACAGAAGAGCTTGCTTAATAAGTTCCAAAGTTAGTTGATCAGTATCTTTACCCTCCACCTGAATAATGTAAAGACTTGAGAATATTTAAGTTGGATCACACCCTCCCTTTGTTCAATCTGCTATCCTTAGCTAGTATTTTAATTCTTAACAGTTTCCTGCCTGTCCTAAATTAGCACCATCATCATCCCCATTATTTGATATAGCCTGTATTTGTTTGATTACCCACATAATATCAGTATTTTTGCTCACTATTCTCATGAACGGTGAGACCTTTCATCTGAGATCATTTTCTGTCTGTCTGAAATATATCTTTTTGAATTTCTTTTACTGAGGGTCTTTTGGTGATAAACTTTCTCAGTACTTGTATAAAATGCCTTTATAGTGTGCTCATTCTTGACAATTCTCTGGATATAGAACTCTGAGTTGACATTACTTTCACTTCCCTGAATATGCTATATTACTCTTCACTGTGCTTCCACTGTCACTAAGTGAGTCGGGAGTCTGTCTACCATGCCTTCTGAAATGGTTTGTCTTTTCTCTCTTTTAAGATTCTTTTTCTTTGATATTCTACAATTTGACCATGATGTGTTGAGGTGGGGATTTCTTTTTATTATGCTTTGGATTTGTCGAGCTCCCTGTGTATGAAGATTGATGTCTTTCAATAATTCTAGAAAATTGTTAGCCATGATCTTTTAGAATATCACCTTCCTACTCTCTTTATTTTCTTCTTTTGGAATGCCAATCAAATGTAAGCTGGACCCCCTCAGTCAACCCTCAAGATCTCTTAACATCTCTTAAATGTTCCATCTCTGAATGTCCCTGGATTGCATTCTGGGTAGTTTCTTTAGATCTATTCTCAATGCACAAATTTTCTTTTTTGCTGTTGGTTAATCCTTCCAACAAATACTTAATTTCACTTGAAAAATTTATTTCTGGAAGTGTTAATGGCTCTTTTTCTAATCTGTTCATCCTTGCTCATATATTTAAGCATCTCATTTATTTCTTTAAGTATAGTAAGCCTAGTCTTTCATATTCTGTGTCTGATAATTTCAGTATCTGAAGTCTTGGTGAGTTGTTGTTTGTCGCTGCTCATCCTCAGCCACCATGAGGTTCATCCATTGTGGCTGCTGGTTCTCAGCCTTCTGAGGTTTTTGGCTTATTTGACCTAGAAGTTTATCTTCAGGAGTTGTTTGAGTTATTGGATGAAGTTAAGTTCCTCTAGTGTTTCTGCCAGTCACCTGGGATACTCCCGACCCAGGACTCTTAAAAATAAATTTTCTCCTTAATGTTTTTTTTTTTTTACCTCATGCGCAGCATGAATTAAATCTGCAAGCTCATGAGAAGGCTGGCTTGTGGTTATAAATCCTCAGAGAATGTTCTACTTCCTCCCAGTGGTTTTATTTTTCTTTCACACTTGCACTGCTGGCATTCCTCACGGGGCTTCCAGTTTTATGGCTGTGATCTCCTACTGGACCTTATCTCCTGCCCCTGAGCCCAGGCAGGACTCAAGACCTCTAGGAGTCTGCAGAAATCCTTTGGCATTATTTACCTTTCATGGCTCCCAGTTTCCATTTTTTAAAACAGCTTTATTGAGATATAATTCACATACCACATAATTCACCCATTTACAGTGTGGCCGTTACTATGTTCACAGAGTTGTGCACCCATTATTACATCAATTTTAGAACGTTTTCATTACCCCCAAAAGAAAACCTATTCCCCCTGGCTGTTACTCCCAAGCCCCTCCTCCCCCTCATTTCCAGGCTACCACTAATCTACTTTCTGTCTCTATGAATTTGCTTGTTCCCGACAATGATTTAATATAAATGGAATCATACAACACGTTGTCCTTTGTGACTGGCTTCTTTCACTTAGCATAATGTCTTCAAGGTTCATCCATGTTACGTAGCACGTGTCAGTACTCCATTCCTTTTAATTGCTGAATAATATTCCATTGTTTGGTTATACCACATTTTGTTTAAATTGGGTTGTTTCTACCATTTGGCAATTATAAATAATGCTACTTGGAACAGTCACATGTTTTTTGTGTGGGTGTATGTTGTCATTAATCTTGGATACACACACACACACCCCCAGAGGAGTGGAATCGCGGGGTCATATGGTAATTCTGTGTTTTACCATTTGAGGAACTGCCAGACTATTATGCAAAGTAGTTGCACCGTTTTACGTTCCCACCGGCTATGCTTGAGGTTCTGATTTCTCCACATCCTCGCTTATTTTTTTAAATTTTTTAAAAATAAATTTATTTATCTTTGGCTGCGTTGGGTCTTCATTGCTGTGCATAAGCTTTCTCTAGCTGTGGAGAGAGGGGGCTACTCTTGGTTGCAGTGCACGGGCTTCTCATTGCAGTGGCTTCTCTTGTTGCGGAGCACAGGCTCTAGGCGTGTGGGCTTCAGTAGTTGTGGCACACAGGCTCAGTAGTTATGGCTCATGGGCTTTAGAGCACAGGCTCAGTAGTTGTGGTGCACGGGCTTAGTTGCTCCGCAGCATGTGGAATCTTCCCAGACCAGGGCTCAAACCCATGTCCCCTGCATTGGCAGGCGGATTCTTAAGCACTGTGCCACCAGGGAAGTCCCCACATCCTTGCTTATTATCTCTCTTTTTGATTAATGTTAATTTTGTATGTGGGGAGGGGGAAATGCTGGACTTATTGGTGCCTTTAAAAAGAAGTTTTGCATATTCTCTCCGGCACTTGGCTGTTTTAGTCAGGAGGATTGTTCAGGCAGCTGAATCACTAAATTGCCAGAAATGCAAGTCCCCCTCAGCCCTTGCAGCTCAGTGGCCTCCTCTCAGACCCTGCTTTCTCTCGCCCTCTTCTAAGTCACTGTCCACACAGCAGCCACCTTTTTTTTTTTTTTTTAATATTTATTTATTTGGTTGCGCTACGTCTTAGTTGCAGCTTGCCAGCTCCTTAGTTGCAACAGGCAGGTTCCTTAGTTATGGCAGGAGGGCTCCTTAGTTGTGGCACGTGAACTGTTAGTTGCAGCATGCATGTGGGATCTAGTTCCCTGACCAGGACTCACACCCGGGCCCCCTGTGCTGGGAGCATGAAAACTTAATCCACTGCGCCACCAGGGAAGTTCCTGCAGCCACCTTCTAAAATCCTGATCCAGTCATGCCCCTCCCAGTGTAAACCTGTCAGGGAGTCCTTTTGGTCTTTGATTCAGTCCACACTTCTTATCACCGACCCTGCTTCCACCAACGTCTGCCAACCTCCCTGGATCCCCTGTGCTCACTGGAGCCCCAGGTGTGGGTCTTTTCTTCTCCCTCTGCCTAGGCTTCCTAAGATCAAATGTCACCTCGAAGATTCCTTCCCTGCCCGACTTCAGCTTGCTTTCTTTGTAATTGTTCCATTAACTAACCTGACTTGTTCATGCTTTGCCTCCGCTTCGTTCTGGAATGGGAGCTCATGAGGGCAGGGACCCTGTGTGTCCCTGTGGCACATCTGTCACTTGGCACACGGTGGCCACAGTAGAAATTTGTTGAATGAATGAATGAATGAAAACATGGGGGAGGGAAGGCTTGGGGGCACTGCTCTGCTTCTCCTCTGATCCTGCCTCCCTACCTCCTGCAGCCACCTTCTGGGTGAACCCCCAGTTCAAGATCCGGCTGGAGGAGACGGATGACCCGGACGACGACGACTACAGGAGTCGGGAGTCAGGCTGCAGCTTCCTGCTCGCCCTCATGCAGAAGCACCGCCGTAGGGAGCGCCGATTTGGCCGCGACATGGAGACCATAGGCTTCGCTGTCTACGAGGTGAGCGAGCGGGCGGATCGCCCAGCACCCGGCAGAGAAAGTGGCCTCCCGGAAAGCTCCGCCAGGGGGCGCCAGGGGCGCCAGAGGACAAGGCGGCGCCCGCCCATCCAGAGCCGACTGGGGCCAGTCACACCCCTGAGGCACGCAGCCCTAGACTGAGCCTTCGGGAGGCACCTGCTGAGGCCCTCTGGGGCAGCCAGGGGCCTAAAATTCATCCCGTGAGGCAGATGGAGGATGAGGAAGATGTTTAGCTAGGAGAGGGGAAGATTCTGCAATTCTCCCCTGTCCTTAGAGGCTGCATGGCTGCTTTTGGGCAGAGGGATCTGCCTTAGCTGACACCTGGGAGAAAGACTTTGACTCAGTTTCAGAAAGAAGTGGGCAAGTGGTCTTCCCTGAAGGAGTAGTGAGCTCCCTGTCTTGGAAGTATGTATGCAGAGGCTGGCCATGGAGGGCCCTGCTTCACGCACTGTATTCAAGACAGAGACTTCTGGATCTCCCTGGTGGGGGTAAAGGACAGTCGCAGCCTCAGCCCAGGCCCACGGCCCCTTGTAGCAGATTGGGGTGGACCTCCAGTGTCCCTGGGCCGGAGGACTCTGCAGTTGGCCGCCCCATGGGGCAGTCCTGGAGGCTCTGGTTCAGAGATGAGGTGCAGGGCATTCCAGGAACAGAGGGCCCTGCCTGGGCCTCCCTCCTGGGGTCCTGGGGTCCCTCTCTGGCATGAATACAGGTCTGGGTCAACACTGGCCCCTGTCCAGGACCCTGTCTCCTGGTCTCTTCATCCCATCATTTTCATCTCAAGAACTCAGGGCTGCTGCCCAGCACACACCACAGCATCTGCCCCTGGGCCAGGCCAGCATCTCTGACTTCCCTCATCTCTCTGGCAGGTCCCTCCGGAGGTAGGTGTGGCATCTGACTCGCCTGGATTTACACACCCTTGAACACACATGGCCCAATGGTGCCCAGAGGGAGCAGGACGGCGGCAAGCCCACACGTAGAGGGCTAAGAAGTCTTCTCATCTTGGGGCTAACACAGTGCCCCCACCCCCCTGCCTGCTGTTCAGTGGGCAGAGCAAACACTGTCCTCCTGGGGGTCAGAGCAGGCAATAAGTAAGGGAGCTGGATTTGAACCCTGGCCCTCAGAGCCCCACCTGACACGCACCCGTGAGGCTCTTCCTGTCTTACTGTTCACACTGAGGCCGTCTGGGGTGCTGGTTAGGAGCAGGTTGGTAGTGGGCTGAGTGTCCTGTACCCTTGGGCAAGTTGCTTAGGCTCTAAGCCTTGGCGTCAGTGTCTGTAAAATGAGTTGTCATGAGCGTTAAGTGAGGTGACATGTGTAAAAGGCCCTGCGGTGTCTGACACAGGGGAAGCTCCAGGTAAGGATAATGACAAAGTTATTTCATGGTGTCACAGTATCTACATTCACCTCATGGTGTCTCCTCCCCTCCACCCGGTGCAGTAGGCAGGGCTGTTACCCCCATTTTACAGATGAGGCAACAAGCACTGTGACTCGTCAGGGTCGGGTAGCCTGTGGGTGACGGAGCCGTGACACAGCTCTCCAGCCGCTTGGCCAGAACCTGGAGCCTGGGGTCTGGATCTGGGTCTGGTTCTGGGTCTGGATCTGGGTCTGGGGGCAGCTCCTAAGGGTGGGCTGAGCGGGCAGCTGCAGCCCCCGCTCCCTCCTTCCCTCCCGCCAGCTGATGGGCCGGCCGGCCGTGCACCTGAAGCGGGACTTCTTCCTGGCCAATGCGTCTCGGGCCCGCTCCGAGCAGTTCATCAACCTGCGGGAGGTCAGCACCCGCTTCCGCCTGCCACCCGGGGAGTATGTGGTGGTGCCGTCCACCTTCGAGCCCAACAAGGAGGGCGACTTTGTGCTGCGTTTCTTCTCAGAGAAGAGCGCTGGGACCCAGTGAGTAGAAGGGCCCCCCACCCCGCTCTCTGCGCCCCCCCAACGCCCCTCCTGCCCCCCCCCACCACTGCTGACTGGCCCCCTGTCTCCCCACCCTCTGCAGAGAGCTGGATGACCAGATCCAGGCCAATCTCCCTGACGAGGTACGTGCCCTGCCCCCACCAGCCACCCTCCTCCTCTCCCTCACCCTGGGTGTCCTGTGCCCTGGGCTCCGGCTGGCAGCGCAGAGCCCCTCCTGGCAGGAGCCGTAAGAGTAATACTAATCCCTCATTTGCCCAGCACTTTACAGTTTGCAAAGGACTTTGTCATAATAATGGCACAGGGTCCCTGGGTTCTTGCTCTCTGCTGGGTCTGTGCTGAGCTCTTTACCTGGGTCACCCCGTTTCCTCCGTAACAGCTGTGTCAGGGTGCTGTCACTACCCTCTCATTGGGAAACTCAAGTTCAGAGAGGTTAAGGAACTTGCCCAAGGTCGTGCAGCAGGGAATCAAAGCCTCACTGTTCATCATTGAGCTGACCTTCACTCTCCACATTTAGGCCACAGAGGCCTGGACAGGGATAGAGTAGGGGCCAGGTTCCCATTTTACAGATGAGGAGAGTGAGGCTCAGAGGTGAAGTGACACATCGCTGATGAGTGGTCCCAGCCCTGCCTCCAGCAGCTGCCCATGCAGGGGCCAGGCGGGGGTGCCCCTGACCTGCTCTCCCCCGCTTCTCCATCCAGCAAGTACTCTCAGAAGAGGAGATTGATGAGAACTTCAAATCCCTCTTCAGACAACTGGCAGGGGAGGTAGGCTGGGCGTCGTGGACGGGTGGTCGGGGGCACCAAGGGGCAGCCTTTCCCCAGAGTGGGTGCCATCCTCCCTCTTCCCCCAGGACATGGAGATCAGCGTCAAGGAGCTGCAGACCATCCTCAACAGGATCATCGGCAAACGTGAGCATCCCTGAGTGGCTGCTCTCCGCCCCATGTCCTGCTTCCCAACACCCCTACCCCCCCACCTCCGTTCCTCCAAACTCCAGAATCTAGCCTTCTGCTCCCACCCTGGGCTGAACCCAACCCCTTGGTCTCCGTGGGTGGGGCAGCCTCCACCACCTTTCTGAGCCCTGCTCACCCCCTTTTTCCTCCCAAACTCCTCATGCCGTCTTGCTGCTCTCCGCGCCTGAGCGCTGTGCCTGGTGTAATTAGAAGCTTAGCCGGCTGACAGCACCTCAGGGCCAGTGTGTGGGCGCCCCTTCCTCCCAGAAGGCGGGTGGCCGGCTTCACTCCCCAATGTGCAAAACTGAAGGCAACCACCCTTCAACCTTCCCTCTGCCCCCGCCTCTCACCTCTCACCTCCGACCTCTGTCCATGCTGTTCCCTGAGCCCAGAACCCCTCTCCTGCTCTTCTCACCCTTCGGGGCCTGCAGCAAACCCCACCCCTGCCGTGACCACCTATGCTGCACGTTTCCACTGTGTTTCTTTCACTTATACTTAGCACTGTTCCTTTTCACTCGGGTCTAATGGTGGTGTTGACGTACCTGTTGGGACACCGGCTTGACTGCTAAAATACCTTAAACTCTTTTTTCTATTGATGGAAACAATCCTACATACCTACTAGCCTAGATTTTACACACCAGGGGACAGAAATGGTGCCTCCCGGACCCTTGTCCCACCAGTGTGCCCAGCATGGGGCAGGCCCAGGAAGCTGGCTGGGTTGAGGTGTTGGGACTGGTTTTTCTTGCAGACAAAGACCTGCGGACCAAGGGCTTCAGCCTGGAGTCCTGCCGCAGCATGGTGAACCTCATGGACGTATCCTCCCTTTGCTTTTGCCTCCTGAGCCGGCCTTTGGGGTGGGATGTAGGCATGGGGAGAGCCCTGGGTGACCCATCCCAGGAGCAGCTCAGAGAAAGGGATAAGTGTGGACAGACCAGTTCCTTCCTGGCATCTTCCCATTGATCGGGGTGGGGCGGGGACCGAGGCACAGGCCTGTGTTGAGTGAGAGGCAGGCAGGGCCTCGTCTGCAGGTGACCCTGAGGCTGGTGCTCTGTTTGCACCCCTCCCAGCCACCCCGATTCAGGCCTGGCCCCAGGCAGCTGTCTGCGGGCTCCTGCCCCTTCTCCCCTCCCCCTCCTCGTCTTGCTCTCCCCGGTGCTCACTCACCCAGTGCCTGGTTTAAGCTGTGGAGTTTTCTTCTTAATGGCCGCCCAGCGTGACGGCAACGGGAAGCTGGGCCTGGTGGAATTCAACATCCTGTGGAACCGCATCCGGAATTACCTGGTAGGTGGCCCCTGCTGGCAGCACCCTCCCCTCCTCTGCAGCCTCAGTCACAGCAGGCGGCCGGGCTCCGGCTCCCAGACCAGCTGTGTGGACTAGGCCCTTGCCCTGGGTCTGCCTCTCTGAGCCCACGTATCCCAGTGGCTGACCCCCTTCGGGCCTCTCCCCTCCACCCTCGTCAGCCCTCCACCCTGGGCAGACGGGAAGGGCTGGATGCTCACCAAGCCCTCACCCTCTGCCCCCCACCCCCACCCCCACCACCCCCCAGTCAATTTTCCGGAAGTTTGACCTGGACAAGTCGGGCAGCATGAGTGCCTACGAGATGCGGATGGCCATCGAGTCTGCAGGTGAGGCCTGAGGGCTGGTGGCACTCGTGGAGCCCCAGGGAGATGGCCCTGGCTCGCTTCTCTGACAGCTACCCAGGGCGGTGGCCCACCCACTAGCCCTTGTCCCTGGGGGGGGTGATTGCAATGGTGGTGAAGCTGTAACAGCCATCTACTGCCTTTTTCTCCTGGTGACTGAGCCAAGCGCTTTATTAGCATTTCCTTTTGTTTTGACTGCAGCCTCATGAGGATAGGGTCTTTTAGTATCCCATTGAGCAGAGAAAAGTGCAGCTCAGAGAGGGGTAGTGACTGGCCTGAGGCCACACAGCCAGGGAGGAGTGGAGCTGGCCTCCAGAGCTTCCAAAGGGAGCAGTGCAGGGCTCATCCTCAGTCCCATGTCAGGATGAGGCCAGGGCATTCAGAACAAATGAAACTGGACCCTGGGCCCTGATGGCCAGCACCTGCTTCCCTGGGGCAGTCTGGGTCCTCAAGCTCCCTCTGGACCAGCACTTGCCCAGCTCGAGGCCCTGCCCAGGAGGTCTTCATGCCCCCAGCCCTGGGGCTCACCCTGCCCAGCCTCAGTCCCCCTCTCCGCCCCCTCTGGCCCGGCTGCACGTCCCTGGCCCTCACCTGCTCTCCTGCGCCAGGCTTCAAGCTCAACAAGAAGCTGTACGAGCTCATCATTACCCGCTACTCGGAACCCGACCTGGCTGTGGACTTCGATAACTTCGTGTGCTGCCTGGTGCGGCTGGAGACCATGTTCCGTGAGTGTCCCCGTCGGCTTCCCCCTCCAGCTCAGTCCCCAACAATGAGGGTCTCGGGGAGGTGGGGTCCAGGCAGGCTGAGTGCCAGGCGACACGGAGTTGGGTGGGAACTCTGGAGGGGCCTCTCGAGCAGCAGGAAGGGCTGCTCCCCGGCTGTGAGGGTGAGAGCTTGCGGCGCTGTGGGGAGGTGGGGGTGAGGCAGGAGGTGGGGCCTGGTCCTGGCCCTGGCCCTGGCCCTGCCTGAAGGTCCCACTGAGTTCTCAGCCCCATGTCATCATTTCTTGAACACACAGGGTTTTTCAAGACTCTGGACACGGATCTGGATGGAGTCGTGACCTTTGACTTGTTTAAGGTGGGGCTGTCCTCCTGTCCGGTTGGGGAAGGTGCTCAGGGGCAGTGTTTTCTTACCCTCCTGGGCTGGAGGCTGCGGCCTCAGCGCCAGCCCTAAGGCCGGCCACCTGGGTCCTGCAAGGACACGCTTGGGTGTCTGGGTCCTGGGGAGGATGGGCCAGACCCCTGGAGGCCTGTACAGGAGCCAGCAGCCTGGGCTCCCAGGGGTCGAGGAGGTAAGGGAGTGCCCCGCCCCCTCCCCGGGAGGGTCCCTCTCCCACCTGCCCTCAGGGCGGTGAGGAGATGGCGACTCCTGAGCCATGGAGCTGGGAGGCCGGACTTGGGGTTTCTGCCCTGGCTGACCCCTCTCTCCACCCTCTCTCTGCCTGGCAGTGGTTACAGCTGACCATGTTCGCATGAGGGGCTCTTGCACGAGCCCCTTGCTGTGCTTCTCTGCCCTCCTCGTCTGCCGGGCCATGCCTTCCCGCCACACCACACCAGGCCCTGCCACACCAGGCCCCGCCAGCTGCAAGTGCCTTCCTTGGAGCAGGAGGCGGCCTCGTCCTCCTCGTCCTCACTTCCCGGCCGCCCCGGTTCATTTGCTCCGGGCAGAGCTGTGTGGCCCTCCCTGCCTCCACTGGCCACGGGCTCAGATGGGCTCCCCAAGCCCCTCTGGTTGCCAAACCGGGAAGGCAGCTTTTGCTAGTTCCTGCCTCACATGGGGCCCCAGGGGGAGCTGACGGCCCCAGGCCTCTGGACATCCTGATGTGTCCCCTCCCCTCCCTCCACAGGCCACCCATTCCACCCCCAAGCCCACCACGGCCCAGCTGCAGCCTTTATAACCACTAGCTCTGCACAGCCTGCCGTCTAGCGGTGCAGAGCGCGCTCCCAGCTGGGGCATCCTCCGCAGGGCTGGGAATGAATGCCTGTTCCTTCCTGTGCCAAAGCCAGTGCCCCCCTCTGCCCCACATTCCCCCCAGCCCTGTCCCCACTTGCCGACCAGGAGCGGCCTGGCCTGCGGGGTGGTCAGGCCTTCCCTCCCTCCCTCCCTCCTTTTTTATATTGGTGATTTTAAAGGGGCCTCTGTGGGGACTGACGTACCACCTATGGGGGTGCCAGAGGCACCTGGGCATGGGGTGGGGCAGTCTCATGTTTCCATGCAGAGAAACCCCGAATAATAAAGGAAACGGCCCCACCTTTGACTCCAGAGTGCGTTTCTGCCTAAACCTGCCGCCCAGGAGGGCTCAGCAAGCCTTGTCCTGCAGGGACTCTGCTCAGGGCCTCACACCCGCCCCTGCCCTGCCCTCCATCCCCTTCCCCATCACCCTGGAGGCTCGCACCTCTGCTGGAGTCCTGGGCATCTGGGAGGGGAGCATGGGGTACCCCCTGCAGGGACAGGGCCATACTGCTGAGGTCCCACATGGCCCTGCTGGTCCTACATGCCCCGCTCCTCTAAGCCCTGACCCCTTCTTTCCCCACACACTCTGCCCGTGCAGCTCTGGCTCAAACCCAAACCCCTACTTAGCGCAAACCTGACCCCCAGGAAGCTCCCCAGAACACAGAGCCTCTTTTTAAGTCTTCTCTCGAGGGTGGGGGAGGGGAGTTGCCCCTGTGACCCAGACACCTGCAGCTTATATAAGCTGCTCCAGCCCCTCTGGGATCCCAGCTCTTCTTACCAGAGATAAGACAAAGAGTAGGTTGAGGTGGGGGTAGAGGAGGGGCTGGGACAGCGTGGGGAGGGGTGAGCCGCAAACCAGGGCAGCGTCTGCAGAGCAAAGACTGAAGGAGCCCAGCTGGGGGGTGGGGGCTGCCCTCGGCCACCAGGAGCCCCAGGTGGAGCCCTGAGCGGCAGACTGTCGGGCACAGGGCCTGGAATCTGCCTTTTGCCTTTGGGAGTCCCTGGGCAAGTCCTGCTAGGCCTCCTCATCAGTGAGAGGGGTGGCCCGTCACTTCCCGGAATCCTGGGCTGGTTTGTGAGAGGGCCAGGCGGAGGGGCGGGGAGCCTGGTGCACCAGGCGCCACCCGCTTAGCTCTCTGTATTGGGTTTCCTTTGATGAGAGGTTGGAACACTGCGGGTCTGGATGAGCGGAGACCCTGCCACCTCCCACACCCCCAGCCTGAGAGTACCTGGGATGGGGGCAGGGAGAGTAGGGCTTCCTCTTGGTTGCCCTATTTGGGCATTTTTCAAGGACTTTTTTCCAAGTGTCTCCTATGCAGCCTCTGACTTCCAGGGAAGTGGGGGAGGGGCAAGCAGCTGTAATCACTGGTGCCCCCTGTGTGACCTCCAAGCGTTTAAGGCTCCGGCGCCAAGGGAGCCCAGGCACAGGGCTGGATCCCATGTGCTGAGGCTGGAATTGCCGGCGTCAAGGGAGCCCAGGCACAGGGCTGGATCCCATGTGCTGAGGCTGGAATTGCCGGCGTCAAGGGAGCCCAGGCACAGGGCTGGATCCCATGTGCTGAGGCTGGAATTGCCGGCGTCAAGGGAGCCCAGGCACAGGGCTGGATCCCATGTGCTGAGGCTGGAATTGCCGGCGCCAAGGGAGCCCAGGCACAGGGCTGGATCCCATGTGCTGAGGCTGGAATTGCACGTATTTTTTTTTTTTTTTTTTTTGGCCGCATCCCTCGGCTTGTGGGATCCTAGTTCCCCGAGCAAGGATCGAACCCGCGTCCCCCGCATTGGAGGCGCAGAGTCTCAACCTCTAGACTGCCAGGGAAGTCCCCTGGAATTGGGCTCTTGAAGGTGCCTCAGAGTGGCCTCCAGAGAAAAGGGGAGGGTGACGATGGTGCCACATTTACTGCTGGGGTCCCCCCTGCGAGGGCCATGGGCAGGGGGCTGAGCCTGGAGATCTGGGCAGTGGGATATGAGGCGGCCCTCTAGGACCCCTCGCTTTTCTAACTCGGAGGTGAGAGGCTGGGAGAAATGAGGAGAAAGGGCCTGGCAGGAGGGGGAGGCCTGCAGACCTGGGGACACCCAAGGCCTCCTGTGAGGTGTAACCCGACCCCTCTGAGTTGTGGGACGCGGGCATCTGAGGTCCTAACCCTGGCCTGTTCCTCCACCTCTCAGGGCCCCGTCCCAGCCCCTTCACATAAGGCTCCGAGGCTGGGCCTCAGGTCAGGCCCGTGGCCATGGCCTTCACAGACCCGCTGGACACCCTGGGTGGCGTGGGTGGCTTCCAGCTGGTCTACACGGCCCTGCTGCTGCCCTGCAGCCTGCTGGCCGTCCACAACTGAACTTCATGGCCGCCATGCCCCGCCACTACTGCCAAAGGCCCGCCAACCACACTGCGGCCACTGTCAATGGCTCGGGGGCCTGGCTGAGGGCCACCGTACCCCTGGACCTGCTTGGGGCCCCCCAAGCCATGCTGGCACTTCATGCAGCCTCAGTGGGCCCTCCTGGGCCACAACACCTCCATCCACAGGGCGGCCACCAAGGGCCGCAAGGACGACTCAGTCTAGGACCACAGTGTTTTCCCGCCCACCATGGTGATGGAGGTCGGGGTGGGGGAGGGGCCGGGGGGGGCCGTGGGGCTGCTGCCTGAGGCCGAGGCTAGAGCGTCCCTCCCTTCCCCGCGGTGGGATCTGGTGTGTGAGGCCCGCGCCCTCTGAGACCTGGCTCAGTCCGTCTCCATGACCGGGGTGCTGGTGGGCGCCACGGGTCCCAGCCTCCCGCGCCTCTTCATTAACTTTTCTTTATTAAAGTTTGTGTATTTTAAAATAGATAATACATACAATACATTCACAAGCTTCAAAATTCCTGACGGTACAAGCGGGTATGCAAGGAAGCGTTCTCCCCTCTGCCCCACACTCCAGTAATTTCTACAGGGCAGCCTGGTTTCCATGTATCTTACAGAGATTTTTTATGATTTTATACAATCTAGGTGAACATGTACATGTGCTCCATCCCCCTTTTCTATACAAATGCTGACACACCCATGCATGGTTTTGTATCTGGCTTTTAACCTCATTCGTGGCCTCTGCGTATTCCTTCAGAAAAAGCTCTCCTGTCCTCCCTGTGTCCGGGCTGCATCCCACTGTGCAGATGAGCCACAGCTGACCAAAAGAGCCCCTGAGGGGGGCTTCCCAGGTGGCGCAGTGGTTGAGAGTCCGCCTGCCGATGCAGGGGACACGGGTTCGTGCCCCGGTCCGGGAAGATCCCACATGCCGTGGAGCGGCTTGGCCCGTGAGCCATGGCCGCTGAGCCTGAGCGTCCGGAGCCTGTGCTCCGCAAAGTGAGAGGCCCGCGTACCAAAAAAAAAAAAAAAGAGGTATATTCCTTTTTAAAAAAAAAAAATTTTATTTATTTGGTTGTGCCAGGGCTTAGTTGCGGCACGCGGGCTCCTCAGCTGTGGCATGCAAACTCTTAGTTACGGCATGCATGCAGGATCTAGTTCCCTGACCAGGGATCGAACCCAGGCCCTCTGAGTTTTAACCAGGGAAGTCCCTTGGGAGGCTTTAAAAGGAAGGGAGTCAGTGTTCATTCAGGAGACGTCAAGGCAGGGAAACATTATGGATAACTTTATTGTATTTTCAGTGACGTGACAAAGTTTCTTCAATGATGGATTTCCTTCCCCAAATGCTGGTCTCCACACCGGACTGGAAGCCCCGATAGGGCTGTGTGCCCAGAACATAGTAGAACGTTTACATGGCAGCGTGCAGGAGCAAATTAAAGAACAAATGAACTCGTGAAGGTAAGGAAGACAGGGGCATCTACACTTGAGAGAAGAAAGAAGGGGGAAGAAGACAGAGCAACACCAGACAGAGTGGGGAGGAGAGAGGTGAAGGAGCCATGTCAGGGAAGCTGAGACAAGAGGAACCAACCAGAAGGGAGTGACCAGTGGAGGACAAGCGTGGGCGAGAAGACAGTCCATGCAGTGACCATGATGTCCAGGTGGGGTCAGGAGACCAGTGAAGCAGAACTGGTCCCTCCAAGGTCAGATTATCTACTCTCAAGCTTAACAACTCCAGACCAAAGGAAGCCCACATCACACTGCCTCCCCTGCGGTGTTAAGGGCCATGAGATGTTTCACCTGAGTTTGTTCAGCATCATATTGGGGGCCTTGCCTCTCATGTCCACCTGGGAGGAGCTGGAGTGGTGAAATCAGACCTGCATTCTCCCTTGACGCCCCCCGGCCTGCCTAGGGCCAACAAGAATTACTGTCACCTTTTCTAGAAGTCTCTTCTCTTTTGCTCCATCTCCACTGACTCACACACCTGGGGATGGCTGGGAGGGATGGTAGGAGTTTCTCAGTAAGTGGTTTGGGGGCAGATACTGGGCCCTGCTAGGAGAGAACCCACTGCCACATTCTATTTTTCCACTTCTCCTCCCTCTAGGTTCCTGGGTCTGTGTCAGCATGTCCTGCGGAGAAGCAGGACCTGGGGCCCAGAAGCACTTACAGAAGTGCTACTGCTGGACAAAGAACTTCTTTTCTGAAAGACGTTGACATCTCTTTCAAATATATTCATGTGTATTTCCTCCAAGGATGTTCTCCTGTATGACCACACTATAACCACCACAGTCAGAAAGTTAGAGTTGCTATATGACTACCATTTCACCCTCAGGCCTCATTCAAGTTTCCCTAGTCCTCCCCAACAATGTCCTATAAAGCAAGAGGATCGGGTTCAGAATCGCAAATGGCATTTAGCTGTTGCTTCTCTTTCAGGAGTAGGTCCTTTGCTCTTTGACTTTCGTGACTCTAGCAGTTACACAGGGTTTTATAATTGGAAGAACTAAAAGACTCCACAAAGCACACTTATTTAAGGCTTTCATGAGACTAAGGACAGGGGCTTCCCTGATGGTCCAGTGGTTAAGACTCTGCTCTCCCAATGTGGGGGGCTTGGGTTCAATCCCTGCTTGGGGAGCTAGGATCCCACATGCCGTGCGGTGCAGCCAAAAAAAAAAAAAAAAAAAGACAGAGGATACAATACAGCAGGAGGAAGAAAATACAGGCGAACATCAGGAAGGGCCAGGGCACCCAGGTGCACCTCCCAGGGTCCTCGCAGCCCCCAGGGTGTCATTCATCCCTGCATCACAAGCCATTGGATGGATGTGAGCTATCTCTATCTCAGGGAGGCCAAGTACAAGTTTGCTGAGGAGTTTTTTCTATCCCTCTGGTCATAGCCCAAATCAGGCTGTGTAACCTGGTAAACCAGGAGCAGACCATGAACCTACAATTTTCAATAAACAATGCAGACAAGCTGGTAGAAGCTGCTCCAAGAGGAGGTTCAGACTTGACCAGCACATTTATAAATTACTGGCTGGTACATGGGCTTCTTCAGTGACCTGTCCAGGGTTCTTCTTGACAGTCCTTGTCCAAGCAAACATGAGATGGAAACAACTGGACTTGTTTTAGTTTGTGGGGAAACGGTGACATTGGGGAAGGGGAGGCGAGAGACAGCCTCTCTCACGAGATAGTCAAGTGGAGTTTCAGACTTCTGGACAATAAGAATTCAGAACTCCTCAGCTCATCTCATTTTTCTCAATTTCTTTTTTTTTTTTTGCGGTACGCGGGCCTCTCACTGTTGTGGCCTCTCCCGTTGCGGAGCACGGGTTCCGGACGCGCAGGCTCAGTGGCCATGGCTCACGGGCCCAGCCACTCCATGGCATGTGGGATCTTCCCAGACTGGGGCACGAACCCGTGTCCCCTGCATCGGCAGGCGGACTCTCAACCACTGCGCCACCAGGGAAGCCCTCAATTTCTAATCTCATCAAATAATTATGAGTGCTGGTCATAGGCTCGGGATGTTAAAGATTAAGATGAAAAGAAAATGCCTGTTTCTAGGGTTCAAGTTACTCATCCCCAAGATCTTTCATTAATCACGAGACCAGATACTGTTTTCAGAATGGTCTGAATGCCTGGTGTAGTCTGGGGGTCAGCCACGGTGACCCAGTTGGGTTTATGCCCGAGTTTGTTGGAGCAGCGTAGCAAAGGAGCACCTGACTAACCCCGTTCAAAAAAAATCCTTTTATGTAAGAATAGAACATTCACAAAGGAGACAATACCAATAGGAAGTAAACAGAGGAAAAGATTCCACATCAGTCATAATCAGAGAAATGCAGTTAAAACCAGGAGATGCCCTGTTTCAAATATTTAAGGAAACATTTTCAAACATAGTAATGTCAATGCATAGTCAATGCAGGAGATGTACGGGTAGCAAGGAGGAAACTCCTGCAACCTTTCTGGAAGTTTCTTTGGCATTATAGATCATGCGTTGGAAAAATTTTCACATTCTTCTAAGCAGCAATGACATTTCCCGGACTCTGCCCTAAAAAAATAAGCTGAAATACGGACAAAGTTTATTTACAAGGATATTCATCATCCTGCTTAATGTACCAGAAAAAAATGTGAACTCTCCAAATATCGAACAATTTAAATAAATTATGATACATTGTGCGTTAGCTAAAAGCCATGTTGATGAAGAGTTTTTAATGGCAAGGGGAATGTTTACAGTATGCTGTTAAACAGTGTATTATAATTACTTATGATATTTTCCTAATTATGCCAAGAAATAGAGACTCGGTAGAGAGAAAACAATATATTAAAATGGTGACAGTGGTTGACTCAAAGTATAGGTGATATTTTATTTTTTTCCTGGCTGCTTTATATTTAAAAATTTTTTCTCCAAATTATCTACATTGAGCAGGTTTTCTCTGGTAATCAAGGGAATGAGGCACACAATGAAAAAAATTATAGGAATTCAATTAGGCCGTTTCTCAGAGGCAGGGCAGCCCCTCTTGAGGCTTGGAGTGAGGGAAGGATCTGTGCGATGCTGAAGTTCCCCAAAGCCTGTGAAGTGGGAAGACCCAGAAGGCAGCCAAGGCTCCAATCAGTGACCTCCCATGGAGCTCGTCCCACTGGTAGGGGGCATGGAGAGGTGAGGGGCAGTGGGATAGGTTTTCAGCCTTTCAGCAGAGGTCTGGTTCTCCACCAAGGACAAAGACCAGCTCAGCTGGGGCTACAGTGGTAGGAAGGAATAACCTGTTTTGTAGCCCACAGGCTCTCCTGTGTGCATGTCTGACCCTAGACCAAGTTGTGCATCACTGATGCCAAGAAGTCATTCTAAAAAGTCCTCACGGCAACAGTCCCTGTTTCCAGCATTGTGCAAAAGAACTGGGATCAGCACACCCCCCTCCCTAATCTCATGGTAATGTGTTGGCTGCCCAAAGGAAAGAAATAGGGGCAAAATAGAATTCAAAAATTATTTTGTGAATGATTCTTGCTTTACAGATTTGTAGAAAGATAGCTACTAGCTGACATTTTTGAGCTGCTGGATGAGTTTAATACTGAAAAATGCAAAGGTCAAATGAAAGTAAGCTACAGCATGTTCTGACAAAGTATGTAGAACAGAATTCGGACATAAAGAATTGTTCACTCGGGTTGTGTAGTTGTTAAAAACTGAACTCTAAAGAATTATCAAGACTAGAAAAGCAGGGACTTCCCTGGTTGCTCAGTGGTTAAGGCTCCGCTCTCCCAATTCAGGGGACCCGGGTTCGATCCCTGGTCAGGGAACTAGATCCCACATGCATGCCGCAACTAAGAGTTCACATGCCACAACTAAGGAGCCCACGTGCTGCAACTAAGGAGCCAGTGAGCCACAATTAAGGAGGCTGCCTGCTGCAACTAAGACCTGGTACACCAAATAAAAATAAATAAATATTTTTTTAAAAAGACTAGAAAAGCAGTATCTGGGTCTGCTTGAGGAAAACCTACACTATTGTTTTGAAATATTGATGTGAAAAAATTTGATCAAAGTAAAAACCCATTAACAATATCCTAAGAAATCTCAACATTGCAGGGTTTTTGTTTGTTTGTTTGTTTTTTTGTGGCATGCGGGCCTCTCACTGTTGTGGCCTCTCCCGTTGCGGAGCACAGGCTCCGGACGCGCAGGCTCAGCGGCCATGGCTCACGGGCCCAGCCGCTCCGCGGCATGTGGGATCTTCCCGGACCGGGGCACGAACCCGTGTCCCCTGCATCGGCAGGCGGACTCTCAAGCACTGCGCCACCAGGGAAGCCCAACACTGCAGTTCTTAATGACAGAAGATGCAGAACTATTGGATTTAAAAGATAATCTCACCATAGAAAACAATTTAAACTGATAGAATTATCTACATTCTGATTAATGGCAAATTAATGATTATCAATTAATGGATAAGAATATCCATCAAGGAAAAAAGATGATAATCTTCTGTTACTTGCTACTAGCTACCTGTACAAATGCAATTTTGCATTGATGGTGACTGTCAAGAATTTGAAGAATTCTTGAATTCAAAAGAATCATCATGAAAAACAAGAACTGCACACAGCCATCTTGAGCATAAAACCTGATATAAAAAGTTATGTTCTGAAGCAAACTCAACTTTCCTATTAAAATATTTTAAAAGATTTTAGAGACAAGTATAATACAAATTCAAATGTCTTTCCTAATACATTGCATCATTTTTTATTATTTTAGTAAAAAAGTGAATACTAAGACAATGTAATGTTTTCTCCGTGCTCCATGGAAATAGCCCAAATCTCCCTCAATCCCTCAATTCCCCCAGTGGGATGAACAAATATATTTTCTACTAATTCCATAAAAAGAAAAAGTTGGGGATGCACTGGAACAAACACAGAGGTATAGAGATAGCCTGTTCCTCCCTCTTCTTTTAAATGATTTTTACCACTCTTTTAAAAAAATTTATTTATTTTTAATTTTTATTTTTGGCTGCGTTGGGTCTTCGTTGCTGTGCGCGGACTTTCTCTGGTTGCAGTGAGCGGGGGTACTCTTCATTGCGGTGTGTGGGCTTCTCATTGCAGTGGCTTCTCTTGTTGTGGAGCGCGGGCTTCAGTAGTTATGGCACGTGGGCTCAGTAGTTGTGGCACGCGAGCTCTAGAGCACAAGGCTCAGTAGTTGTGGTGCACGGGCTTGGTTGCTCCACAGCATGTGGGATCTTCCCAGGCCAGGGCTCGAACCCGTGTCCTCTACATTGGCAGGCGGGTTCTTAACCACTGTGCCATCAGGGAAGCCCTTACCACTGTTTTTTGAAGTTACATGACATCATGGGAAGTCTCAAAAACAGAGTGAAATAATCGACCATGATCTCTACCCGACTCCACCCACCCCCATATTAGTTATCTATTGCTGCATAACAAATCATTCCAAAACTTGGTGACTTAAAAATACTAATAAATATTTATTATTTCCGATGGTTTCTGTGGTCAGGAATTCAAGAAGGACTCAGCTGGGTGGTTCTAACTCAGAAACTTTCATGAGGTTGCAGTCCTCTAAAGGCTTGACTGGCGTTGGAGGTTCCACTTCCAAGGTAGTTCACCCACATAGCTGGCAAGTTGGAGATGGCTTTTGGCAGGAGGCCTCAGTTCCTCTCCACACAGGCCTCTCCACAGGGCTGCTGAAGTGTCCTTACAAAATGGCGACTGGCTCCCTCTAGAAGGAATGATTCAGAGTTCAAGGTAGAACCCAGAATGCATCTTATGACCTTAGCCTCGGAAAGCACACGCTTCTGCCACATTCTATCGATCACACAAGTTAGTCCTGAGTCACGTCAAACGAATCGACATGTGGTCTTGGGTACCAGGAGTTGAAGATCTCTGGGAGACATTTTGGAGGCCAGCTGCCACACTCCCCTCAACACTCCGACTGTGGCTATGTCAGGGTATTTCCTTCCCAGACTTCACCTGACCTTAAAGCCTTCATAGAGTGACAATCATATCATTCAGACATTTTTATCTATACCCACCCCCAGATTCACATGCTGTAAAAACTCAAACATGAGAGGAAAATGTTTGAAAAAAAAAGGTGAAAGTTTCTTCCCCATACTCTGTCCATTCCCCACTCTCTCTTCACAGTTAGAAGTAAATTCTTTCAGAATGTTTTTTCTTACACGATCTTGGGCAAGTCAATTGACTGCTCCGATTCTCAGTCTCCTCATCTGTAAACTGAGGGAAAATAAGGTCTACCCAACAAAACTATCTTAAGGGTTAAATGACATTATATATGCAAATCACTGTACCTGATACCTATGAAGTGCTCAGTTTATACCTCTCCTGGCTAAAAGTCACATGGCCAGTAAGTGACAGAGTTGTAATTTGAACCCAGGTCTGTATTTCCATAAAACCATTCTTTTCTCATTATTCCAGGTACCCATATGTCCCAGTGCTATCACTAAGTGTGTAAATTTGAGCAAGGCATTTAACCTCTCTAAGCTTAGCTTACTTCATCTGTAAAATGGGGACAATAACACCGTATGCAGGGAAACCAGTCTAGTGAGAAAGTAATTCAGCTCTGAGGGTGTACGACAGGGGTGCACAGGTATGACCAGAGCAAGGGGCACTTGTCTACTAAAATCCTTCCAGTCTTAAGCAACAGAAACTGACTCTGGCTAAACTGAGTCCCAGAGGAGGTTTTTCTGGACAGCTGTTGGGTGAATTCACGGGGTGGAAGAAAAGGCAAAAGGATCCGTGCAGCTCCAGGCCTGCTCAGCAGGAGCGCTCCAGCCTTTTCTCTAGGGACCTATGGTAGATGGTGCAGCTCCGAGCATCTTCTGCCACTGATTCTTCACTTAACATTTTCAAATCCCTGGAAGGAATTTGACTTGCTTTGCTTGGTTCCATTGCATTCAAACTCATGGATCAGAAAGCCTCAGCCATGGGACTTCCCTGGTGGTCCAGTGGTTAAGACTTCGTGCTCTTGCTGCAGCGGTTGTGGGCTCCCCTGATCGGGGAACTCGGGGAACTAAGATCTCGCGTGCTGCGCTGCGCAGCCAAAAAAAAGGGGGTATGGCATGGTCACAGGAGAACTGCGGGCCTGACAGCCCCATCCCACCCCAGCTTGCCTCTGATCCTGCCTGACGCGTTACAAGGAATTTCCTGCGGGAAATGAATGAGAGACCTGAACCTTTAGAAGTTGGCATCACCTTGGTGGGGAATGGGGGGGAGATTCCCAGGAAGAGGAAATGGCATAGGCAAAGCCAGAGAAGTAAGAGAGACTGTGAAGCATATTGGGAGATGCAAGATGGAACCCTGTGGCTGGATGACTGCAGAGCGAAGGTAACTAAACACCCCACTTCCAGGCGGGAAACTCATTCCTTAGAGTTCAAAAGAGGCTGACTCCACGGCCAGCCTGACCAATCAGAATATGCCATTTCCTCAGCACCAGGGATTGGTGCAGGGAGGCCATGTGACCCAAGGAGGGCCAATCAGATTCACTCTATGAAATCCTGACTGGGGTTGGGAGGAAGAGAATCCTCTGGGTCCTGACTCAAGACGTCTTCAGGAAGAGACCAATGTCCTGGATGCTCTGGAGGCAAACTGCCTGGTTCAAGTCTTACCAGCTCCCTTACTAACTGTGAGAACTTGGGGGAGCTAATTAGACTCTCTCCTCCGTGAAATGAGATTAATAGGCCTTGCCTACACCCTAATAAGACAGTTAAATGAGAAAATAGACACAGAACAGGTAGAGCAGTGCCAAGTACACACAGAAAGCCAGTGTGAGAATGAAACCAACAGAGAAAAAAGCAAGCCAAGAGCATAAACTAGTATGAGTCACGTTTCTGTCATGTCCCATGCATAGGTCCTGACTAAAACACTGGAGCATCGACTGGGATTGAAAAAAAGTGGGAAATGAGAGATGAGAGGGCAGATCATTTTTGCCGTGCTAAACAACCGGCTTTTTCTCCAGATGGCAGTGGCAAGTCAGAGAAGGATGTGAAGAAAAATATGAAGAAATACTAAGAAGGAAATAAACTAGGACTCTCCTGAACAAAAAGACCCCTGTTGACATTTTAAAAGCAGAAGTCGTACATGTACAAATTAGAAAGTATAAACGGCACAGAAAGGCACAAGATGAAAAAAAGATATCCCCTGTCCGTCTCTCTCCCCAGAGGTAAGTACCGTTCATAGTTCTTTATGATTTTTCAGTCAAGAGTTTTAAATAAGTGATGAGCGCAGATTTGCATTTTAGGAAAAACCTCTCTGGCAGCAGTGGGGAGGGACACGTGTGTCAGGGTTAGAAGCAAAGGCAGCAAGAGAAGGGGATGAATCGATGGCTCACACTCCTCCATCACCCACCTCTATCCTAGCTAATGCCTTCTCACCCTTCAGGCCCCAGGTAGGTATCACTCCCTCCAGGAGGTACTCCACTCCCCCCACCCCCGGCCAGAAGCCCCCTCCAGATTAGGACACATGCTATTAGAATAGAACCACAGCACATTTCATCATCACATTTGTCCTTCTTGTTCAATGTCTTCCTTTTCTGTTAGACTGTAAACTCTGTGAGGGCAAGGACCATGACTGCTTTGTTCTCCCCAGAGCCAAGGGTGGTACTACACACAAAACAGTCACTCAATAAATATTTATTAAATGAATGATTCATGATTGTTTTGGGAAGCCCTGATAATGCAGAAAAATCTAGAGAAGAAAATAGAAATCACCTGTGGTCTCATGACCCACAGATCATGACTGTTAACATTTTGTACACATCCTTCCAGGCATCATTTGTATCCAGGTGTCATTAGAAGGACCCTGACAGCTATGACAAGAGAGCCAGGCAAAAGACAGGAAAGATGCTCAGAATCTCACTGGGTGTAATTTCCACATCTGTAAGGGTTGTGATCCTGCCAGGTGGGAAGGATGGGAAGGGAGGTCAGAATGAACACAAGCAGCGAATGGATTAGATGGACCAATTAATAGTAGACAGTATTGACATGTACAATAGAAACTTAAGTTTTATCATGTCTATAAATTAAGTTTGTTAGAGTTATAGAATTACTTAAGAACTTGTTAAGATCCTACTCGTTAGGCAATTAAGTGCTTACATTTATAAAATATTTAAACTGTAAATTTCATTAACTAAATTAACAATTATATAAGTTATATAAGGCTTGTAAATTGAACCTAAAAGCTAAAGGACATATCAAAATGAAAAACTTTTGTGCATCAAAGGACACTATCAACAGAGTAAAGACAACCTACAGGATGGGAGAAAGTATTTGCAAATCACATATCTGATAAGGGATTAAAGAGAACTCCTAAAACTCAACTACAACAAGAAACAAACAACCCAATTCAAAAACAGGCAAAGTGGACTTCCCTGGTAGCGCAGTGGTTAAGAATCCGCCTGCCAAAGCAGGGGACACGGGTTCGAGCCTTGGTCCAGGAGGATCCCACATGCCACGGAGCAACTAAGCCCATGCGCCACAACTACTGAGCCTGTGCTCTAGAGCCCGCGAGCCACAACTACTGAAGCCCGTGCACCTAGAGCCTGTGCTCTGCAACAAGAGAAGCCACCGCAATGAGAACCCCACGCACAGCAACAACGAGTAGCCCCCACTCAGCACAACTAGAGAAAGCCCACGCACAGCAACAAAGACCCAGTGCAGCCAAAAATATAAATAAATAAATTTTAAAAAAAAAAACAGGCAAAGTACTTGAATAGACATTTCTCCAAGGATGTACAAATAGCTGATAAGCACATGGAAAGATGTTCAGCATCACTAAATGCTATGGACCGAATGTTTGTGTCCTCCCCAAAGTTCATATGTTGAAAACCTACCCCTCAATGTGATGTTATTTGAAGGTAGGGCCTCTGGGAGGTAATTAGATTAGTTCATGAAGGCAGGGCCCTTATGAAGGGATTAAAGCCCTAATAGAAAGAGGAAGGACCACAAGATTCATCTCTCTCTACCATGTGAGGATACAGTAAGAAGGCCATCACTTGCAAACCAGGAAGAAGATTCTCACCAGACACCAGTTCGGCACCTTGATCTTGAACTTCCCAGCCTTCAGAACTGTAAGAAATAAATGTTTGTTTTTTAAGCCACCCAACTTATGGTGTTCTGTTATAGTAGACCGAACTGACTAAGGCACTCATCGTTAGGGAAATACAAGTCAAAACCACAATGAGATACCACTTCACACAAATAACAAGGGTTGTCAAGGATGTGAAGAAGTTTGAACCCTGTGCACTGCTGGTGGGAATGTAAAATGGTGCAGCCACCATGGAAAACAGTATGGCAGTTCCTCAAAAAATTAAAAATAGAATTACCATATCAGCCAGCCATTTCACTTCTAGGTATACACCCAAAAGAATTAAAAGCAGGGATAAGAAGATGTATGTGTACACCAAGTGTCATAGCAGCATTATTCACAATAGCTAAAGCATGGAAGCAACCCAAGTGTCCATCAATGGATGAAGAGATAAACAAAATGTGGTACGTACATACAATGGAATATTATTTCGTCTTAAAAAGGAAAGAAATTCTGACCCATGCTACAACATGAATGAATCTTTAGGACGTTATGCTAAATGAAATAAGCCAGTTGCAAAAGGACAAATATTGTATGATTCTAGCTATAGGAAGTACATAGACTAGTCAGACTCACAGAGGCGGAAAGTAGAGTGGTGGTTGCCAGGGGCTGGAGGGGAGGGAGGAATGGGCAGTCATTGCTTAATGGGTACAGAGTTTCAGTTTTGCAAGATGAAAACAGTTCTATGGATGGATGGTTATGTTGGTGGCACAACAATATGAATGTACTTATGCCACTGAATTGTACACTTAAAAATGTTTAAAGTGGTCAATTTTATGTTATGTGTATTTTATCACAATTTTAAAAGTAAATAATGAAAAATTAAACAGGGAAGTTCCCTGGCGGTCCCGTGGTTAGGACTCGGCACTTTCATGGCTGGGGCCTGGGTTCATTTCCTGGTTGGGGAACTAAGATCCCACAAGCCGCCAAAAAAAACCCCCAAAACAAACAACAAAACAAAACAAAAAAGCTAAAGGACAAACTAGATTTTTTTAATTGGTAGCTTTATGTGGTGGTTTTTAATAACAGCTTTACTGATGTATAATTCACCTATCATAAAGCTTACTTTTTTAAGGTTCATAATTCTGTGGTTTTTAGTGTATTCACAGAGTCGTGCAACCATCACCACTGTCTAATTTTATGATATTTTCATCACCTCCAAAAAGAGACTCGGTACCCGTTAGGAGTCATTCCCCATTTCTCCCTTCTCCTAATACCTGGCAATCAATTATCTACTTTCTGTTTCTATAGATTTGCCTATTTTGAGTATTTCATATAGATGGAATCATATAAAATCTGGTCTGTTGTGTCTGGTTTCTTTCACTTTGTATAATGCTTTCAAGGGTTATCCTCGTTGTAGCACGTATCAGTGTCATTCCTTTTTATGCCCAAAAAATAGTCCTTTGCGTGGATAAACCGCACTTTGTTTAGCCATGCATCAATTAACTGTCATTTGAGTTGTCTCCACTTTGAGGATATTGTGAATAGTGTGGCTCCGAACATTCGTGTACAAGTATTTGTTCGAATACCTGTTTTCAATTCTTTCGGTTATATACCCAGGGGAGGAATTCCTGGGTCATCAGGTAACTCTGAGCAAGTGCACAGTGGCTGCAACGTTTTCCATTCCCACCAGCAAAGCACTGTATGAGAGTTCCAGTTTCTTCACATCCTTGCCAATACTTGTTATTTTCCATTTTTTAAACTATGGTCATCCTCGTGGGTGTACAGTGGTATCTCACTGCAGTTTTGATCTGCACGTCCTTAATGACTGATCTGTTGGGCATCTGTTGCAAGCCTTTGACTGATTTTGATTAATTTTCAGAGCTCTGGAAAAGTTGATTTTAACATCTTTTGCCAGTGTTCATATGGTTTTATGCAGGAGAAGATTTTGCAGATCCTTACTCCGCCGTGAGGGCCACTGTCCCTGCTGACTCTTCGTGGATGACACTGATGACATTGCCCTCGTCATCATGATGCAAGGTGGTTTCTGTTATACAACAGGGTCTAACAGCACAGTGGGAAAGGGACTGAGTCAATTTAGATCCCATCAGCTCATAGATTCTATAACTTTTACATCTTAGTTCATGTTCCATAGCCTGTCTCCTTGTCAGTACAAGCTTCTGGAAGCAGGAGCTGTGGGTTGCTTTGCAGCCTTCCCTCTGGTTCCCAGCACTGTTCTTTGTCTGCTTAAAACATTTAATATAACCACTTTGGGACATTATTTGGGTCTTTACAAATATTTTTAAGTTGTCTGGGGTTACGATGTTCTGAATCTAGACTCCAGATTTAGTCTGCATTGTCCAATGTGATTGCTATAGGGTCCCTGTGGCTACTGAGATTGAAATTAATTAAAATTAAATAAAATTTAAAACGTAGTTCCTTGGTTTCACTAGCCACATTCCAAGTGCACAGTAGCTACATGTGGCTAGTGGCTACTGTATCAAGCGGCACAGAGCTAGAAATTTCCACCATGACCCTGCTCTAGATACTTCCTCTCCAGCTGTCTCAGAGCACAGGATCATCACTGTTGGGAAGTTGAAGGGGCACTGGGCATAGATTCTCCTTCATTTGCAAGGAGGCAGCTCTTTTAATGAGTCCTGATTACTTTTTTTAAAATTTATTTATTTTATTTTATTTTAATTTTTGGTTGTGTTGGGTCTTTGTTGCTGCGCGCAAGCTTTCTCTAGTTTCGGGGAGCGGGGGCTACTCTTCATTGCGGTGCGTGGGCTTCTCATTGCAGTGGCTTCTCTTGTTGTGGAGCACGGGCTCTAGGCATGCAGGCTTCAGTAGCTGTGGCTCGTGGGCTCTAGAGTGCAGGCTCAGTAGTTGTGGTGCACGGGCTTAGTTGCTCCAAGGTATGTGGGATTGTCCCAGACCAGGGATCGAACCCCTGTCCCCTGAATTGGCAGGCAGACACTGCGCCACCAGGGAAGTCCCCTGATTACTTTTAATGATAAGGTAATGGATAAAGGATATGATTTTCCTGGGTGATTTCCAACTACTAGACAAAGTTTCCAGAGAGGATGACTGTGCAAAATACAAAAAAACAAAACAAAACCAACCTTAAATAATGCTACCATTGTTATCTCTTCAGGGCAGCCTTTCATCAGCTCCCGGCATCAGGACCACTTCTCTCTTTATCAAGCACTCACCCAAGGTCAGCCGTCATATAATCCTAGCCACAACCCAGCCTTACCTGGAGAGAGAACCCAGCCAGGTCTCCTGGTTCCCCAGCCGGGGCTGCTCCCAGAGCACCCCTCTCCTCTCACAGACCAGCCTCCCATCTCCGAAAGACTTAGTGAGGATTATAAAATAGACCCATCAAGCCGAGATGAAGCAGCTGAGACGCCCAAGTCAGGAGAAGGGCAGCCAGCCCACGTGGTCCTGGCCCAGTGCTGGCTTCAAGCAAAGGAAGGCTCTGGCATTAGCGAGAATGACTGTGAACACAGCTGACTTCATGGGTGTGCAACCTTGCAGTTGCTCGGGACCCCACGCCCAGAAGGGTCCCACATTTGGGTTAATGCTCTGCTGCCGCCATCTTGAAATTCTCAATCATTTCTAACGAGGAGCCCTGAATTTTCACTTTGCACTGAGCCTTGCAAATTATGTGGCTGGTCCTGACCTTTTCCATGGAAGGCGTTAATCTTCGAGCAAGAGACAGGCCAGGCAGGGAGATGGGGGGAGTGAAGAGCTGGGCAGCAGCCATGGAGAGCCAAGCAGGGGTCAGCAAGCTGCAGAGCCACCTCAGGGGCCCCTGGGGTCCAGGCATTTAAGGGGTAAATGCTTGCTTGTTGCAGAAACATAACTATTCAGAGAAATTCTTTTTCTTTTCTTCTTTTTTTTTTGGCCACATGCGCGGCTTGTGGGATCTTAGTTCCCCGACCAGTGATCGAACCCGCGTCCCCTGCAGTGGAAGCACAGAGTCCTAACCACTGGACCACCAGGGAATTCCTCTTCAGAGAAATTGTAATGACACATAACAAAGGTTTCCATGTTGTAACTTTGTTTTACCGTGATGTTGACCGTTTATTCTCTTCCCAAACTTTTGCCTGGTTTCATGTTCAGGTAAAAGCTAAGAAGTGTTTGAAAGGAAATTCAACCAACAAACTTGTAAAGATAATTTTTCATTCAATATGCCAAACAAGACACTACTATTTAACAGCAAGCCATACTACATGCAATACATTTTTGATGGTTTAAAAAGCAACAAAGTGACTTTAGAACATAAAGGAATACTTAAATATTACTCACAGAAGAAGAAATAGCTAAATGTCCTCTTGTATCTGAAAAAGACTCAAAACGTTCTAGACTTTTTTTTCTTTTGGCCCGATTAGGAAAGGAGAAATAACTAATAAACTATGTAAATACATTAGTTAAAAGAAAACAAGATAAAGAAACAGGAAATAAATCAACTATACTTCAATTTTTTTAAAAAAGATAGAACTTTTCTTTTATGCCCACACACAAAAAAGGAAGAGACGGGAAGGAACAGAATGTCAGAGCCAGCCTGCTAAGTCTGGTGAGGAAGCTCATTGCAACTACTAACACAAACCGAAAGTCTGCTGTTTACTAAAGTAGGAGGATGTGTAACAACTGTAGCTTTAATTCCATATAAACGGAGCTAAAAATGCACTACAGCTTGTGGTCACTTGCTAGCTACACGCACGCAGGTATTTCGGTATTTGTTTTTCTTTGTGCACTAATAAAAAATCAGCTAATTCTAAAAAACAAAACAAAACAGGAAAAAAAACTTGCCTTCTTGATAGCTCCATCTTCCCAGCTTGTCTTCCTGAAAGCTTATACTGTGCCCACAACCAGCCAGAAGAACATTTGGACTCATTAAACTTGCCCACCCCTCCAGCCCAAGAAGCTGAAGTGCTTGGGACAACAGGTCTCCTCTGGCTGGACCTCGGGGTGAAACACCTTAGAAGGGGAACAGCATTCCTCCTCAGCTGCTGTCCCCACCCACTCGCCAGCCTTGAGGGAGAGGGGCCGGGGAGGAACAGCTCTTCTTTGATAAATGGGGGGGCGGGGGGGAGGCCAGAGGACCACAGGGGAGAAAGGAGTCGCCTCGGGTTTCCCTTCAGTGAGTGCTTCCTAAAGGGAGAAGCACAGTTCGTCTTGTACGCTCACATGATCCTTGGAGACACAACTCATCTCCCACAATGTCACCTGTAAGGACAAGATAAACAGCCCAACCTGGGGCCCAGCTCAGGCCGACCCCGGTTCTAGTTCACGTCACGTCCTGAGGATCGTGCCCCTCAAGAGCAGGGCTGGGACAGTGAGGGGAACAAAGATTGACGGCATTTCCATATTTTCCCTTTTATACACAACACTCCCCAAATAAACAAGTTGCCTTTTCTTCCTAAATTCTTACAGTACAGAGCGCTTGATTCAATTAAAACATGTGAGGGTATAGGGCTTCCCTGGCGGCGCAGTGGTTGAGAGTCCGCCTGCCGATGCAGGGGACACGGGTTGGTGCCCCGGTCCGGGAGGATCCCACATGCCGCGGAGCGGCTAAGCCCGTGAGCCATGGCCGCTGGGCCTGCGCGTCCGGAGCTTGTACTCCGCAATGGGAGAGGCCACAACAGTGAGAGGCCCGCGTACTGCAAAAAAAAAAAAAAAAAACGTGAGGGGACTTCCCTGGTGGTCCAGAGGTTAAGACTCTGTGCTCCCAATGCATGGGGCCCGGGTTTGATCCCTGGTCAGGGAACTAGATCCCGCATGCTGTAACAAAGATCCTGCACACGTGGCAACGAAGATCCCGCATGCCACACTAAAGACCTGATGCAGCCAAATAAATACATTAATTCATTTAAAAAAAATTAAAAAGTAAAACATGTGAGTGGACTGACCACAACTGACCATAAATACAGGGCCACCTAGTCCATATACCACACCTGAGTGAACTTGGAAAAGGTACCCCACCTCCAGGAAGATGCAGCATCCTGGGCACCCAGCTTGGTGGGTTAATGGTGCCCACCCCACCCCCAGGGAGATCCAGCTTCACAGCAGAATGCACAGCTTGGCCAGTAAAACATAGGCTCAATTTCGGCAGCCTGTCCTCACCCATCTGGCCGGGCCTCCTTGCTCAGTGAACAGCCTGCACAACTGCACTCAGAGGTTCTGCTTAATCACTAAACATTAAGCTGTTCTACAATAGGAGGAAAGCAGTTTGCCTGGCCCAGTTCCTATCGTGTACAGTTTACTGATAATCCTTAAAGCCTCACAGCAATAGCTACTTTCATTTTTCGTTTTAAAGAGGAGGCTGTTAAGAGAGTCTCAGGAAATGTTCTGGTTATGTAAAAGAAAGTGAACCAAATGAGACAAAACTCAGAAAGATATTTGGGCAAAGGTGCAACAGAGGGATAGATGACTTGGTCTCTAGAGTCAGCTGGAGGTGAGTTCAGATTATGGCTACATGACCTCGATAAGTCATTTAGCCTCAGTTTCGCCATCTGGAAAATGGAGATAATAATGTGCACCTCATCAGACTATTCTGAAGATTAAAGGAGGTAACATTCATTTATTCATTCATTCATTCATTCAACTGATACTTACTAGCACTTGTTACATGCCAGGCACTGAAACATAACTGTGAATATATATATAGGGCCCCTACCATCTAGAATGGGGTCAGAAATAGTATAAAGTTTCCATTAAGATGAGTTATGAGAGAGTATGATGAAGGGTAATTGGCCTGGTCAGGTGGGTCAAGGAGAGTTTCTTGTTGGTCTGTGATCTAGAGAAAGAGTGGGAGCTACCAGGCAATGAGAGACCCAAGTAGAGGGAAGGGCATGTGCAAGGGTCCTGTGGCAGGAGGAAGCTTGGCTCATTCATGGAAGCTAGACCCTGGGGCTGGAGCACAGGAATCAAGGGGAAGAGTAATATCAGAGGCGGCTGGAGGGAGGTAGTTGGGGCCAGACCGGGCAGAGGCTTCAGGCCTCAATGAGGATGTGGTTCTTCATCCTATAAGCAATGGGAACTGAAAGGTTGGTCTTACATTAGATGGGGCAAGAGGCGAGAGGTGGCCGGTGTGACAGGATTACATTGCTTTTTGAAAAGATTGCTCCGGCTGCGGAGTAGAAAATAGATTGGAAGGGAGCCAGAGTGGTGTGGGGACCAATTGGTAGGTCACTCCAGCCATCCCGGTGAGATAGGATGGTAGCCTGGACTAGCGTGGTGGTGATGGAAAGAGGAAGGCGGTTTCATTGGGAAGAGAAGAGTGAAACAAGCATATCTTGGAAATACTGCAGGTTCAGGTTCAAACCACCCCAATGAAGTGAATATTACAATAAAGCGAGTCACATGAAGTTTTTGGTTTTCCAGTGCATATAAAAAGTTTGTTTATACTGTAGTCTATTAAATGTGCAATAGCATATGTCTAAAACAGGTACATGCCTTAATCCTAAAATATTTTATTGCTAACAAAATGCTATCATCTGAGCTTTCAGCAAGTCGTAGTAGTAACATCAAAGGTCACTGATCACAGATCCCCATAAAAAATATGACTGGGGCTTCCCTGGTGGTGCAGCGGTTAGGAATCCACCTGCCAGTGCAGGGGACACGGGTTTGATCCCTGGTCCGGAAGATCCCACATGCCGCGGAGCAACTAAGCCCATGTGCCACAACTATTGAAGCCGGCACGCCTAGAGCCCGTGCTCCACAACAAGAGAAGCCACCGCATTGAGAAGCCCGCGCACCACAACTAAGCGTAGCCCCCGCTCACTGCAACTAGAAAAAGCTCGTGCACAGCAATGAAGACCCAACGCAGCCAAAAATAATTTTTTTTAAAAAATGACAATAATGAAAAAGTTTGAAGTATTATGAGAATTAAAATGTGACACGGAGACATAAAGTGACCAAATGCCGTGAAAAAAATAGTGCCGATAGACTTGCTTGTTGAAGGGTTGCCACAAAACTTCAATTTAAGTGGAGTAAAATGAGGTATGCCTACAAACAGATTAGGTGATGTGGCGGGAGGGGATGAGAGCTTTGTCGTGGGGACTCCTAGACTTCTGATGTGTGGGCCTAGGTGGACACTAGTGTCACTTGCTGGGACAGACAATGCTATAAGAGGACCAGGTTGTACGTGAAACCCTAATTTAGTTTTGGGAATACTGAATTTAAGATGCTTCCTCTCTAAAAGAGGCACCAACAAAGTAGTTGTGCCTGTACCTCTGCCTCAGAGGAAATGTCTGGGCTAGAGATAAAAATCCATGTTGGGAGTTCCCTGGTGGCCTAGTGGTTAGGATTCCATGCTTCCACTGCCGTGGCCCAGGTTCAATCCCTGGTTGGGGAACTGAGATCCCAGAAGATGTGCGGCACGGCCAAAAAAGAAAAGAAAAATCCATGAGTCATCGTGTAGAGGTGGCGCCTGGGGTGAAACTGCCTCAACACCACTTGGATCATTTGTAAACTTAAAAAAATTATATACCTTCTTGTGTATGCTTGTTCTGTAATCAAATCACTGAATTAATATTTTAAACTTTTTATTCCTAAAGATTTTATACAATATAAGAATTCATCCAGCCAAGAAGGATATGAGTTCAAGGGAAGCTCCCATGCAGAGAAATCTCAGAAAACCTATGGTAGTTATCTATTGCCATGAAACAAATTCATCTAAAATTCAGCAGCTTAAAGCAACAAACATACTATCTCACAGTTTCTATGGGTCAGGAGCTGGGGGGAGCTGAGCTGGGTTCTTCTGCCTCAGGGTCCCTCATGAGGTTGCAGACAGAATGTTGGCTGGGGCGGCATCATCTGAAATCTGGACGGGGCTGGAGGATCCGCTTCCAAGGTGCTCATTCATGGCTGTGGGCAGGAGGCTTCAGTCTTTGCTGTGTACATCTATCCCTAGGACTGCTTGGGTGTCCTCATGACATGGCAGCTGGTTCCCCCGGAGCAAGTGAACGGAGAGAGGCTGGCTTTTATGTCCTCGTTCCAGATGTCACACACGGGCTCTTCCACCACATTCAGTCCACTAAAAACAAGTCACTAGGTCCAGGCCACACACAAGGGGAGGGGGATGAGGCTTCACATTTTAAAGGTAGAAGTATCAACGAATTTGTGGACATATTTTAAACCTCTAAACTGAAATTACACAGTCAAATTCTTTGACTGACAAGAATCAACTCCTTCCTCTGGGTTTCTCCATGGCCTTCCACATTCAGAGGGAGTGGCTGTCGTACCCATATCCACTGATTTCCTTGGCTCTTCAGTAACCACCGGTAATTAAGCCCAGGGCTTTCATTTTGTCCTTCTGAGAACACAGAAGGTGAGTTGTGAGCTGGGAACTGACGCTGATGCAGCCCTGACTGTCTACACTGGTTCTTCACAGCTCCTTCATACTTCAGATTCTGGTCCTCAGCTTTGCATGAAACAACAAACATGCATCACATATTTGTTGGGATGGAAACAACATAAAACATGTATCACATCCTCAGAGATAACCAGGATCTGGAGAAGTGGTCCCCACTAAACTCACTTTTGAGAGACTACTTTATAAATACTTAGAATAATTCATATACCAGAACACCTCTGTGCTTGTGGCCTCCCAGGAATCTTATAGGCCTTATGAATGCAGGTCCACCTAGGGCCATACGGAGCCACTCTGGGCATCTCCGAGAGGACCTGGTCAGCCACCAGGGATATTGCATCCAAACACCCAGCCTGCTGGGCTCTTCCTTCAGGAAACAGGACAAAGGAGTAGAGATGGATGCCCTTGGAGAAGCAACGATGTCCATGCCCAGCTTCCTCCAGCCACACCAAGGACCCCAAGACACAAGCTCAGCCTTGCCTGGTTCTGAACCAATCTGGACCAAGGCAAGCATGGGAATCCTGGTATCCAAGGTGCCAGCTTGGGCAACTTCTGGGCACCAGAGCTGCATGAGTTAGAGTACACAGAAAGCCACAATAATAGTGGCCTTAAAATTGTATTATTATTATGATCACTATTTTGGCTACGCCGGGAAGCTTGTGGGATCTTAGCTCCCCAACGAGGGATTGAACCCGGGCCCTTGGCAGCGAAAGCACTGAGTCCTAACCACTGGACCACCAGGGAATTCCCTAAAAAATTAATTTCTTCTGTAATAAGCTAGGCATAAGCCTCAGGGCTGGGAAGAATATGTCTCTACAGCATCAGACACCCAAGATTATTCTCTTTGTAGCTCTGTCATCCCTTGAGCATTTCCTTTGTTCTCCGAGTCCCCATTCCAGATGGCTACCACCATGTCCCCATTCCAGCCACAGGGAAGGGAAAGAAGGGGAAGTGCCGGCATGTCCTTTCTTCCTCTTAAGGGCACAGCCCAGAGGATGCCCACTCACATGCTATCGGACAGAGCCTGGTCACATGACCACACCTGGCTGCAAGGGAGGCTCGGAGATGCAGTCCTGATTCTGGGGAGCAATGGGCCCAGCTAAAAAGTAGGAGTGTCTTGGCAGAAGAAGAAAAATATGGATATGGGGCAACTAGCTGTTCCCACCAGCAGAGTTCTGTCTAATCCCTGCCACGTGCATAAGTAGGATAGTTTACATTTATCAAGGGCATTCCAGGCACCAAGCATTGTGCAAGGGTTTCACTTACATCATCACACAATTTTCACAAAACTTACACTTACTGAGATTCAGGAATATCGGCAAATTTTTCCAGTCCACCCAATAGTGAAAGGCAAAGCCTGCATTTGGACCACCCAGCTAATAGTCCACATCTGAACCACGATCTAGAACAGCACCAGTAGAAATATAACACAAGTTACGTGTGTAATTTAAAGTTTTCTAGTGGCCACGTTAAAAAAAGTAAAAAGAAATTAATTTATAGGGACTTCCCTGGTGGTCCAGTGCTTAAGAATCTGGCTTCCAGTGCAGGGGACACAGGTTGGATGCCTGGTTGGGTAACTAAGATCCCACATGCCGCGGGCAACTAAGCCCATGCACTCGAGAGCCCGCGTGCCACAATTACTGAGCCCGCGCGCTCTGGAGCCTGCGTGCCATAACTAGAGAGAAGCCCACGTGCCGCAACTAAGACCCAATGCAGCCAAACAAATAAATGTTTTTTTAAATCTATTGTGACTTGTCAGAAAAATGAAAAAATAGGCACATTATTTTTTTTTTTTAAAAATTAATTTATAATATACATTATAGTAAAAATATAACATTTTTAACCCAATATTTTGGGTTAAATATGTAATCAATATAAAGCATTATTAATGAGATATTTTACATTCTTTCGTTGGTCTCTAGCCAACACTCCAATGCCCAGATGCTTCCTTCACGTGTGTCAACTCATTTCATTTTCACAGCCATCCTGGAGTCCACCTGGTTTTATACCCATTTGACAAACTGGGAAACTGAAGTGCAGATGAACTGAAGTTCATCTGTCCAAGGTCACAAAGGGCTCAAAGCCAACTTGAGTGGACAGAGTGGAAATCTGCACCCAGTCTACGCTGGCATCTCTACTGGCTGCTGGACCTTAAGCAAGGCATTCCAACCTCCACTTCTTTCCTTTGGTCAATAAGCACCTCCTGAGAGCATCTACCTGCCACACGTCAGGCACCAGAATATAAGAACAGACACGTGGGAATTCCCTGGTGGCGCAGTGGTTAAGAATCCGCCTGCCAGTGCAGGGGACACGGGTTTGAGCCCTGGTCTGGGAAGATCCCACATGCCGCAGAGCAACTAAGCCCGTGCACCACAACTAATGAGCCTGTGCTCTAGAGCCCATGAGCCACACCTACTGAGCCCGTGCACCACAACTACTGAGCCTGCACTCTAGAGCCCGCGATCCACAACTACTGAAGCCTGCGTGCCACAACTACTGAAGCCCGCGTGACTATAGCCCGTGCTCCACAACAGAAGACACCGCAGTGAGAAGCCCACTCACCACAATGAAGAGTAGTCCCCGCTCACTGCAACTAGAGAAAGCCTGCACACAGCAACGAAGACCCAACGCAGCCAAAAATTAATTAATTATTTTAAAAAAACATTAAAAAACAAGAACAGACATGTGATCTGCCCCAGGGAGCTTACAGTAAAATGAGCTGGAGAAATATGAATCCAAGAAGGACAAATGTGAAATTAAAGCTGTGATAAGGGTCATGAAGGAGAAACTCTGGAGGTCAAGGAAGAGGGCCTGAGAAAGAGGAGCTGGACCACAGCAGGGACTAAAGCTCTGTGGCAGATGGACCAGTGTGGCCTGAGACAGGAGAACAAAGGCTGGACCTTGGGGGTCCAAAGGTAAGAGGAACCCACTGAAAGGGTTCTACGCAGGAGCTGGGGCTGACATAACCATGCTTGAATTTCAAACAGATCGCAGTGGCCATAATAAGGAAACGGTCTGGGCAGTAGAGGCTAGTCGCAGTAATGCACACCGGGTTGCCTTACGAGTAAGGACTACACAGAAGAGGCACCCAGTAGGGCGAGTGCGCAGTAGACATCAGCTGCTGGTATGGCCCCGGCCCTCAGCCCTCCCCGATATAACGCCCCTCCCCCTCCCACCATCTCCGCACCACGGGGCCAACGCAGCGCCTCAGACGTGATAGTAAGTCAATAAACTGTAGTTAATTGGTTAAAGGTTCATAGCTTTGTTTTTTAAAATCTTGCCTCCCCCTCTCCAGAAAGCCTTAGTTTCCCATAGCAACAGCATGGGGAATCTGGGAAGGGTTTGAATAACAATCCTGCAGAAGCGCAGTCCCTGGGACTGTACCACACTACCGCCACCTGGTGGTAACATGTCCACCCTGCAGAGCAGTGCCCTCCAAGCAATATTAGTGTCAAAAATAAATAAAAGATAATATTAATGAAGTGTACAAATAAAAATGGTTAAGATGGTAAATTTTCGTTTATGTTTTTTACCACAATAAAAATAAATAAAATAATAAAAGTATAAAATAAATTATTATATATAGAATGGAATAAAATTTTTTTAAATAAAATAAATTAAAAGTGTAAAATAAGTCCTTTCTCACTTGACTTAGGATATAACATTGCTTAATCTTGGGATTATGTTGTAGTCTCAAAATTTACTTCTCATTATTATAAATTACATTATTACATGACAGTTCAAAGTATTTCTGTCCTATCTCTACACTTCGCTCAAGCCCTTTAAAATTTCTATTTGGCAAACTTCGGGAGGGTGTATATAATTATATACTATTATACATGTATTATTAATTATGCTATACAGTATATAAAATATTATATGCTATATTTATATATACTGCTGCTCTTGGCTCAAAAGCCACCCTTTATTCAGTTTGCATTTTCCAAACATAGATTCTCAGCATCGTATTCCATATGATTTCCACTTTGCGTCAGCTCTTGCTGGGGTACAGAATACATGTGACCTATCCACCCTGTGTGTGCCAACAGCAGTGTACAATTGGCCCTGACCTTAAGCCTTTCAATCATTTCTAGCAAATGTGAGGTCCATGAGGTCCCCATTTGCAATCAAGTCCAGGATCCGAGACAGGAGATGGTTTGAAATCTCACCTCATTGTTCCCTGGGAGCTCCCCACAGTAGTTTTGCTACACCTACTCACAGCTGCAATATAAAAGAACTGGTCCACAGTTTAGTCTGTTCCTTACCAGCAATGTAACCTCCAGCAAATTATCTAAACTCTCCAAGTTTGTAGAATCCCTATCAGTAAAATGGGACTAACAACGTCTTCCTTGCATGTGCTAAAAATGTGCTAGAAATCAAGTGATAAGGTATAGTAAAAGCATTATAAGCTGTAAAGCACTATGCAAGTATTGTATTCCTATGTTAAGATGGGATTCTCTCTGCTTTTTTGTTTTGGGGGGGTTTTGTTTGTTTGGGGCTGTAGTTAAAACATGAACTTGTGTTGGAGACCTGGGCTGGGCTGAATCTGCCTCAACCTTTAAGCTAGAACTCTCTCCAGACGTGTCACTTCCCTCTCTGAGTTTCCTTATTTGCATGTGGGAAATAGAGGTAACAATACCAATAACTCAGGGATTGCATCATCATTACATGACACAGTGAAGGTCAAAGAGCTGCTCCAGAGCAGGTGTGCAGTACCTGGTAGCCAAGGGCTCTCTTAGAGCACAGGCTGGTCTGGAAGTCCCCCCAGAGAGTGGCTGTTTCCTGACTGGCCACACGGCCACGTGGGCCAGAAGCTGTGCCTCTCTCCACCATAGATAGCCTGGGTTTTATGCCCACAGACAGACTTTATATTGGGAGAACAGCATGTCACTGCATGAAACATTGTATTTTATTCCCTGACCAAACTGTTCCTTTGAGATGACAAGCCACTCGAAAAAATAACGATAAACCCTACCCACCTCAGCCTTTCAGGATATGAAGGGTTTTTTATGGCTTAACAGGAATTATATTATTTTCTTTAATGTGAGATACTATATAACGAGCACTTATATTGGACTATATTGCTTACAAAACACAGCTGCATGAACATTTTTAAAATAAAAGCTGTGAGATAATTCACCCTTTCAAAGGGTACCATTTGATGGTTTTTAGTATATTCACACCATTGTGCAACCATCACCACTGTCAACTGCTGGTATATTTTCATCACCCCAAAAAGAAACCCTGTACCGATTAGCAATCACTCCCCATTCTCCCCTCCCCAGCCCCTGCAACCACAAATCTACTCTCTGTCTCCACCGGTGTCTATTCTGAATATTTCACGTGAATGGAAATATACAATATGTGGCCTTTGGTTTCTGTCTTCTCTCATGTATCATAATGCTTTCAAGTTTCAGCCATGTTACAGCATCTATCAGTGACTTTATTCCCTTTTATTTACTGAATAATATCCCATTGTATGGATATACCGTATTTTATTTGTCCATTCATGTCGATGGACATTGGAGTTGTTTCCACTCTTGGGCTATTATAAATAGTGCTGCTAGGAATATTTTTGTAGAAGCATTTTGTGTATACATATGCCTTCGATTCTCTTGGGTACACACCTAGGAGAGGAATTGCTGGATCATAGGGTAATTCTATATTTAACTACTTGAGGAGCCACCAGACTGTTTGCTCATCATTTTGTATTCCCACCAGCATGCTCGAGGGTTCCAATTTCTTCACAAATTCGACAACATTAGCTGTTGTTCCTCTTTTTTTGTTATAGCCATTCTATTGTGAAGTAATATGATTTGCATTTCTCTAATGACTAACGAGGTTAGGCATATTTTCATGTTTTATTGGCTATTTATATATCTTCTTTAGAAAAAAGTCTATTCAAGTCCTTTGCCCATTTCAAATTGGGCTGTTTGTCTTTTTGTTTTTTAGTTATGAGTTCTTTATGTATTGTGGAAAATGGACCCTTATCAGATACATGATTTGCAAATATTTTCCCCTATTCTGTGGATTATTTTTTCACTTTCTTGATAGTGTCCTTTGATGCACAAATTTTTAAATTAAAGTGAATATTTTATCATTTTAAAAGTGACATGCTATTATATCCATTAGTTAAAAGAGGAAATCATTCTCTTGTGGTATTGAGTACAATTCAGCAGCCGTTCCTAATAAACTCTAAGTAAAATAGAACTAGAAGAAAATAACTAAATTCTGATTGTGCATTCTTAACACAAACCAGTAGCAACCATCAAGCCAAATGAGGTCATCCTGAAAACCTGCCATCAGATACAGAAGAAGACAAGGTTGTCCACTGTGATTCAATAATGTTTTCAAGGTTTGGATTAGTGTAAAAGGTAAAGCAATTAAATTAACGAAAGAAATATTAGAAGAATAGTTGCATAAGCTTAGGTTGGGAAGATCTTATTAAGCAAAGTAGGAAACCTAAAAGTCATAAGGGAAAAGATAGACATAAAAGTTGTAAAACTTTGGATGAAGAAACACGGTTAAAAGACAGATTGGGGAAGAAAACACAGGCAAGATGCTCTTTGACATAGGTCTTAGCAATATTTCTTTTGGATATGTCTCCTCAGACAAGGGAAACAAAAGCAAAAATAAACAAATGGAACTACATCAAACTAAAAAGTTTTTGAATGGTGAAGGAAACTATCAACAAAACAAAAAGGCTGCCTACTGAATGGGAGAAGAAATTTGCAAACGATATATCTCATGAGATGTTAATATACACAAAGAACTCATATAACTCGACATCAAAAAACAACCCAATTTTAAAAGTAGGAAGAAAACCCGAATAGACATTTTTCCAAAGACATACAGATGGCCAACAGACACATGAAAAAATGTTCAACATCACTAATCATCAAGAAATGCAAATCAAAACCACAATATCACCTCACACCTGTCAGAATGGCTATTATCAAAAAGACAACAGGGACTTCCCTGGTGGTGCAGCGGTTAAGAATCCACCTGCCAATGCAGGGGACACGGGTTGGATCCCTGGTCTGGGAAGATCCCACATGCTGTGGAACAACTAAGCCTGTGCACCACAACTACTGAACCTGCGCTCTAGAGCCCGCAAGCCACAACTACTGAGCCCACGTTCCACAACTACTGAAGCCCGTGCACCTAGAGCCCATGCTCCGCAACGAGAAGCCACTGCAATGAGAAGCCTGCGCACCGCAACGAAGAGTAGCCCCGCTCTCCGCAACTAGAGAATGCCCGTGTGCAGCAACGAAGACCCAATGCAGCCAAAAATGAATAAATAAAATAAATAAATTTTTTTAAATAAGCATTCGCGAGGATGTAGAAAAAGAGAACCCTTGTGCGCTGTTGGTGGGAATGTAAATTGGTGCAGCCACTATGGAGAACAGTATGAAGGTTACTCAAAAAATTAAAAGTAGAACTACCATAACATCCAGCAATTCCGCTCCTGGGTATTTCTCCAAAGAAAAGGAAAACACTAATTCAAAAAGCTCTCTGCACCTTTATGTTCATAACAGCATCATTTACAATAGCCAAGATATGGAAGCATCCTAAGTGTCCATCAATAGATGAATGGATAAAGAAGATGTGATATATAGATAGATAGATAGATATAGATACATATACATACACACACACACACACACACACACACACACACACAAGGAAGTATTACTCAGCCATAAAAAAGAATGAACTCTTGTGACAGCATAGATGGACCTAGAGAATATTACGCTAAGTGAAATAAGTCAGAGAAAGACAAATACTGTATGATTTTGTTTATATGTGGAATCTAAAAAACCAAAACAGGACTTCCCTGGTGGGGCAGTGGTTAACAATCCGCCTGCCAATGCAGGGGACATGGGTTTGAGCCCTGGTCCAGGAGGATCCCACATGCCGCGGAGCAACTAAGTCCATGGGCAACAATTACTGAGCCTGCACTCTAGAGCCCGCGAGCCACAACTACTGAGGCCTGCGAGCCTGGAGCCCGTGCTCCGCACCAAAAGAAGCCCCCGCTCCCTGCAGCTAGAGAAAGTCCGCATGCAGCCAAATAAATAAATAAAATAAAAAACCAAAACAAATGAACAAACATAACAAAACAGAAACAGAGTCATAGATACAGAGAATAAATAGGCGTTTGCCAGAGGGGAGGGGGGTGGAAGGAGGAGAGAAGTAGGTAAGGGAGATAAAGAGGTACAGACCTCCAATACAAAATAAATGAGTCACAGGAATGAAATGTACAGTGTGGGGAATATAGTCAATAATTTTGTAATATCTTTGTATGGTGACAGATGGTAACTAGACTTATTGTGGGATCATTTTGAAATGTACAGAAATATCGAATCACTCTGTTGTGTAACAGGTACTAGCATAGCGTTGTAGGCCAACTATACTTCAAAAACAAACAAAATCATAGAAAAAGAGATCAGATTTGTGGGTACCAGAGGCAGGGGTGGGGTGATACGAATTGGATGAAGGTGGTCAAAAGGTACAAACTTCCAGTTAAGATAAATAAGTACTAGGGATGTGATGAACATGATAAATGTAATTAACGCTATTTACATTATATATGAAAGTTGTTATGTTAGAAAATCCTGAGTTCTCATCACATACACAAGTTTGGTGGGGTTTTTTTTCTATTTCTTTAATGTATCTCTAGGAGAGATGGATGTTCACTAAACTTCTTGTGGTGATCATTTCATGATGTATGTAAGTCAAATCATTACACTGTACACTTTAAACTTATACAATGCTGTATGTCAATTATATCTCAATGAAACTGGAAGAAAAGAAAAGAAAAATACCTCTGCTTAAAAAAAAAAAAAAAGACAGGTTGGGAAAAAAATGTGTGCAACACATTTGATGGACAGTGGTTATTGTCTATGGCAGGGGTCTGCAAACATTTTCTGTAAAGAGACAGACAGTAAATATTTGAGGGCCACAAGGTCTCTGTCACAACTGTTCAAGTCTGTCTCTGTAGCACAAATGCAACCACAGACCATTCATATACAAATAAGCATGGCTGTGTTCCAAGAAAACTTTATGGATACTGAAGTTTGCATTTCATATAATTTCCATCATACATCATAACATCATGGAATATTATTATTCTTTTTTCTCCATCCATTTAAAAATGTAAAAACTGGAAATTCCCTGGCAGTCCAGTGGTTAGGACTCCACGCTTTTACTGCCATGGGCCCGGGTTCAATGTCTGGTCAGGGAACTAAGGTCCCGCAAGACACCCGGCGTGGCCAAATAAATAAATAACTAAATAAATATGTAAAAACTATTCTTAACTTACATGCCTCATAAAAACAGGTAGCTGGTCAAATCTGGCCTAACGGCCATAGTTTACAACCCCTGATCTCTGATATACAAAAACTCCTGCTACTTAGTAAGAAAGGCAAAGGACAAAGGATGTAAACCTGCAGAAAAGGAAATCCAAATGGTCAGTAAGCATTTGTAACAGGATATGGAGAGATTTTTTTCCTGTTAAAAGAGTAAATATATGACAAATAACCCCACATTCTAGAGGGAGGGTCTTGACATGCTCTTGAAAGCTTTCTAGAAGAGGCCAGAACCAGTCCTTTGACTATCAACCCCCATCACCCACCTCCAGATAATAAGAGACAGCTAAATGATTCATTAAAGGAAAGAGAAGGGGGTCAGTGTCATACTTAGCCTACTTGACACCCAGAACAGATGACTTTTTAACTCTCTCTCCACTTTATGAGACTATTTTGGTAATTATGAAATGAAGCTATACCCAATATTGAAGACATTACATATTTCAAAATAGATCATGTCTTTGTTCCAGTAACTTCCTCTTTTGCTTTTTTTCTTTGTTGTGCTCTATTGGGCCAATGTCTTTTCCTGTTGAAACAGTGCCCTCTTCACATGCTATAAAGGGATTCTGCAGATGTAATTATGTCCCCAAATCAGTTGACCTTAAGAAAGTGACATTATCAATGTGGTCCTAACCTAATAACATGAGCCCATTAAAAGCAGTGTCTCTGGCTGGTGGAAGAAACCTCTAGAAAGGAATGCAACTTAGCTGACACTTTGATTTCAGCCTTACTGAGAACCCAGACATGCTGTGCCCAGACTTCTGACCTACAGATTTGTGGGCTAATAAATGAATGTTGTTTTATGCCACTAAATTTGTGATAAATTATTACATAGCAATAGAAAACAAATATACGCTCTACTGCCCATACCCAGGTAGACTGCTCCCACCCTCTGCCCTTGGTACCCACCAGTAAGAAGCCTTAGGGGAATGTAAGGTGGTTTTCCCTCTCCAGCTCTCCCCCATCTGTGGTTAGTATGCAGACTACACCCTGTTTCACACGGCTGGACTGAGGCCAAGACAGGGCTCTGCCTGGCTCTTCCTCCCTCATCTCATGTCCTGAGGTGCCCGCTAAAAGTCTTTGGTCTCTTTAGTGCAGTCGTGAGAATCACTGTTGTAGTGATACCCTACACTTTCCTACCTTTGGATGCTGTTGCCATTTTTTTTTTTTTTTGCCATTTTTTAATTGTACTTTTTTATCGTAAATTAAAAAACGAAGAGCATCTTTGTTCATAAAACTTTGAATTTTGGCTGGTTTTCTTAGGATAAGAAATGCTGAGTCAAGGCGGATGAACATTTTTAAGGCTCCTGACATACACCGCCAAAGTTTTCTAGAGACTCTACCCATCTACCATCCCATTAGTCAAGTATGATGCCTAAGGTTATTTTATCTAAGCTGAGGCAGTGGAGATTTGGGGTCAAAGAATTAGGAGATATTTCAGGGGAAGACCCTCTTCTCATTTTACCTCTGAACTCTCTCCCCCTTAGGGACCCATCTTCACTCCCAAGCTTCCAGTCGCCTAATGGGAACCTCTACCTGGAAATTCCAAAGGCACCCAAACTTGATATGTCCAAAACCAAATCACTTCTGTCACCTTTCCACCTCTTTTCCACTGAAATGCTCCAGATCCAGAAAACTGACCTATCGCTGTGGCTGGGACCACGGTGGTAACCATGACGATAACCATGGCAACCAGATTCCCTAACGAAGTCACACGGAGTGCAGACAGGAAGCAGGAGACACTGAGGGACAAGCCCGTCCTCTCCCGCGTTGGGCACAAAATGGGACATTTAAGGGCATATACACGACAGCGCCTGCGCACCAAGGCACGGAACGAAAGGGTGACGAACATACGTCACGGAGCTTCGCGAAGCCCGGAAATCAAGGCATCGGCGGCTGGTGCAGAACCGCGGTTTCGGTTCTGGGTGTCCGGGTTTTTGTGCGCCCAGGCCCTGCTTTCGCGCCCGGCTGGGGATAACTGCACAGCCGCCGTAGGGCGGCGTTTGTGCGCACGCGCCCTCGGACGCGCGTGCGCGCGTATATTCCGGGAACTGGGAACAGGAAGCAGAGGGGAAAGGGTGGGATTGAACCCGGGTCTCGCGCATGCGGGCGGCATACAAAGCATTTGGCGGGTTTTTCCGGGCTGCTCTGTTCTGATCCCGGCCTTGAGATGTTCAGTGGTGGCTTTTAGGAAGCTGGACGTTCTCCCCAGGAGAACGACTTCTCAAGATTTCTGCTCTCTTCCTTTAGGCGCTTGGGGGCTTCAAGAAAAAGAAAACGTGTTTCTCCGTGACTGACGGCTGGGGCCTTCCGACGGCCTGAGGTCTTGGGCCATTTGGTCACTCTCCGTCTCGGTCCTTCGGAGGGTGAAAGGATCAGAGGGACCTCGTCCTGCTCATCGATCTCCACGCCTGTGGGTTTCTTGGCGTCAGGTCGGAGCTGGGTGGGCCCGGCCCCGGCCCTCCTCCTGGGTCATCATGGCCGTGTCCGCCCAGCTCTTGGTGGAGGAGTTGGAGATCTTCGGCCTAGAATGCGAGGAGGCTCTGGTTGAGAAGTGTGAGTCCCTTGCCCCCTCCCTGGACCCCAGCCCAGGTTCACGCTCCCGCTCGGTTCCGAGGTTCACCTCCCCTAGATGGGGCTTCTCCGTGTTTGTGAGATGAGTTAAACTGAGTATTGAGATTTGGGATGTGAGGACTGTGAAACACTCACAGGGTACTGCGTGGATTCCCAAATCAAAAATAAGAATATGAAGAGCGATTTTAAATCGGCGCAGTCTCACCGAGTTTGGAAAATGCTTAAAGCTCAATAACAAAGCAAGAGATGTTGGGGTTTTGAAAAGTAGCTTTTTATTCCTGGCTCCTCCCTTTCCAGCCTACACCTAAACTTCTGCTGAACCATCACTTCTCATCAAAACTGTTGGTGGTCTGTGCAAATCTGAGTCCCTTGAGGTGGGTTCCTAAAATTGAATTTTAGCTTTGGAAGGAACTTTAAGGAGCTTGTCAGCTGTTTACAGATGGAGAAACAAATAAGGAGAGTTAATTGCCTGAGCTGGTCTGTGAACCAGGTCTCCTGTGCCCGAGTCCAGTGCTGCATTGTATTGGTCCATCGTATCGGTCAGGGTCTGGGGCAGTGTAAGGAGTTGTTGGAAGCAAAGTCTTTGGAGGGGTGGACAGTCTCAGTTTTAGAATCAGGGTGATTGTGCACCTGCCTTAATCATTCATCAGCATACTGAACTTCTTTCTTAATATATAAAACCAGGATGCAAACATGGTAATTTATGAGAGACCAGAATACTCCAAGTTTTTATCTCCAGGGCATTCTCTTCCTAACAGGAGACTTGAATGAGAAAGCCAGTCATAGTCAGAAATTTATTTGGTGAGCCTGAAATCAAAACAAGAGAATTTATAAAGGCTTTCATCTCATTTAGGACTACATTGGCAGTGCTGTTGGAATTCTAGACTTGGAATTCATAATTGCTAACCTCGCTGGGACTTTAATATTGCCTGACAGTCATACCATATTTCCCTGGTCTGTTCACACTGAGTCTCCTATGATTATTCGTCACCTGCCGCGCCTTTAACAGCCTTCTGTCCCACTCTCACCCTCAGCCAATGAACTTACTTCCTGTTTTGCTGAGAAGCATTAGAAGGAATTAGAAAACTTCTTTAAGCTACCCCCATTACTTCTTCCCACTGACCCGTGTCTGTGCCATATTCCTTGCCTCCTCCCATTACAGTAAATAAATTCGCCATATTCCTAGCAAAAGCCACATGCTCCACTTGAGTCCTAAATCCCATTCCTTCTCCTCCTCAAGGACATCACTCTAATAATTCTCCCCTTATTTTCCGTTTTTCTCTCTATAAGGTTTTTTTTCCTAATAGCCTAAGAATGTGACTGTTAGACCGCCTCCGTTTAAATACTCCATTGTCCCGCCTTCCCACTCCAGTTATCTTCTCCCAATTACAACAAACCTCCTCCTCAGGATTACCTATTCTTCAAATTTTTCCTCTTTAAGCCCATTTCAGTCAGCTTTTTCCTCCCCACCACTTCACTGAAATTGCTCCTCTCAAAGTCACCGACGACCTTCACTTGGCTAAAGCCACGGATGCATTTTCAGTCTTCGTTTGGATGAATAGCAGCATTTGATGCCATTTATCGTGTCCTCTCCTTTAAAACACGTTTTTTCTCATAGCTGCTTGGATGCTCCTCCCAGGTGTTCTCTACCATGCGCGTCACCTCCTCTCAGCCTTTGCGGATTCACCCGCATCCGGAGCCCCGAGATACACTCGGCTCCTTGGTGATCTCACCTGGTCTCCTGGGTTCACATTCATGTGTTTGCTGATGACTCCCAAATTATATCTCAGCCCAGACCTTTTGCCTGATCTGTGGGCTGGTCTGCCTCCTAGATGTCTCCAGCTGGATGTCTGATTGGCATCTAAACTCCACGTGTCTAAAGCTAAGCTCCTGCTTCCTCTCCTCATAGTTCCTCCTGCTGCCTCCCCAGCTCAGTTTAACTGCCCCCTTCCAGGTGCTCAGGCTAAACCCACAGCATCATCCTTGACGCCTTTCTCTCTTCACACCCCATATCCAGTCAGCAAATCCCACTGGCTTTACCTTCAAAGTGTTTCCCACCTAGAGTCCAACCACTTCTCCCCCTCGTCCACTGCCACCACCTTGATCCAAGCCACCATCATCTCTCACCTGGACTTTGCCATGGCTCTCTTAATTGGTCCCCCTGATTCTGCCCTTGTCCCCTTCAGTCTGCTTAACACAGCAGCCAGGGTGACCCTGTTGAGTGGAAGTCAGATCATGTTACTGCTCTGTTCAAACCCTCTGGTGATTTCTTGGCTTGCTCAATAATTACAGTGGCCAACGGTCTGCACCCCCTTCACCCTTTCAACTCGTCTTCTGTCGCCTCCTTTCTCAGTGCATCCCAGCCCCAGAGGCCTTACCGATCTTGCTTCTCCCTCAGGATCTTTGCCTGAAAGCTCTTCCCCTCAACACTGTCTGACTCGCTCCTTTACTTCCTTCAAGTCCTTACTCAAATGTCACCTTCTCGGGCTTCCCTGGTGGCGCAGTGGTTGAGAGTCTGCCTGCCAATGCAGGGGACACGGGTTCGTGCCCCGGTCCGGGAAGATCCCACATGCCGCGGAGCGGCTGGGCCCGTGAGCCATGGCCGCTGAGCCTGCGCGTCCGGAGCCTGTGCTCCGCAACGGGAGAGGCCACAACAGTGAGAGGCCCGCGTACCAAAAAAAAAAAAAAAAAAATGTCACCTCCTCAATGAAGCCTTCCCTAATTACTGGGTTTAAAATTGCCGGCCCAGGGCTTCCCTGGTGGCGCGGGGAAAAAAATTTTTTTTAATTGCCAGCCCCTCTCCCCACTCCCCCATCCCTGTCCAAGCTTTATTTTCCTACAAAGCACATTTAATTGTCTAACGTACGTCTTTTACTTATTTGTTTTATTTTTTCTTTTTTAAAATTTATTTATTTATTTTTGGCTGCATTGGGTCTTTGTTGCTGAATGCGGGCTTTCTCTAGTTGCGGTGCACGGGCTTCTCATTGCGGTGGCTTCTCTTGTTGAGGAGCAGGGGCTCTAGGCGCGCGGGCTTCAGTAGTTCTGGCATGTGGGCTCAGTAGTTGTGGCATGCAGGCTCAGTAGTTGTGTTACACGGGCTTAGTTGCTCCATGGCATGTGGGATCTTCCCAGACCAGGGCTCGAACTCATGTCCCCTGCATTGGCAGGCAGATTCCCAACAACTGAGCCACCAGGGAAGCCCTACTTATTTGTTTTCTGTCTCCCCTCCATAGTGAGCTGCGTAAGGACAAGGGTGCGTCTCTTTTTATTCCCTGCTGTGTCCTTGGGCCTCGAACAGTGCCTGTCCCTAGTAGGTGCTGAATAAATTTTGAATGAATTTAAGTAGAGAATTATTTTCACTTTTCAAGATGAAAGCTGCAAGCAATGAACTAAGTTCTTACGTGTCCAATTTCCCCCTGCAGTGATAGAGCTGTGTGTTCTGTATGGACAGAATGAGGAGGGAATGGCTGGCGAGCTTATAGCCTTCTGCACCAGCACACGTAAAGACTGCCTCACCTCAGAGACCCTAAACTCTTTTGAGCACGAGGTAAGAACAAACTAAAAAAAAAGGAAAAGAGAAGAAAAAAGAACAAACTGTAGGCAGACTGATAACGTAACTCTCCGCGTCTACTCAGTCGGGAGACAGTGCGCTGTATTGAGAAGAGTGTGGGCTTTGGAGTCGGGCCTGGATTTCAGTCCCAGTGTGAGCTTGGACCAACTAACCTAATGGCTCCGAGCCTCAGTTTCCTCTCCTCTCAGTGGTTCTCTTGATCTGTACTTTTTATGGTTATTGAATGAAATGAGAATGGACGTGCCTAAAACTGTGTCTTCAACAAATAATTGGTGTTAATAGTAGAACTGTTATGTGTTGTAGGGAAACAGTCACAGGTGAAGTCTTTAATTTTTTGGTCTATCGTGCATCTTCTGCATTCTTCCTTTGAGGAATTTTATATCTTTGATTATGTTTCAAATGCCCATTATTACCTCATGGCTGTGGGGAACGCCTCCTCTATTACTTGACTATGGAATGATATATTCATTATCTTTTCTTCCTCAGTTTCTGAGCAAAAGATTGTCCAAAGCCAGGCTCGGTGCCTCCAAGGACAGTGGGCATGCGGGAGCCAGAGACATCGTTTCCATACAAGAGCTGTATCCTTTTCTGCTCAAGGCCTTTGCATCAAACCACATATTGTATTTCATCATTTATCTATCGTTATTGTTATCATTGCATTATTGTTATCTGTTGCATGTATAATTTTAGAAACAAGCAACCAATGTAACTAATACTCAGATTTCTTATTTGAGCAACCCTTGCCTTCGATTTTGGGTGGAAGTTTATTGTTTCTCTTAACCAGTGTTCCTAGAATTGAAGTGGAGGAGGAAGAGGAGACCCTCTTGAATGCTTACATCACACCCTCTAAGGTGCGTGTGCCGTGTTTGGAAATTGCATTCTACACATAGCATTTTTTTCTTTAGTCTAAAAATATCAGCACAGCGTTTGAAGTTCTAAGGGGGAAAATTCACCACTCATACAGTTTCCTGCTCTACTTCCACTTGTGCATCATCCTTTCCGATCACATGCATAGATGTTTTTGCCTGATGGCCGTCCTTGTGGACACATGGTTGTCCTGCTTTCTTCAGTTATAATATCATAAAATTTTTATAAATGCAACTTCTCCATAATTACTCTTTTTTAATGGTTGCCTAGTTTTGTATCAAGTGGACTGTAACTGAATGATCCGACTTGGGTGTTGGACCCCAGTGTGAGAGGTGGAGTAGGGCAGTGGAAAAGCATTGCCCTCCATGCCTGAGTCAGAGACCTCGGTGACCTTGAGTGAGTTGCTTTTATCTCTCTGAGCTGCCTTTTCCTTTCCTTTAAAATCAGGATCCATTCATTCACTTATTGAGCAGCTACTATATGCCAGACCCTGGGTGAACTGGTGAATGAAACAGGTTTGGGTGTGCTCTGCCCTCAAGAAGCTGGCAGCCAGCGCCGATAATATCTCCTATCTCAGAGGGCTTGAAAATTAAATGAATGTGTAAAGCGCCAAGCCCAAAGCAATGTATTCAGTAATATCAATAGTAGTTACTCTTTATAGAAAATACATTTGCGGAAATCCTTAACCAGAGAGTAAGCCTTAATCTTTCAAAGTAAATTACACTGTAAGAAAGAAGGTGTATAGTTTAGGTGTGCCTGTACAGAGCAAGAAAGCGAAAATGTTCACAGTGTCCTGCAGGACTGACTCATGGTAATTCAGCTCTCAGTAGACTGTTGCCTAAGTCAGATGCCAATTTACTTAATTTACTGTTGACGTATACACCCTTCTGATGGCTGAAATACCATATCGAGGACACCCCATTCCTGCTACAAAAGCACCTAAGAGGCTCAATCACGGATTGAAATTTGTGACCATGGAATCAGAGCTGAGAGAGTTGGGTTGAAATGAGCAAACAATTTGAAATATGTGTCTGAAGCTCAGAGGAGAGGCAGAATGGGGCTGGGCTAGAGACAGGAAAAATGCTTAGAGCAGTGCCCATCACACGGAAACTGTCAGGCATCAGTGGCAGCATGATGACAGAGTCAGAGCCAAGCCTTGGCCTTTCCCACCCAGACGGTGCCAGTGTCAGATCTTAGGGGCAGGGGCGCCCCTGTTACAGAGGTGGATATGTCAGTGGTCTGAGCTTGTCACCATTAAATATTTGGCTTGTGCAATTGACAGCTACACTTTTGCTCCCATGCTCACCATAAATCTTGGCTCTCCACGTGTCCTTCCTGCTAGGGAGAGATGCGTTCGCCTGAGGATTTGAAGTTCCCATGATGTCGGCATTATGATTCTAATAAGTGAATAAGCTGGCATCCTTGGCTACAGTTTGGGTTCCTGTGTGGTGTGAGGATATGCTCACCCCGGGATATGAGACTGTGGTCCCTCGGTATTTCTCATTACGGGTGAATGAACTGGCACGTGGCATTAGCAGTGAGTCTCCTGAGCTTGGTTAGAGTGAGCGCACCCCCAAGGAGCATAGCTGCAGCTGGTTTGCTGACACAATCAGGTTGCACCGCAAGGTCTGAGGATGAGAGCCGCGAGGCTCTGCTCTCTCCCAGAGTCCCATCCTCTGTCCGTGTCCTGGGAGACCTAGAGTTCTGTAGCCCACTGTATATTAGAAGGGTCTTTGGGGGAAATAGTTTGAGAAAATATATCAAAACCATAAAATTTTTACCATCCTATGGCCCAATAATCGTCCCTAGTAAGAGTCTCCCCTAAAAAAATAATCCAGGGCTTCCCTGGTGGCGCAGTGGTTCAGAGTCCACGTGCCGATGCAGGGGACACGGGTTCGTGCCCCGGTCCGGGAAGATCCCACATGCCGCGGAGCGGCTAGGCCCGCGAACCATGGCTGTTGAGCCTGCGCGTCCAGAGCCTGTGCTCCGCAACAGGAGAGGCCACAACAGTGAGAGGCCCGCGTACCGAAAAAAAAAAAAAAAATCCAAATTCTAGGAAAAGCTATGTGTGTGAAGATGGGCATCTCAGCATTATTTATAGTCACCAGAAATTACAAATGCACCCAGAAATAGAGAAGTAGTTAAGTAAATTATTGTATATCAGTTCAATCAACACAGCTACTAAAAAGGATGAAGATTGTGACAATGTGGGAAAATGCTCATAATTAATATAGAGCAAAAAATTCAGTGTATGTATTACTTAAGTGAAGGTTCATATTCAAAATAATATTACAACTATTAGGATTTTTTTAATTGGAAAAATATTGAAATACTAGGAAGGAATATTTTTATTTTTTATTTATTTTTTTTTTTGCGGCACGCCTCTCACTGTTGCGACCTCTCCCGTTGCGGAGCACAGGCTCCGGACGTGCAGGCCCAGCGGCCATGGCTCACGGGCCCAGCCGCTCCGCGGCATGTGGGATTCTCCCGGACCGGGTCACGAACCCGTGTCCTCTGCATCGGCAGGCGGACTCTCAACTACTGCGCCACCTGGGAAGCCCTAGGAAGGAATATTTTTAAATGGCTCTTGTATAAGGCTGGTAGCATAAGGGTCTTTTTAAAATCTAGTTTCCATTCCAGCTCCTTAATGGTGGTTTTGAATCCTTTCTCTCCCATCTGTTCGTCGTCACCCCTGTAGGCAGCTTTGGTGGCATAACTTAAACCTGCAGCCAGGAGGAGCCCAAGGATAGGGGAATGTCTGCAGACTAGCTGGCCGCCTGGTTGCCGTCCAGGCAAAGATTTTGTCATTCCTCAGCCACAGTTGGTCGTCCCAGACTCTGGGGAGCAATGGATCTCGGGATTTGGGGGTTTCACCCTCTGCTCTGGGCATCTCTGGATTCTTGATGAGCAAAACCCAGAAAACAGAAGTGACCATCAGTGAGGCATTTGCTAAATCCTCTCCAAGTATGAGCTCACTCATGTTATCTGCCTGGAGTCACTCCCTTCTTTAATTTTGAAAATGCGTGGTAGACTTTGCCAAAATAAATAGTAACATGGTCCCATCCCTTGTCAGGAAAATGTGTCCACGCAGGTCAGAACCGTATGCATAGCAAAACTCACAGCTGTTGTAAAGCAAAGAGAGGTGGGGAAGGAAAGTGAACGCGTGAGTGATTTGAGAGGACGGATCGCCTGCTTGGCAATCCTTTTTGGGGAATGTTGGCGTTCGTTTCATAATTGCCTCCCAAATGGAGACATGATACTGATGAATACTGGGTTACAGTTGACGAGGATTTCTCTCTGAGATTATACTTGGAAAATGGGCCTTAAGAAGAAAACCAACCCTATCCTATCTGTGCCCTTCATTCGGGCACCGTTCTCCCTTTCTTCCTAAGGAACTGTACACTTAATTAGCAGCCTGGATCTAGAGTGACTGGGCCCTTTTCCTCTTTTGTTTCTAGGGTTCTCAGAAGCGAGCTATCACCACTCCGGAAACCCCCCTCACAAAAAGGAGTGTGTCTACTCGAAGCCCCCATCAGCTCCTGTCACCATCAAGTTTCTCTCCAAGGTATGGCTCATAATTAATTCAGCTGCCCAACAGCAGGCCTGCCCTTCCCTTTCTCTGGTTATCTAGTGGCGGCTGACACTACAGCATGACTTAATGAATATGAGTGGACTGTTACCTCTGCAGTGAGCTGGCTGGAAAGCCTACGGCTCTCTGCCCTCCCTGCTCTCTTGTCCTGTGTGGAAAATTACTGTTTCTTACGGTAATTAAGGGAACTCACTTTCCACCCGCTTTTCTGGGGCTCATTTCCTAGATCAGGAACTGATATCTTCTACTGAAAACAACCTGTCTATTCAGAAGTTGGGAGGCCTTTGAGTCTTGCCAGTAGAGGCAAATAGGTTTCCACCTGCTTCTGTTAGTTCGTGTGTTGTTGGGTTTTTTTTTTTTATCTGAAGTATTTATTTTTAAAAAAGAAAAGCACGTATCTTTGTTCATAATGTTGCGTAACCTGTTCTTTGTCCCTCACTCGGGTTACAACTAGTTTCTGAGAGTTTTCTTGTCACTGTGAATCTACACCAACTTAATTGGTATTTTATCCCTGCTGCCACCTCTGCACATAAATCCACAAAGATCACATGTGACTTTTGGAAATCCATAAATGACATGTCTTATGTGAGAGAATTCCATAGATGAGAGCTCTACTGAGGAGAAGAAAGGTTTCTAGGCGCTGCCACATCAGGATGAGGCAAAGGAACAGTAATGTTAACCAGTTAGGGAAACACTTGGCTGCTAGGAGTCACTTCTTCTAGACGGAGCAGAGCTTAAGACTTTCTAGCCCTGTCACATTAGAAAGGAGATGATAGGGAATTCCCTGGCGGTCCAGGGGTTAGGACTCGGTGCTTTCACTGCCGTGGTCCTGGGTTCAATCCCTGGTCGGGGAACTAAGATCCCGCAAGCCACGCATCATGGCCAAAAAATATTAAAAAAAAAAAAAAGAAAGGAGATGATAGCCGTCATTCAAGCTGAACGGTGGTTGGATTCTGAGGGACGATTTGACTTCAGTGTGGTCCACTCCTGCTTTCGGGAGTTCTCAAACTGGCTTCCACAGTGAGCTTTCCAGACTTAGAAGGGCATCTTTGGATGCACAGAGATGGTTGGTGTGGTGTACAGAGATGGTTCTCATAGGTGCTGGCACCATGACAGCACTTCTATCCTCTCAACAAGCAAGGCTTTGCAACTCCTAGATCTGTCTACAGCTGACCCCCTGTGAGCGACTCCCTGCATTAAAGGGCCGGCTGTAACGCCCACCCCATGGAGCTTCACAGGGAGGAGCTCGGAGCAGTCGGCGATGTGCTGCCTAGTCATTTTTTAATGCACACCAATGAAGCTGACATTAGAAACTGGCTTTGTAATTTATGAAAGTAACTTCTAAATTATTCAGGTAGAGGCAGCATTGGAGATAAAGGTAATTAATCAAGCTCGCTTTCTGTGGCCTCCCTGGAAAGGAGGCACTGGTGGCACCCATTGCAACGGTGCCCCCATAGAACTTGTTCCTGCAGAGTGTCGGAACATTAAATGAAGCCTGTTTTAATTGGACCTCTCTCTACGCTGTGTTCATGACCAAAGGGTTAGAAGACCTCGCTGTCCTCTAAGCAGATCAGCAATACCCGTGTGTCCTTGGAGGTGGAATTTATCAGTCAGTGAGTGGAAATACGAGAACTTGTCCGTTGAGACTCGGAGAATGGGAGTATTTGTTCACCAGCTGACAGAACTCATTATGCGTCCACCTGCAGAGACACTGGGGAAAGCTGATTCATTTCATTTAACTTCATTTCATTGCTGTTTCTACCTTGAACTATGTCGTGAGGTCTTAGGTGTATGCACAGCAACTTTTGGCTTATCCACAGTTCCAGGCTCTGATGATGTTCTAACAAATGCTGAAAATTCATAAGAAGAAAATAGTACTCGGAACTTGCTTTTTAATCAATTCAGAGTTTGGGTTTTGTTTTACTTTGTTTTAAGCCAGGAGAAGACCTTTTAAAATGCGTCCTTGCATCGAAACTCCTCTGAACACGTTTGGTATTCCTCAACCCCCTCATTCCTGAAATTCCTTAAAGGTCCAGAATGTCCAGCCCCATTAAGCTGATTAGATTTATAAAATGTGAGGCCAGACTGACGTTCCTCCAAATCTCCATTTTCAAAAGGTAACCTCATCCTATTCCTCTCTCCTCTTAGGTATGAACACACTAACACTAATGTCTTTTGCTTCCAATTAGTGCTACTCCCTCTCAGAAATACAGCTCGAGAAGTAACCGAGGAGAAGTGGTTACCTCCTTTGGCTCAGCACAGGTGATGTCTTGGTCCGGGAGAGAAGGAGCCAGTAACATCAGCGTGAAGGTCTTGGGGTATCCAGAGCCACTAACCGGGAGCTACAAATCCATGTTTCAGAAGCTCCCAGACATTCGAGAAGGTAATTGTTTTTCTCTTTGAAATTCTGGGGGATATAAGACCACCCGGAAGGGTCTTGAGTCAGTAACAAAGCTTCAGCTAGGCTGGTAGAACAAGTTTCAAGGTTGCCTTTGATAGATGTCCTCCGGGTGCCCCTATTAGTAAAAGGATATGAGATGATAACTCTCAATAATTCTCCCAAATCTCATCACTTTGCTAAAGAGAAAGCACATAACCGTTTCCCAGTAACAACCACTTAAACTGTGTAAAGAAAGCCAATTAAAGTGTTAAAGGAAGCAAAGACACTTATGGCTTCTTCCTTGTGAAGAATGGAAGGCTTTCCAGGTTGGGCTTGGCTTCCCCTAAACCTCCCTGACGACCTGAGTGAGAGGAAGGCTAGGGTGGGAGCCGGACTGACTCTGGGATTGTGCTGCGTGACCCCCTGTGGCCAAATGGCAGGCCGGGTTCAGCAGCCCAATATCGGGAAATTGGCTCGGCCTTCAGAAAGTTACAAACTGGCCGGTGTCCTAGGCACCCTTCCTGCTTCTGTAAAATGACTGACTTTAATGTTTTACAAGGTGCTATGTTTTCTCTTCTCGGCAAGTGAAATGTCTTAAACACACTTTCTGCCCTCTGGGATTTCAGTTCTGACCTGTAAGATAGAAGAACTTGGCAGTGAGCTCAAGGAGCATTACAAGATTGAGGCTTTTACTCCTGTTCTGGTCACAGCACAAGTAAGAGTTATTCTAATAATCTTTCCTGAATGATATTGTTCTTTTAAATCGATGAAAAAGCAGCCTCCTGCTTCCTTTTCACTAATCGTCTACCTTCTAGTTAGAACATCTATCTGGGATGAATTTGGTAAAATGGGTTATAAGTGCTCTCTGGTTTTGTGACCAGAGAAAGTCATTTCCTTTGCACTTGGATTAGAGTCTTGCATGTAAACCAAGATTGAGGGATTCAAGCATTCAAGTATCAGGATATGAGGACAGCAGCAAGGTGAGGATCTCCAGAAACGGTGACTCACAGTCTCTCCCCTTCTCTGGCCTCTGTCATTAGGGACCAAGTGTTGCCAATCGTGTCTTTATGTCATAGTTTAATCTGGCACGTGCACCAGCGCTTTCTCTCTAGAACGTACTTTAAGGGGAGATGTGTTCTCAAAGATTCTTTATGGTACCTCTGTCATGTGTTTGCATTCAGAAAAGAATGGCCAGTTGGGGAAGATAGGCAAAACCATGTCATATAAGGAAGTTTTGGGGGAATTTGGGAGGAAGTAGTGGAGGGGAGGCTGGGATGTACAATCTCGTGGGGAAAGATTAGACTTCCTCAGTTTGCCCCTGGGAGTGGGAACAGGATAGAGGAAGCCACAGAGAGAGAAATTTCAGCTCAGTTTAACGAAGAACTTCCTGTTAAGAGGCACTCTGGTGTGTGGTTCAGGATATGGCCCTGGAGCCGAACTTCTGGGCTTCAAACCCAGGCTTCTCCCACTGTTTGACCTTGACTAAATTATCTAACCTTTCTGTTACTGGTTCTTTTCATCTGTAATATGGATGCAGTAATAGCATCCACCTCCGGTTGTTGTGAGGATTAAATGAGTTAATACACGTAAGCCTTTAGAACGGTGCCTGGTGTTTAGTGAGCTCAGTAAATGAGAGCTTTTGTTAATGGTTATCCAGGGATGCGGTGCATAGGCTGCTGGGGGTGGCAAGGGGGCAAGTTCCCCTTAACTAGAGATGCTCTGGCTCAGGCAGCCACTTAGAGGGGCTCAAGCATTAGGTGGTGGGCAGACTAGATGCCTTTTAAGGGTCCTTCCACCCCAAGGAGCCAGTGATGATGTTCGTGGTCACCTCAGGCTCAAAATGATGCCCCGACAAAAAAAAATGTGTGTTGTTGTTTTGAAAGGTCTGTTTCGCTCTTCATTACATTGACCAGATTTTGAACTCCTGTCCCAAAGACTGTCATTCTTATGTGTACCTTCGGCAGGAGCCCGTCACCCTGCTGGGCCAGATTGGCTGTGACAGCAACGGGAAGCTGAACCACAAGTCGGTGATTCTTGAGGGAGATCGGGAGCATTCCTCAGGCGCTCAGATTCCAGTGGATCTATCTGAGCTCAAAGAGTATTCTCTGTTTCCTGGACAGGTGAGATCAGGGGCGTCTCCCACTGGGCACGGGCATGCTTGTTTGCTCCGTAGTGTGTGTAGAGGGCTGTGGCTCCAAGAGTGAGCGTTTCGTCACTGGCCAGCTGCCCCTCGCTTTTGACGTCTGATGCCGTGAGGTGTAGCTGGAGCTCAGGCCCAAGAGGGGACACCAGTATAGGGATTTCAACCTTCCCCCATATGCTCGGACCTGGGCTCTGGGATCTGCTGCCAGGTTCAAACCCCAGTTCCACCCCACAAGGCGGGTGATTACAGAGATGTTACTAACCTCTCAAAACCAGAGTGTCCTTGCCTGTGAAATGGGGATGATAATTCCTACCTCACAGGAGAGAGGTAAAATGAGGTCACCCATCTAAAGTACAATTATTATTATGCCAACATAACCCCCTTGATTTGTTTTCTAGAAAAATACCCCCAAGTTTACAATTACAGAATGAGAGTAGCTGGACAATACTTCTTTTTTTTCTGGCTACGTTGGGTCTTTGTTGCTGCGTGTGGGCTTTCTCTAGTTGCGGCGAGCAGGGGCTACTCTTCCTTGTGGTGCGCGGGCTTCTCATTGCGGTGGCTTCTCTTGCTGCGGAGCATGGGCTCTAGGCGCACGGGCTTCAGTAGTTGCGGCACGCGGGCTCAGTAGTTGCGGTGCGCGGGCTCAGTAGTTTTGGCTTGCAGGCTCTAGAGCACAGGCTCAGTAGTTGTGGCGCACGGGCTTAGTTGCTCCGCGGCATGTGGGATCCTCCCGGACCAGGGCTCGAACCCGTGTCCCCTGCATTGGCAGGCGGATTCTTAACCACTGCGCCACCAGGGAAGTCCTGGACAATACTTTTAACTCTATCAGAGTATAACTTATTCCAGACCTCCCATTCATCTCCCCTGTGATGCAAGCCTGTCTGCTGCCTGTCTTTCAGGTTGTGGTTATGGAAGGAATCAACACCACTGGTAGAAAACTTGTTGCCACCAGACTCTACGAGGTACCGGTGTCCCCCCACTCCCCCCCGGTTTGCTGCAGGCACAGTGTATGCGGTTCTGTCTGTCCTAGAGCCCGTCCTTTGTAAGGGCCCAGTTATTTGCTTCTCAATTCTCTGTCTATAGAGTAGGACTTACCTCTAGGTCAGGGCCTCGCAAACTGTTCCCCTAAAGGGCCAGACAGTAAATATTTCAGGCTCTTGCAGGCCGTATGGTCTCTGTCACAATGTCAGCTCTGCCATCGTAGCACAAAGGCAGCCATAGGCAACCCGTAAACCAACGAGTGTGCTGTGTGCTAGTAAAAGTTTACTTACAAAAACAGGCGGTAGCCAGATTTGCCCCATAGCCCGTAGCTTAGCAGTCCCTGCTCTAGCAACAATCCCCCACAGATTTCCAGAGGATGCGAGGAGAAGTAGCAGGACGCTACTCTCCCATCCTCGCCTAGCAGGACCCTGATCCTGCAGGCACCTGTTTTGCTCCTGCTTTTTGCTGGGTGTTTTATGAGTTTAGCCGTGACCTTGTGCTACCCAGGTTTCTTTGCCACTCAGTAAAGAAAAATGGCAGGACCGTCAACTCTGTGGGCTTTTAGTTCCAAGGGGCGAGACACCCGCAAACACACCACCATTCAGCACTCACTGCATTCCTGACCAAAGACGGTGCCGGGGGCAAAGCCTCACCGTAGCTTCTTCTCTCCTGTTTGAAGGGCGTGCCACTTCCGTTCCATCAGCCCGCTGAAGAGGATGGAGGTAAACTTTGCTTCAAACATTATTTTGCTAACAGTGCGGGTGGAGGGTGGTGAACAAGGGTACAGGAGTGCAGTTCCTCAGGCCCCAGGGAAGCTACACAAGCTGTTTGAGAGCACCATGCCGGAGCTCCAAGGGCGACTGTGAATTGGCGGGTTCACTGGCCCTTTGTGGAAGGCCAGGAGTCTGAGCCTACATGGCTCTGTCAGCGTTATCGCCTGTGCTCTGACTCCACGAGGCCTGTCGTTTAAAGACTGATGTTTGACAGGTGTTTGAAGGTAGCTTTGAAAAGGGAAAAGAGCAGCTATTTATTTATTTATTTAAATTTTAAAAAATTTTTAAAGAGCAGCCATTTTTAAAAGAATTTCTGTAAATGCCATGTGATATCCTGGACTAGATCCTGGAAGAGAAAGGGGACATTAATGGGAAAACTAGTGACATTTAAATAAAGTCAGGCGTTAGCAGTAATATACCAGCATTAATTCCTTAGTTTCAACAAACGTACCATAGTTATATAAGATGCTAGCATTAACATTAGCGGATGCTGGGTGAAAGGTGTACATATGGGAACTCTGGACTATGTTTGGAACTTTTCTACAATTCTAAAGTTATTCCAAAATAAAAAATGTATTTAAAAATTAGACAAATTTCTCAGAAAGCCTCGAGTTATTTGGTCACTAACCTAGATGGGAAAAGACGAACATTTTAATAAACTTTGCTTCAGAACAATTCCAAGCATTTTTGTAAGCAAAGCAGAAGACTGCTGAGGATCAGCAGAGAGATGGCTGACACTAGCACATTGTCAACACCCCCTCCACGTTAATATCGTGTGAGGTCATTCTTAGTGGCAGCCTGGAATCAGGAACGAAATCTAGGAGTTTATGACATTGCACATTCTCTCAGAAAATAAGCGTTTATGGAAGCAAGAGTGCTGGTACTGGATCGACTTCAGGTAACGAAGAAAACAGACAGGGCTGAAATGCCCAGAGCCTGAGCTGTGCCAGGGAAGCCTTTGGAAGCAGTTGAGTAGGTTGTTAACAGACAGTTTGTGAGCAGTGTCTGGGCTCACAGCACCCTGGGTGTGGACACACAGAATAGGACGTGAGCCTGGCCCTCCTGGCACTCACCGTTTACCTGGGATTGACGTCTCCTGTAGGCTCCTCAGAACCATTAGCTTTGTCCCCCACAGCAGCACGGCACTGCTGGGTGTGGCGAGTGTTACGCTTCCCCTTGAATTCTCTGTCTCAGTTGAGTTGTTGCCACTCTGGTAGGTGAATAATGGTCCTCATTCCTGGAATATATTCCTGAACGTATTACTTTATATGGCAAAAGGGACTTTGCAGGTGTGACTGAGTTAAGGCTCGAGATGGGGATTGTCTAGGTGAGCTCAGTGTAATCACAGGGGTCCTGATAAGGGAGGGCAGGAGGGTGAGAGTCACAAAGATTAGAAATGTTAGGCCGCTGGCTTCGAAGGTGGGGGAGGAGCCGTGAGCCACGGACTGCAGGCAGCCTCTGGAAGCTAGAAAGGGCAAGAAAACAGATTCCCCTCAGAGCCTCCAGAAGGAATGCAGCCCTGCCCACCCCTTGATTTTAGGACTTCTGACCTCTAGGACTGTAAGATGATAAATGTGTATTGTTTTAAGCCACGAAGCTTGTGGTAATTTGTTACAGCAGCCATAGGAAACTAATGAAACTGCCTGTTAAGAGGTCAAGGGGGCTTCCCTGGTGGCGCAGTGGTTAAGAATCCACCTGCCAATGAAGGGGACACGGGTTCGAGCCCTGGTCCGGGAAGATCCCACATGCCGTGGAGCAACTAAGCCCATGCGCCACAGCTACTGAGCCTGCACTCTGGAGCCCGTGCGCCACAACTACTGAAGCCTGTGCACCTAGAGCCTGTGCTCTGCAACAAGAGAAGCCACCGCAATGAGAAGCCCATGCACCGCAACGAAGAGTAGCCCCCGCTCGCCGCAACTAGAGAAGACCCGCACGCGGGGCCAACAAAGACCCAAAGTAGCCAAAAATAAAATTAATTAATTAAAAAAAGAAAAAGAAAAAAGGGGGGTCAGGGATCTTTGGGTTTTGTTGTTGTAAGCTACAGAACCAGGTTCAGACTAACTTAAGAGAATTTGTTAGGGGAAATCCAGGTAGCTCACAGACTGGACAGGTGGCTGGAACAGGCTTACAACCCGGATTAGGGCTTAGTAACTCTAGGTGTCCAGGTAGGAGGGAGTCCCCCGCTGTCTCTTCCAGGCACCTCTGCTGGGGTGGGTCAGCACCAATCTTTTTCTGTCCTTGGGTAGTTCACCTTGAGATTCCAGAATCCAGAGGAGAGTGTGAATGGCTTAAGCTGGGTCCCATACCTGCTCCTAGGCTAGGGGAGGACAGTGCACCTAATTTACAGCCCCCCCTGGTGGAGGGGGGCGCTTATGGAGGACGAGGCTGATTCTCCCCAAGGAAAGCAGACGCTGTGAGGAAAAGGGTGCCCCAAAACAATGGCCCTGCACCCCATCACACAAGAGTCTCCCGTCCCAAGCCTTGCACCCCAGCCTGTCATTGTGGACTCCTCGAGGTACCAGATCCTCCAGCTGCACTCACCAGCAGATGGTCCCTCACACCAAGCACTCAAATCTCAGGGCCATCCGGGCCCCTGCCTTGCCCTGGCTTCCGGCACACCCTACTTACAAGTGTAAGCAAAGTCACAAAAAGGCAAATACCACAAGATTCCCCTCAGACGAGGTTCCTAGAGTCGTCAGAATCATAGAGACAGACAGTGGGAGGGTGGGGGCCGGGGGAGCAGGAGTTGGTGTTGAACGGGAACAGAGTTTCGGTTTTACGAGATAGAAAGAGTTGTGGAGGGGGTGGTGGTGATAACTGCACACCATTATGAATTTACTTAATACCACTGAAATGTTTACTTAAGATCAGAGGGAATCCCCTGGAAGTCCAGTGGTTAGGATCCGCTCTTTCACTGTCAAGGGCATGGGTTCGATCCCTGGCTGGGGAACTAAGATCCCGCAAGCCTCTCAGCACAGCCAAAAAAAAAAGGTTAAGATGATAAGTTTTGTGTTATATGTATTTTACCACACCCCCAACCCACCCCCGCCCCAAAGTAAATGTTGGGAGGAAAACCATGTAAGCAAACGGCACTTTGATCAAGTCTCTCCAGATGCCCACTTCCCTACCATGACTCGTGCACTGCTGGTAAATATCTATCGAGTTCTAGTCGTTTGCATACTTACCTGTCTCTGCCAGCAATGGAGGGTTCTTCGAGGGCAGGATGAGGTCTTGCTCCTCCTGGATTCCTGGAGTTGCACACGTAAGGAGACTCTCAGTGAATTGAGTCCCGTGGCATCTTTCCCTAACTGTCCTTTCTCCCACCATCCCAGCGTCCTCTCATCCGCATCTTAACGATCTTTTCTTTCTTAGATTCTGAGCAAATCATGGTCCTGGTGGCCTGTGGGCCATACACCACATCTGACAGCATCACGTTTGACCCCCTGCTCGACCTGATCACCATCATCAACCGTGACCAGCCCGACGTCTGCATCCTGGTAGGAGGCCCTCCTGGGACAGCTTCACCCGGGGAGGCACCAATGGGAAAACTGGGGGGTCGGTCTTAGAAAAAGGTCTGATGAGGTTCTAAATTTTTAGGACGAGTGTGGGACTCTCCTCCTTTTTAAAAATATTTTTTAGTGCTCAGCCTACATCTTTGGCGAGGTGAGGTGTGTGTGGAATTAATCCAAAAGCCCAAGCTGTTTTGCCGCCCTGCATTGACTTTACAGTATTCCCACCTCTGCCTCATTACTCCAGTCTGTGAACTCATCTCTTCTGAAAACTCACAATACAACTGCATGGAGGTAGATTTCCCTTGCTGGGTTGAGAAAGGAAAAAGCCCGGTATTGTAGGAGGCAAAACAGCTAGCATCCAGGCGTCAGGTCCTTCTGCCTGTGATACTAGCTGGGTGCCCCTGCCCCAGCTGCTGCCTGGCCCAGGCTGTACAGGTGGCCTTGGAGGGACGATGGACCCTGGACAGACAACTGCTAGGAGAGGCTATGTGAGGGCACTCACACACACGTGTGGTTCTGATTTGTTCTTTCGGTACCTTTGTTTCTCCCCCGCGGGCTTATCTGCAGTTTGGACCTTTCCTGGATGCTAAGCATGAACAGGTAGAGGTAAGTGACTGGGGTTGGGAGGGGGAGATACCGGATACTCACATTCAGTCAAGCCCCCACTGTTACTTTCGTCTCTTTGAGTTTACCCTGCATCTGTAACAACCTAAATGAATCCGTGTGGCTGATCAGGAAAGCATTATCACAGGGCATTTTTAATAAAGGTACTGAATTTAAGGGCTTCATTTCACCAGAATACAGAGCTGTTTGGAAGCTGGGGGAGGGGGATCCAGATATCCGAGTCCCGGTCCTCCTGGTGTGCGACCGACCCTTGGTGCTGAGGCAGGTGCCCGCGGGTCCCGGGAGGTGCGCCTGTGAAAGTACCTTCCTGACTGCTACCCTCACCTCCATGACCCACGTCATCTTGCCATCCTTTGAACTTAAAACACAAATGACCCTTCTGAGGACATTTCTTCCCTTTGTCTCAGGAGGTTTTACCTGCCACAGAAAAGATTTCAAAATGCTCTTCCTCCTAGTTGTCCCCTCGGCTCACTTTCAGGAGGACTGATTCTCCGCTGCCTCCTTCCTGCCCCCAGCTAGACTCAGCTCCTGGAGCACAGAGGCCACTGTGACTCCTTCAGCTCCTCGCTCAGGGGCTGGCCCCCAGGGTCATCTGACAAGCGCTCAACAAGTGAATAAATGCCACACATCTCCCCTGTAAACCTGTCTCCTCTTTTCTTGCAGAGCTGTCTACTGACAAGCCCATTTGAAGAAGTTTTCAAGCAATGTCTACGAACGATTATCGAAGGGACACGAAGGTCAGAGTTCAAAATACTGGGCAGAACCTTACGCTTCCTAAGTTTCTCCAGGGCTTCTCATTAAGAAACTGAAACTGTTCAAAAGTCGTGGTAGTTCCCACCCTTATATCCTTTTGAACTACAAAGATCAGATAGAACCCTTGAACTTCAAGTGCACAGATTCTGAGTGAGGAGGCGTCTTTGTGAAACACAAAGATAAACACACTTGAAAAGGCTACACAGACTTTCGCTCTTCCCGTGCTCTTTCTTTCCTTCCTTCCTCCTCTCACTCCCTTTTGTATAAACTCATATTCCACGGGAATCTTCCCAGGGTGGCGTTTGATGACTTACAGCACAAAATCCCTTGTGTGAGTGAGTTTGGGGTGAGCCCAAGTCCTTCCCCGAGTCAGTGCTTCCCTCATTTCACGGGCGCCGCCGGCTTGTATGAACCATCGTAGAAACTCACGAGGGGGGGGATCTTGAATGCTTGCCCCAGACCCTAGGGACGGGACTGGGAAAGGTCATAGCGGTGATGAGAGATGGGCAGTTCTAAATTGAGAGAAAAGCCTCTATTCCAGGAAGAGTCTAAGCTAGAAGTAGAAAGTTTTTCAGGAAGCTGACACCTCCGCTTCCTGTCCCTTCCCTCCAGCGCCAGGGTTTGAGAGAAATTGCCCTTGGTGGTGGATCTCCTCCTCTGGGGATCTGCCTTCCTGTAGCTGAGCTCATCAAAAACAAACATTCCCGAGGCTAAGCTTTTAAAAGTTAAGTCTGTAACAAAGGTGGTTTTTAAAACAAGATGTATAATCTGCCCCTTGGCCGTGAGACCTGATCTCAGGCTTGATTAGCTGTAACTCTACCTTCTTGTACCAGCAGCATGGGCCAGTGTCGTAGGCCTCTCGGACTGGGGAAGAACACCCCCAACTGCCCCAGAGTCAGGGGGCATGAATCGTGCAGGTGACAGCCTGCAGCTGGATCTGCCCCTCCCTCCCTCCAAGTGAGATAACATAGGTGCCTTCCCTCTGCCTCCCAGGTTTGTTGTGACCCTGAATGAGTTTGTCAGACCTGGAGGCCCCTAGCACTCCTCGGGAGATAAATCCCGAAACACCCCGAAACACGGGAGCAGGGCTGGTGTCCCTGTTTTATCAGCCCTCAGGTCCCCTCTGGGATAGGCAGGGACTGCGGGGCGGTGCCGTTGCGCAGGCTGGGTGCTTTTCGATTTGAGATGGGGTTCTGTTTTGGGTTCCTCACCCCGTATGGTATTGACAGCAGTGCTACAAACAAAGAACAAACCAGGCATTGTTGCCCTGGTGGTGAGCTCCCGGCACCACCAGGCACTTTGATCTGAGGCCAGTGTGTGCCTGGGGGGAGAGGGGCTGCCCCACCCTTCCCAAAACAGTATCAAAATGGCCCTCCTTTGGGGGGAATTTATTTTTATTCTGAGAGGTCAGAAACGCAGAGCATTAAGCTGATTTATCAGTGAAAACCAGAGCCAGTGAGGAAGCACCTCCCCTGCAAGAGCCCAGCAAGAGCCCAGCAGAGCCGGGGGAGCTTGAGGGAGGGGGAGCTTGAGGGAGGGAGCGGCTGCAAGGCCCCTCCCCACCATGATGTATGAAGTTGTGCAATGCTCAGCATAGTTGGAATTTTCTCTTGGATCCCTCCCCCTACAGCCAGCCTATAACCCTGAGCCAGAGGCCCGTTTCCTCCTTAACTGTTGCTCTGCCAGAGCCTGCACAGAAGCAGAGCAAGTCCATCTCTTAACGGCGGCCAGCCGTGCCTCCGCCCTTCGTGTCCATTACGGACTGAGCCCCGGGGATCTGAAGCACAGACTGTCCCCTTCGGGTCACCCCCCGGCCTGTCTGCCAGACTTCAGCACCCAAATCCATAGACTTGGCTACTTACAGGGACTTAACTTTCAATGTCAAAGGGACTATAATTTGCAAAGTGCCTTTGGTCTCAAGATTCTGAATTTCTGCTGCAGAAGCCTCAGTTCACGCTTTGAGCGGGCCTGACAAACAAGTGACAGGTGTGACAACCATCACCAACACCTTTATCCCATGTGAGAGGCAGCCACGTCCCTATACCTGCACAGGTGCCTGTACCTGCCTCTGGGAAGCCACTGCGTCTTAAGCAAGAGAGGGCGCTAGAAGTGAGAGCTATTGGTGGCTGTTAAACTCGCCCCAAAGTAACACTTTCCATCTTTACAATAGACCCCACCCCGCCAAGGACAGGTTTTTTTCCCCCTTTCTTCTTCTGCGTGGCTGGAGAGGTTAAAGAGTTGGCCTCTAGAGTTACGGGGTTTTTCTTCACTTACATCTTGTAACCCTAGAGATTCTCCTGCCTCCATCAAAGGAAATGTCTGTCATCTCTGCTTTTACTGTTGCTGTTAGATATTTCTTTCATCTTTGTAAGACAGGCTGCTGAGAAAGAAAAACCAAGGGCGTTGATTCCCTGTGCGGGAAGGGTGGGCGGGGCGGGCTCTTGGCGAACCAGAACCTGCCGTGCCTTCCCCGCCCAGATCTGCTCAGCCTGCCGGGTCCCTCCCGAGGGAAGAGGCCCCCAGCCAGGGAGGCTACGTGACGCCTAAAAGCCACATCTGTTCACACAGTGTGAAGAGTCAGAACTTTGGCTTCAGATCTGGCTCTGAGGATTTTCAGTCAAATCCTTGTCTTTCCTGCTTTCCTAGATCTCCGTTTCTTCTCCCCTTTTTCTACGAAACAGTAGTCCTCTTCCTCTCTCGAGTAGAACATCATACGGAGCCAGGAGAAAGCATGTCCTGGGAGAGAGCCATGAGCCCCATCCAGGTGGTTGTGTGTAAATTAGGACAGATCGTCTCTCATTCCTGGTGTCCCATGGGGAACGGCACCCCGCCTTCATAGGAGAGCTCCGTTCGGAACTTCTTCCCTGGAAGTAGGCTCTTGTGTCCAGCTCTGACCCTTTAAGTCTGTCACCCAGCTATGCTAACTCAGCTGCACTCATTTTCCTTCCTGTTCTGATGCTTTTTTTGGCAAAGTAGCTCCGGCTCACACCTCATCTTCGTCCCATCATTGAGAGATGTGCACCACGAGCCCGTGTACCCACAGCCGCCCTTCAGCTGCTCCGACCTGCCTCGGGAGGACAAAAAGGTACCAGCGTCCCCTCCTCGACCAGGCAGCCAAAGCCCAACGTGCCGAAGGCGACCCAACTCGTCCCAGAAGCAGAGGGCGGGGGCGCCTTTGAGGCACACGTGGTACCTGCGTCTTAAGCTTCTCTTTGTAACAGGCAGACGTGTGATTTACTGTCCGTTGGGTTGGTCCCCCTTTCACTGGTCCCCCCAGCCCTTGCAGACCCCCCATTTTCATGGGGAAGAAGTTTCTAGCTTTGGTGTGCAAACGTCTGTCCCACCCTTCTCATTTTAGCGAGTGCAGTTTGTGTCCGAGCCCTGCACGCTCTCCATAAATGGGATGATCTTTGGCTTGACATCCACCGATCTGCTGCTCCACATGGGGGCTGAGGAGATCAGTAGGTGAGAAGGGTTTTTCGGTCCCACGGGCAGTTCCTCTGGATCCTGGTCCTGTCCTTGGCCAAGGGGTTGCTTGGCAGGGTTGAGAGGGCAGCCCCTAGAGCAGCACTTTCTGCCAAAGCCTTTGGCCACTGAGTTTCTCTGCACCCAAGGGGAGCGGTGGGATGCATGTGTTTCTGTTATCACTTGTTTCTGTGGTGTTTGAGACCCTGAAGGACCACATCCACTCTGTCTTTGCACTTAATTTCTAGTCATAGAAGTTCATCTACTTTTCTTTGTTTGCCACATTTGTGACCTACACAAGATGTCCCTGCTTGTAGAGGGTGACTGTGAATTCACCCCGCAGGGTGTTCCCCCTTCCAGAACAGTGTGTAGCTCTGCACAGGATCAGACACAGCCAGATGTGTTGAGCTGAGGCTCAGCAGTTCACTTCTCGCATCGCCGTGATGGGAAGGAGTGTGGAGCAGTTTGCGTCCTAGGCGAGAATGAGTGTGTGTTTGTTGGCTCCGGTTGGAGGAGCAAGGGTCACCCCGGCTACAGCTGGCCTCGCGCCGGGACAGACTCCACGTTCTCTGGCACGATGCGGAGCTGGTGATAGCCTGCCTGGGCCCTGGTCGCAAGGGGTTCCTGCTCTTTCCCTTCTCAACCCAGTGTCCTGCTCAGGAGACCGAGCGTTTGCGGGCAGGTCTTTAAACTTCCCCAGAGGTGCCGTCTTGTCACACGCCTTAGCCACGTCGCTTCTCTCTAGTTTAATAAATCCTCCCCGAGGAGAAACAGGCACTGATAAACAAGGTTCCACTTTCCGTTTCTTGCTTTTCTTCCTCTCCTAGTTCTTCCGGAACCTCAGACAGGTTCAGCCGAATACTCAAGCACATCCTGACTCAGCGGAGGTGAGCCTGCCCGACGGAGTAGCTGACCGTGAAGGGAGTGCTTAGGGGTCAGGGAGCTCTGACAGACTTGACCTCGAGACCTTTCCCAGGCCACTACCAGGGAACTCCACCCTGGGATGACAGGCCTGCGTCCTGTCCCCTAAACACAGAGGAAAGGGAGACGGTCTGTGGAACCGTGGAAGCCAGTGGCGTAGAGGAAATCCATCTGGGGAGGGGGTCCCTGAATCAGCTGCCGCTGACTGTCTCTCTGTCTCTGCAGCTACTACCCGCTCTACCCTCCCCAGGAGGCCATGGCCATCGACTATGAGAATTTCTACGCCTATGCACAGCTGCCCGTCACCCCCGATGTCTTCATAGCCCCTTCAGAGCTGAGATACTTTGTGAAGGTAGGTTTGAACTCCACCATTTCCCAGAAACGCCAGAACCAGTCTCAGAAAACAAATGTTAGTAAAACGCGTAAGTGAGCAGCGCCCCGTCGCTGCCCTCCCCGCCCCAGGGCACGGCACTCAGTCAGCCCAGCCTGGGGGCGCCGGAGGCAGGTAGGAAGACCCTCAAACCATGGTTCGCACCTGAGGCCACCTCAGGTGCCCTGGGCTTGCCTGCCCCCTCCTGAATTCTGAGATGACCTCCAAGCAGCTCTCGGTCATTCTCATCTCTGCCGCCTGAGGCCCTGCCCGGGGATCGGGTCCCTCACAGGGAATCCACCTGATCAAGCCCCTCTTGCCAAACCAGAGCCAGTTCAACCTCGAGAGGTAAACTTTTTTTCATGTTGGGAAACAAATAGATCAAGTTTGTCTCCAAGTTTGGGAGCTGATTGTCACCCTGCCGAGTCATCTTCTTTATTTTGTTTCAGAGACTCAAAAGGTTCTGAGTTTTCTAATAATAAATTAACATATTTGACTTAAGATGCGTTTTGTTGGCCTGCATTTCCATTTTATAAAGTCCTCTTTAGGGCCTAATCATTAGATGAGTCCAGCTTTTTCACATCAGTCCCGATGATTTTGGCCTTTCCAAACCCATAGTCTTTCTTTCCTTCCCCCAGGACATCCTTGGCTGCGTCTGTGTGAATCCTGGGCGCCTCACCAAAGGGCAGGTGGGGGGCACCTTCGGCCGACTCTACCTTAGGAGGCAGGCCGCGGGCGCCGAGGGCAGGCGGAGCCCATGTACTGCTGCCCAGGTGGTCAGGATCTGAGTCTCGGTCCTCTGTCATCCCCCCGTCGTGCGGGCCTCCCAGACACTGAGAGCCCGGGAGTAGACCTCTGCCAAGATCCCACCCGTGGAAGGAGAGGGGGCAGCCAGCTGGGGAGGACAGGGCTGCGGGCAGGGGGCCCAGCGGGAAGACCTTGGGCAGCTGGATCCCTACTCCGCGTCGAGCTTCTCTGGAAGAAAGCTGTTGTTTCTTCATGGACACTAGGAGCCCAGCGAGAACTGGCCGTGGACGCGGTACGCTCAGGAAGGTCAAGGCTTTGCGATTTCCTACTGAGTCAGACATAGAAACAACTTTTGGAGATATGCAAGTAAATTCTGTGACTTCTGAGTTTAATCTTTTTTCCGCTCCGTCTTTTTCCTGGTAGTGAACAAAGAATGTTGCCCTCCTGGACCTCTGTGCAGCGTCTGTCACACTGGGTTCCACCCAGCCCCAGCCCCGATCCTCCTAAGGCTGCTCCCAAGGCCCCCGCAGCCTCTGTGCTGAGGAGGCGCTGGGCTCGGGCCATGGAGCGAGCAGCTGGCTGCGGGCCGGGCCCGCCCAGCATGGTCCTCGCCGGCCTGCTGTGGTCCCAGCCTGACCCCTCCATCGGGAGGGGCGGCCTCCCAGAGCTGCGCCAGAGCTGGATTCCCCGGCGCTGGCTCAGCCGAGTCACCAGCAGCCTGGGCCTCACCTCTATCCCAGAACACTTGGAAGGCCAGGCCTTCCAGAGTCCCCAACACGTCCCCGCACCTGTGTGTCCTGGCATCCGGGGAGAGGATGTCGCTGGCTAAACGTGGAGCGGGTTTCTGCCCTAAGCTGGCGGCTGTCCTGCCTCACACGCCAAAGCCGAGGCTGGAAACCCGCAGCTGTCAGGCCGAGGGAGCAGCCCGTGCCGATGCCTTGAGTCAGAGATAAATAGTTAACCTAGTAGTGTGCAACCTTTGCCTTCCTCCTCTGTTGGTGAAGTGGAATCAACAACAGATCGGACCAGGCTCGGGTAAAACTGGTCTCCCTCTGAAAACAAGCAGGTGCCGCTTTGTTTCACTCGTTTTATAAGTGCCGCCTCTGAAGGCAGGAACTGGAGACAAGCCCCAGCTTGGGGAGCTGATTTTCCCTCCTCCCCAGGATCCCCCACACGGGAAGCATCCAGCCACGGTCAAAGGGCCACTGCGACTTAGCAGCCTCAGGATGGAGCCCGGGCCCCTCTTCCACAACCTGATAGAGTTGCCGCAGTTCGAGAATGTCATTTGTATTTCTATCAAGCCACGTATCAGCTAAAACCCCACCTCTCCCCGCCTTGGAAAACCCTTGCCGGGGGAGATTACGAGCCTTTGGCCACAATAGGCAAGGCTCCGGCCCTTACCGTTTGAGCCCATGCGTGGCTCCTTGGGTGTCACGGCTCAGGCAATTCTTAAGTTGCTGCTGAAGCAGCCTTGTGGGGAATGGTAATGTCCTGGTGCCCATTTGTCAAGGACGATCCAGAGACCCCAGTGGGATGGGCGGTTTACAGAGGGGAGAAAAGACCTGTATCCTGGTGGGAGGGAGGCGTGTGCCGGGCAGGCAGGCGGTGGTGTGCAGCTTCCTGGGAAAGAAAGCTGGTGCTCCGCGTGAATGGGAGCAAGAGCCCATTGCCTGGATACAAGTCGTGTGACTGTTGGCAATGCTCTGGGAGGACCTGAGCAGGCATTTAAAACAAACAACAAAAAAAAGCAGGATGAGAACCCCAGATTGCAGACAGGTCTGGCGACCCGTGCCCCTCTGACGCCAGACGCTTCCCTTTTGCTCTTGGCGGGAAGTCGGTGCCCAGCGACTACCGGCTGACTTCTCCTCGGCCCCTCTTCACCTGGGTCACCAGTTTCCTGGAGCCTCGTCCCACTTGCTTGTGGGGGCATCTCTTCCCCCCTCCCCTCACTGCGGCTCAGGATTCTGAAATAAGGCTCTGGGAGGGGGCACTGGTGACGGGGGTGGATGAAGTGGAGGAACCTGGCTGGTCCTGGACTCCTGGGACCCACCTGCTTCAGAATCCCCTTTGGTGGCATCTTCCCTCGTCCTGGTCATGCCCTGGGCCTTCAAGACACAAGCCCAAGGATGAAGCAGATGGTTCCGAAGAAGCAAAGTCCTGCGCTCTTAACCACGTTTGCCTCCCAGGCCTCGATGCCCCAGCCCTGCCCAGCCCTGGCCTCGGTGTTTCCTTTCCCTTCACTCAGGGTCACCTAGCCCGACTCAGCCAGCCTTGCGGCTTCCCCTAGTGCTGGGAGTAGCCATTTGGGCTGATTTTTCACTTCTCTGTTTGATACACGCTTCCTTTCCCCCGACCCTGGGGCTCCAGGCTGAGCCACCTGAGAGCCAGTTCTGGTTGGACACACGTGGCCTCTGCCTCCAGACGGCCCTCTAAGTAGATGTGAAAGGTCTTGACTGGGGTGGGGTGAGGTAGGTTTTTTTTTTTTTATATTAAAAAGAAAATGTTACTGAGATATAATAATAACACGAATTTCACCTTTTTTTTTTCTTTTTTTTTTTTTTTTTTGCCAGCGAGGTCTGTGGGATCTTAGTTCCCAGACAAGGGATTGAACCTGGGACCCCAGCAATGGAAGCGCGGAGTCCTAAACACTGGACCGCCAGGGAATTCCCGAATTTCACCATTTTAATGTGTATAGATAGTTCAGTGGCTAACATTCACAATGTTATGCAAACATCATCACTATTTCTAGAATATTTTCATCACCCCAGAAAGAAGCCCCATACCCACTAGCACTCACCATCTCCATCCCACTCCCATCCCCTGGCAAACGCTAAACTACTTCCTGGCTCTATAGATTTACCTATTCTGGGCATATCGTATAAATGGAATCATACAGTATGTGCTCTTTTGTGTCTGGCTTCTTTCACTTAGCATAATGTTTTCAGGGTTCACCCATGTTGTGGCATTATAGTGCTTCGCTCCTTTTTATGACTGAATACTATTCCACTGTACAGATAGACCATGTTTGGTTTCTCCATTCATCAGTTGATGGACATTAGTGTTGTTTCCACTTTGGGGGCTATTGTGAGTAGTGCTGCTGTAAACGCTTTGTACAAGTTTTTGTGTGAACATGTTCTCAGTGCTCTTGGGTATATTATATACCCAGGTATGGTAGGGGGAGGGGCTTTAGATTTATGGAAGAAGGGAATGCAAGGGAAGGGAGGGAGAAGAGAAGAAAAGAAGAAAAGAAAGAAGTGATGGGCCTGGAACTGTGCTTGTTTAGGAGCCAGATGACTCGAGGAGGCTAGACTGCCTTGCTAAGAAGTTTGGATCGATTCTTGTGCCTTGGGGAATCTTTGAAGGCTTCTGAGTAGCGGAAGGACAACATCCAACCTGTGTCTTAGGAAAGGGCTGGCAGTGCCGCAAAGGGCAAAGTGAAGCTGGGAGAGGCGGGAGACGGGAGACACTTTCAGAGCCATCAGAGGACAGAGCCCCCCCAGCAGTCTCTCTCTGTTCCTATGGAAACAGTACCCCAGTTCCCCTGTGGAGGAACTGCCTGTCCTCCCCCCACCTCCCTTGCCTAAACCAAACCGCACGTTGCATTTCTCTGGCCTCAGTGATTGGCCAGGGATAGGCACAACCTAAGACATGCCAAACACAATGACTCTAAGGCTTCTGCTGGAGGTGGGAGAAAAGACACACCATAAGGGTGGAGCTGCTGCAGCCATCTTGCCACCATGAGGGGAGACGCCTCCTGAATATGGATCAAACCAGAGGACAGAGAGCCAGAAGCTGGGGAGAGAGGTCAGCACCAGGCTACAATGTCCGAGCTCTGGTGAAGTGAGCCTCCTGCCCCCAAACCTAAAGCACAAATACCAACCCCCCTTTGCAACAATGTGTGTGAACCTAGAGAATATTATGCTCAGTGAAATAAGTCAGAGAAAGACAAATACTCTATGTTAGCACCTATATGTGGAATCTAAACAATAAAACAAACAAGTGTATATAACAAAACAGAAACAGACTCAGATACTGAGAACAAAGTAGTGCTTACCAGTGGGAGGAGGAGGGGGGAGAAGCAAGATAGGGGTATGGGATTAAGAGATAAAAACTACTATATATAAAATGGATAAGCAACAAGGATATAGTGTACAGCAAAGGGAAATATAGCCATTGTTTTGTAATAACTTTAAATAGAGTATAATCTATAAAAGTACTGAATGACTATGTTGTACACTTGAAACTAATATTGTACATCAACTATACTTCAATTTAGAAAATAAAAAGAGAAATGTTTGGGGGTTTTTTTTGTTTGTTTGTTTTGGCCATGCTGCGCGGCTTTCGGGATCTTAGTTCCCTGACCAGGGATTTAACCTGGGCCGCAGTGGTGAAAGCGCCAAGTCCTAAGCCCTAACCACTGGACCACAAGGGAATTCCCCCCCACACCCCTTTTTTTTTCTTAAGTTTAAGTTGAGGAGAAAACACAGCTTGGGTAGGAAGGAAAGGGAATTACCATTTCTGAGGACCAACTGTGTGTACTTTGACACAGAGATCACATCTAACCCTCTGGCAGCCTCCAAGAGGTTCAAGATCACCGGCCGAAGTAAGCAATGGGGCTGGGATTTGAACTCCAATCCCTTGTCTCTCCTCTGTGCCATACTGACCAACTTGGCCACCCAGCAAGGACAGACTTCAGAGGAGTCCCAGGGAGCAACCCAGGTGCCTGGGAGCATGTGGGAGGAGGGGATGCCTGGGTCTGTTGGGGCAGGTCGGGATGAAGGGGGCACCCAGATGGGCCCAGCCTCCCAGGACATCAGGGATGACAGATCCGGGCTCTGGTGAGGCGTGAGGATTGGAGGCGTTGATCCAGGGGTTGCCTGCGTAGAACTCATTACGCTCAAGAGAACCCAGAGCACTGGGAGTCTGGCCGAGGAGAGGGGAGACCAGAGGGGGAGCTTACGTGCCTGGCCTCAGAGTCCGGAGGTCGCTGGGGTGGGACTTAATCACCCACGCTCAGGCATTTGGGCTCCTCTGTCACCCTGGCCTCATCATTCTAGATCTTCTTTCCCTGAGCGGCCAGGCCTATCTATGTCTGCTCCCTCTGGGTCTGCCCTGGAAATGCCAGGGCCCCATGGGCCTCAGGGCTGGTCTGCTCTGGGACCCACTGGGCCCACGGCCAGCTCCATACTCCCCACCCAGACCCACCCTCCTTCTCCTGTCAGCAGGGAGCCCGCCTAACAGCTGAGAGCCATGCAGCTGCCGGGCCCCAGGGCCCCTCGGGGGTCTTGGGGACAGCTGCTGGTCCGTGACCCCGCTGACCCCTGTCCCCGTGCACTGCTCCCTGAGAGCCTGGGCATCTGCCCCGAGCCTGGCGGGGCCCCGCAGAGCCCCATCTCTCCTGCTGGCTCCCGTGGCTCCCAGATCCTCCCAGGGTCTGAGCATTTCTCACTGAGAGAGAGAACTGAAGGCCTGCAGGGCTGAGTCAGCAGGCCCTACCCCCAGGAAAGAGGGAGAGCAGGGCGGGCAGAGGCAGTCCCGTAGCAGCCCCTCTCTGCTCCGGGAGCTGGAGGAGCCCTGGGCCAGTGTCTGGAAGGCTCAGCCATGCCTGAGTCCTGGGGGGCTGCTCCCGGGGCCCACTTTCCCGTGAGATCTGGAGTCCTCTTCAAATGTTCTTCTTCTTAGCCTAACTTCCAAAATATACAAATGGCTCAAACAACTCAATAACAAAGAAACAAACAACCCAATCAAGAAAGGGGCAGAAGACCTAAATAGACATTTCTCCAAAGAAGACATACAGGTGGCCAACAGGCGCATGAAAAGATGCTCCACATCGCTAATTATTAGAGAAATGCAAATCAAAACTACAATAAGGTATCACCTCACACCGGTCAGAATGGCCATCATTAAAAAGTCTACAAATAACAAATGCTGGAGAGGGTGTGAAAAAAAGGAAACCCTCGTACACTGTTGGTGGGAATGTAAGTTGGTGCAGCCACTATGGAGAACAGTATGGAGGTTACTAAAAATAGAACTACCATATGACCCAGCAATCCCACTCCTGGGCATATATCTGGACAAACCTATAATTCAAAAAGATACATGCACCCCTATGCTCATAGCGGCACTATTTACAATAGCCAAGACATGGAAACAACCTAAATGTCCATCGACAGATGAATGGATGAAGAAGGTGTGGTATATATATATATATATATATATACATTATGGAATATTACTCAGCCATAAAAAAGAATGAAATAATGCCATTTGCAGCAACATGGATGGACCTAGAGATTATCATACTAAGTGAAGTAAGTCAGACAGAGAAAGACAAACACCATACGATGTCACTTATATGTGGAATCTAAAACATGATGCAAATGAACTTATCTACGAAACAGAAACAGACTCACAGACATAGAGGACAGACTTGTGGTTGCCAAGGGGAAGGGGGGTGGGGGAGGGATGGATTGGGAGTTTGAGATTAGCAGATGCAAACCATTTTATATATATATATATATATATATATATATATATATATATATATATAACTGAATTGCTTTGTTGTACACCAGAAACTAACACAACATTGTAAATTAACTATACTTCAGTAAAATAAATTAAAAACAAAATAAATGAACAAAGAAACCCCAAATGTTCTGACCTTAGATTATTTCCAATCACAGTGGTTTACCTCTGGGGATGGGTGTTGGAGAACCAGGGGTCAGGGCTCGGAGGATTATTTGTCGTGTCCATTCTCACATCCTGTTTGACATCTTTTGCCATGTGCATGGATTATTTTAAAAGAAAGAAAAAAATGTGTGTGTGTGTATACACACAACTCTCTTGCCCCTCTGCTCCACGATGCCTGCTCCCTGAGGGCAGGGACCCTGTCCCGTCCCTGTAGAGTGCCTGGCGCACAGTAGGCCCACAAGAGATACCTGCCGAAGGGATGCCTTGTCATGAAACGTCCACCTGGGCCCCAGTGCATCAGTTCCCACGCCTGTTCCCACGCCTGCTCCTGTTCGCAGACACTTGCAGGGGTGCCGGCTCTGTGTGGGGATCTCTTCTCAGCATCGGAATGCAGACATGTACCACCAAATGGACAGAATTCCTGCTCCACCTAGAGGGGGCGCCAGGGAAGCACCGAGAGTCCCTGTGCCTCAAACAGAGGTAGCCCACTCCAGGGTCTTTTTTTTTTTTGGCTGCATTGGGTCTTTGTTGCTGCGTGCGGGCTTTCTCTAGTTGCGGCAAGCGGGGATTTCTCTTGTTGCGGAGCACGGGCTCTAGGCGCACGGGCTTCAGTAGTTGTGGCACGTGGGCTCAGTAGTTGTGGCTCTCGCTCTCTAGAGCGCAGGCTCAGTAGTTGTGGCGCCCAGGCTTAGTTGCTCCACGGCATGTGGGATCTTCCCAGACCAGGGCTGGAACCCTTGTCTTCTGCACTGGCAGGCAGATTCTTAATCACTGCACCACCAGGGAAGTCTAAACTGCAGGCTCTTTTACTTCCTAAACCCTCGTCTCGTATTTGCCCCCTGTTTGCTACCCACGGTACCCTGCCCTTCATCCATTCATCTGTTCATTCATTCACATTCATTGGCATCCACTCTGGGGAGGCAACAGTTGTTACAGCCCAGTGGGGGATGGACACGAATCAGATGACGATGGCTTAGAGAGGACCGTGGTCCGGAGTTTCTCCGAGGGAACTCGACATCGATTGGGGTCCGGAATGGTTCCCCGAGGGGAGATACCATGGCTGAGACCTGCAGGAATCGCAGGAGGCGGCCGGTGAAGGGAAGAGCCGTGTAAGGAGCCCGTCCTGGAGGCTGGGTGTGCTCAAGGCCGGAGAAGAGGGAGCCGAGAGATGGCTTGAGGCTGGAGGCCAGCAGGGTCCCTGACCAGGGTTTGTGGCCACTGAAGCATGTGAGCAGGGGCGTGTGGCCGTCAGGTTGGTGTTTTGCATCAGTCACGATGTGGGATGGAGAGTGGGCAGGGCCCCTGCTGGGATCCTCCATCTCCCTTGGTGGCCCCACTGTCCTCCCTTTCCTCCCTGCCCCCTCTCATCACCCAAGTCACCACGCTGGACCGGCCTGACCCCGGTCCTTCCTCCCTGGCCCCTGTGACCCATCTGTCACCAAATTCCAATCTTTCGACCTCATCACCTCCAGCGCCGTCTTTCACACCACAGCTCAGAGCCAAGTTCCGTCTCTCTCCTGATCCATCCCCCCCAAAGTGGCACCTGCCTCCAATCAGGCCTCCCTCCACGTCCCCTTCTCTGAATCGATCCTCTTAAGCATAATTCTCTATTTCCTTTTCCAGTTCATGGAAAAGGAAATAGAAATGGCCCTGAAGCCTATGAAAAATGGCCAAACTCACTTATAAGAGAAACACAGATTAAAACCACACTGAGGCTCCTTTGTCTTTAGTTAGTGTTTACCTACCAGAGTGACACAAATCAAAAAGGCTGAGAACCAGTTGCCAGTGAGGCTGAGTAGAAATGGGCCCTGTGGTCCCTATGGGGGCCTGGACCTGGCACATCACCTGAGAAAGACAAGTGGACAGAGCTGACCAAATGACAACAGAGAGTGTCCTGTGACCCCCAAGTCCCTATGAACTTATTCTTCAGCTGTGCTCACACGAGTGTGTAACAGCATCTGTGCAAGATGGCAGCACTGCTTGTCACAGGAAAGGGCTGGGGACAACCTAAACGTCCATCAACTGAGGCCATGGGGGTGGCTGATGGGCTGAAAGGCCCTTGTCCAGAACAGAGGGAGTGGAGAGGGGGCTTGAGGCTGGAGAGGCCATAATTTGCATAAATTATGGTACACCCCATGTGAAATACTATGCAGCTGTGAGAAAATGAAACTGACGATATACTCTATGAACTGACATGAAATGGTCATAGATATAATGTCAACTGAAGAAAGGAAGGTGCCGGACAATGTGAATAGCAGAGGCTCAATAAATTGTGGCTTCCCATGGCTCCTGCAGAATCACCCCCATCGCCCCCGGCAGTGGGGCCTGTCCTCCCCCTGCTCCCACCAAGGTCTGCTGTACTTTGGGGCTCTACTTGTCTAAATATTGCCATTTGTGTAAAAAAAAATGGACGGGGCTTTGCTTGCGTGTGCAAAGAGTATCTCTGGAAGTGTTTACAAGAAACTGATAACGCTGGTTGTTTGTGGAGAGGAGAACTGGTGCCTGGGGAACAGGGGTAAGAGGGAGACGTTTTGCCTCTTGTGATTTCTTCTTTTATATTTTTATTTATTTATTTATTTGGCAGCTTCGGGTCTTTAGTTGCAGCACACGGGATCTTCGTCACGACATGCGGGATCTTTTGATGTGGCGCGTGGGCTCTTCAGCCTGCTGTGATTTCTAAATTGTGAACCACACGAAAGCATTACCATGTCAAAAAGATAGTTTAAATTTAAAAAATGCAATTCTGGTCATGTCGCACTTCTGCACAGATCCTTGATTCCCTCCCACAGCATTCGGCAGCTATCGTGAGCTATTGTCTGCTTTTAATTATTCTTTAATGGGCAAGTGACAGAAACCCAATTCCAACAGGACTAAACAAAAATTGTAAGTTGTTGGTTCATATAATGGATGTCTGATTCAGGCATGGCTGGATCCAGAAGCACGAACAATGTTATTGAGAGTCATTCTCTTGGCTCTGCTTTCCTCTGTGCTGGCTTTATTCTTGGACAAGCTCTTCCGTGAGTTGACAGCCCTGAGTTGACATCTTGGCATCTGTCACCCTAATAGTCACCACAAGTTCCCAGGCTGAAGCCCACTGCTGACATGCCCATCCCTAAACCATCCCTATGACTCAGATTGGGTAGGCTGGGGCCTCAGACCCACTTTTAGAGCTTGGAGGCAAGGTCAATCATACTGGAGACTCTGGAAAATTGAGGGGTGGTCAGCAGAATAAGAGGAATGGGAGCTGGGCAAGGATAATGGTGCTCGCCAGCTACCCTTCTGGTCTTTCCCCCTCTCCTATGCCATGGTCTGCTGGACACATCTATCTTGTTTCCCGCTCACACCATGCATCTACTTGCACTCCTTCTGGCCTTTGCCTTTGCCTCTCCCTGCTCCCCCTGAAATATCCTTTCTTTTCTCTGCCTGGCAAATTCCCACTCATCCATTAATACCCTGCTCAAATATCATCTCCTCTTGAAGCCTTCCTAACTCTTCCATCTGTTTCCCCACCTCTAGCAGAACAAATCCTTCTTACCGCTGTTCTTTTTGGTTCTTCACTCAATCCATAGTCGCTCACTGAGCCTCGTCTGTGCTGCCTGGGATAGAAAGAGGTAAATCAGAACTTTCAAGGACCTCCATTATGGCACAGAATGTGCGGTTTTAGAATTGGTTATTTGTTTTACTCAGGGTATCTGTTCTCTGAGGGCTGGGCCCAGCCTTGACCCTCTGTGTCTTCTCCAGTCAGCACAGCTCTAGGCACAAGGTAGATGCAAATGAGTTTTCAAAATGAATAATGACAAGGTGCCTTGAAGGGGTGGGAAGTGTTGAAAACAATGCCTGCTAGCTCTGTGTTCCCCAGGCCAAAAGACAGCCATGTGGCTTGGATGTTCCCAGAGGCCTCTGGGAGGAAGTGCCTCAGTCCCTGCTGGGACAGGGCTGTCACCACTCCGGAAACCCCCATGGCCCTGGGCCTGGGGCCAAAAATCTGGACCCAAAGGAAAGTCCCCCAGTAAGGCCCTGCCACCCAACTCCCAAGGAGGGGTCCAAGGCAGAGGCAGAAGCTGGCGGTAGCTTCGAAGGGACTCTCATCTCGAATCCCAGCCTCTGCCAGGTCAGAGTTCTATGAAGGCAAGTGAAAAGCGAGGAGGGCAGGGCTGGAGTTGGCAGGAGCCCAGGGGAGGAAGGAAACAAGAAACAATCAAGGAAAAATCCAAACCAGGCCTGGGGTTGGCTCAGGCCACGGAGCCCTGCAGGCTGAGCTCAGGCTGTGTGGAGGAGGCTTCCTAGGGGTGGACGGAGCTCCTGCCCTGCTCCCTGTCTCCCTGTGGCAGGGGATCGGGGTGGCGGGGGCTGAGGCCCTTCCAGAGACCTTGTCTCCTCGCACTGCCCCCTAGACGCCCCCAAGAGTATCACCACCCTTTCCTTTTGACTCCCTGCTCTCAGACCTGTCCCCAGACTCCTGGTCCCCTCATCCCACCTGCCTCCCTAGGTCCCTGGGTGGGTGGGGCCGAGGAGAGCTGGGTCCGGCCTGGGAGTCCTACCCCTCTGGCTCAGTTCCTCCGTTCTTCCAGGCTAACCTCGGAAAAGGGGGCCTCGGACTCTATCCCCCAGGGCCTTTGGGGGCTGGGGCTGCTGACGTGGGTGATTTTCAGGAAGAAGAGGCTGGGCGGGGAAGGAAGGGCTGAGTCAGTCCCTGTGCGGTGATTACAGGTCCGTGGGTGCGGGGAGTTGCTGTGGGACTGGGGGGCCGAGGGGTGGGGACTGGGCTTATCTCAGGATCAAGGCGAGGCTCCAGGCTGAGAAGAAGGAATTTGAATATCACATTTTTTTTTTGGATTTTTTGGCCGTGCCGCACAGCATGTGGGATCTTAGTTCCCCGACCAGGGATCGAACCCATGCTCCCTGCATTGCAGGTACAGAGTCTTAACCACTGGACCTCCAGGGAAGCCCCTTGGGGCATTGCTTCACCCAGGCTTCCTTGCCTCTAACCTGTCCTGAATGTCCCTCAGGGTCCTACCCCCTCAGACACCGGGGTGTCCAGGAGTCCTTCCAGCAAGAATAGTCCAGGCCCTGGCTGAGGCAGCAGACCCTCAGTCAGGCTGGGCAGGGGGCACTTGGCCTGAGTGTCTACGGGGTCAGAAATGCAGGACACCCTGGCCCTCCCATGGCTCAGGATCCCGGCCTCACCACCCATACTTGGGCCTTTACACACTGCCTGAGAAGTTGCATAAAAAAGCCAGTTTTAGTCAATGAAATCCTGTTTTATAAATGCTCATTAATTGCAGGGCTGCCATGGCAACACTGGGCGTATCTGCAAAGATCTCGTCCATTCAGCAGAGCTGAGAGCTGCCAGCAGTCCCATCCCCAGGGATTCCTCAGGCCCCAGCCAAGTGACATGACCGCATCTGTGAATGGGGAGAATGAACCACCTACCTGAGTGCTTGCAAAGCACAGAACCCAGTGCCTGGCACAAAGCAGGCCTTGGATGTGGGCTTTGTGGGGGCTGTATCTCTGGCTGATGGCAGGAGAGCAGCACAGGGAGCCGGCACTGGGCGGAGCCATGTCACAGCCAGGTGGGATTAAAACAGTCCCCAGAGCGCAGTTCCTGTGGCTTTGGGTCCTGGTTGGGAGGATGGCTAGTCGCTGAGGGAGGGGTCCGGGGGTTGGGTCAGGCTCGGGGGCCAAATCTGCTGCTCTCTATCCATCCCCCAAGGCTCCCCAACTGCACACACACACACACACACACACACACACACACACACCCCAGAACCTCTCCAAAGGGCTCTGGAGTTCGTTCCTGGCTTTGAATGACCTTGGATGAGGGTCTTTGCCTCTGCAAGCTTTCACCTCTGTAACTTTGTTTTGCCACCAGCCCTGAATGGAGCTCCTGACCTTCCCCGAGCCCCTTCCTCCAATGGAGGACGCTCAGCTGATGGGCAGGGCTGCGTCTCAGCCTCCCTCTTGCAGGCTCAGGGGGGTCATTATTACAGTCATCTATGCATCATTAGACTCATTCCAGGTCAGGTGACAAGGCCAGTCACCACCCCCCAAAGCTCCTGTTATAATGTTTCCACGAAACTCCTGCCTGCGGGGACTGTGTGGTCCCATCAACAATACACTCGCAAGTCCCTTCTCTTGCTTGGGACTCATGTAACTCCCATTTTACAGGCAAGAAGGCTCAGAAAGGGACTGTCCTTTCTTCGTCTGTGGCCACAGAGCAAGTCAGCAGCACAGCCAGCTCAGAACCTGGGTCTGTGGCTCAGAAGCAGTGCTCAGGGCCTGGCACCTAGCTGTCCCCCTACCTGGCTGTGTGTGGGAAGGAAGGCGGGGTGGGGGGTGACAATGGCTGGGTGAGAAGACTGAGTGGGGACGAGGGCCCAGAGCCAGCATGTCTTGCCACTTGCAGTCTAAGTAGATCACTGTCAGGGCCCGAGCTTCGGTTTCCATTTCTGTAAAGGGGGATAGTGATGCTGGCTCTGCCCACCTTGCTGGGCTCTCAGAGGATTTGAGGAGCTCAGGGGCAAGAGGCACTTGGTAAGGGGCACAGGCAAGCCTGGGTGGGTGGATTCTTGGCAGAGCCTGGGTGGCAGGAAGGGAGAGAGGTACAATACTTATCCACACACACGACAATTTGGCCCAGGGCCCCATTCCTCCACTGTCCAGGCCTCAGTTTTCCTCTGAGCCACCAGGCCAGTCCTGGCAGAATCCACCTGACTGATGCTCCCTGGGGAGTTAAAGGAGGGGCCTGGAAGGCTCAAGGTTAAAACCTGAAACTTCCCCGTATTAGTTTTCTGTTGCTGCTGTAACAAACCAACACAAACTTGGGGGCTTAAAACAACACAAATTTATTAACTTACGGTTCTGTTGGTTTGAAGTCCAACATGGGTCTAAAATCAAGCAGTCAGCTGGGCCGTGTTCCTTCTGGAGGTTCTGGGGGAGAATCTGTTTCCTTGACTTTTCCAGCTTCTAGAGGCCACCCACATGCTTTTGTCTGTGGCCCCTTCCTCCATCTTCCAAAGCAGCAACACAGCATTTCTGTGTCATCACATCTCTTTCTCTGACTCTCCTGTCTCCCTCTTCCACTTTTAAGGACCATCATGATTACATTGGGCCCACCCGGATAATTCAGGATAATCTCTCTATTTTAAAGTCAGTTGATTAGTAACTGTAATTCCATTGGCAACCTTAATTATTCTTTGCTGTGTAACGAAATATATTCACAGGTTCCAGAGACTAGGACATGGACATCTTTAGGGAGGGGCCATTTGCCTACTCCACTCCCCTTCTCCCCATCCTTCCCTCCCTCAGGATGCCTTCCTGAACCCCTCTCCCTAAGAGTCCCTCCCACATTTACAGTATGGAAGCTTTCATCATCCTGGTCACATTGTACGGTCACAGCTGTCACCCTCCAGAAAGCAAGGTCCCCTCACCTCATTACCATCCACCCTTCCTTTGCCCCACTCTTCTTAGCACTTGCTCCCTCAGACGGGTATCACAGTCTACTTGGGGACTTGGGTTTCCTCCATTTCCCTTCATTGGACAGTAGGTCCCAGTCCGGAGGGGGCTGCATCCCCAGCGACAAGAACAGCGCCTGGCACCTATAGATGCAAAATTATCTGCTGAATCACTGAAAGGAGCAAGGGCAGAGTTCCCTTTAGTCTATCTCCAGCTCCTGTGTAGGGCCTGCCCTTCAGTAAATGTTGCTCGTACTGAATGAATGAAAGAATGAATGAACCAACCAACCAGCCAATCAACTAATGTTGGAATGAGTCTAAGTACGGGTCCCACCCCAACCCCGGAAGCCACTTAGCCTGACAGCAAATACGGGCATGGTCCGGCCACTCCGCCCGCACACACCCTCAATGCCCTTTATTCTAAGGGGCGGCAAACTCCTGAAAGCTCTCGGAAGTCTGTAATATTTTAACATAGACGCTTCTAAGGCCTCATTCATTTCCTTAGTAGTCACTGAATACACTTGTGCGGGCGCCTCCCCGGACCCGGCCCTCCTAGAACCGAGAGTTTTGGTTCCGACGGGCACAGCCGGAGTCCGCGGAGTCCAGCCCGGGCACCCGACGCCGCCTGGGCCGCAGCCGCCCGAGCTTGGACTGGACCCCCGGGCCCGCGCGGCTGCTGGACCCCCGCGCTGCGCCTCCAAAGGGGGATCCCAGGCGGGCCAGGGAGTAGGGCGAGGCTGTGGGCGGGGCCTAGTTGGGGCGGTCCCGGCATTGGCTCCGCGGCAGGAGGCGGGGCTTTAGGGGCCACTGTCAGCACTGTAAGTTCACAGCCCAGGTCTGTCCCATCGTCGCGCGGTCCAGCTCCTGAGCTTTCGCCGCCCGCCGGTCAGTCGCTTGAACGCGCTCAAGGTGAGTTCAGGCCGGGACTCTGCGGCCCGACCGCGGCTCCTAGGGAGGCCCATCCTTGAGGCGCCGCATCCCAGCTCGCGCCCCGGTCCCCGACTCACCTCCACGTAGATCCTTTCCCGGGTGCCTCGGGCTGCACCATGTTTCCCGCCCGCGCCTTGGTCCCGGCGGCCACGCCCGCTTCCCCCTCGGCCTGCGGGGCGCCGCGCATCCCGAACCTGAACTCCCGGTCCAGCCCTCCACACTGCGCCAGAGCCCCCGCCCCCTACCCCAGGACCCGGGAGTGCCCTCCCGCCGCCATCCCCGCCCGGGCTCAGGGTCGTATTTTTAGTCGATGGTGAGGTGTCCTCCTATCTTTAGCCGTGGCCGCGAGTGTCCTGAAACGGATCCGGACTGCGCTGGGCTGCACTCGGGCAGAGGGCTGGGAGGGGTCGGCGCTGGAACCCGAGCTGGGGCTGAGGAGCCGGACCCACGGGAGCCAGGGGCGGGGGCTGCACGCCGGAGCTCTGGCCCTGAGCCGAGCGGACACTCGGACATCGCCCAGGCCGGAAAGCACGGGGGAGGCTCCTCCCTGAGTTTGGATACCCGGGCAGGGTCCAGGATCTCTCCCTTTCCCCCCACTGTCGGGTTGTAAGACCAGAGCCCCCCAAGAGAAGAAGATCCCGCAGACAATCCTCACCTGGTACGTCAACGTGCGGCTCCTTGGGGGAGCAGGAGACGCTCTGGAGACCCGGGTGCGCGCCGGGAACCCTCCGGGACGAGGGGCAGTAGAGGGAGAGAGCGCGCCACCTAGTGGCCGCGGAGCCGAGCGCCGCTCCGCACAGCGACGCTGGGAGACCCCGTTGCCAGCGAGGGGGACTCTACGAAGGCAGGCTAAGTCCTGGCCGGCAGGCGGAGGCGGACCCCTCTGCTCGGGGGCTGTTCATTTTTGGTCTTGTTTGGAACACTGTCCCCGGAGAACCAAAATGCTTGAGGAAGGCCCTACAGCTATTGGCTGAATAAATATCGGGGCTGACAAGTGACCCGCTAACCCTGTCTTTGTACATCGGCCCTCTCTCTCGCTTGCAGTATGGCAGTAGGGTCTCCAGTAGCCCCCTGGTAATGGCTTTATTGTCATCCCATTTCATAGACGAGGAAGGTGAGGCCCAGAGAGGAAAGTTGTCTTCCCAAGGTTAGGGTGAGTTCCAGGTAGAGATGGGTTCAAGGTCAGAGGCCTGCTTTTTGAACACTCCTGGTGGAGAGCGGCCTAGTATTTCTTGTGACAGGAGGGGTTCTGCATCCAGGAAGTCATTTTCTCTAAAGGAGGCCCTGGGCTCCTTCCAGAGCAAGCCCACAGAGCTGGGATGTCTCCCATCTGCTCCTCCCAAAGCTGCAGGAAGCCCCCCCCCGTCCCAGGCCCCTAGAGCCTTGTCCTGATGGAGAGCTCATTCTCACATCTCTGGACACTTGCAAATTGAGAGAGGGGGCCAACCAAGAGGTAGGACTTAAATGAAGGAAGCCTGGGGACCCGGTGGCCCCAGCCCAGGTGGGAGCCTATTTCTCTCCTGCTCCCCAAGCAGTTCACAGAGGTTGACACGGACCACTGCATCGGAGCCACTGGGACCCAGCTACGTAGTAGTGCCCACTCTTCCTCTTACTAGCTGGGTGACCTCAGCAAAGTTGCTTAACATCTCTGAGTTTCAGCTTCTGCCTCTGTAAAGGCCAGTAATGACACCCACCGTGCTGTGCCTGGGACGCTAAAATGGAAACCATGCAAGGGTAGCTGGAGCCTGGGGTCTTGTAGTTGCCAAATCTGAATACTTGGGGCTTGACGGTTGCAATTCCCAGCCCTCCCCTGGTGGTTGAGGCTGGCCCAACCCTTCCCCCCAGCCTCAGTTCTCCCCACATCTGGAATTGGGTGGGTACATCTGGCTCAGAGCAAGAGAGCTGTCAGGGACGCCGGATTTGTTGTGGAAACATTCAGGCTGTCTTGGCACCCCTGAATGATGGGAGGGAACTGGCCCAAGTTCTGGGCAGATCCCATCAGTTAGCCCCCCTCTCCGTGAGTGAAAAGGAAGGAAAAGCTACCCCAAGACTTCTCCTGCCAAGGGGACAGATAGGATGTGTGTCAGCATGCCCCCAGGCCTGGCATGGTGGGCACAGATAAATGTTTGTTAGATAAAGGAGTGATGGGAGTCCAAGACTTCAACTTCAGAGCACTCCCTGCCTCCCTCTCCCTCCCTCCAGCTTCTTCCAAGCCTTGCTGGAATTCTGCCGCCAGAGAGTCATTCCTTTGTTTCCTATTAATCTGCAGGTGCTCTGGGAGGGGCAAGATGTCCGGTCTCTTTGGCTCAGCTCGACTGACCCAGGGTGTCCGGTCCTGGGGTGGGGTTTCCTGAGTAAGGGCCTGGGCTGGGGGGGTGTAGCTGGGACTCAGCCTCTCCTGCATCCTCTTTCCTCCTTCCTGCTCCCTCCTGCCAGTCCCCTCACTCTTCCCTCGCCCTGCCGGGCCTGGCCTGGGATGAATAATGGGGCAGAGGACCTGGCAGAGGCCTCCCTGATGCTGCTCGGTGCTTCCCCAGTGATTTCCCACCTGCTCAGCCCCTGTTGGCCTGGGGAGAGTGGGCTCATCTAGTTACCTGCTGGGTGACCTTGGACAAGTTTCTTTGCCTTCCATGCTCTGATTCTACACATCAGGCCAATCCCCCACCGTGGGAACTAGAGGAAGTGCTTGCTCCACTTCCTTTTTCTGTCAAAGCTGCACGATACCCCTCCAGAGTGTATTTATTTTTTCCACATTAAAAATATCTTTATTTTTTCTGACTACATGAATAACACGTGCTCATAAATAATACATGCTTCTTATTAAGAATTTGAGCTTATAGGGCTTCCCTGGTGGCGCAGTGGTTGAGAATCTGCCTGCCAATGCAGGGGACACAGGTTCGAGCCCTGGTCTGGGAAGATCCCACATGCTGCGGAGCAACTAGGCACTTGAGCCACAACTACTGAGCCTGCGTGTCTGGAGCCTGTGCTCCGCAACAAGAGAGGCCACGATAGTGAGAGGCCCGCGCACCGCGATGAAGAGTGGCCCCCACTAGCTGCAACTAGAGAAAGCCCTCGCAGAGAAACGAAGACCCAAAACAGCCATAAATAAATACATAAATAAATAAAAAGAGTTCCTTTAAAAAAAATTTTAAAAAAAAAAGAATTTGAGCTTATAAAAGTATGAACAAGAGAGGGAAGTCACCTGAAATTCTACCACTTTGAGAGAACCGCCATCAACATTTTGATGACCATCCTTTCATATTTGGCTTACATATATCATTTCTTAGTAATGGACCCCAGATATTAATTTTTTCTGAGGACAACTTTCCTCCCATGTCACAAGCCCCACACCCCATCCCTGCCCTCTACCCCAGTCTAGGTATCCCCTATGACAACCTAGTGCCAGCCTTCTATATTCTTCTCTGTTCCTATATCGGATATAATCCTATGCAGACCTGTATATGTAGGTACACATAGCTGCATGTTCAGGGAGTGGGGAGGAGAGCTGGTCAATGTTTTCAAAAAATGGAATCTTCTAGACTACATTTTTTCATTTTGCTTCTCTCTCTCTGCAATGCCTTATGGGAATCCCTCCAAAATGTCCGATAGCTCTAATTTTATTTATTTATTTATTTGTTTGTTTGTTTGTTTATTTAGTGGCTTGTGGGATCTTAGTTCCCCTACCAGAGATTGAACCCCGGCCACAGCAGTGAAAGCGCTGAGTCCTAACCACTGAACTGCCAGGGGATTCCCTGACGGCTCTAATTTTAAAATGGGAATGATAGGAGGGTGGTTGTGATGATTAAATGAGATGTGTGTGCAAAGAACTCAACGAAATTCCAGGCACAGAGCAGAGCTGCCACGCCCCAGATATTTGTATCCCCCACTCCATCTTCCCCTTAGGCGCTGGGGCAGGGAGGAGGGGCAGAAGCTACATTAAGCTTAGGCCCTGCCCATAAGGAACTCCTAACGGAGAGGAGGAGAAAAGGGAAGCTCTGAGCAGGTGACCTCACTTCCAGTAGGATGTGATCGGGCCAAATGGGAGGTGTCGGTCGTTATGCACTGTTGGCTGAACTCCTGCTGTGCCAGGCCTGGGAGGATGAGACAGAGGTTACAAAATCTCAATCCTCCGTCAAGTCGGGAGCTGAGACAAATCTGTGAGACCCCCAGACAATTTGGCACTGGTCATGTCTTGGGCACAGTTGAATGCAGACCACAGTGATGAGCAGAGCTGGGGACTCAGGGCAAGAGATCAGAGCCAGGGCAGGTATGTGACTTCAGTCCTGTCGCTTAGGTTCCCCACTCACAGAGGGAGGGGCTTGGCGCTGCTGATCCAGGCCTTGAGGTGCAACAAGTCCGTGAGTGAACACAGGCTTCGGCCAGGAGGGCTCCCCACAGGAGTGCAGCGCCACGTGGGCTCCCAGGGCTGATGAAAGAGACCCAGAAACAAGATGGATGCCTCTGCCTTTGTCCTTCTGTCCCTGACTTGTACCCTTGATGTTTGAGTTCCTCAGCCCTGGACCAGAGAGAAGCTGGCGAGGACGAGCCCAGAGAGCATCACTGCCTACGAGCTCTGCACCTTCCTGCTTCCAGTTTTCAGACGAGTTTTCAACCCTCTTGGGAGAAAGTGATTTTTGTTATCTCGATCCTCTGACTTCATCGATAGTTTATCTTTCTTTTCCAAATTCCTTGGGCCAACTTTGGTCACACCACACGCACTTGGCACGTGTTTGGTGTCTGGAAACCTCCCTCTAGGTGTTTCTTGAGGGTGGTGAGAGGAGGCAGCGGAGGCCGTGGTCCTGCGAGCAGACTGTCCAGGCCTGGGTGGTGAGGTCGCGATGTCCACCAAGGTGCCCATCTATCTGAAGCGCGGCAGCCGCAAAGGCAAGAAGGAGAAGCTGCGGGACCTGCTGTCCTCAGACATGATCAGCCCACCACTGGGGGACTTCCGCCACACCATTCACATCGGCAGTGGTGGTGGCAGTGACATGTTCGGTGACATCTCCTTCCTGCAAGGCAAGTTCCACCTCCTGCCGGGGACGGCAGTCGAGGAGGCCGAGGAGGATGGTGGCTTTGAGCTGCCCTTCCAATTCACGCGCACGGCCACCCTGTGCGGGCGGGAGCTCCCCGACGGGCCGTCCCCTCTGCTCAAGAACGCCATCTCCCTCCCGGTCATCGGCGGGCCCCAGGCACTCACCTTGCCTGCCGCCCAGGCCCCACCCAAACCCCCTCGCCTGCACCTGGAGAGCCCTCAGCCTTCCCCACAGCCCTCCCCGCAGGAGGCAGGGAGTATGGACGTCTGGCGGATTCCAGAGGCTGCCTCGACCCACAGTGGGCTGAGCTCCGAGTCTGGGGCTGAGGAGCCCTTCCTGTCCCACGCCAGCTCCCTGCTCTCCCTGCACGTAGACCTGGGGCCTTCCATCCTGGACGACGTTCTCCAGATCATGGACCAGGACCTGGGCCACCTGCAGATCCCCACATAGGACCCAAGAATGGCCAGGCTGGGGTGAATGCCAGAGACAGTTGGTGGACACGGCCCTGATCTAGAAGTCGGGGTCCCAAGGTCCCACCTGCGTGGTTGCTGGCCAGTGATTTCTCACTTTGAGCCTTTGTTTCCCCTCCCTCCCACCCTCTCCCCGTGGACAGAGTGGCCTCTTTGCTTTCCCCTAAGCCCCACGAGGATATGTGTAGACGTCAGCCCAAAGTGCCCTGTGCCTCCTGGGCCACCCAGACCCCCACCGCCAACTGCTCCTCAGACCCCTTGGACTGAGGCTCTGCTGAAATGGAATCTGCTTTTCACCTCCCTCTGCCTCAGCCCCATCAGCGCCCTGCTGGGGGGCGGAGGGTGAGGGAAGACGTGGGGCACAGCCAGCTGGGTCTTTGGCTCTGTGTCCTTAACTGGGAATATGGCATCAGTGACCGATGTCCCTCCGCCCCACCCCTCCTACATGACCAGGGGATTCTGGTTGCAATAAAACTTGCTGCTGCTGGTACTTGTGTTCGCCGTACCCTGCCCCCAGGCTCCTCTTGAAGTCAGGCCAGGCTCCGGGAGCTGTGGGCTGACCCTGGGGGAGACCCCAGCCCCAGAGGGCCTTGAACAGGGCGGGGCCTGCCTTCTGGAAGACGGTACCCCATTCCTAGCCCATAGTGAGAATGAAGCAGGAACGAACCAAGTGCCAATTGGGGATATTCTGTCATCAATTCGGGTGTTTGACAAGAGGCGGCCAAGCACCGGAGTAGGCCAGGAGCTGGCCCCGGGGGCTGGGGTTTGTCAGGGAGGCCCAAGAGGCAAGGAATAACCACAGGCCTGGTGCAGTGGGACCAACAGCTTCTCGGGCGCCAGAGGACTGAGGGAGCACACGGGAGGGCAGGCTGGGCCTGGGGCTGGGAGGGATCAGCCTTGCTCGTCAGCAGACCCATCTCATCAGCGCAGCCGACTGAGCACCTGCAGTGCATCAGACATGCTCCAAGTCTAGTGGGGGGAAGGAATTCAAATCTGTAAGCAAGTAAATTTCCAATAGTGTTGAACACTATGAAGAAAACACCAAGATCGGTAATGTCTGGGGCAAGGGTGCGGTGGTGTCGTGTTTCTGAGCCAAACCTGAGGGCTGACGGACTCATGCTCATGCATAAGCAAAGGCACTGAGGCACCAGAGTGAGTGACAGAGAGGATCTGACACGTGGCAAAAAGAGCAAAGGTCTCTGAGTCCAACCTAGCCTTGTGAGGCTCAGTTTCCCCATCTCTAAAATGCAGTCGGTGATACCTACATAACAACCTTGCAGGGTTGTTAAGCAAGTCAGGGATAACGTTTATTAGCGTGCACATGGAAGGTATTCAAACATGGTTATGGTGTGAGACATAAAGGAACCCGGGGCTCGGGAAAGGCAGGACCGTGAAGCTGGAAAACTGGGTCGGAGTCGGCTTAGAACAGTTCTCCTTGCAAGGCTGAAGCTGAGGCCATGCGAGCTGCCGAAAGAGTTTAAGCAGGAGAGACGGGGGGTCAGACCCAGGTTTTAGAAGGGTCACCAGCCAGGCCGAGTGGGGAGACGGACCAAAGATCAAAGAGGAAGAAGCCGTTGCAGGAAGAGGGCTGGCTCCTCGTGGGGACAGTGAGGAGGGAGAGGAGGGGAAGGTGCTGGCGTGGGGCTTGGTGTCTGACTGGTACAGACCACGTGGGCAGCTGGAGGCCAATGCCGGCCTCGGTGACCCCTCTTCCATTCTCTGCTGGTTCTTTTCCATCCTTCTGACCCTACAAATCTCAGACTCCCACCTCACCCCCAGCCTTTTCTACCTCTAGGCAGAGATTTCATATCAGAGGCCGAGACAGAATTAGACCAGGAGGCATTTTTCTTGACTACACTGATTTTTTTTTAAAAAGGTGATGCCTTTTTTTTTATTCTGGTAATACATATATAACAAGAAATTTACCATTTTAACCTTTTTTAAAATTTATTTATTTTTGGCTGTGTTGGGTCTCTGTTGCTGCATGCAGGCTTTCTCTAGTTGCGGTGAGCGGGGGCTACTCCTCATTGCGGTGCGCGGGCTTCTCATTGCCGTGGCTTCTCTTGTTGCATAGCACGGGCTCTAGAGCGCACGGGCTTAGTTGCTCCACAGCAGGTGGGATCTTCCCGGATCAGGGCTCGAACCCATGTCCCCTGCATTGGCAGGCGGGTTCTTAACCACTGCGCCACCAGGCAAGCCCTCATTTCAGCCATTTTTGGTTTTGTTTTTGTTTTTGCGGTACGCGGGCCTCTCACTGTTGTGGCCTCTCCCGTTGCGGAGCACAGGCTCCGGACGCGCAGGCTCAGCGGCCATGGCTCACGGGCCCAGCCACTCCGCGGCATGTGGGATCTTCCCGGACCGGGGCACGAACCCGTGTCCCCTGCATCGGCAGGCAGACTCTCAACCACTGCGCCACCAGGGAAGCCCCATTTCAACCATTTTTAAGCATATGGTTCAGTGGCATTAAGTACATTCACATTATTCTGCAACCATCACCACCATCCATTTCCAGAACTTTTTTCATCTTCCCGAAGTGAAATTCTGTACCCATTAAACACTAACTCCACATTTCCCCACACCCCCTGCCCCGGCCCCTGGCAGCCACCCTTCTACTTTATGTGTCTATGAATTTGACTACTCTAGGGACCTAATACAAGTGGAATCATACGGTATTTAGTTTGGGGGTTTGTTTTATTCTTTTGGCCGAGCCTCACAGCTTATGGGATCTTAGTTTCCAGACCAGGAATTGAACCAGGGCAGTGAAAGCACCGAGTCCTGACCACTGGACCACCAGGGAATTCCCTGTTTGTCTTTTTGTGACTGCCTTATTTCACTTAGCATGACGTCTTCAAGGTTTATCCGTGCTGTAGCATGTGTTGAAATTTCATTCTTTTTAAAAGCTGAGGACTTCCCTGGTGGCACAGTGGTTAAGCATCCACCTGCCAATGCAGGGGACATGGGTTTGATCCCTAGTCGAAGATCCCACATGCTGTGGAGCAACTAAGCCCGTGCACCACAACTACTGAGCCTGTGTTCTAGAGCCCGAAAGCCACAACTACTGAAGCCCACGCGCCTAGAGCCTGTGCTCCGCAACAAGAGAAGCCACCGCAATGAGAAGCCCACGCACCACAGCGAAGAGTAGCCCCCGCTCACCACACCTACAGAAAGCCCGCGTGCAGCAACAAAGACCCAACGCAGCCAAAAATAAATAAATAAATATTTTTTAAAAAGTTGAATAATATTCCATTGTCTGTATATTCCACATTTTGTTTATCCATCCATCCATCAATGGATACCTGGGTTGCTTCTGTCTTTGGCAATTGTGAACAATGCTGCTCTGAACGTGGGTGTACCCATATCTGTTTGAGTCCCTGCTTTCATTTCTTTTGGGTGTGTACACTGAAGTGGGATTGCTGGATCACATGATCATTCTATATTTAATTTCTTAAGGAATTGCCATTTTCCATAGGAGCTGCACCATTTTACGTTCCCACCAAACTTTTTGTTTTTAATCTGAAATTTTTGCCATCATTTACAGAATAGGAGATGTACTATCTGTAGTGGGATTTGAACCCACTGTGAGACCCCAAAGCCTGTACTCAACTGCAACCCTCTCCCCCAACAGGGGTTCAGTTTCAGACCCTGGTAAAGTGTGAAGGCAAAGGGTGGGGAGCTGAAGGCCAGCACCATCTTACCTGCAGGTTCCCCCTCAGTGCTTGAGTGGCTTGTCCCCATCTTCCCAGAAGGGGAAGACAAGAAAAAGGACACCTTCCTTATAGCTTCACCCAGCTGGAAGAAGGCACCTCAGCTTGGACCTGAGGTGAGGACAGAGTGGCCATGAAAGAGGGCCATTCTTGTCCCAGTTCCCCTGGCAGTGCTTACCCCACCTACCTTGCATCAGGCATCAGACCAAGGACCCTGGGAAACCACTCAGGGTTGCCATGTATGGGTGGAGAAAGGGGACTAGATGGCGAAACTGAAGCATCAGACTAGACTTGGGATACCTGCTTCACCAAGGTAGCCAGAGGCGGAGTGAAGGACTTTCCCTCTTCAACTTGGATAGTGCTATACATATACTACAGATACCACTTCCCACAAATAGGAGGACAAGTTGTCGTTGGACAGCCAAAAAAATGACAAATATGCCACGGGAATTCCCTGGTGGTCCAGTGGTTAGGACTCTGCGCTTTCACTGCTGTGGGCCCAGGTTCAATCCCTGGTCAGAGAGCTAAGATCCCGCAAGCCTCACGGCACAGCCAAAAATAAAAGACAAATATCCCTACAGTCCACTGTTTTAGATGGCCAATGTCCACGCATGTCCTTATTCTAGTATTTACTCTTAAAAATATCATAGGTAGGGCTTCCATGGTGGCGCAGTGGTTGAGAGTCCGCCTGCCGATGCAAGGGACGCGGGTTTGTGCCCGGGTCCGGGAGGATCCCGCGTGCCGCGGAGCGGCTGGGCCCGTGAGCCATGGCCGCTGGGCCTGTGCATCCGGGGCCTGTGCTCTGCAACAGGAGAGGCCACAACAGTGAGAGGCCCGTGTATTGTAAAAAAAATATATATATATATATATCATAGGTATTATTTTATATTATATATATATGTATATATATATCATCCCTGGTATAATACATCTATGCCTCTTTCTGTCCAAAATACATTCACTCATTTCCCAAAGGGAGACAACTTACAATCTTGTCAATGATCACATCCACTTCCAAGTCCAGTATTTCGAGATGATGTCCATTCCCCCTGCAACTCCTTTACCAGCCCATCTCAGTATTTTGCAAACTACAAACTACACTGTAAAGTTAATTACCACCAATATACCCTATACACAAGACTGGAGAGAAAGAGAGAAGAATGGGAGAATTAAAATACATAAAAAATACACTGGACACAGCAAGAAAAGAAATATATGTAGACTTTTCTACAACAAAGCTTTGTCTGGTGTGAATAACCTCCCTTCTTCACTACCCAGTTCTTGATACCTTTGCCTTCAACCTGCATCTTGCCTGTTCAGGGTTCTTTACCAGGTGACATGTCCTAAATCTTTTTTTTTAAAAGAATTTGAGTTCTTGGAGGATCTCCCTGTATAGACACTTCCCCGAAACTTTTTATTTTGGAGCATTTCCAACCCACAGAAATATTAGAAGGATAGTACAGTGTACCCCCATACACCTTCACCTAGATCTGCCAGTTATTACCATTTTGCCTCATTTGCTCTATCTCTTTAATATAAAAACTTTCTTCCTGACCTTCTGAACGTAAGTTGCAGACGTCATGACACTTCAGTATTTATTCCCATTGTCTTTCTTTAGCTTGCTTGGGCCTTATTTGGCTTCTGCAACGTGTGAATTCGTGTATTTCATCATTTTTGGAAAATTATTCATCACTTTCTCTTTAAATATTGCCTCTACCCCCTTTCTTTCTCCTTACCCTCTGGGACTCCAATTAAACGCATCTTAGATCTCTCTATATATCCTCTATGTTTCTAGTCTAATTCTGTATTTTCTTTTCTTTTGTCTTCCATGCTGTATTAAGGACAAGACAATGTCTTCCTATGTACCCTGTAGTTCACTCATTCTCTCTTCAGCAGTGCCTATTTGCTTTTTCACCAATTTATTGTGTTCTTAATTTTGGTGTTGGTATTTTTCAGTTGGATGAGTTCTATGTGGTTCTTTAAAAATTCTGTTGTGACACTTCTTAATAGAAATTTGTTGCCTGCAGATATTTTTACACTTGTCTTTATCTTCTTTAAACACAATAAGAAGTGTTATGTTATGGTCGGTATCAGATAATTCCAGCATCTTAAATCTGTATGGGTCAATCTGTGCTTTATATTGTTTGCAGTCAGTTTTTTCTTTCTTTCTTAATTTTATTTATTTTTAGCTGTGTTGGGTCTTCGTTGCTGCGTGCAGGCTTTCTCTAGTTGCTGTGAACAGGGGCTACTCTTTGTTGCGGTGCATGGGCTTCTCATTGTGGTGACTTCTCTTGTTGCAGAGCCCGGGCTCTAGAGCGCAGGCTCAGTAGCTGTGGCACATGGGTTTAGTTGCTCCGCCGCATGTGGGATCTTCCCGGACTGGGGTTCAAACCCGTGTCCCTTGCGTTGGCAGGCAGATTCTTAACCACTGCACTATCAGGGAAGCCCTGCAGTCAGTTCTTGTGCAAGGTTTCTTGTTTCTTTGTGTGCCTGATTATCTTTGACTAAGAGCTGGATATTGTATCTGAAAAAGTATTTTTAGAAATAATTTGAGGCCTTGGATGACAGTACATTCTTTCAGAAAGGATATTGCTTGGTCCCAAATATGCTTCTTTCTGCTAGGTGACTAGGGGAATTATAAGGATGGGTCCACTTAATCCAAGTTCAAGGCTTGAGCTTCCCTGGACCACCTGGATAATATGATTCTGGACTACTAGTCCACAGAAGTTAGGATCCCATCTTAAAGTGGGCATGTATTGGTAGTAGGGTATCTGACTTCTACCTTGGGCAGGCTCTGGGTTTTGATTTTGACCTTCCCCACCAAAGACCACCAAACAACAGCTTAGCTTCACAGTTATATCTTCCAGATCAGTAAATGTCCCCAGGACAAAAATTGCCTTGAATTCTGGGCTTACAGCTCTGGGCTTCAACCTCTTAAATGTTAGCTCAGGAATTCGTCACTATACTACTAGCTTGTCAATGCTTTTAAGTTTTTTTTCACTTCCTCTGTTTTTTTAGTTTGTATTCAGTGGGAAGGTTGGAATTAAATACCAAATCAGGTGGGCTTCCCTGGTGGTGCAGTGGTTAAGAATCCGCCTGCCAATGCGGGGACACAGGTTTGAGCCCTGGTCTGGGAAGATCCCACATGCTGCAGAGCAACTAAGTCCATGAACGACAGCTACTGAGGCTGTGCTCTACAGCCCCCGAGCCACAACTACTGAGCCCGTGAGCCACAACTACTGTAGCCCACGTGCCTAGAGCCCGCACACCGCAACGAAGAGTAGTCCCCGCTCTCTGCAACTAGAGAAAGCCCACACGCAGCAACGAAGACCCAACGCAGCCAAAACTAAAGAGAGAAAGAAAATAATTTTTTTTTTTTTTTTGCGGTCCGCGGGCCTCTCACTGTTGTGGCCTCTCTCGTTGCGGAGCACAGGCTCCGGACGCGCAGGCCCAGAGGCCATGGCTCACGGGCCCAGCCGCTCCGCGGCATGTGGGATCCTCCTGGACTGGGGCACGAACCTGTGTCCCCTGCATTAGCAAGCAGACTCTCAACCACTCTGCCACCAGGGAAGCCCCAGAAAATAATTTTTTGAAAACTACCCAATCAGGAGCCTGTCTCCCTGACTGTAATTTTTTTTTTTTTGGTCTCGCAGCTTGCGGGATCCTCGTTCCCCCACCAGGGATCGAACCCGGGCCCTCACAGTGAAAGCGCCGAGTCCTAACCACTGGATCGTCAGAGTATTCCCATCACTGAACATAATATTGAGCAGATCCCCTGGGTTTTGTTTATATTTCTCCCTGCCCCCACTGGGTAACAGCAATCCTATTTACCCTAGAGAATTAAAATCAGTCACCCCAGCCAACAATGGTACCCACTTTTTACTTTGCCCAGTGGCAGGTGGAACTCAAAATAGCCCACTGGCAGTCTCAGATCCTAATTTAGAGAAAACATTTTTGTGCCCCCTGGTGGAAGCATTCCTTCATTGGGTCCTAAAGGCTGTAGATCAGCCAGAGCTCTGAGCGACAGAAACAGAAAACAAACATTTTGCAAAAGAGTCATTAGTTGAGCTTGCAAGAGGCTGCACCCCGACTTCCACTGCTTGGTTCCTGTCTGTAAGAGTAACACTATATATATATATCGGTCACTGGTTCAGAGCATAGGGAGTATCTGTTATTCAGTGATGGAGTATTTCTTAAAAGAATCCTAAAAGAATCAAAACCCATTGGTGCTGCGCTCATAAACTGCCTTTTCAATAATAGAGAACTAGCCTACTTACCATTTCTAATATTTTTTATTTAAAAATTTTTATTGAGACATACCTACAGAGAAGTGCACAAATCTTGTGTAGGTCAATGAATTTTTACAAAGTGAATAAACCTGTGTAACCCAGATGAAGAAAAGGAACATTACTAGCCACCTAGTGCCCCCCACTCCTTGTTATTATCTTCCACAGGGAACCACTTTCCTGAATTCTATCCCCATAGGTTAGTGTGTCTGTTTACATAACTTGATATAAATGGAATCATACGATATGTCCTCTTTCAAAATTGGTTTCTTTTATTCAAATATTAAGTTTTTTGAGATTCATTCGTGTTGTTGTGTAGCAATAGTTTGTTCTTTTCAATGTTGTTTAATCCACTCTAGCACTGTGGGCATTTGGGATGCTCCAGTTTGAGGCTATTACAATTAATGCTGCTGTGAGCATTCTCATACAGGCTTTCCCATATATGTATCCACGGACAGAATTGCTCAGTCATGGGGTATGTGTGCGCTCAGCTTCAGGGCTCGCACACTGTCTTAGACAGTTCAGGCTGCTGTAACAAAGTACCACAGACAACAGACATTTACTTCTCAGTTCTGGAGGCTGGGAAGTCCAAGATCAAGGTGCCAGCAGATTTGATTCCTGGTGGAAGTCCACTTCCTGGTTTGTAGACGTCTGCCTTCTTGCTGTGTCCTTACATGGCCTTTCCTCATGGAGAGAGATATTTCTGGATTCCTTTTCTAATTAGGGCACTAATCGCATCATGAGGGCCCCACCCTCAGACCTCCTCTAAATCTAATAACCTCCCAAAGACCCCACCTCCAAATACTATCACACTGGGGGTAGGGCTTTAATATATGCATTTGGGGGTCACAAACATTCAGGCTGTAATGCATACTTTTGACTCCTGCTTTGGAGTCACCTGTGATACCCACAATCATTTGGGGGTACAAGAGTGCACCAGGATTGTTGCTGGGTGTCCTTCCAAGCCGCTGATGACTATTCTGCAAGTTTGTGCAAGGTAGGCAATGAAAATACCTCTCAACTCTCATCTGCCAAACGTGATTTTAAGGCACAGTGATGGTAAGATGTGTCCTGATTCTGAAATATTAAAATGGGGGTGGGGCGGGGAATAGGTGCATCTTAGAATTGCTGAAATAAGATATATTACCAGGACCAAAGACCAAGCCCTGGGGGCTCTGACAGTTACAGGTGGAAGAGAGGATGGAGAGCCAGCAAAAGAGGCTGAAGGTGAGCCTCTGTGATAGGATAGGATAGCCTCTTTGTGAAGGTGTGCCAGTGTGATAGGGGGACAGCCAGAAGAGTGCATGTCTGAGAGACCTGGAGAAGAGTTTGAAAAAGAAGGGAATGGTCAGCGGTGTCATGGGGGTTGATAGGCTGATAAGGACAGAGAGGAAATCTCTAAATCTGTTGAAATGGAGGTCGTGGTGTCTTTGTTAGAAGATGTTTCAATGAACTGGGGGAACAAAATCCCCATTAAACTGGGCAGAAAGAGACTTGGAAATAAGTCAACAGAGATATGGAGTATAAACAGGATATGTGTTTTTATAGGGTGAAAAGAAATGGGGTGACAAAAGCAGAATGGGCTTAAGGAAGGGCTCTGATTTTTTTCAAAGTCGTATTTGTAGATGAATTTGCGTGATTCAATAGTGAAGGAGAAATGAATGGTACAGAAGATAGTTGCAGGAGGGAAGTTCTTCATGGAGGTTACGAGCTTGGGAGTAGGAAGCAAGGGAGAAGAGGCGGGCATCAATTAAGTTGGTGGCTTGATATGGTGGCAGGAAGGTGGGGGAACTTCTGTCAGACCCCCAATATTCAGGTCAAAGATCTGCCAGGTTCTGGGAGTTAAATTCGCCCTCCCTAAAATGGGCACATGTTTGGCAGCCCAAGTGGACTGTTCACTCCTCTTACCTTCGAGTACCCACCAACCCCTGGCCTGTAAGTGAGGGTAAAGGGTTAACCACGAGGTTAAAGAAAGGTCGGCGAGGTAGCAGGACGCATGAACTCTATCTAGGCCACCTCTGAGCCTGCCAGTTCTCACCAACCTCTCACCTTCTCATCCAGACCCTCCCTCTCTCCTCCCACTCCACCAGGTGGAAGAGGGAGAACTGGAGCCGGAGTCTCGGGACGCGCGCCCGTCCCCGTCGCGCCTGCGCATTCGTCCCTCGTCTCTCTGGCCCGGGAGAACCTGCAAGTGGCTCGTTCTCCGTCGCTCGCTCTCGGGCGCGCGCGCCCGGGCAGCGCCTGCGCAGAAGGACGAGGAAACTGGTTCCCCGTGCGGCCCCAGCGCCTGCGCGCTGCGGGCTCCGGGCCTCCAGGCCTGAGGGAGAGGAGCCGGGAAGATGGCGGCTGTGGTGGAAAATGTAGTGAAGCTGTGAGTGGCCGTTTCGATCTCTCCTAGGCCGGGAGGTCTTGTAAGGGACCTGGGAGCAGGGGGCGGTATGGGAAGGGACGAGGCGGAGAGAAGGACGTGCCCGGGAAGGCATTATTGCGACTCCTAGTGGGGAGGGCAACAGGAGACTCCAGAGAAGACGTTGCGCTTCTTTGGAAACTTGTGGAGGCCCTAAGGGTGGCCCACGGGAGCCCCTAACGGGCAGCCTTCCTGTGGGGCTATGCGGTCTGGGCGCTGCCTTCATGCTGAGGGGTTCCAGAGTATGGCGCCCTTGTTGCGTACGAGAGACGGTCCCGGGTTCGCTCCCGAGACGCCTCAGTCCGGGGGAGCCGGGCAGAGGGCGGACCCGGGAGTGGCCCGGCCGCCGACCCCTTCTCATCGGCTGCACGCAACCGGCCCAGGAGGAGCAGGCTCGGCAGCCCTGGCGCTGTTAAGCACTCTGGGCTGTTTTATTCTAAACAGCCCCGTGATGTTCCGGGTGGCGGAGGGGCGGCGGGTGGTCCTTGAGTATCAGGTACCCGAGACCAAAAATATTCTTGGGAAGAATTTGTTGAGGAGCAGATACAGAGGGAAAGAACTTCAGGGAATAGGGCCTTTGCGCCGCCCAATCCCAGCCATCCAAAAGCGGGCATTGGACGGACGCGGTCCAGGCCGCCTTGCCGCCCAGAGGGGCATCTAGGCCGGCCGTCTTTGCTCTGCAATACTCTTGGGCTAGGCAGATTTCGAGCAAGGTTAAAGTTAATGGTTGTTGGGTAGATGGAGAATGGCCTGTTAGCTGTGAGTTAAAGATGCCTTGGGACTTGATGTAACCCAGCCTCCTCCCTGCAGAAGAATCTGAATGAATTTTGCAATGAGTTCATGCCCCCCGTGGGCGAATACAGCAAGCTCCTTTGATGGGTAAGTTTGGCTGGCTGCAGAGGTAGGAAAATTGAGAGCTGTCTGGGTGTCTAGTTTTGGATTTTGACTGAATGACAAGGTAAAGGTTTGGGAACTCTTCTAAAGGACTCACAGCTTCTCATCTGTCTTTGTGGTGGGCTGAGCCCCACTCTTCCCAAGAGCCCTTTTTAAGGGTACATTTGCTTCTCTCCCTCCCCCTGCCTGGAGCCTTTTCTTTGAGAATGCTTTCCCACTTCCATTAAGCTAAGTGCCTTCTCCTTCTCCTCTTGTGGGTTGTTTTTTTTTTTAACTTGCTTTCAGCTCCATCCTGCTGCCTCTTTCAGCCACCCCTCCTCCCAATGCTATTATCTTTCTCTCTGATCTGCCCACTCCAGTTTCCCCAGCTCTCTCTTCAAGCTGACATTTCCCTCAATTTACGAATGATGCTGTTGATCCTTATATAGTTATCCTTCCTGACTCACATGTTCTTTCTTTGTTTCCCTACATTTCTCTTTGTTGACTCCCCCTGTCCCATTGTAAGGGGAGGTTTTACACAGGTTTCATGCTTCTCGAAAAAGAATCAAAGCTTCTACCTTGGAAACCTTACTGTACTGGGGGAATGTCAAACTAGCCTAGATTTAAGAGTTATACGTAATGAGATTCTATATGTTGGAAGATCTTCATCTGGGAAATAGGGGTAGCAACCCTTCTGTGTGATGTTAGAAATGAGGGTTTGGCCATTTAAGTAGAGCATGACTTCTTATTTCTCTTTAAAGAACTGTAGAGATCATGAGGGTCACCAGCCACTGGTTCCTGAATACCAGTAATGAGAAACCAACTTTCTCCTCCTCAGTTCTAGCTGTAGAGAGCTGTGGACCACAGTTAATACATTTCCCTACAGAACTTGCCCTTTAAGAAGGGACTTGCCGGCTTCCTGTACCATATTCTCATCCTGGAAAGAGGTGCTTTTCTGGCGCTTCTCTTGACCATGGTGTGCCTAGTCTTCTGACAGCTGAGGCTATACATCGAGGTCAGGACTACTAGCTCATCTTTTCTGACTTGCATCTTGTTCTGGGAGAAGAATTTCCCTGTTTATAAATTTTCTGTCCCTCCCAAATGTGGTGTCAGAATTGAAACGATCTTTAAGGGGTCTTACTAGGGCAAAATAATGGTATAAAATAGCTATGGTTGCTGACTGGTTTTGAAGTCCTCTGAGTTAGGTAACGAGATCTGGAGAATGACGTTACCTTGAAATTTCTTGAAATAGGAGCCTTAGATTCTTAAGAGATCTCTCTCATTCTCTCTTGCTCTGTCCTCGTCAGATCCTCTCTTCCTCCAACTGGTGTTTCATTCTCAGCTCTCTTACTCACGAGACAGTTTGCCCCACCTTCCGAAATCCCACTTAACTCACAAGAGCTCTGACAGAACATCTCTCATGCATCCCCCCCCCAGCTGTTTCCAGCTTCCTTGTTCTGACTTTGCAGCTCTCAGCCTGTCTAGCCCTTCCTTCCATTTGACTCACAGTGTCAGTGTCAATTCCCATCAGTGGAAACAAAGGAGCTGCTGCACTCAGCCTTGTTTATCCAGTTTTCCTCTGTTTAGTGAGGACATGGCTGCCTCCTAAAGGCGAGCAAATATGAACCTGTTCCCTTCGCTCTACTCTCCAATACAGGATTCATGCCTACCTCAAATTACAGTCATTACGGCGCGTTGAATCAAGCCAGGCTGTCTTGTGGTGTCACAAGATGTGTGTGCAGTGCGTGTCTTTTTCAGCTGCTGGGAATGTGCTAAGCTGTGCCTAAGTGGTCTATTGTGGCTGCCCAGTGAAAGCCCCCCTCAGATTCCAGAGAAGGGTTTGTTGCTGTAGCTTGAGTTATGGACATAAACAACAGAAGACCTCGGTTCAGCTTCTTTTGCTAGGAGTCTCCCTCTTGTAGAATATGTCAGAGCTTATCTAGTTCAGCCTCCCCAATCAATAGCATAGGAACCTGAGGTCCATGTAGGTTGATTAAATGTCCACATTTATGTGGTGACTTGCAGCCAAGCCAGGTCTTTTTACTCCTTAGTCAAGCTGCTTCAGACACCATCGTGGGTACTGAGGATATTGTGGGAAAGAAATCATCTCTGCCCTCATTTTGTTTATTTTGAGATTGATTGGATATATAAATGTGAATATAGTTAAAGTTCCCATACTAAAGTACTTGTTAAACCCTGAAGCATGAGAACAAGATTGGTTCTATATACATGCTTCTTAATTTATTTACTTTTATTTTTGGCTGCATTGGATCTTCGTTGCTGTGCGTGGGCTTTCTCTAGTTGTGGTGAGCCGGGGCTACTCTTTGTTGCAGTGTGCAGGCTTCTCATTGCGGTGGCTTCTCTTGTTGCAGAGCACGGGCTCTAGGCACGCGGGCTTCAGTAGTTGTGGCTCGCGGGCTCTAGAGCGCAGGCTTAGTAGTTGTGGCGCACAGGCTTAGTTGCTCTGCGGCATGTGGGATCTTCCCGGACCAGGGATCAAACCTGTGTCCCCTGCATTGGCCGGTGGATTCTTAACCACTGCACCACCAGGGAAGCCCATACATGCTTCTTAGAACCAGATAACTCCTGGCACTGTGCAGTTTTGCAGCTTTTTAAAGCACTTTAAAAAATCAGATTTCAAATTGAATCTTCTGAGTCCAAGAAGTTTCTTTCCTCAAAAATTTGATGGTGTGAGAATGGAGAAGGGCCTAGGATAGGCCTTTGAGCAAACAGGTTTTGTGTCAGTGTAATGGTACTCAGTGGAAAGTAGGCTCCGAGAGTGTTCAAGTATTTTCTGATGTTTTCCATTTATTGTAAAATTAGTATATAGAATTAGTTGGCTAAACACCTAGTTTAAAGTTCAGAAGGTATAAAATGGCACATAGGAGAAAGTCCCCTAGTCACCTGGTTTTTCTCCTTGGAGGCCTACAGTTTCTTTTCCACCAATTGGCTACATAAATGGTGGCATCCTGTAGCACTGCTCAGCCCTGTACCTTTTTTTTTCTAGTTATCTTGGAGATTGTTTAATGTTAGTACACGAAGAGTTTCCTTCTTTTTTTTTTTTTTTATGGCCAAGTAGAATTTCATCGTATAGATAGTTTGTATAGATAGAGGTAGTATAGAGTTTGCTAAATATAGTTTCATAAGTCTCCCAGACCTTTTTGAATTCTTTTCTCATTTGTAAAAAGGAGCTAACCTCTGCTTCTCAGAACCCTGAGGGTTAAGAGAAATAGCATCTTGGCTAGCACAGGGTTATACTCTTGAGAGGCACGGAATGAACATTATTTTCTTCCCCTCTTTGTGGGTTAGACTAAGGTCCGATTAGACACAAGATGAAATCCTGTGTTCCTGACGGTAATTTATTTGTAAAGTACCTTTCCTCATAATGACTTAGTGAGGGGGCTTGGTGTCCCATGAGGCAGAAATGGTAGCAAATAAAAGCAGAGTGACACTCTCCAAGTCCCTTGAGCCTTCTAGAGAAGCAGATGGCCAGTGAAAGGGATAGCTCAGCACCAGCCCAACACACACACACACACCTGATCTTTGTCTTTCCTGCAGCCTTGGGGAGCAGTATTACAAAGATGCAATGGAGCAGTGCCACAATTACAACGCCCGCCTCTGTGCTGAGCGCAGCGTGCGCCTGCCTTTCTTGGACTCACAGACCGGAGTAGCACAGAGCAACTGTTATATCTGGATGGAAAAGCGACACCGGGGTCCAGGTGAGGGTCCACTCAGGAGCACAAGGAGGAAGAAGCTTCCTCATCTTAGGTGGTGAGCCAGCTGAAAGGGTTTTCCTTACTGCTTTCCTCCCGTGGAGATTATAGTCTTCCCATGATTAGAAGCCCAGAGAGGATGAAGCATCTTTGTTTTCTGCAGGCTGCACTGCTGAAGCTCTTGTTGGGCTTCTGGAGAGCTATGTGTTAGCCAAGGCCTCTGAGCTGACATCTGTTTCTCTTATCCGCACCCCGTCCCCAGGCCCTCACTGTCCGTATTCCTCCCTTGCTCTAGAACTCAGTCAGGGCCTACTCATGCAGAAAGTGTTTGGTATTATTTTCTAGGGTTAGGTCTTGACTTCACTCTCTTTTTCCCTTCCACAGGATTGGCCTCTGGGCAGCTGTACTCCTACCCTGCCCGGCGCTGGCGGAAAAAGCGGCGAGCCCACCCTCCTGAGGATCCAAGACTTTCTTTCCCAACTATTAAACCAGGTAAAGCACACTCCTCCCTGAGCAGGGGCATAGCCTGCTGTGTAGTAGGAGGCCTGCCAATCACCTGTTACGTACCAGGCCCAATGCTAGATCCTAAAGATACTAAAATGAATGAGATGTGATTCCTTCTGTAAAGAACTCAGTCGAATAGAAGAGACAGGTAAACAGATAAGTTATGGTGCCAAGTGAACCACGGTGTCTTGGTTCCTGGGCAGCCAGAGACCAGAAGACAGTGACTGGCTAGTGGCTGATCGAGCACTGTATACACCTGGAGAGGTCTGCTTTCAGCCCTTCTGAGCCTCGCCTCCTCCTGGCCTTGCCTGCAGACACAGACCAGACCCTGAAGAAGGAGGGGCTGATCTCTCAGGACGGCAGTAGTTTAGAGGCTCTGTTGCGCACCGACCCGCTGGAGAAGCGAGGCGCCCCGGATCCCCGAGTTGATGATGACAGCCTGGGCGAGTTTCCTGTGACGAACAGTCGAGCACGGAAGGTACAAGATTAACACTGTGGTTAAGGGAACTTTGATGGAAATCAGTCTCCTCTTCATCAGAGGCCACCCAGTAATCAGAATAGAAGTAGAAGCTGAGGGGCTGGAGGCAGCCACCTGGAGTTCTGTTCTGCTCCATTCCGTAATGAGAACTTCATTGTTACCTTCCAGTCTTTGCTGCTCCTTTCCTTCTAACTACATACAGACTCTCGTTCATCTTCTGTTGCCACCAAAGTTTTTTGGTGCCTGGGGTTACATGGGTGATGCAGACCTGGTCTCTGCCAACAAGGAAGATAAAACTGTACATAAAAATAATAAGAGCTAAAAATATGCCAGGCACTGTGCTAAGTGCTTTCCATCGTCTTCTCCAGTCTCTACAACCTTATGAAATAGGTATTGTTGCCCGTTTCACATATAGGGAGGCTGCAGCAGATCAGTGAAAAAAAAAACTTCCCACCAGGCCACCCAAGTAAGCAGGAAGGCTTTAATTTAAATCTGGGAAGTGAGGTGTCGGAAGGGAACCACCACTAACATGCACCTAAGGTGGCAGATCAGAGGCAGGAGAGGCCACAGCTACTTGGGGTATCAGGGAAAGTTTTATGAAAACGTGGGGTTTGATTTAGCCACTTGGAGATGATGGGAAAGGCATTCCAGGCTAGGGGAGCAACATGAAGAGAGGCGCAGAGGAAGGAGAGCCCAAAGCACTGAAAGAACAGCAGCGAGGAGTGAGGCTGGAGCGGAGGGGCCAGGTCACAGAGGAGGTTCTGGGCGGCCTTGGCCAGTCCCATCATGGGGGAGCTTTTGGATGTTCCTTATTTCTGCCCATCCTAATCTTCCTGTCCACTCAGCGGATCCTAGAACCGGACGACTTCCTGGATGACCTCGATGATGAGGACTATGAAGAAGACACTCCCAAGCGTCGGGGCAAGGGGAAGTCCAAGGTGAGGGGCCAAGTGCTGCCTGCAGCCTGGGGGCTCAGGTAGCCTGCAGAGGCCCACTGTTTTATTGCTTGTTGTTGCCATTTTCCCTCTTGAGTGAGATGAGCAGCCAGCTTCTGGGAGAGTCTTTAAGGGCTTTTTTTTGCTCTTCTTCACAGGGTAAAGGTGTGGGCAGTGCCCGTAAGAAGCTGGACGCTTCCATCCTGGAGGATCGAGATAAACCCTATGCCTGTGACAGTGAGTGCCTCACGAGTGGGTGGGTAGTCCTTGCCTTGGACCCAGCTCCTCAGGATATGAGAGGAGGGAAGGTTGTGTTCTTGTTCAAAGTGGTAAAACAAGCCTGGACTCTTGTCCTGCCTGCTGACTGGTTCCCTCTGAGATCCCTGAGAGGCCCTGGCCTCCGCTACACGGTGGGTGAGCCCTGCATGCTCTGGGGGAGATTGCCGTCCTCGGGGTGGGGGTACCCGTGAGGGGCACACACAGCAGGCAGGGTTGGCCTCAAATAGGTGGCATCCAGGTCTGCTGGCCCCAATCAAGTCAGGGCCCCAGGAGTCCAACACTGACTTTTTCAATGTCTGTGCTCTCTCCCCCTTTTCTCTCTCTTGCCCACTTCTGTCCCTCCACCCTGGGAGCACCATCACCGCTGGGGTTTCTCTCTCGTTTGCTCCGCTTTCCTGCTGCTGCCGCACCTGTCTCAAGTGTATCAAGGCCTTCTTCTCATGACTTTTCTTTCTGTCTTTCAGATAGTTTCAAACAAAAGCATACCTCGAAAGCGCCCCAGAGAGGTAGCTCTCTCAACTTTTCAGACTTTTGGTTTTCCTATCCCTTTTTCCCTCCTCCCTTGTTCCTGCCTTATCATCTGTGATGCTAGTTGTAAAGTCTCTGGAATGGCATGGGGACAGGAGCAATGGGCCTTCTATGTGCTCCACTCCTCACGGTCCTGGAAGCTGCCTTTACCACTGCTTGTCTCCCACAAAGTTGCTCCTAGGGCTGCTCGGGCCCACTGCATGGGGTGGCTTCAGAAGCATTATAAGGAACCCGTTACAAACAGATCCCTCTGCTCCCCCTTCCCCAAAACAGACACATAGTGGTGAGCTAACGTTCCCCACCATCCTGCCACCCCCTCCTCCCATCCCTTCCCTGTTCCTTTCCTACTGCCCCCTGCTCTTCTTGGTATCACTGCTCAAAACTGCGAGATGCCTCATGGGGATCTGCTTTCCTTGCTGGTTGGGGGGTGGGGGGGTTGGGCAGGGCACTGATGTGGGAGTGTCTTTGAGTTTCTTTGGGAGACAGCTATCCCAGCAGACTCAGTTGGTAGGTTATCCCCAAGAGATCCACCCCCTAGCTCCTTTATTTGGGCAGAGATGGGCTATGTTATATATGGAGTAGCGTAAGCCTCCTTCATTTACTGAGAGGTAAAAAAGTTTGGAGTCTCTGCTACCTTTCCTCCTTCCTGCCATATTGCAAGACTATAGAAATTTCCTCTCCCTCCTGACCTGGAGCTCCCCAGACTATTCCCAGGGCAGGCGGTGATGGGGCAAGGGCTCAGCCTCCCAGACAGCCTACGTGGAGGAGTAGAGGTGGCCATGGGCTGGAGTTTAGTAGGGAGAAGAGCCATGGAAGCTGGAGAGCCCCAGGCCTAATGTTCTTGGCCACGGGAAGGCGGCTGTCACTAAAGGCCTGTCCCTGAGCAGAGCTGATGGGGGTGATTACCTCTGCCTCAGGTGGAGCCCACAGCTTAGAGGGGCAGGGATGTGGCACTCTGGGATCCTGACGCCTTTCTCTGCAATCTTCTCCGCGCTTAGTTTGTGGAAAACGTTACAAGAACCGACCAGGCCTCAGTTACCACTATGCCCACTCCCACTTGGCTGAGGAGGAGGGCGAGGACAAAGAAGACTCGCAGCCACCCACCCCAGTTTCCCAGAGGTCCGAGGAGCAGAAATGTAAGCTGCTGTCAGAGGCGGGGCAAACAGGCATTGGCCTGGTTATGAAAAGCCCTCCCTGCAGGGTTGTTGAGAGACCCAGAGGCCCACATGGGTATCATGAAAGTTCTTCCCTTTCTCCCTGTAGCCAAGAAGGGTCCCGATGGATTGGCCCTGCCCAACAACTACTGTGACTTCTGCCTGGGGGACTCCAAGATCAACAAGAAGACAGGACAGCCCGAGGAGCTGGTGTCCTGTTCTGACTGTGGCCGCTCAGGTACCTCCAACCCAGGGCCAGGGCAGCCCTAGCCGGCACCCAGTCCCCGAGGGGCTCGTGGCTTGCCAGCATCCAGCGGCTGTCACAGTCACCCAGGTCACCTCGCTTCTCCCCGACCTCCGGCTGCCTGTTTCACTCGCTCCCCCCACAGGGCATCCGTCCTGCCTCCAGTTCACCCCCGTGATGATGGCAGCCGTGAAGACCTACCGCTGGCAGTGCATCGAGTGCAAGTGCTGCAACATCTGTGGCACCTCCGAGAACGATGTGCGTGTGTCGTCCCGTCCCGTCCCGCCCCCGCCCCCAGCGCACTTCTGCTCAGCTCTCACTGTACTTTCCACCCGTGGGAACTTTGATTTGTTGGGCAGGTGTTCACTGCGTACCGACTTGGTGTCAGACACTGTTTTAGGCAATAAGCACGCTAAAGACAAACAGGGTCCCTGCTTTCATGGGGTTTACGTTCTTGCGGGAACAAGCAATAAGCAAGGAAGTGGGTGACGTTTTTATGCTATTCCATGAAGAAAGTGAAAGCAGTAATGTGGCAGAGAGCAACTGGATAACTGATTCAGATAGAGAGGCCTTTTCTGAGGAGGTGGTGTCGGTGTTGAGGTTTGGATGATACAAAGGAAACAGTTCAAGAAGATTTGGAGAGAGAGTATTCCCAGGAAAGAGTAGCCAGCAAAAAGGCCTAAAGGTGGACGCACTGGGTGGATTGAGGCCCCTGTGGCCGGCTGGAGCCCTCCTGCAATGGGAGAGCAAGTAAAAGATGAGGCTGGAAGGCAGGTGCCATCAGCTTTGAGAGTGTAATCAGGAGTGATGTGGTTTGTCTTACATCTTAAAAAGGTAACTTTGGCTGCTCTGTGGAGAACAGATTGGGAGGGAACAACGTGGAGGCCATGAGATCCGTTAGGCGGCTGGTGGCGTCCAGGTGGGATGACAGCAGTGACTCTGCCTGGGTGGAAGTGGACAGCAGTGATTTTCTGTCTAGAGGGTCCCATGTCTGCTCTCACTGCCATCTATCCTGCCCCTCCTGGAATCAGCAGCCGTGTCTGCAGAAGCCCTCCTTCCTACCTGTCCTCAGCAGCCCAACTGAGGCCCGTTAGTCATTCACCTCCCCCTCCCTCTTCCATCTTGCCTTCTCTAGGACCAGCTGCTCTTCTGTGATGACTGCGATCGTGGCTACCACATGTATTGTCTCACCCCATCTATGTCTGAGCCTCCTGAAGGTAGGTTTCCCTGATCTCTTACTCAGAACAAGTATTTTATTAGTAACTTGGAAAATCGCCTGTACGGTTAAGTGAGTTCTCGTATCAGTGATACATTCTTTCAGATTAGGGAGTAGGCACATTGCCTTCACTCAGTTCAGAGTGCTTTCCTAGCATTGCAACTTTGAGGCTTTAATGTTTGTACATTATCACCAGGTAACATTTACAAACACAGAAAATCGACAGCCTGAGAGAAAACAGATGCTGAGCAGAGAATAATTACCAGAAGGAGAGATTTGTTTTCCTCCAACAAGTCTAAGAAACTCAGTTCGTAGTTTGTCTGACGCGAGACTAGTTTTAGCACTCCATTCTCGACAGATGTGAGCGTTTGTTTCTGCCAGTGTGGGGGAGGGAGTTGAACCTGGAGCCTGAGTGGGTCACTCTGGCCCTCCAGCAGTGCTTAACGATGCTTCAGGTTTATGGAAGGTCTTCGACAAAATCAGTGGTGACACCAAAAAGTGGCTGCCTCGCCGCAAGTCCTCTTGCAGCCAGGTGTCTGTGCCGAAGCCGCTCCTTTATGGAAATTCAGAAGCTTACTCAGGAGGACACAAATGCCTAGTAGCTGTTACTGTGACAAAGGATGTGGGCCAGCATTACAGGCAAGAGAAGGTAGCTCACTGTGATGTGGGCTGACTTGTAGTGTAGGTCAGACTGCTGTCACCCCCTAGAGAAGGAGGCCACTAACAAAGTCTGAGGGTCCTGCCGCAGCTGCAGGGGAGCACTCAGCTTTTTCATCTGTCATCCCGCGTTTGTAAGTTTCTTCTGTCATGCCATGTTTGAGGAGAAGTAGTGTGCTTTTGGGTTTTTAACCATTAAATACCAGTTCACAGGCGCAATTCTACATTAACTGTAGAAAGGCTTTCCTAATGACGTGCTGTCAGACACTGAGGTAGTGGAGGGTTGCAGGCAGCTCACGGGGGGGTGCCCCGTAGAACCATCAGATGGTCTAGGCTCTAGGTCAGGGGTTTGCAAGCTATGACCCTCTGGCCAAACCTAGCTGCAGCTAGTATATATAGCTCACAAGCTAAAAATGACTTTTACATTTTTAAAGAGAGTTTTTTTTTTAAAAAAAGATATGGCTGAGACTGTATGTGGCTCACAAAGCCTCAAGTAGTTAACGCTCTCCGGCTACTTACAGAAAAGCTTATCAACTGCTGCGTATTTACCTTTGGGTCAGAAAGGATCTTACCTTTTTGAGAGTCACATATCTCTGAAGAGCTGATAAAAGCTGTGGATTCTTTCCCCCAGGATAATGTTCAAATACACATATGTACAATTATGCTTATAACTTCAAGGCATAAAGGGCTAATTTTCTTTCTCAAAAAAAAAAGCATAGAAGAATCCAGCCATAGCAAGTATTAATAAACAAGGTATGAGCTAGTTATATTTCTCATAAGGGACATTATTTCCTGTTTTTCTATGAAACCAGACTTGGGTCACAACAAGCTGGGTCATCACAGTTGGCCCCCTTTCCTCTGATTGGGTCCTCAGCCCCTCTCAGGCACCTAGTGACGGTGGGGAGCCCTTCTCATCTTTCCGTGGTCTTCACAGAAAGCTGTCTTATGTGGAATCAATATTGGTTTCTCTAGAGCCTCTATTCATGATCTTGATTCTAACCTTTGGGGCCATGAGAATGAAGTCTGGTTCTTCTGTAATCACAAGTTTAAAGCCTTTTAAAGCTTTAAAAAAGTTATATCTACCCAGGTCCTCTTTAGTGATTCTGATTTAATAGGCCAAGAGGGCCTGGGCATCTGTATTCTGAAATAGGCCTCTAGGCGATTATTTCTTATGTCTCCATTGAGAATTATTTTTCATGATATTTGAAGACCTAGAGTTCCTCCCTGCTCAGGATAACTGTGAAACTTTGCTACTGCAGAACATCTCCCATCCTGCCCGTAGCCAATCCTGCTACTGGAGGTGAGGTATGGGGAGTAGAAGAACAGCAGGTGAGGATTGTGCGGGGCCCCTCCTAACCCCTTATGCTTCTCTGCAGGAAGTTGGAGCTGCCACTTGTGTCTGGACCTGCTGAAGGAGAAAGCTTCCATCTACCAGAATCAGAACTCCTCTTGATGTGGCCACCCCCGATCCCCCATACATCTAGGGCTGTTTCTCTCCTGTGTTTCATACCCACCTTCCCTTCCTAATCTCTTTCACAAGTCCAGAGAACCTCGGGGAGGTCGTGCCAACCTGCCTTTGGCAGCAGCAAGCTGAGGTGGCAGCTCTGACCGCCTCTGGCCCCAGGCCCTCAGGGAGAACGGAGCATCACACTGCCCCAAGGCATACCTGTGGGCCCAGCTTCTCACTGTTCTCCATGAAGTGCATTCACTCTGTCTGCCTTGGGCCCCGGCCCTGGTATTCACAGGGTTCAAACCGTGTCCTCCGAGAAAGAGTGGGAGAGCAGCTCACTTCTCTCAGCTCTGCCTCCACTCTGGTCCCCAGGGTTTTCCCTTCCCCTGGAGGTGAGCCAGGCTGGGGCCTCTGCCAGAGCAGCTGGGAGTGAGAACTGAGCAAGCTTGCAAGAAGCTTCCGGTGCCCTCTGTGCTGCTTAGCCTCACAGCCTCCTTCCCCCAGACTGGCTCTCTGCGGCTCTCTGTTCCTGCTACCCAGGATCCTTTGCCTGAGCCAGGATGCTCTTGGTCACCCTCCTGGCTCTGTCCCATTCCCACCACTGCACCACAGGGGGAGGAGCAGCTTCACCTGATTGTTCCTTGTGCTTGCCTGGCTCACTGTCACAGGCCCTGGTCTCTAGTGACTGAAGCATTCCCCACCCTTGTTATTTCCTGTCTTCTGCCTCCCCTCCTTATTCCCTTTGGTTTTGTGGGAAGAGGGGAAGCATTAGGGGGCCAGGCCAGCAGCTTGGGGGCCACAGGGAGATATTGGACAATGTGCCTGTTTTTTAACTCGATGAAAAAGCCTACCTCCGAAATCCCCTTTTAGTTCTTCCTGGACCTGGGCATTCAGCTCCTGCCCTTAACTGAATTGGGAGCCTCTGCCTCCTGCTCTGTGTATCCTGGCTCCTGGGTGGTGGGGAAGCCACATAGACATCCCTTTCTTCCCTGGCACACTCGCTAGCAGCTGGTAAGGTCTTCGCACCCTGATTCTTCAGTTTTCTGCCTGGTGACACATTAAGTAGTGGGGCAGGGACAGTCCATGCCAGGACACCCTGGAGTGTCCTTCCCCTTGGCTGTGGGAAGGCCCTAATTCACTGTCACTTTGGAGTTGAGGTGTCTTTTTTTTTTTTTTTTTTTCTTTCTTTCTTTAGTTCCTGTATACTAAGCATTAGTACAAATAAACATTTTTACACAGAGCCCTCTGCTGGATTGTTTATCTCCAAAGTCCCTTTCCTGGTTAAGGCCACTTCATCCTAAATCTTTCTTCCTTAGGGCAGTGTTTTGCGGTACGCGGGCCTCACTGTGGTGGTGGTGACTCTCAACCACTGTGCCCCCAGGGAAGCCCAGGACAGTGGCTTTTAAATGTTTTGAAGCATAGCTTTTACACCAAATTAAAATTTTTGCTTAAGCTCAATAGATTAAGTTGATATAAAATTGGGTATTTGTTTAATTTCTTATGTAAATTAGATTATAACAATTTTTTATAAAGAACAATGAAGTTTTGATTAATACAAAATTTGGGTTAAAAAATAACTTTAAAATCCTGTTTATTTCTGTATTTTTGTTGGTTTGGAGGAAATTCTGCTGGATTTGTATATGCAAGTGGTGACAGGTTTGTAACAGCTGACCTGGCGATTTCAGATACTTAAAAATAGGTCCAGAAGCTTGATTATAATGACAGGAAAATTAATGACATCACAGTGAAACACATGAAACCTTTTTGCACGAGTAATGAACATGAGCAGAGAGATACCTCAGCCTTGCTTGCCTGACGTACTTTCATTGTATGCAGTGTGCATGAACTCAGCCCATAGCGCAGCGCTGCAGCCTTCCTCCAGGCATATATACGTGCACAAAAATGAGTTTCCTTTTCCTGCAGCCGTTTTAAAGATTTGAATCAGTTATGAACCCCCTGAAGTATCTTTAAGGTTTTCTGAGACAGTCTGAAAGCCACTGTTTCCTACTGAAAGGTGTGGCCTGGGCCCTTGTGTTCAGTTAAGTAAGCAGGGCGCTCTAGTTTGGGAACTGTGTTAGGGACAGCACAGCCCCCATCCTCATGCCTTTACATGGAAGTAGGCCTGGAGCAGAGGGAGGAAAGCAAGGAAATGATCCTTGGTGGTTCAGTGGTCTAAGGTGAGAACAGATAAAAGAAAAATTTAAGAAATGAGGATGCTGGTGGCAACACTAACAGGCATAAGTGAGGAAATTTGGGAAGTTTGCAGGCGGTGGACTATGGATGGCATACAGAAGGATGGAAGAGGGGTCAGGGTTGGGATGGGAAGGGAAGCCTGTGAGAAAGCAGACTCATCTGTGGCCCCAGCCTTCCAATCAGAGCTGTAAAGGGAGAGGAAAGGAGGCCAGATCTGAATGGGGAGCACTAGACCCCAGGTTAGAAAGTCTATATTTGATTGCAAAGAACTGAAGGCTACCAAGGAAGGGAATAATATTAATAAATCTTGGGGCTTCCCTGGTGGCGCAGTGGTTGAGAGTCCGCCTGCCGATGCAGGGGACACGGGTTCGTGCCCTGGTCCGGGAAGATCCCACATGCCGCGGAGCGGCTGGGCCCGTGAGCCATGGCCGCTGAGCCTGCGCGTCCGGAGCCTGTGCTCCGCAACGGGAGGAAAAAAGAAAAGAAAAGAAAAAAAAACTAAAATTAGTCTTTGGGACTTCCCTAGCAGTCCAGTGGTTAGGACTCCACGCTTCCAATGCCGGGGCACGGGTTCAATCCTTGGTTGGGGAACTAAGATCCCGCATGCTGCGTGGCATGGCCAAAAAAGAAAATTAGCCTTTTCTCACCCTAAACCAGAACTGGCCCCAAGCAAGTAGTTTATTGTAGCTGGGCTGATAGACGTGAGGCCCATGCTGTCCATGGTAACATGTTTTGCGTAGCTTAAAACCTTCCATTTTTTAAAAAAACACTCAATGAGAGGTATTAGACCTGTTTGGCAGGTGAGGAAGCTGCCTAGGGTCACGGCTAGGAAGACCTCCGGCGTTCACGCAGCCCAGAGTCCCGTCAGGCCCCGAGGGCCGGGACGCCTGAGGCTGACGGCGCCTCCAGGACTCCCGCCGCGTCCGGGATCCGCCTCGCCGTCCCTTAGCACTGGAAGCTCCGTCCCCCGGGGGACCCGGCGACCCGCCACTTTCGCGATGCCCAATGAGACTTAGCCAGGGGCGGGACGGACGCCACCGAAGGCCAATCTAACTGGGCCGGGGCGGGGCTGAGGCGGTGGGAGCTGAACTGCGGACCGCGGTCTTCCCTGTCGGGAGAGGGCCAGGCGCGGGCGGCGCGCTCGGGGCCCTGCTGTGCGCGCGCGCCCGCCACCCGCGCAGCCCCTCTGTCCGCTCCGCGCGTCCCTCCCCTGCTCTCCCGTAACCGCCGGGATAGGGGCTCGGGAGCCGGGCCGGGGCCGGGGCGGGAGCCGCGGGACGAGCGCCTGAGGTGGGTGCGGAGCGGGAGGCGGGGAGGCGGGGAGGCCTGGAGGCCCGGCGGGCGGATAACTGGGTCCGCCCTGCCGACGGACCCCGGGTCACCGTGGGGAGAGGCCGGCCGGGTTGCGGAGCCCGACTCCCGGCCTGCCTGGGTCCCGGACGCTCGTCCCCGCGCCGTGGTACCCCTCCCAGGCCACGACCCTCCCGGCTGAGGACACCCCGCCCCTCTCGCTGCCCGCGGCCTCCTAACCCCTCTGGCCCTTCGTCGCCTGTGCACCTGCCCTTTCGGCCTTGTGCTCCTACTCCCCCTCCAGGCAGGACCCTGGCCCAGCCTTACCTGCTCAGGACCCAGCACCAAATTAGACTTGCTCCTTCAGCCCCCAATCCGTCCCTCTTTGTCGTCTGTACACCTGTCACCTCAATTCTGTTCATTCACTCCACCACCCTGCCCCGAACATCTTCATCTACATCCAGCCTAGGCCATCATCCCCCCTCCCCCTCCCCCTCTCGGGGATTCCTCCCGCCAGCTCTGATTATCCCTACACCTGCCCCACTCAGCCCCAGGCCCCCTGTCCTCGCCGGTCCACTCTCCTTTGTTGCCTCTGCAGCTGTCCCCTCGGCTCTATTCATCCTTCTCCCCCAAACCCCAGCCCAGACTCCCTTCTCCCTCTGACCAGGGGACCACTTCCTCTGGGCTCTGTTCTGTCATTTCTCCCCATCAGTGCCCGGCCCACTGCTCACTCAGCCTGGCCATTTCCCTTCCTTTCAGCCCAGCCCTCTCACCTCCTGCTCAGGGTACCCTCACCCTCTTCCAGCTGGTCCAGTCTTCCCTGGCCTCTCCCCCACACCAGCCTATCTCCCAGCCTCATATATCTCTTTTCTTACTGACCTCCTCTCCCAACACGAGTGGCCTCCACTGTTGCCCCCGCTCGCCGTTTCCTCCCAACACAGGTGCTGTGGAGACACCATGGAGCTGTGCAGCAAGAAGAAGCTTCACGCCCTGTCCCTGGCCGAGAAGATCCAGGTGCTGGAACTCCTGGATGAGTCCAAGATGTCCCAGTCGGAGGTGGCCCGGCGCTTCCAGGTCTCCCAGCCCCAGATCTCCCGCATCTGCAAGAATAAGGAGAAGCTGCTGGCGGACTGGTGCAGTGGCACGGCCAACCGGGAGCGCAAGCGCAAGCGGGAGTCCAAGTACAGCGGGATCGATGAGGCTCTGCTCTGCTGGTACCACATTGCCCAGGCCAAGGCCTGGGAGGTGACGGGGCCCATGCTGCTCCACAAAGCCAAGGAGCTGGCCGACATCATGGGCCAGGACTTTGTGCCCAGCATTGGCTGGCTGGTCCGCTGGAAACGCCGAAACAACGTGGGCTTCGGGGCCCGCCACGTAGTGGTGTCCCCGTTCACCCCTGAGCTGCCTCCCCCAGCTCCCACGCCCCAGGCCCAGCTGCCTCTTTCTCTTAAAGATTTCTCCCCAGAGGACATTTTTGGGTGTGCTGAAGTGCCCTTGCTATATCGGGCAGTGCCCGGCAGAGCGGGTGTGTGTGATCGGGTACAGGTGCTGCTGTGTGCCAACAGCAGGGGCACAGAGAAACGGCGGGTGTTGGTCAGTGGGCTCCAGGCTGCCCCAAGATGCTTCTTTGGGGTCAGCAGTGAGGCCCTGCCCGCCTCCTACCACCCTGACCTGGCCATCCCCTGGTCAGAATGGTTGGCACAATTTGATCGGGACATGGGGCGGCAGGGCCGACAGGTAGCCTTGCTGCTGGCTGCCCGAGTGGTGGAGGAGTTGGCAGGCCTGCCCGGGCTCGGCCACGTGAAGCTCTTGCCTCTGTCCGCTGCTAGCACCACGCCTTCCCTGCCCAGCTCCGTGGTCCAGGCCTTTAAGGCCCATTACCGGCGCCGTCTGTTGGGCAAGCTGGCTGCCGTCCAGAGCGAGAGGGCTGGCACATCGCTAGCTGAGGCCGGGGCAGGCATCACAGTGCTGGATGCTCTACACATGGCAGCGGCGGCCTGGGCCAAGGTGCCTCTCCAGCTCATCGTGAGCAGCTTTGTTCAGGAAGGGCTGGCTCCAGGCAAAACGGCCCTGGCCCCGCACAAAGCCTCGGAGATGCCACCCGTCCCCGGTGGGCTGAGCCTCGAGGAGTTTTCCCGCTTTGTGGACCTGGAGGGTGAGGAGCCTGTGTCTGGAGTGTGCAAAGAGGAGGTGGGCACCGAAGACCAGGGTGGGGGCGGAGAGGACGTCTTGGAGCCCCTGCCCACCAAAGCCGATGCCCTCCGGGCTCTGGGCACGTTGAGGAGGTGGATTGAGTGCAAGGGCACCGGCCCTGAGCTCTTTGCAAATTTCTACGCCTGTGAGGAGGAGGTGGAGCGACTCTGCTGCCTGTGAAGGGCCCTTCCAGCCGGAGCCCCTCCTCTCCTGTTTCCCATGGAAACGCCCTCGCTCAGAAGGCAGATTGGGGGCTGGTCTCTTTCCCGTGGAAATGGAGCTTTTGTGAAAAGCGTTGAAGGGAGACAAGTTGGGAGACTAAGTCTAAGCTCTGAGCGAAAGTTCTCCAAGCCCTGAGAAGAGGGTCTAATGATGGGGTGTCAGGGAGTGAAGCTAGGCTGCATGGTTTCTGAACCGCTGTGGAGTCAGGGACTTGGGAAGATGGAATTCGGGCTTTACAGACAGACCGATCCCTTGAATTCTGTGTTAAAAACAGTTCTGCTTCTGGAAATAAAGTTTTTAATCAGAAAAGAGGCCAGGGTGTTATTTTCACGGGAGAAGGGTGAAAACGTTCACCTCAGATTTTTAAATTGATTGCTGAGGGTCGCTGCCACGCGCCTATCGAGCTGTGTGCGGATGACCAGTAGTGAGCCTCTCCTGGCAGGAGGGACTCCCAGGACGTGAGGACTCCTCATGGGCAAACAGGCAGATCCCAAGTATTGCCCAGGACATTCTGCTGCTCTGATTTCTCTCTCAGATTGCCATGGTAGGGGTGGTGTCTGAGAAAGAAGGGGACAAGCTAGGGACATTCTAGGGGAACAGAAAGGAGCCAGGGGAATTCCTTGGTGGTCCAGTGGTTAGGACTCTGCACTCTCACTGCTGAGAGGGCGAGGGTTGGGTTTGCTCCCTGGTCACGGAACTAAGATCCTGCAAGCCGAGTGGCCAAAAAAAAGGAGGCAGGATTTGGAATAGCCATTCATTTTTTCTTTTCATTCATGTGATCATTTCACGACATCTCTTCACCAAGGCCTCCTGCGTGACAAGGTTGCGAAGATGGTGTCCCCGCCAGGCAAGACCTTGCAGACAGTGACAGTGGAGTGTGATTAAGGGTCGTCATAAAGGCGTGTGCACAGTGCTGTGGCCCTGGGGAGCCTCGGGAGGAGGTGAGCTTTGAGCTACAGCAGAAGGACAGACAGACAGAGGAGTGGGAAGGATAGTCCTGGCAAAAGGGCGGCAGGCGAGGAGGCAGCCGTCCCGAGAGAGCACGGGGAGGCCCAGAGAGCTGGAGGCACCTGTAGCCCCCCACGCCTGGTGGTGGGGCGCCCCCAAGGGTTTCATTCATGGTGGGGACAGGTCATTTGTGAGGTTCTAGAGCACTGAGATGTGGAGGGTGGGTCAAAGACGTGAGACCTAGAGGCAGAGAAACTCCCACTGGTCCCAGTGACAGATGGGGAGGCCTGGGCCAGATCCCGCACGGGAGCAGGATGGAAGAGGACGGCTCACCTGGAAAGGACCAGGACTTTGGACGCAGACGGACCCTGGCTGCTGAGAAGTGCAGCTCCAGGCCGAAATCCTACATGAGGCCTTTCACGCCAGCCGACCGCAGGAATCACAAGACAGGGCGGTGTGGTTTTCTGGGGAGCATCACAGTCAAGGACTCAGACCAGCCCAGGGACCTCCTTGTGTGGCCTCAGCTCAGGCGCTCTCTAGGGGCTTCGCCAACACCTCCTTACTGGGGGGCGTGGGCTGAGACCCTTCCTCCTCTTTGATGTAGTACCTTTCACTCCCAGCGCTTCTCTCCCTGCCTTCCCCCACTCCCCACCCCACTCCCACTGTCCATAAAGAGGCAGGAGACCGTGTCGTCTGACCCTCCCCAGTGCTGTTGCATTGGGGAAAATGGACCCCTGGGGAGCTGGCGCCTCTTTCTGCCTCTCAGACAGTAGCACTCAGTGAATAAAGACCAACTGTTCTTTCAGGTTGGCTCATCGTCCTCACTGACCACCTCAACACCTGGCAGCCCGACAGTGAGACAAAGGTGTGTCATTGCCCACTCACTTTTAAACAGTTCTGAAGCTGCCTGCTGGCTTTCCATTTCTGCCTAAGGTCCCAAATCATTCAGCCTGTCCCCACAGATTCTGCTCTCCTACCTGTATTCTTTTTCTTTCTTTCTTTTTTTTTTTTTTTTTTTTTGGCTGTGCTGAGTCTTCGTTGCGGGCTTCTTTAGTTGTGGCACACGGGCTGCAGAGCTCGCAAGCTCAGTAGTTGCAGTGTGTGGGCTTAGTTGCCCCGAGGGCTGTGGCATCTTAGTTCCCCGACCAGGGCTCAAACCTGCATCCCCTGCATTGGAAGGCAGATACTTAACCACTGGACCACCAGGGAAGTCCCACCTGTATTCATTCAAATTGTCCTTTTTCTGAAGTCATTCCATTTCTGACATATCTCTTTTTAAATGTTGAAACCAAAAGTTACATGATCTCTAAAGGCCTGACCAAAGCAACCAAGGGGCAGATAAGCAATCTGTTCTCAGGTGTGTCGTATTCCTGTTGGAGGAGCGGGATAGAGCACAGGGTTTTCTTGCTGACTTCTTTCCAGAGCTTGTTTTTGGTTTTGCTTTTTTTTTTTGCAGTACGCGGGCCTCTCACTGCTGTGGCCTCTCCCGTCGCAGAGCACAGGCTCCGGACGCGCAGGCTCAGCGGCCATGGCTCACGGGCCCAGCCACTCCGCGGCACGTGGGACCCTCCCGGACCAGGGCATGAACCCGCGCCCCCTGCATCGGCAGGCGGACTCCCAACCACTGCGCTACCAGGGAAGCCCTAGAGCTTGTTTTCTAAAGCCACCAGTCCCCCAAAAAGAGGGAATTCCCTGGCAGTCCAATGGTTAGGACTCGGCGCTCTCACAGCCTGGGCCCCAGGTTCGATCACTGATCAGGGAACTAAGATCCCGCAAGCCATGCAGCGCAGCCATAAAGAAAAAGCCACCAGTCATCTCTTCTTTTCTTGCATTGATATCGTGTATCGTACTTAACTTTTGGTGGGTGGCTCCATGGGCTCATTCAAGCCGTATTTACTGAACGCTCTGCTTGTGGAGCAGGTCCTGTTCTGGGACCTGAAGCTAGTGCTGAACAAGACAGAGAGGATCCTCCTCGCTAAACCCTTCCTTTCTGGTAGAGGGGATAAAGAAAAGGCAAGTAAAGAAATAAACACGGTGATTTTGGACAGCAATGAGTGCCAAGATGAAAATAAACAACCATGTCCTAGAGAGTGACTGGGAGAGGGGAGTCAGGGAAATGTTGGGGGGAGTAGTGACTGACAAGAAGGGAACACCCGCTCCTCCAAAGGAAGAGTGTTCTCTGCAAAGGGAACAGCAGGTGCGAATATCTAAGGTTAGAAACCGCTTGACAGGTTTAAGAGACAGAAAATGAGAGAAGGCCAAGCAGAGGAGGAGGCAGGGAAGTGGGCAGGGGCCTCTGAGATGGTAGCACTTACATTTCATTGGAAGCGAGACAGGAAGATTCTTTTTTTGCGGGGGGGCGGGGAGAGTGGGGAGATTTAGACAAAGGAGGAACATGATATGTTTTATGTTTGAAAAAAACTAATTCCAGTTGCTGCGTGAAGAATACATGGCAAGGTAGGGAGCAAAAGTAGAAACCGGAAAACCAAGTAAGTTAGGAAGCTACTGTGGTTGGTGGGACTTCCTCACGCACTGGGCATAAGGTGTGAGGAGCCAGAGAAGGCGAAGAGGACTTCGGCTACTCCCAACAGACCTAATTTTTTTTTATCAGGGTCAGGCAGTCCTATCCAATGTTGCAGGTTTTGCCACATGCAAAATGGGGGACAAAGAAATTATGTGCATTATTTCAGTTGATTTAAATTTTCTATGTTCAGAAGGCATTCAAGGCTCCAGGGCAGCAAAGATGCATAAGACACAGTCCCTGTTCCTAAGAGGCAGAAATAATATGGGTCAGTCATGAGAAATAAACAAATTAATATTTATAAAATGTTTACTACTTGCCAGGTGCTATTTTAAGCACTATATATAGGTTAGATATTATTGTTATTATATTCAGCAGCAGCATCAGTCTTGAGAAGATGAGGAACGGGATCCAGAGAGCCCCAAGGCAGAAAGATTGGCTCCCCGTCTTTTTTTATCTCTGCATTGCACTCTAATTTCTCTCAACCTACCTCCCAATTCTCTTCAGCTGTGACAGTTCTTTTTCTTTTTTCTTCTTTTAAATATACATAATCAGGGAATTCCCTGGTGGTCCAGTGGTTAGGACTTGGCGCTTTCACTGCTGTGGCTCGGGTTTAATCCCTGGTTAGGGAACTAAGATCCCGCAAGCTGTGCAGCACAGCCAAAAAAAAAAAAAAAAAAAAAAAAAAAAAAAATATATATATATATATATATATAGTCATTTTTATGCTGTCTTGTTTCTTCTCTTTTAATTCTTTTATATATTTAGATCTTTTGTGCATGGTTATTTTACATTCTGTATCTGATAAATCTAACATCTGAAATCTTTGGAGGGATAAATCTGTTGCTTTTGTTTCTCCTGAATCCATGGTGGCTCTTTTTTCATTGTGGGTCTGGTCGCTTTTTTTGTCGTGGGAATTTTTTTATTGGTTGCATTTAATCCCTGGAAAACCTGAAGATCCTGATTTGGGGGCGCTCCTTTAGAAAATCCTGTAGTTACTCCTTCCAGACACAAGGTGGCGCTACCATCATGATAAATTAGTTTCTGGCGGGGGAAGGTGTCCCAGAGCTGAAGGACAGTGTGGTAGCAGGTGCCGTGGTTCACAGGACCCCATCTTATTCTTAATTTTTTCCCACCACAAGGAGAGACACTTTTCTTTGTAGGTTCCCTTTACTGGTGGGTGGAGGTTTTCTGGTCTAGTCTTTCACTAAAGGTATAGCCCCTTCCAGGATCTTGACTTAATTTATCAATCTTGGGTTCAGCTACCTTAATGTCTGGGCCAAAGTCTAGTCTTCTGTGTGTTTCTTTAATCTTCAAGGTTGCAGTGTTAGCATTTGCCCCAAGGGCTGCACAGTTCCAACACGCTGTTTACGCTCACTTCCTTGTTTCGAAGGGGTCTTTGGGAAGTTCCCTTACTTCTTGCAAAGTTAGCAATGGTTTTAAAATTATGTTTTAATGGTTTGGAACCTAGTTGCTTTAGACACATGTAGCCCTCGTGTCACTATACATGTAAATTAGGTCTCCTGCAATTTCTCCTACTGTGATCGGTGCTGTAAAAATAAGTATAACATTTGACGGCACGAATCCAATGAGACGCTATTTAACATGTTTGCCCAAGTTATAAACCCTTTATGTGGGACTTCCCTGGTGGCTCAGTGGTTAAGAATCCGCCTGCCAACGCAGGGGACACTGGGTCGAGCCCTGGTCCGGGAAGATCCCACATGCTGCGGAGCAACTAAGACCATGTGCCACAACTACTGAGCCCGCGTGCCCCAACTACTGAAGCCTGCGTGCCTAGAGCCTGTGCTCCGCAACAAAGAGAAGCCACCACAATGAGAAGCCCACACACCGCAACAAAGAGTAACCCCCGCTCACTGCAAGTAGAGAAAGTCCATGCACGGCAACAAAGACCCAACGCAGCCAATAAATAAATAAATGTATTTAAAAAAAAAAAAAAAACCTTTACGTGTGACCCTCAGACACCACCCCCATTTTCAACCTCAGAGCAGGTTCATTTACTATTTCCTAGCTCTCAGGGACTCCTCTCTGAGTCTCAAATAATGATGACCTCTAATAACATCTGTTAATTCCTTAAGGAATTTAACAGGCGTATTCTGAGCCCCTGCTGATGTACAAACATCTGGCTTTTTAAAATATCTTCGGCCATTTCCTGCCTGATCTTTGTTTGTCTTTCCATCCTCCTTTCCAAGAGGAGTGAGTTGTTTTCTCACTAATCATGCCACGCTTAACTCTCACCTCACTGCAGCACTGTTCTCCGGGCCCTACTAGCAGCCCCTGCCATAGGCCAGTGGAAGCAACTCAGGCCTGGGACTGCATGGCTCGAGGGGTGCCGGCCATTCTCTCTGGTTCTAATGAGGTGCATAAAGAAAAGGACCTCCAGCCCCTGCACAGATGCCTGTGGACAGAACCAGAGAGAGGAGACAGAAACCCATGCCCAGCAGTGCAAAGGCAAGCTTACAGGCATCATTTCTGCCCCCAAAAGGATTTAATTAAAACAAAATCAAAAAAGGATTTTAAAATGTTATTCTCTTGCTAACTGGTAATGTGGTGAGAAATGACAAACTACAGAGGACCACTCTGACCTACTGATCCCTCCTTGCCCCGTTTCTAAGAGCCACCTTCTGTTTCACATGCATACTGCTTGCTCCCTTTGAACCAGCCACCAACTCCCCTGAGATGTTCCAGTGACTGCTCCCCAGCACTGCTGTGTCCGGCCTAAAATCCCTGTCACCGTGGTGGTCCTGGACTGGCCACTGGGGCCCAAAATGGACCAGTTGGAAGGGATCTCAGAGGAAAATGGGGCACAGAAAGGGCAGTGACTGTCTCAGACAGACCCTGTTCTTTCACACCAGGAACGTAGGCTTCCTGGATCTGTGCAGGAGTTGAGGCCACCAGAACTGGAGTCTGAGTCACTTCCATCAGAATCATAACTTCCTCAGCTAAAATGGGCAGTGTATTTCTTCTACTAGAAGCATCCAAGGACTTCCCTGGTGGTCCAGCGGGTAAGACTCCATGCTCCCAATGCAGCGGGCCCGTGTTTGATCCCTGGTGGGAGAACTAGACCCTGCATGCCACAACTAAGAGTCCGCATACCGCAACTAAGAAGTTCGCCATGTCTCGGGGCTTCCCTGGTGGCGCAGTGGCTGGGAGTCCGCCTGCCGATGCAGGGGACACGGGTTCGTGCCCCGGTCCGGGAGGATCCCACATGCCGCGGAGCGGCTGGCCCGTGAGCCATGGCCGCTGAGCCTGCGCGTCTGGGGCCTATGCTCCGCAACGGGAGAGGCCACAGCAGTGAGAGGCTCGCGTACCGCAAAAAAAAAAAAAAGTTCGCATGTCTCAATGAAGCTCCCGTGTGCTGCAACTAAGACCCAGCGCAGCCAAAATAAATAAAATAAATAATAAATGTTTTTTTAAAAGAAGCATCCAGAACACCATTCCTTTTTTTTTCTTTAACATCTTTATTGGAGTATAATTGTTTTACAATGTTGTGTTAGTTTCTGCTTTATAACAAAGTGAATCAGCTATACGTATACATATATCCCCATATCTCCTCCCTCTTGCGTCTTCCTCCTACCCTCCCTATCCCACCCCTCTAGGTGGTCACAAAGCACTGAGCTGATCTCCCTGTGCTATGCAGCTGCTTCCCACTAGGTCTCTCTTTTTTTTTTTTTTTTTCGTTATGCGGGCCTCTCACTGCTGTGGCCTCTCCCATTGCAGAGCACAGGCTCCGGACGCGCAGGCTCAGCGGCCATGGCTCACGGGCCCAGCCACTCCATGGCATGTGGGATCTTCCCAGACCGGGGCACGAGCCCGCGTCCCCTGCATTGGCAGGCGGACTCTCAACCACTGCGCCACCAGGGAAGCCCACTAGCTATCTATTTTACATTTGGTAGTGTATATAAATCCATGCCACTCTCACTTCACCCCAGCTTACCCTTCCCCCTCCCCATGTCCTCAAGTCCATTCTCTACATTTTTATTCTCTGAATCTTTATTCCTGTCCTGCCCCTAGGTTCTTCATAACCAATTTTTTTTTTTTTAGATTCCATATAAATGTGTTAGCATACAGTAATTGTTTTTCTCTTTCTGACTTACTTCACTCTGTATGACAGACTCTAGGTCCATCCACCTCACTATAAATAACTCAATTTCGTTTCTTTTTATGGCTGGGTAATATTCCATTGTATATATGTGCCACATCTTCTTTAACCATTCATCTGTCGATGGACACTTAGGTTGCTTCCATGTCCTGGCTATTGTAAATAGAGCTGCAATGAACATTGTGCTACATGACTCTTTTTGAATTATGGTTTTCTCAGGGTATATGCCCAGTAGTGGGATTGCTGGGTCAGATGGTAGTTCTATTTTTAGTTTTTTAAGGAACCTCCATACTGTTCTCCACAGTGGCTGTATCAATCTACATTCCCACCCACAGTGCAAGAGGGTTCCCTTTTCTCCACACCCTCTCCAGCATCTATTGTTTGTAGATTTTTTTCTTTTTTCTTTTTTTTTTTTTTTGGCTATGTTGGGTCTTTTTTGTTGCTGCGCGTAGGCTTTCTCTAGTTGCAGTGAGCAGGGGCCACTCTTTGTTGCGGTGCCTGAGCTTCTCATTGCGGTGGCTTCTCTTGTTGCGGAGTGTGGGCTCTAGGCGTGTGGGCTTCAGTAGTTGTGGCACACAGGCTCAGTAGTTGTGGCTCGCGGGCTCTAGAGTGCAGGCTCAGTAGTTGTGGCACACGGGCTTAGTTGCTCCGCAGCATGTGGGATCTTCCCAGACCAGGGCCCGAACCCGTGTCCCCTGCATTGGCAGGCGGATTCTTAACCACTGCGCCACCAGGGGAGTCCTGTTTGTAGATTTTGTTTGTTTGTTTGTTTGTTTGTAGATTTTTTGATGATGGCCATTCTGAGTGGTGTGAGGAGATACCTCATTGTAGTTTTAATTTTCATCTCTCTAATGATTAGTGATGTTGAGCATTCTTTCATGTGTTTTTTGGCAAACTGCATATCTTCTTTGGAGAAATGTCTATTTAGGTCTTCTGCCCATTTTTGGATTGGGTTGTTTGGGTTTTTTTGATATTGAGCTACATGAGCTACTTGTAAATTTTGGAGATTAATCCTTTGTCGGTTGCTTCATTTGCAAATATTTTCTCCCATTCTGAGGGCTGTGTTTTCGTCTTGTTTATGGTTTCCTTTGCTGTGCAAAAGCTTTTAAGTTTCATTAGGTCCCATTTGTTTATTTTTGTTTTTATTTCAATTTCTCTAGGAGGTGGGTCAAAAAGGATCTTGCTGTGATTTATGTCATAGAGTGCAGAACACCATTTCTTAAACTTTAAAGTGTGTAAAAGTTACAGGGAGAGCTTTGTACAATGCAGATCCCCAGGCCCCAACCTCAGAGATTCTGATTCTGTCAATCCAGGGTGGGGCCTGGGATTCTGCATTACTAACCCCCTCTAGGAAGTCCTCATGCTACTGCTCCATGGACCACTCTGGGATCACCCCTGACCTCAAAATGGGCAGACCCTTACCTACTGTGTTAGTTCGGGTGAAGGCTACAGAGACGTCAGAAGGCAACAGCCCAGGGTGGACAGTCAGCTGTGCTCCCAGAGTCCCTGGGTTCCAGGTGCCTCCTGTATCCTCAGCAGTGGCCCCCAGGGGGTCACCATTTCCAGCCAACAGTCAGGAGTCTCCTTTTAAGCAAGCAATGGGCAATTTGCAAGCGTCACTTTTGCTCACATTTCTCTAGCAAGAACCCAAGCACAAGTTCTCACTGAGGGGAACGTAGCCTCGCTCTGCAGCCACATGCCCTGCGGCCACGCTGTGACGATGGAAGCAGGGAAGAATGCCACCGTCTGTGACACACGATCCAGTAAACAAGAGCTCCGAGGGGTACGTGGGGGGCTGATGCTGTATGTCGAGCCCACGTGAAATTGAACTTAGGTGACTCGTGGGGGACTGTCACAAGCCCCAGGTAGAGCAGGGTAGCAGAGCAACGAGGCTCTGGAGGTGGAGGCTCAGATGCATCCAAGTGAGCTGTGTGACATACCAGCCGTGCGACCTGGGGTGGGTTACATAGTCCCTGAGCCAAGGCTGCCTCCTGTGTAAACTGTGATGATAACACCGTGATGCTTGGAGTCCCAGTAAATGGCAGGAATTCCAGGCGTTCAGGTCACCATGAGGGGGGCCGAGTTTGATCTCAGACCACATCAGGACATGAGTGAGTACAAACTCTGCTCACTTTATTGCCAATTAAGTGAACAATTTCAGCCAGTTTTTAATTCCCATTTAGCAGTTAAGACGGGTAAAGAAAACAAGTGCCATTGATTGGCAAGGCAGACACTACTGCACTGGAGACCCCGAGAGGGGCCTGGACAGGCAATGGAGACAGGGGTGTGGTGATTGGATTCGGGGCCAGAGGTCGGGAGTGCACTTCATTTAACAAGCACTTACTGGGCTGCTTCGAGCATTGGGCTCCGTGCTGGGAAATGGATCAGAAGTATGACCCCTGACCTCAGAGAGCACCCAGTCTAATTGGGAAGCTGAGAAGTAAACCCACAACCATAATAAAGCACAACCATAATAAAGCATAATAAAGCACAGGCGAGGGCTATGATCAAGGCATGGGGGCAAGCAGAGAGGTCTGCAGACCTCAGTTCCGGGCAGGAGGGGGTGAGCAGAGGAAGGGCTCCAGGAGACAGTGCTCAGCCTGGGTTGGAGCCGCTCAGCCCCAGGGATGCGGGAGTCACCCTGCAGGCACTGCCCACTGCTGGCCCAGAGGGAACGGACCTTCTAGGTGGGAGGCGAGGGCACAGCTTGTTCAGGGACCTCAAGCAGGACTGGGCTGCCTGAGAACAGAGGGAGAAGCAAGCTGGGGGGAAGGGGAGGCCAGGAGGAGGGGGAGTTTGGGCTTTTCCCTGAGGGTGACGGAGCCGCTGAAGGATTCTGGACCAGAGGAGACCGGGCTACCCTCAAGTCATGCGGGGAGAGGTTTGAAAGGAAGTGAAGGGGGAGGCAGGTGAGAATGTGTCACCGGAATCCAGGGAGCTAGGCGGTCAGCACCAGGCTGACCGCAAGCAGAAGCTCTGCGAGTGTGCGGACTGGAATGTCACCAGCGCCACTGACTGTGAGTTTACTTCACAGACTCAGGAAGCAAAGGAATCAAGGCACTTGCTAGGAGGCCCACGCCAGCCTTGGAATCCGGGTGGAGTCCAGGTCCCCAGGCCTCCAGCTCCCCGAGGCGTCTCCCCAGCCCCCTCTGCGTGCTGGAGGTGCCTTGATAAAGAGGAGCTCAGCCTTTCGCATCAGAATCACAAGCTGGTGCTTTCAACTTGGCCTCCAATCTGGGCAGGTGGGCGGTGGTCTCACTGGGGAGCTCGTCACCCAGCCAGGCTCATCCCCGGGAGTGGAGGAGGTACTCGTAGCTAAGGAAGGTGACGGCGTTGACGGGAAAGGCACGGGCACTGTTGATGCTGAGCCCCTGGAAGAAGACCCCCAGCCCTTCCCGCCGGGCGCTGCTCACCATTTAGTCCAGCAGCCCCTGGTTCACCCTCTGCCTCAGCCCCGCCATCTGCATCCGGGACTTGATCACGTCTAATGGGGTGGCTGTGGGTCAGGAGGTGACGCCGGCAAAGCCCCCTGCCACCAGCACTGTGCCCGAGCCTGGGGTAGAGGAACTGGGGGTGAGAGGGGTCAGACTGAGGAACGAAGCATCCTCCCGCATCCGCAGGCTCCCTCCCCATCCTCCAGGGCTCAGTCCAGCTCCCCTTCCCCACTCCTCTCTGTCCTCCACCCTCTCACACCACTTTGCTTACTGGGGTTCTGGCCATCCGGTGTGAATTGGCGACACAGCCATTCGTAGGTGATGAAATAGATTCCCAGGGTGGGGTTGTCCCGCAGCGTCAGGGCCCAGGCTCCCCGGATCAGCCCCCGGGGCCCCTCGGCCTGGAAGATGGAGGCCGCGCAATGCACGGGCCCCTGGTACTGGGGTGGGGGGCTCCCTGACTTCCCCTTGGGCTCTGTCTGGTTTTGTAGCCAGACTTTGATGAGGTCAAAAGGGGCCAAGCAGTAGGCCTGTAGGGAAAGAAGCATGAAGGGCCTGGGTGGAGCTTTGGACGGGAACAGTCCCTCCCTCTGATCTTAACGGGGGGGGGGGGGGGCGGGGGGGGCGGGGGCGGGGGCGGGGAGGCAGTGGGCAGACAGGGCAGCATCTTCCTTCAGAATCTCGCCTGCTCTAAGCCTCTCCCACGCATAGTGGGGCATGGGCCAGAGCCCCCTCCCTTAGCATCAGGCCCCTGACAACAAGGGACACTGCCCCTCCCCTCGGCCGAACTTGCTGGCATGCACGCGATGCTTAAGAAAGGGAGTTCCCTGGCAGTCCAGTGGTAGGACTCGGCGCTTTCATTGCAGTGGTTCAGGTTCAAAAAAAAAAGAAAAAGATTCAGTCTTTCAGTCTGTGCCCAAGAAACAGCAGGGGACTGACCCCTCCCCAGGGGTAAGGAGGGCACCTCAACTTCATAGATTCCCCCCTCCCCACCTCCTGCAGGACACCTCTCAGAGGTCCCTGGGTGGAGAAGCACCTCTCGCAAACCCCCAAGCACTAATGTCCCAGCAGAAGGTGGGTGACAGGGTGGGATCTGTGGGTCCTTGAACTTTATCACCTGGCTGGGGCAGACAGGACACAGATTTGGGGTAATGTTGGTACTGGGGACGTGGAGGGAGGTTGTGGGGAGGGGCCGAGGTGTGGGTCAGCGACGCAACTAGGTCAAGGTCAGCTGTGAAAGTTCAGGTGAGAATTGAGGTCCAAGCTGAGGTTAGCATATCATTTATGGACTTATGTGGTTTTTGTTTTTTTCCTTCCGTGGAAGGTACACAAGCTCAGTTCCTCAGCCCTGGAGATGGCTGACAGCGGTGGAGGCTGGCGGTTGGCTCCGGTGGTCTTCAGAGGGTGACAGTTTGCTTATTTCCTCCCCTGCAGGAAGGGCAGTGGGCTGGGGTCCGCCCCTGTGAGATGGCTTCCTGATGGCACCCTCCCAGCAGAGCCTGCGGGCAGTGCTGGGCTGAGGGCTGCTCCAGAGCGGTGAGCTCCTGGGGGTGAGAAAATGGCTGGGCGGGCTACGGCCCCTCCCCTTCCCATCCTGTGCCCACAGGGGCAGTGGGGACATCAGACATTGCTGCTCTGTACAATGATGTCAGCCTTAGCTGAGTCAGAAGCAACTTTTGTACACAAAAGAGGTTGTCATTCCCTGCCCCGTGCTACAGAGTCTTCCTCGTCATCTCCATGTGAAAATACATTTTCCGTTCCAAGACCCTGTTAACCAGAGCCGTGCGCTTGGTGGCAAATGGGGCTCCAGCTGGTCCCTGGACCCCATCCCCATCAGTGACCCGACAAGCCCCAGTTCTGCCATCTGTTCTGCTTTCGAGGAGCCAGAGGGGAGGAGGACGGAGGAGCTGGGCCCGGCTGAGCCTGACTCAGGCCACTGAGCCTGGGGGCTCCTTCTCGTCGTTGTTTTTGTGGGGTGCAGGTCTCAGGGCTTGGGAAATATTCAGGCATGAGCCCCACACAAGGGGCAAAAGCAAAGCCAGGGCCTTTTGGGTCTCATGAATGATTAATCCATTTAGTGAGTCCTAACTCTGTCCTTGCTCTCTGCCTTGGGATGTGTACAGGAGCATCAGGGCAGGTGTCGAGAAGAGGGTGACCTAGGGCACTGGCTGGATTGTGGGATGGAGCCAGGCACATGCCCTCTGCCTCTGAGCTCAGGCCCTCACTTAGCTGGGGATCCCCCTGGTGCCTGGAGGCCCCTCTTCCCTCCACCCCAACCCTCGAAAGCCCAGTCCTTAAGCACTGAGAACAAAGACCAGAACCAAATGATTAGTCACTTAATGATTATAACACCCCGAGCCTCTCCCAGTGAGATTTGTGGACAGGCCCCGGGTGAGGCTCACAGATGGAAGCAGACCCCTCCAGAGGTGGGCAAGCCCTGCCAGCCTCAGAGGGTGACATCAACTGCTTCTCCATCATGTCCTCTTGGCACTGTCTCCCCCCCACCCCAGCTCTCTCTACCTTTTTTGCCCCCTCTGTTCTCCATGACCCTCCCCTCCAGACCTGCAGCCTGGAAGGCCACAGCTCAGCCATCAGGGTCACAGGGAGCAGCCAGGAGCAAGCCATTCTCCCACAGCAACTCGTGTTCCCCTCGAGAAGGCCTGGGGTCTGCAGCCGTGGGTGGCCAGAGGGGGCTGGGAGGGAAAGGAGTGAACTGGCCATCACTGTGCCTGTGCCTGTGTATGTGACCACGAGCGCATGTGCTTGCCCCAGTGTGTGCACGTGCCCCCATGCTGCCCCCTCACCTGCAGGAACCCCCCTCTGCAGCTGCCTATGAAGACGTGCGTATAGCTGGGCGGCTGGGCCCGCCGCTCCTGGTGGGAGGTGGCTGTCAGTACCAGCAGGGCGCTGCTGTAGACCCCGAACAGGACAGAGTTGACCACAGCTATGCTGGCGATGGGGAAGCTCATTCCCTTGACGAAGCCCAGGGGCTGCAGAGAGACACCGGATGCTAGCTGGGCGGGTGGTGTGCGAGCCTCACCCTTGCCCTTTCTGGGCCTGGCAGGGCTTCCTCTGGCTGGAAACTGCTCCTGGGCCTGGCCACAGGGAGGAGGAAGCAGCCTAAGGCTGGGGGTGGCCTCAGCTCCACTTTGGGGGCATTTAGCTACTGCTCAGCCCCCCAGTGGCCCCAGATTTGGGTCTTCTTTCTCTCTTCCATGGGCAGAGCTCTGTGGGCGGGGAGGGGAGAAGGAAGCTGGCACAGACTGCCCAAGGTCTCCCGCCCCAAAGCCCCCCAAAAAGCCAGCCACCCACCGACTCGTGGCGGTAAGTCTTGACCATACAATCAATGATGCCCCGATATGTGGTCTGGGTCTGCAGCCGCACCTGGACAGGGAGGACAGAGCAGGTGGACAGGCTGGGCATCCTGCCCAGCTCATCCCTCGGCCCCTCTGAGTGGGCTGCCCGCAGGGCAGGAGAAGCGGGAGAGAGCCTCCGTCAGCCAGGCCCTGCTCTCTCCCTGATGTCTGATTCAGGCGACGTCTCTCATTCCTCGGGTGCCTCCCCTAGACCCACCTTTACAGTGTCAAAGGGGTGTCCCAGGACCAAGCCCAGAGCTCCTGTGGTGACAAGAAGGTGCTATGAGTGAGGACCCTCGGGCCAGGCCGAGGAAGCAAGTTTGTATCCAGAGGGGAGCGGGATTCAGGCAGGAGAAAGCGGGGCAGGGCTTGCCTGCCAGAGTCCAGAGAAACGCCAGCTGCCCCTTGCACCCTCCTCCACTCCAGGCACCGGGCTGGGAAGGTGTGGGGACAGGGGACAGCGGAGACAACCCTGGCCCTGCCTGGAGGGCACACAGGCAGAGGGGAGGAGCCAACCCCAGACGCCCAGTGTCCTCACCCAGACCTGACACCCGAGCATCTTGCTGACTTATCTAACTGGGGGGCTCCGGGGCTCCTGCCTCGCTGCCAGCTCTGTTCCCTCCTTCTGCTGTCCAGGGCAGGGCCTTGATGCAGGACCGGCCCTACCAGCGCTCTGCCCTGTAGCCGGCAGTGCAGAGCTGGGGGCCCTTAGAGGAGTCTTTTTTTTTTTTTTTAAATTAATTAATTTTTTTTTTGGCTGTGTTGGGTCTTTGTTGCTGTGTGCGGGCTTTTCCAGTTGCGGCGAGCGGGGACTACTCTTCCTTGCGGTGCTCAGGCTTCTCACTGTGGTGGCTTCTCTTGTTGCAGAGCACGGGCTCTACGCGTGCGGGCCTCAGTAGTTGTGGTGCACAGGCTCAGTAGTTGTGGCTCGCGGGCTCTAGAGCTCAGTCTCAGTAGTTGTGGCACACGGGCTTAGTTGCTCTGCAGCATGTGGGATATTCCCAGACCAGGGCTCGAACCTGTGTCCCCTGCATTGACAGGCGGATTCTCAACCACTGAGCCACCAGGGAGGCCCCCTTAGAGGAGTCTTACTGGCACCAGGGGAGGAGGGCCCAGCCCCCAGTGTCTCCCCACCTCCTGGTCCTGCCCTACATAGTGGATGCTGGTCCCCGACCTTTCAGTGAGGTCACAGCCCCGGGAGGCAAGTTCGGATGTCTCTTTCTCCAGAGAGAAATGTCACCTGGACGCTGGACTGGGTCCACAGCACAGCTGGCCTCAGGGCACGTTGCCAGGTAGGGCAGAGGCCCAAAGGGGAATGCAGGACAGCAGGTGAGGTCAAAGGTGAACTTCCTTTCTGAGCCCCGGAGAGTGGCTCCGGCGGTGCAGGTGAGTCTGGGAGAGCACTCAGCACGGCACCTGGGCACTTGGCAGGTATCCAGGTTGTTGGGGGGCAGCCTGGGGACTGGGCAGAAGCACCCGCCTCTCCTCTCCTCTCCAGCAACTTCCAGGAGGCTCCAGGACGGCTGGCTCTGGGTGCTCCAGGCCACCAGGACTTTGGCTTCAGCTCCTCCAACGTCACCCACCTTCCCCAGGAAATGACCCGTAATTGGGGTTACTATGACAGAAGGAAGAAAAGTGTCTCACCAGAGATCCAGCTGGTCACAAACTCCTCCACGGGCATTGTCTGGCGGGGGTGGGCACTGGTGGCTCCAGCAGAGGGGACACTGGTGAAAGTGTAATTCCACCCTCCCCCTGACCCTGGACTGATAATCTGCTGCTAATGTTTAACCCTGGGTGAGGGCCCAGTGCCAAGACCAGGAGGGGAAGGGAGCCAACGCAGGCAGCCTGGTGGCCTGGAGCTGTGCGGAGCGTGAAATCTCACAGGGCAGGGAGGATGGCCCACGGTGGCCTGACCCCCCGTGCCGGCCAGCAATGGCCTCGCAGTGTGACTAGGCCTGGCAGCTGGGCTCAGGCCCTGGTGGGACCCCTCCAGGGCTGCCTCAGTCAGCCAGGGTTTAAGGAGCCAGCCCAGCCCGGCCCAAGAAAGGCCCGCGGCAGTGGGGCCTGGCCACGGGGAGGCAGGCCCAGCAGAGAGGAGTGACTCACCGGGGCCCAAAGCCGCCTTCTCCAGGGGTTGTTTACGACTGACTCCTCTGCGTGTGTCAGAAACAGCCTCCCTCGCCTTCCCCTCCCCATGCCTCTTTCCGGGGGAAGGCTGGAGACTCGGTGTACAAAGGGTGGTGTGTCTGTCTGCCTGGGGGTGACCAGGCTATGACTTCCCACTTCTCTTTGGACAACAACCCAAACTGACAGGACAGGGACCTGAATCCCTCCCTTCCTCTCTGCTTCCTTAGACCAACTTCCTCTGTCGCCAGTTCATTAAATAAGTGCTATAGCATGAATGATTTTTTAAAAAATAAATTTATTTATTTTTGGCTGCGTTGGATCTTCGTTGCTGTGCACGGGCTTTCTCTGGTTGTGGCGAGCGGAGGCTACTCTTCGTCCCGGTGCACGGGCTTCTCATTGCGGTGTCTTCTCTTGTTGCAGAGCACGGACTCTAGGCGCGTGGGCTCAGTAGTTGTGGCTTGGGGGCTCTAGAGCACAGGCTCAGTTGTTGTGGCACACGGGCTCAGTTGCTCTGCGGCATATGGGATCTTCCTGGACCAGTGTGCTCGAACCCGTGTTCCCTGCATTGGCAGGTGGATTCTTAACCACTGGGCCACCAGGGAAGTCCCAGCATGAATGATTATTCCGCTCACCCTCTTGCTCTGTTATGAGCTGAGTATGGTTAAATACAGTTACTCTTTGCTTTGAAAATGCTATTTTGTATCATTTAAACATTCGTTGCCACTTTGCTGTACACCAGAAAATAACACAACATTGTAAATCAACTATACTTCAATTAAGAAAAAATTCATTGCCTCTTTTTATAAATCAGATGATCGCTCACCTGTTGTGTCTTCCGTTAAGTGTCTGGTACTTTTATTTTTCCTAACTTGTCATCTTTCTCTGTCCCAGAAGGAGGGCAGTGTACATGGAGTGGAAGCAGCACAGGCTTTGGCACCTTCTAAACCGGGTTCCAGTCTCAGCAGCCCCGGGCAGCCTGGTGATCTGTGACCAGGCACACACTTTGAGGTTCTCTGCTCCCATGTCATTTGGGAGGCTTGGGAGGTCATTAAAGGGGGTTTCCAGGTGTTGGTGTTGTCGAGGAAAATAATCGATACACAATGTATAACAGGAATTGAAAAGAGTTTTATGTGAGCCAAACTGAGGACTAGAGCCCGGAAGACAGCCTCTCAGATAACTCTGAGGGACTGCTCCGGAGAAGCATGGTTTTCAGCACAGTTTTATGCCTTGTCAGAACAAAGAACATCAAACAAGTCAGGGAGACATTCCTTCATGGTTTCAAAAAAACAGATCAGCACGTACACAGAGAGTCAGTATGGCCTTGGTGCCTGGGAAGTGAGACTTATCATCGAAGGAGCACCAGCATTGGCGTCCCAGGAAGAGAGGCACTTAATCTTCTATTTATTTATTTGGCTGTGCTAGGTCTTAGTTGCAGCCTGCAGGATTTTTAGTTGTGGCATGTGAACTCTTAACTGCGGCATTCGAGATTTAGTTCCCTGACCAGGGATCGAACCCGGGCCCCCTGCATGGGGAGTGTGGAGTCTTAGCCACTGGACCACCAGGGAATTCCCTAATCTTTATTTTTAATGTGGACATTCTTTGCTTCTGGTCAATGCGCCCTTTTCTCTAATGATTAAAGCAGATGCACAGTGTATGTTTGATAGGCCACAAACAGGCTGTTCCAGTTAGCATCAAGTTCAAGTTAACTCAGGTATAAGCCATAACTCAGGTATGAGCCATATAAGCCATAACTCAGGTATGAGCATTTCTTTTGTTAGTGTCCACGTTCAGGACCACATCATCCAGGCCACGTTTCTGACTTTCTCTGGCAACCTCACATCGATTCCTATGACGTAAGGCCCAGGAGACAGCAGTGGTGGGGATGTGGTGGCAGGGTGGGATGCACACGTGCTACCGGAACACGGGGCAGGACAAGGGGGCAGACCCGTGGATGCAGGCAAGGTGCTGACTGCAGGTTTGGCTGCAAACGCAGAGAGAATGGCGGCGTACAGATGTACCACGTTCTTCACATCAACAGCCATAAAATATTCCGTCAGATTTCTATTCTCAGGAATGCTGGGAAGTTGGGGCCTGGGGTGGGGTTGAGGAGGAGGGGGTCTTCTCTCAAGGGCACGGAGATCCAGGGCTCAGGCACCATTGCCCAGAGAAAGCTGTGAAGTCCCCAAACGTGTCACCAACCCCTGGAGTTGCCTTGACCCCTCCCTTTCTCTCAACCTCACCACCATTCCGTGAGGAAACTGCGTTCATATTACCTTCCAAACGGATCCTGAATCCAACCCCTCCTCACCTCCTCCACTGCTACTGCCCTGGCCCACAGCCATCATCACCTCCACTTGGATTCCTGTCCACAGCTGGCCTCCCTGCCCCCACCCTGTCCCTCCCACCCACCCACTCCCCCTTCCAGTCTGTCCTCCACAGCAGTCAGAGGACACAGTTGAAACTGAAGTAGACCATGTCTCTGCCCTGCTCCACACCCTGCAATGGCCCCACCCTGCTCAGACTCAAAACCAAAGCCTTCCAGGGACTTCCCTGGCGGTCCAGTGGTTAAGACTCCACGCTTCCACTGCAGGGGGCACGGGTTCCATCCCCGCTCGAGGAACTAAGATCCCGCAACCCACACGTCGCCATCAAAAAAAACCTAAAAGAAACAAAAAGCCAAAGCCTTCTTAGGCTCCAGGTGCCCTCGAGGTGCCACCCTGGCTTCCTTCTCTTCTTCCAACAGGCTCCCGCCCCCAGGCCTTCACCCAGGCTGCTCCCTCCTCCAGTCGGCCTCCTCTTGCCTGGGCTCAGACATCGCCTGCGCAGTGAGCCCGCCCTAACTGGCTCGCTGAATACTGCCATCTGCCCCACCTGCCCAGCATTCCAGGTGCCCCTTCCCTGGTCCAACCTTTTCTTTCACTCATCACCTTCTGACACACTATGCAATTACCTTGTTGTCTGTCTGAGCAGGGATCTCTGGCTGTTTTGTCCACTAATGTTATCTTAAAGGCCTAGAACTATGTGTGGCACAGCGTAGGCAATGAAGGAGAAATGAATGAGTGGACAAGTGAGGGAACAGCATTAGTGAGCTGCCCTGCAGCCAGCCCTGGGTCTCCAATTCTCTGTCCCCATCTCCAATGGGCCCCAAAGAATGTAAAGTCCTCCAAATACCTCCAACCTGCCCCTCCAGATCTCTTACACCTCTTAGTTTCCCATCAAATGCCCAAGGACCAGCCCTGCTGCTGCTTCTCCTCTCCCGCTGCTGCCAAAGCAGAACACATCCACCCCCACCACATTCTCATGGGTAGACAGGTTCTAGGAAGCAGGGTTCCATCTCTGACCCCCTCCCCCTAGAGCTGCCCAGGGCCCCTAGGGCTGCCCCCAAAGACCTTCCCGAGTACTGGTCTCTCGCGGAGGGCTGGGCTGTTATCCTAGCTCTGCAGCTCATTCTCTCCTGAGTGATGCTGGGCAATCCCTCTGTGGGCCTTTACCGTTTGCAAAAGTAAAGGACCAGCCCAGCAGATTGCTGAGTCTAAGGCTTCTTGGCTCTAAAGGCCTTCAGGCTGCCCTGTCACTTCAGAATGGGTCCCACTCTCTTCTCTAATCCCACCACACCTCTCCAGTTCAAGGGAGACCCATTGCCACTCCCCAGAGGCTGGCAGAAGGGCAGCCCCACCCCTGACTAGCTCTTCTCCAATCCTCCAACAAGATCCACCAGCTTGACCCTCTGTCTGCCAGAGCAAAGCTCTGATCTTGACATTCTGTAGCTCACGACCTCCAAAATGGCCTGTCTGCTAAACACACCACAGCCCTACCCCTGGTGCTCATGCCTGCCCCCCAGCCCCCTCCAGGTGCACCCCACCTTCCCACCTGCTGTGCTCTGATGGCCCAGGGCTTCCCTGGTGTCCTAACCATGCTCCCACACCTCCCGCTCCCTGGAATGCCTTCATGAATCTCCTCCAGCGCCGCTCCTCGCTGGATCTGGGTTCCAGTCTCCTCACCACCACCACACGTACTGTCAGACGTCAGCTTTGTTACTGAACCTTTCTGATCCTGTTTTCTCATAAAATGGAAATATGATACTCACCTCTTAGTGTGTTATAAAGATTAAAGCACTTAGAAAAGGGTCCAGCACGTTGTATATGCTCCGCAAATGGCAGCTACTATTGTCCTCATCTCCACTCCGAAGGTCCATGAGGATGACATGAGGAAACACACGGGAGAGGGCCCAGCATACAGTAGGTGCTCGGGAATTGAGGACGCTGCTCTTCCCGCTTGTGACATTTTATAGCTCTTAGGGCAATTCGGTCATCTTATGTAGCTTTAAACATGCATCTCTCGGGACTTCCCTGGTGGTCCAGTGGTTAAGACTCTGCACTCCCAATGCAGGGGGCCCTTGTGCCATCCCTGGTCAAGGAACTAGATCCCGCATGCCTCACAGCGCAGCCAAATAAATAAATATTTAATTAAATAAATAAACATGCATCTCTCCTGGGCTTCTTTCCCTCTCCTCTCTCCCTCCACTCCCCAATGAAACCCCTGAGGGCAGGGGCCACGTCTCACCCAGGTCTCCATCCCCTGCCCCAGCCCAGGCCACACACCCAGTAAGCACTCAACACACTGAACTGTGTTCACACTTCAGTCCAGCTGGTTTAGGGAGGCCACCAAGCCACTGTGGCCTGTCCCAGAGCTGAGAACCTGGAGGGAGATGCCGATTCCCACTGCTCACATCTGAGCTTCCTTGAGTCCTCAGGTCATGCTGGGAAGGAAGACATGATGTAATGGGCCAACTGTGGGGGCAGTGTGGGTCCCGCAGGTCAGGCAAAGAGCTGTTTCAAATACTGAGGAAACTTGGACTGGGTTAGGAGCTGGAGCTGCCTTCCAATGCGCTGGAATCAGGGCAGGGCGAGCCCTCTACCTCCCACCCCACCCCCTCCTGATCCCCCCGCCCATTGTTGTCACTTAGAACAACCTCTGGCTACTCTGGCTTAGGAAGGTGCCGTTTGGACCTGTTTTTCTCTCTGAGGCACCTCTACACCTCGGGCACACACATGCCTTGCCAGGACATACATGTTAGTGACATGACCCTGGGGATAAGTGGTTTCACACCTGCTTCTTCGGGGCCCCAATGCCTCTCCCAGCCTGCGAACGACTCAAGGTGTCCCAGGCTGTGTGTCCAAGATAGTGAAGGCTCACGTGACTGCTCCCTGGAATAACAGGTGTGCCCAGCCTGGATTTCTGACATGTAATTTGAAGATCTCTGGAGGTCATCGAGTACAACCTCTTCATTTTACAGAGGAGGGAACTGAGGCCCGGAGGCGAAGGGCCTTGTCCAGGATGAGCCGGGACAGGGACCCTGTCCCCTGACCACCGCGGAGAGCCTACCACCCCTCACGGCCTCGAGGCGCTGCAGTACAGGCGGCGGCTTGCGTCACCTTTACCCAACGCCCAGCACAGTGTGGTTCCATGATACGCAGCCACGAAGCGTCTCCCTTTACAGGTGAGGGAACCGGCCCAAAGTCACACGCGTTTGAGCGCCAGAGCTCGCGCCCCCATTCCCGATTTCCTTGAACCTTCGCCACACCCTGTTACCGGCCAAGAGCCGGGACACTTGTTTGTGTGGGCCACTGGCCCCCAAGTCACTCGAGTAGGTGGCGAGGAAGTTTCGCAACGCAGGTACAAGAAGCTGGAGGCGTGAGGCCGGAATAGGCGCGAGCGGGCGAGGGGCGTGAGCGCGTGGGCGGCAGGCAGGGCGCGTGCGCGGCGGCCCCGAGCTCCGATTGGCTCCTGCGGGTCGGAGAGGCGGGGCCGTGTGCGGCGCTTCCTCCGCCTCTGCTTCCGCGTAGCAGACCGGGGAGCTGGAGCCGAAGTAGGATTCAGAGTGCCGGCCGGCGGTGAGGCCGGGGCAGCAGCTGGCGGCCGGGGTCAGGGCAGGAACCTGGACTGAGGCGGCGGGCGCTGCGTCCCTGCAAGGTGAGAGAGCGGCGACGCCCTGCACGGGCCCCCGCCCCGAACAGGGGTGCGCCGTGCCGTGCCTGGGCACCCCGGCGAACCGAACTTGACCCGTCTTCTGACCACCACGGCCCCGACCCCTTCCACCTGCCCCGACCTCCAGTTGGCTGAGGACTCCCACCCCTCACCGCGCTAGTCAGCACACCAGTGCCTCCAGCCCTGGTTGTTCACCTTCGTAGATCAGTTCGGGACCCCTTCCTTACTCAGTGAGAGCTTGAAGGGCTCCGGGCTCTCCACTAGCTGCTTTTTCTCTTTCCCTCTGTAGATGGACGGAACAGAAGGCAATGCTGGGCAACCCGGCCCCGCTGATCGGTCCCATCGAAGCAGCGTGTCCTCCGTGGGAGCCCGAGGTGGGTCCCTGTCCCCAGTCTTCTCCCCACTGTACCCTCCTAGGGCCTCAGCCCTGAGGAAGTGGCCCTGGCTTGTCATCTCTTTCAGTGAAGAGAATCTTATTTATTAATTAACAAATAAGGTCTGTTGAGGTGTGGAAAAGTGACAAGTCAGTCAGGTATTAGCTATACTTTGTACCTGAGGCATTTGACACACTGACTTTCTGAAATCGGTCAGCTAGCCAGAGGCCAGGCAGGATTGGAACCCCGAGTATATTGGCCTCGAAGCTGAGTGCTTCTTCATGGTACCTGTGGTTCCAGTGATGGCGAATTGAATCTGGCTGCTCTTTCAAGGGTCTCCTTTTGGCTCCAGACTCCAAATAGGCATCCCACAGGCTGTCACAAGGGAACACTCAACTTTTTGGATTGTACTTCTGTTTAACACTGAAAGGCCATCGTGTTGAGTCCTGAGTCTTAAAGAGTCCCAAGGAAGCTGAGCGCTGGAACTGGCTTTACCCTGGGGTGGCCTTGAGAATCCTCTGTCCCCATGTTAGCTTGGGCCAGAGGGAGATAGTGATTTGCTTAAGGATGATAGCTCTCTCCCTCCCTGCTTGATTTGCTAACTACTGTAATCTCAGGATGGGCTCAATCTATCTCTGCCTCAGTCCCACCTGTAGAATGTTCTCCTTTGGGGGAGAAGCACACCAGAGTCCTTGGGGCTGCCAGGGGAGTGTGTGTGGGTGCAGCAGCCAGCCCTAATTTTGAACTTTTGGGGGTTAGGGTGGGTCTAGGCTGGTCCCTGGGCTGGAATTGCTGGGTTTCTGGGTGGTTTGAGGGTCTTCAGTAAGTCCTAACAGACAGCACTCTTCACGGGGTCCTTAGGGGATGACGGGGCTCTGCCTCTGGAATGTAGCCTTGGTCACCCCAAGGGTTGGAGGGTGGGGGCTGCAGCCCCAGAGCGGGGAGTAGAGGGTGCCTGGTTGGCATGCCTGGGCAGTGGGCCCAGCTGACCTGCCTGGCCTCCATCGCAGCAGCTGACGTGCTGGTGTACCTGGCGGATGACACAATGGTGCCCCTGGCCGTGGAGAACCTGCCCTCGCTCACTGCCCACGAGCTGCATCAGGCCGTCCGTGAGGTCCTGCAGCTCCCGGATGTTGCCCTGGATGCCTTTGCGCTCTGGCTTGTCTCCCCTCTGCTGGGTAAGACTTGGCAGTGAGAAGCCCAGGGGGAAGGGCTGGAAGGGCGCTGACCAGTGGGGAAGGAAGGGGCAGCTTCTGGAACCTCTGGCCACTATACATCAGGGGAAGGTGGGACGTGTTTGTGTCCTGGAGCTGGCCGTGGCTTTCAGGACCCAGAGCCCTGAGAGGTGGCCTGGCTCCTCTGCCCCCGCCTCTCTTTTCTTTGTGCTGGAGGCAGAGGAGGGGCCAAGCCTACCCCTCAGCCTCAGTGCTGCTGGAGCCTGCACATCAGGAGGAGTGGGGGCGGCGGACAGGGAGGGGGGGGCGCGTGTTCACCGAGCACGTGGTCTGTGCCACAGCCTGAGCTGGCGTTTTGAAAGCAGTTCCACCTTATCCTCATGGCCCAGCCTGGTCACGCAGATGAAGAACTGAGGTTTGGAGCCATAGGACCAGTGAGTGGTGGGACCAAGATCAGAATGGAAGCCTGGGTGGCCCCCAGCCAGCCTCCTTGAGCTGCATCCTGCTCCGTGGAGGCAGGGAGGAAGGTGGGACCCGGCCCAGGAAGCAGCCACCCCTGAGGATGGGACTTTTCCTGAGGGTGGGGAGGATGAGTGGGAACCCAGCTTCTCTGCAGGGCGCCTCCAGCCTTGCCTGGTTTCTGGCCCGTGATCACCCTGTCCTGCCCTTTCAGGCTGAGATCCCAAGGCGGGCGGGTGGGGTGGGAGTGAGGGCAGTGGGAGCCCTCCAGCCCGCAGGCCTGGGGGACATGAGGTGGGGGGGAATGGGGAGCTCCCTGGGGCCTCAGAATAGGGCTTCTAGCCTGCTGGCTTGGTCAGGAGAGGGGCCAGGAGAGGATGCCCCAGCTGGTGCCGGGACCAGGCATGTTTTCTGCACTCATTCCCCTCCCTTGTAGAGGAACAGGGGCAAGAAGGGTGTGCCTGGTCCCTGGGCCCCTAGGAGTTTGTGCCTGTGCCCTGGAGGGAGGGTATGCCCACTTGGTCGGAGAGGGAGTGCCTGTCTCCCCACCCCCACCCTCTAGTGGGAGCTTCCTGCCCAGCTACTTCTCTCGCCCACCCTCTTCCTGCTGATCCGTCTCTTTCCGCTGCTCCCCACCCAGCTCAGCTGCCCCTCCTTCACCCTTCTGGCTGTTGGTCAGGACCGCGGGCCCCTTGGCTCGTGTCTCTGGAAAGCTGGGGGTGGTTTCATGGGGCCCCTGCCCTACCTCAGGCTCCCTGTCCCTGCAGTGGGGCAGCTTACTTCCTCCCCCACTCCCTCGTCATCGCATTCCTGCTCCCCCTTCACCGGAACGTGAATGGGCTGCCTGTGTGGCCCGTGGGTCACCCTGGGGCACCGCCCCATCCCAGAGGCCCCAGCACAGAGTCAGCACCCACTTTGTTCCCAGGCTGGGTTCAGGAAGGCTGAAAGGCCACTTCGGCTTTGACTCGGGCCCTCAGAGCTGTTGGTCCCGCACCACGCCCGGAGTGGGTGACATATGCCCCAGGGACGGGGTGCTGTCTGCTGGAGCCGCCCTTCAAGGTGGATGTTTGGGAGGGTTTGACCTTCTCCATGCCATTGTCACTCTGCATGGAACAGGGCTCCAGGGACTGTCAGTCTCGTTGGGGTGACAGCCCCCAGGCAGGAAGGCCCCATCTGGAAGCGTGGGATGGCAGGGTCAGCGCAGTCCTCTTCTGATAACGGGAGTCCTCTGAGCTGCTGGGGCTCGGGGTGAGGCCGGCTGGGGACTGTGGACAGTGTCCCGGGGTCCCAGCTACCCACTTACCTCATTCGTCTCACAAGTATGTGCAGAGCAACCCGCCCACAATCCCGTACTGGGCAGAGCTAGATGCTAGGGGTCCAGCGGGGAACAGGAGTGAAAGTGTCCCTGCCCTCAGGGGACTTACAGTCTGAAGTGTGCCGGGAAGGCTTGCCAGGAACAAGTTGCCAGGAGTGCTTCCTGGTGGAGCCACTGATTCTGGCGGCAGCTGGGTGGCATGGCGTTGAGGCAGGGAGCTTGCAGGATGGAAGATCAGCTGGAGCCCAGAGCCCCCGGGGGAGTTGCTGGGGTGGAGGCTGGCCGGGCAGAGGCCCAGGCAGGGCCAGGAGCAGGGGAGAACAGCCCCTTGGCCCTTTGGGCCTCAGTTACCAGCATTGGGCTCTGCTTCCTAACGGCGGTGCTGGAGCCATCTGTACCTCCGGCCCCAGCACCTTCCGTCTGCCACAGCCTCTCAGCTCCAGCCCATCCTGGGCACAGTAGGGAACAGTCAGAGGCTGACTCTGCCTGGAACCTGACCCCCTCTCATTGCTGTGTGGCTTTGTTTTTTTTGTTTGTTTGGGTTTCTTTTTGTTTCTTTGGCTGAGCCACACTGCATGCGGGATCTTAATTCCCAGACCAGGGATCGAACCCGCGCCCCCTGCAGTGGAAGTGTGGAGTCTTAACCACTGGACTGCCAGGGAAGTCCCTGTTGTGTGACTTTGGACAAGCACCTTAACTTCTCTGAGCCTCATTTTTCTTCTCTGAGCCTCATTTTCATTGGATGAAATGAGGGTAGGGTTATTGCAGGGCAGTTGCCTTTAACCACTTGAAATGGTTCTGGACACCTTGTGCCTACTTCAGTTAATATTGGTCATGACTGCGTCATCGTTGCATTGTTGTTGTTGTTAGTGGGTGGCAGTCGCACTGGTCAGGGCTTCATGGCCGCTTCCCCTCTCGTCCTGCAGAGGTGCAGCTGAAGCCCAAGCACCAACCCTACAAGCTGGGCCGCCAGTGGCAGGAACTGCTGCTGCGATTCACCGACGCTCCGGACGATGACGTGGCCATGGGTCAGTGCTGCTGCCTGTGCGTCCCTGTCTCGGGCCCACCGGGGTCTGGAGCACAGACCCCAGGCCCAGCCAGGCCTCCCCTGGCAGGTGGAGCTGCCCTGGCTGAGAGGCAGGGCCGGCATCTCCCCCAGAGGAGGGAGGGATCCCTTAGAGGAGCCCAGGAGGGGTGGGCTGGGGGCACAGTGAGCAGCTTGCGATAAGCCACGCCCCCTATCGCTGGACAGCCCGGGGGTTTTCTGAGTGGTGGTGGAGGAGGCTTGGGGAATGGAGACTGGGCCAGTCGGGGAGAGGGCAGAGCTGGCTGCGTGGGGCAGCCGGCCGGTGACCCCCTCCTCTCTCCCCAGATGAGCCTTCCCTGCAGTTCCGGAGGAACGTGTTCTTCCCCAAACGGCGGGAGCTCCAGGTGAGGCAGGGATTCCCAGGCGGTACCACCCAGGTCTGGCACCCTGTGTCCAGCCTCCCCTTGTCCTGACCCCTGGACACTGGTGCCCCTCCCAGCTGAGCCACCCCTCCCTGCCACACCGGCCTGCAGATCCACGACAAGGAGGTCCTGCGGCTGCTCTACGAGGAGGCCAAGGGCAACGTGCTGGCCGCTCGGTACCCATGCGACGTGGAGGACTGCGAGGCCCTGGGCGCCCTGGTGTGCCGCGTGCAGCTCGGGCCCTACCAGCCTGGCCAGCCCACTGCCTGTGCCCTGAGGTGAGGGCCAGCGTGACCTGAGGCAGGGGCCCAAGGTGGGGAGGGTGACCTCGGAATCCTGGTTACAAGTGGTCTTGCCAGGTCCTGGAGTCAGGAGGCCCTGACGCTGTGTGACCTTGGGTGAGTCACCCCACCTCTCTGAACCTCCTTTTCCTCGTCTGCTCTGGGCTGAGGGGCCTGGGCAGTGGGAGACAGGGGAAGTGACGTCCGTGAGAAGACCTCCAGAGGTGTGTGAGGGTGGAGCCCGGCCTCCGTGTGAGGTCAGGGGGAGTTGGGCTTGTTCTTTTTGGGGGTCGCAGCCAGGGTGTGGCCAAATACTGAGTCCCAGTTGTCAGTGACAGTCTCACTTAGTCTCGAGCTCCAGGGACGAGGCCCCATTTCCCGGACGTTCCAGTATGCCGGCTCTGTGCTTCCTACCCGTCTCTCTAGAAGCCGTGCTCTTTGCTGTGTGAATTGGCAGGGCCTGGGGTCGTGACGATTGAGCTACCCTGGAAGCAGACCAGGCTGTCTCTGAGCTCCGTGGACAGTGATCTTAAGGTTTAGAGATATTTCCAAAGAAGATGAACTTTTTTTTTTTTTTAAACTGGTAACAGTTATGTAGTCTTTTTTTTTAATTTTAAAAAAAAAACTTACTTATTTTATTTATTTTTGGCTACATTGGGTCTTCCTTGCTGCGCGCAGGCTTTCTCTACTCGTGGCAAGCGGGGGCTACTCTTCCTTGCGGTGCGCGGGCTTCTCATTGCGGTGGCTTCTCTTGCTGCGGAGCACTGGCTATAAGGCGCGTGGGCTTCAGTAGTTGTGGCGCATGGGCTCAGTAGTTGTGGCTCGTGGGCTCTAGAGCGCAGGCTAAGTAGTTGTGGCACATGGGCTCCGCTGCTCTGCGGCATGTGGGATCTTCCCGGACCAGGGCTCGAACCCGTGTCCCCTGCATTGGCAGGCGGATTCTTAACCACTGCGCCACCAGTGAAGCCCTGAAGATGAACTTTGAACACAGCCTGTCCTAGACCCAGGGCTCTAACCCACACCAGCCCTTCAGGGTACGGTTGTGTTGCGGGGAGAGGATGCACAGAGACAGGGCCCTGTGTCGGGGCCCAGCAGGGGCTACCCTGGGCTCAGTGGAGCCTGAGTGATCCCAGCTGAGCTGGCTGGAGGCTGGCAGCCGTAGAAATCCTGGCTCTCGTGATGGGCATGTCTGGTCCTATTGCAAGTGGCAGCGAATCCAGCTCAGACTATTTGGACTTGAGGGACTTTGTCAAGAAATGGACGGGTCTGGGGTGATTGAGGTGCAGGGGCTCCAGTTGGGTACCCCCAACCAGCAGATCCTGTCCTCAGTCTCCTCGCCCAGCCCTGTGTCCTCTGGGCCAGCTCTCAGTCAGACAGGCTCTTGTCTCGTGGTGGCCAGGTGGCCACAATAGTTGCACATTGGCAAGGAGAGACCTCGTCCCTCACGTGACCAGAGTTCTAAGACTCATCTGGTGACTGGGCCCACGTCCACCCAAAGGAGACAGAGTGGCCAGAGTGCTGATTGGCTGAGGCCCAGATCCTCCCTTAGGACCTGCCATGAGCCTGCACAGACGCTGTGGACTGGCAGTGGGAAGGCGGGATTTCCAGTGACGAGTGGGCGCTGTGGCTGGAAGCAGGGCTGTTGGGGGACAGGTGATGAAGGTGCCTACGGCAGCCCTGAGAAGTGGGGGCAGCCCCCTGGATACCCCTCCTCGTGCCGCCCTGCACTTGGGCCTCTCTGGGCATCAGGGTCCTTCCTTACGTCAGCCCTGCTGCAGGGCCAGCCATCCCTTCCCATGGCCCGGGGTGTTGGTCCTCCAGAAGCCCCTGCGGGGACCCCTCCCCTCTTCGGTGACAGTGACAACCTCGGCCATATTTATTTGGCACCCACCACATGCCAGGCGCATGCCGGCACCCGTCCATGTGAGTAGGGATCCGTGTCCTTATTTAAACCTGGAGACGTAGACTTGGAGAGGGCGCTCACTGCTCATAGGCTGGGCCCTGGCTGCAGTCCACCTGGAAGGGCCAGTGCCTGGCCAGAGTCAGGGGGCTGCCTGAGGGGGAAGAACGGTGCCGTCACGCCAGGATGCTTCCCGACTGTGTGTGATTGAAAATCACTTTCCTTCGTGAACCTGTGCTGATGAGTTGTAGGTTGGTGGTTTTTTTACCTCCCTATTTGGCAGAACAGAGCATTGATAGCTTTAGGTCACTTGGACCACTTCTTGGTTGCAAAATCACCAGTTTAGAAACTGAAACCTTCCTCTGGCCACAGTCTGCTTCTGGGGTGGGCCTGGTTTCAGCTCTCATCCCGGTCTCCTGACTTCTCCTTCAGGCCTCTCATGCTGCAGGGTTCTCGGCAGTGGGCTTTCCGGGGGTCCGTGTGCAGGGTGCCCCCTGCCCTCCCCACGCCCTGGGAACCTCGGTGCCTCCCCAGCCCGCAGGCATGGAGCCGCCCTCATGCTGGGCCCTGTTTACCTTCCTCCACAGGGAGAAGCTGGACTCCTTCCTCCCTGCCCACCTCTGTAAGCGGGGCCACGGGCTCTTCGCTGCCCTCCGGGGCCGTGGGACCAAGGCCGGAACTGGCGAGCAGGGCCTGCTGAACGCCTACCGCAGGGTGAAGGAGGTAGCCGGCAGCGAGAGCGAGCACGAGGCCTCCCTCAGCCCCCACTACCGCGCCTACCTCCTCAAGTGCCACGAGCTGCCCTTCTACGGGTGAGCGGCTCCCTGGCCGCGGCCACAGCCCCAGGCCCACTGTCCCTCCCTCACGGCCTGTGAGCCCATCTCCGTTCCCGCTGAGCTCTGTCCTCATGCAAGGTGTGTCCAGATGCCAGCACCTGGGGCCCCGCGGGTCCCAGGCTGGACACTCGTCTTCCCCCTTCCCCATCACGGGCTAGGACACCGGACAGGTCCTCTCCTTCCTCCTGCTGCAGCCACGTGGTCCATGGACCTGCCCACCTCCCCCTCAGCCAGCTCTCATTCATGCAGGCACATCTAGCCAATAGCTCTTGTGTGCCTACTGTGTGCCCGCACCCTCTAGGTGCTGGAGACACCTCGGTAAACAAAAGAGACCGCCGTCCCTGCCCGTGAAGAGGCCGTTCTAGTGGCGAGAGAGACAGCAAGCAGTAGAAGCCGAGAACAGACTACAGGGGGGCAAGGGAGCAGCTGGACGGCCCGTGAGGACAGTGGCCGTACTCCACAGGGTACTGTGGCTCAGGCCGCATGGTGGTACCGCAGGAGGGGAGACGTGGCCAGATTCCAGAGACGTTGAGGGTGGAGTTGAAGGAATTTGCAAGATGTGCAGTACAGGAGGTGAAGGAGAGCAGGCAGAGAGGGCTCCAGGTTTCTGCCTGAGCAGCTGCAGGGCGGCCTTGTCATCAGCTGAGACAGGATGGTGTGTGGTGGGGGGCAGGTCAGGGAAGGTCGGGGGCTTGTCCTTGGATGTGTTGATTTTGAGATGCTCTCCAGCGACCCAGGTGGCGATCCTAGCGGGCATTTGGGTTTCTGAGTCTAGACTTGGGTAATGGGTGAATCATGAGCATGCAGGTGCTGTTTGAAACCAGGAGCCCCAGCAAGTGAGTGTGGACCGGACAGAGAAGGAGCCTGGCCAGCAAGGCGGGAGGGGGTGTTGAGGAGGAGGGAGTGACCGAGCCTCAGGCGCTGCTGCTTCAAGGTCAAGTTCAACAGGTCTCAAGTGGCTGTTAGTTGACCTTGGCTCCAGCATCTTGGGGGTAGCAGTGGGTGGAGGACAATGAGAAAAAGAATCAGTGAGTGTAACCAGCTCCTCAGGAGCTGCGCTGTGAGATGGAGCCCAGAGGCGGAGCAGCAGTGTGGGTGTGGGGCGGCAAAAGGTCTTTAGCTTTTATGGTGAGCGAGATGCCTGTGGCCGCTGTTTGGGTTGCTTCAGTTTCCTCAGTGGATTAGGAGTCCCTGCCCTGAAGCGAGCCTGTGGGAGTCTTCCTGGAGTGGGAGCACCGGGCCGTGCTCTTGGAACTGCAGGTAGAGCGTGCTTGTCTCCAGTCCTGTCCTCGGGGCTGCAGGATTTTATTTTACATAGATAAATTTATTTTTTTTTTTTATTATTTTTGGCTGGGTTGGGTCTCCGTTGCTGCGCACGGGCTTTCTCTAGTTGCAGCGAGCGTGGGCTGTTCTTCATTGAGGTGCGCGGGCTTCTCATTGCAGTGGTTTCTCTTGTTGCGGAGCACGGGCTCTAGGCACGTGGGCTTCAATAGTTGCAGCACGCAGGCTCAGTAGTTGTGGCTCGCAGGCCCTAGAGCGCAGGCTCAGTAGTTGCGGCGTGTAGGCTTAGTTGCTCGGCGGCATGTGGGATCTTCCTGGACCAGGGCTCGAACCCGTGTCCCCTGCATTGGCAGGCGGATTCTTAACCACTGTGCCACCAGAGAAGCCCGGGGCTGCAGGATTTAACGAGGGCTCTGGCTTAGCCAGGGGTGAGGGGGCGTGTGGGCGAAGTCCCAGGGCAGCCAGAGGAGAGGAAGAGGCCGTGGCGGGGCAGGATGGAGCAGGGACAGCTCAGCGGGTGGGTGTCCTAAGGTTGATGCAGCCTTTCCCTTTCTTGGTGTCGAGTCCTGAAGCTGCTTCTCTGCCTGGGCAGCCCCTGGAGGACGGTGGGCAGCGGGGCTCTCCCAACCTCCAGCAACCACAGCCTGCAGACCCTGAGCCCTTGGGCTCCTGGCTGTTCCCTGAACGTAACTTGCTCTGTCCCACACCCGGGTTCATGCTCTACCCTCTGCCTGCAGTGCCCACCCTTCGCTGTGCCACCCAGTTCCTCTTCCTGCCTGATCAGCTCAGATGCCACCACCTCCACGAAGCCTCCCTCTCGCCGCCCCCTCTGTTTCTGCCTCCCCTGGGGTGGGTTTCCATTGAACCTTCTGTCACCCAAACAGGTTAAGCTTCTCAGGTGCCTGGGACAGGGGCCAGCCAGAGCATTCCCTAGTGGGTGAACCCAGACCCTGGGCCATCTGTTCTCGCTGCTGGAGGGGACAGCCTAACACCACTTTCCCTCCCCAGGTCTGCCTTCTTCCACGGCGAGATTGACAAGCCAGCCCAGGGCTTTTTGCACCGGGGAGGGCAAAAGCCAGTGTCTGTGGCCATCAGTCTGGAGGGCGTGCATGTCATTGACAGCAGGGAGAAGGTACCTGCTGCTCCTTCAGGGTGGGACCTGGAGTGGGAGCCTCACTGGAGAGGAAGGGAGTGGGGTCATTACCCAGGCCTTCCTGGTTCCCTTGGGCTTCTGGTTGGCCTGGGAGCAGGTGGGCGGCCTGTCTGGCCTCTTTCCCTCAGATGTCCCTGGGGCTTCCACTGTCATCCCGGGGGCTTCCCTGGGTCTGCTGTGGGTCAGCTTTCCTGCCCAGCCTGCTAGGCAGGGAGGTGGCGGGGACAGGGGGAGGCTGCAGCTGGAGACAGGTGGAGAGTCTGGTAGGGCCTGGCTGCTCTGCCTGGCCAGTGGCTGGAGACTAGCTGGTGGTTTTCCAAAGAAGCCCTGGGAGCTTCTCCTGCGGGACTGGGAGCCCTCCTTCCCGCATTTGGTGCTGGTTGTCTCGGCTGCCTGTGTAGGAGGTGGCGTCGGCAGCCTGCCCTGTGGGCCTCTCTGCATCTGGGCAGGGGTCCCTGCTAAGCCCGCAGAGAAGTTTGGGGGAGACTTCTGGTTGTCCCCACGGAGGGATCCCAGCCCTTCCTGGGCATCTGTGCCCCAACATGTCGGGCCCAGATCCGGCCTCCTGCTAAGATGCTAACCAGCTGATCGCAGGGGAAAGGCCTCCCCTCCCCACCTTCCTTCCCCCGAGTCACTACCCCAGCTGTCAGGAGCTTGACCCACTGATGAGAAGTGCGTGGTTTAGGGGGTCTCATCCTCCCTGGACCACAGCCTCCTTTGAGGGTCTGATGGAAGCGGGGCTTCTTCTCCTGAGAGAAACTGACACCTGAATTTAGGCTCAGCCTTGGAGGTAAATAGCCTGGCCAGGTGTATCCTCCTGGTGATGCCCGCGTGGGATGGGGCAGGGGAGCAGGCCTCTGCCCAAAGGAGTCCAAGCTCTGTGTCTCCCGCTGGCCAGCACGTCCTGCTGGGCCTGCGCTTCCAGGAGCTGTCGTGGGACCACACCTCTCCCGAGGAGGAGGAGTCTGTCCTGTGGCTGGAGTTCGACGGGGACAATGAGGGCACACCGGTCAACAAGCTCCTCAAGATCTACTCTAAGCAGGTAGTGGTGGGTGTTGCCTGCACCGGGGGTGGGGATGGGGGTCGGGGAGGGTGTGCTCAGGGGGTCCCAGACTATTGGAGGCTCCAGGCTGGGTGGCAAGGAGGTGAGAGGGCTGCCGAGGGCCTGGGGACCAGGGGGCCGGCTCCTGCTGACCAGGAGCCACCCTTGTGGGTTCGGAAGGCCTGGCCAGGTGGTGGGGCAGTGGTTGGTGGAGGGCTGCCCGGTACTGTGACCAGCCCGCATTGGCTCCCTCGGTCCTTGAGCCCCCCGTGAGTGGGGCTCTCAGGTGACGAGCAGGCATGGAATGGCTAAGACCCCTCTTTGCCTTTGTTTCACTTTCATCCATTGGGCACCTGGTCTTCCCAGCCAAACCTTCATCCCCACCCCTTCCCCTCCCACCCTGGTTTCTCCAGGAGAGCCCTTCCAGGACTCAGGGCCTCGTTGCTCTCCGCCCCAAGCACAGAGGTGGGCTCCAGGGACTCCTGTGAAAGCACGTGCCCCTTCCTGGGGGCCCGCCACAGCCAGGCTTCTCCCGTTGCTCCCTCTACGCCTTCCTTCCCACTGCAGCACCCACTGCTCCAACCCCAGCAGCCTCTGCCCTGCTACACCCGATACCCGGTGCCTGCTCTTGCTCCTGCAGGCTCCCCTCTTGGGCCCTACGGGCCCCTCCCACCTCCTGCCCTTCTCCCCCTGTCTCCCCTGCTGGGCCTCCTTTCCAGGGCCTCGCAAGGGAGTTCTCTCCCTGTCCTAGCTCTTCCCTCTCTCGTCTTTGAACACTTGGCCGTCCCAACCTTTATGCTGATGACATCACATTTTCTACATCACTCTTAGTTCCCCGATCAGGGATCAAACCCATGCCCCCTGCAGTGGAAGTGCGGAGTCCTAACCACTGGAACGCCAAGGAATTCCGTAGAGTTCTTTTTTTAAGTAAACATTTTATTGAATTATAATATACATGTAGAAAAGTGCCCAGCTCTTTTTTTTTTTAATATATAAATCTATTTATTTATTTTTGGCTGCGTTGGGTCCTGGTTGCTGTGCACGGGCTTTCTTTAGATGTGGCAAGAGGGGGCTACTCTTCGTTGCCGTGCGCGGGCTTCTCATTGCGGTGGCTTCTCTTGTTGAACACGGGCTCTAGGCGCGTGGGCTCAGTCGTTGTGGCTCACGGGCTTTAGAGCACAGGCTTAGTAGTTGTGGCACACTGGCTTAGTTGCTTCTCGGCATGTGGGATCTTCCCGGACCAGGGCTCGAACCCGTGTCCCCTGCACTGGCAGGTGGATTCTTAACCACTGCGCCACAAGGGAAGCCCCCCAGCTCTTAATCTCAACAAATTTCCCCAAAGAAACCCATGTAACACCTTTCAGATTAAGAAAGACCCCTTGAGCCCCCTCCCAGCCTTGCCCCCACCAAGGGACCTCCGCATCCTGACTTGTGTCACCCCAGAGTCATTCTGCCTGGTTTTGAGCCTTAGGGCAGTGGGTTCCCACAGTGTGTTCTGTTCTGCCCGGTGTCTCGCGCTCAGCCCTGTGTCTGTGAGCTCCATCCTCGTCCCCACCGCAGGTGGCAGTGCTTTGGTCTTTCACACGGCTCTCGGGTGTTCCCACGTGTGAATTCGTTGCTGTTGACTTTTCCATACCATAGCGGACGGGCACTTGGGTCTCCAGTTCGGGACTGTTGCAGACAGTGCTGCGTGGTCAGTGTTGCACATGTCCTCTGTGTGCGCGTCCAGGTACGCGCCCAGGAGCCGACAGGCCGGGTCACAGGCAGGTGCTGTGCTCGGCGTTCACCCGCGGTGGCTGGATGCTGGCTGTGGCAGCAGTTAGTATTGTCATCTTGAACGTTCAGCCAGTCTGGTGGGTGAGGAGGGGTATCTCCTTGTGTTTTCTTCCTTTATTATTTAGTCACTTTATTGAGGTATAATTTACAATAAAAGTGAGTTTTAACACGTTCACACACCCTTGTAACCACTGCCCCCACAGGCGAGCTATGGAGGTGCTTAGATACATCCATGTATCTTCCTAGAGGGGAAATGTCTATTCACGTCTTTTGCGCATTTTTTAATTGGCATTATTTCCATCACCCCCAAATCTCCATGTGGTTTTTTTTTTCCCATGTGGTTTTAATTGACAACACACACACACACACACACACACACACACACACACTAATGAGGTTGAGCATCTTTTATGTGTGTATCCACCATCTGGATATCCTGTTCATTGAGGTCTTTTGCCAATTTTTCTTTGGGGTTGTGCTTTTTTTTTTTTTTTTTTAAATTGTACATTTTGCTTCTGATTTAAGACTCACCTCTTCACCTGCTACTTGACAGCTCCCCTTAGCTATCCCTAGAGTTTAGCTTTCTCCAGAATGTCATAAACACATGCATCATAGTTACCCGGGAGAAATGGAGATATATGTCCACATAAGACTTATACTAAGATATTCATAGCAGCTTGGTTTGTCATAACCAAAGAATTGGAAACAACATAAATGTCTGTCAGCTGGTAGATAGATAAACAAGTAGTGGTCCAGCCCTACAGTATCTGTACTGTATGCAGCCCTTTGAGCCTGGCCTCTTTCACTAAGCTTCATGCTCCTGAGATTCATCCACATTTCGTGGTGGAGCGGTTCGTTCCTGTTGGTTGTTGAATAGTATTCCGTTGTATGGATACACTACAGGTCAGCTCTTCACCCACTTGTTTGGGTTGTTTCCAGTTTGGGGCTTTTGTGAATAAAGCTGCTCTGAACATTTGAGTACAGGCTACTGTGTGGGCGTATGCCTTCATTTCTCTTGCATAAATACCTAGGAATGGGATTACTGGATTGTATGATAAACATATAATCAGCTTTACTAGAAACTACCAAATGGTTTTCCAAAGTGACTGTACCATTTTGTTACCCCACCAGCAATGTCTGAGAGTTCCAGTAGCTCCGCATCCTTGCCCAGCGCTTGGTGTGGTCAGTTTTTGTTTGTTTGCCATTCTAATAACTGTATGGTAGTGATAAGTCATTGTGGTTTTAATTTGCATTTTCATAATGACTGATGATGGTGATCATCCATCCGTGTGTTCATTTGCTATCCATAGGTCTTCTTTGATGGAATGTCTGATCAAATCATTTGTCCTTTTTTTTTTTTTTTTACTTTTTTTTTTCTAACATCTTTGTTGGAGTATAATTGCTTCACAATGGTGTGCCAGTTTCTGCTCTACAACAAAGTGGGTCAGCTATACATACACATATATCCCCATATCTCCTCCCTCTTGCGTCTCGCTCCCACCCTCCCTATCCTACCCCTCTAGGTGGTCACAAAGCACTGAGCTGATCTCCCTGTGCTATGTGGCTGCTTCCTACTAGCTATCTGTTTTACGTTTGGTAGTGTATGTATGTTCATGCCACTCTCTCACTTCGTCCCAGCTTACCCTTCCCCCTCCCCGTGTCCTCAAGTCCATTCTCTATGTCTGCATCTTTATTCCTGTCCTGCCCCTAGGTTCTTCATAACCAATTTTTTGTTGTTGTTGTTTTTAGATTCCATATATATGTGTTAGCATACGGTATTTGTCTTTCTCTTTCTGACTTACTTCACTCTGTATGACAGACTCTAGGTCCATCCACCTCACTACAAATAACTCAATTTCGTTTCTTTTTATGGCTGAGTAATATTCCATTGTATATATGTGCCACATCTTCTTTATCCATTCAGCTGTCGTTAGACACTTAGGTTGTTTCCATGTCCTGGCTATTGTAAATAGAGCTGCAATGAACATTGTGCTACATGACTCTTTTTGCATTATGGTTTTCTCAGGGTATATGCCCAGTCGTGGGATTGCTGGGTCGTATGGTAGTTCTATTTGTAGTTTTTTAAGGAACTTCCAAACTGTTCTCCATAGTGGCTGTATCAATTTACATTCCCACCAACAGTGCAAGAGGATTCCCTTTGTCCATTTTTTTTTCCTTTGTCCATTTTTTAAATTGGGTTATTTGTTTTCTTACCAAGCTGTAAGAGTTCATTATATATTCTGCCTACCAGTCCCTTATCTGATATATATTTTGCAGATGTCTTCTTTCAGTCTATAACTTGATGTTTTTTCCTAAAAAATGTCTTTTAAAAAGATGTTCTTAAATCTTCCAGTCCATTTATTTTGTATCTCCATTTATTTGTCTTTGATTTCTTTCACTAACATTTTGTGGTTTTCAGCATACAAGTCTTGTGCATCTTTTATTAGATTTATCTCCCCCTCCCCCTTTTTTGGTGCTACCAGAGATGGTACTATTTTTAATTTCAATTTCCAGTTATTCATTGTGGTGTATAGAAATGCAGCTGATTCTGTTACCATATATCCTTTTATCCTGTAACCCTCTTGAACTCACTCACTATTTCTAGTATCTTTTTTGCAGATTCTTTGTGATTTTCTGTGTGGACAGTTACATTGTCTATGAACAGGGACAGTTGTATTCTAACTTTCCAGTCTGTATGCCTCTCAGTTGTCTTGGCTGATAGCACTGCCTCGGACCCCCGTTACAGTGGTGAGTAGGTGTGAGCAGACATCCTTGACTTGAGGGGAAAGCACTCAGTCTTTTTTTTTTTTATAAATTTATTTATTTATTTTTGGCTGTGTTGGGTCTTTGTTGCTGCTTGTGGGCTTTCTCTAGTTGTGGCGAGTGGGGGTTACTCTTAGTTGTGGTGTGCGGGCTTCTCATTGCGGTGGCTTCTCTTGTTGCGGGGCATGGGCTCCAAGCGTGCGGGCTTCAGTAGTTGTGGCACGCGGGTTCAGCAGCTGTGATGCACGAGCTCTAGAGCACAGGCTCAGCAGTTGTGGCGCACGGGCCTGCGGCATGTGGGATCTTCCCGACCAGGGCTCGAACCCGTGTCCCCTGCATCAGCAGGCGGATTCTTAACCACTGCGCCACCAGGGAAGCCCAAGCATTCAGTCTTGCTCTGAGTAGGTGTGGTGTGAGCTGTGTGTTTTTCATAGACGCCTGTCGTCAGATTAAGGAAGTTCCCGTCCATTTCTAGTTTGCTGAGTTGTATCCCGAGTGGATATTTCATTCTGTCGGATGTGGCTGAGGTATAACGGCAGCGTCCCCGAACCTCAGGAGCATCAAGCGGTGTTAGAGAAACTCAGAGGGCTCAGGACCTGTCCCCACCGGCTGCCCGCTGCCCAGCGCCCCTCTCAGCTCAGCGCAGCTCCCTCAGGGAGGCGAGGAGGCCAGTGTGGAGCCCGGACCTGCCTGTGCACGGTTCCCTGCCCTGTTCCCCCTGCGCAGGGCAGCTTGTGTGGCTCTGGGGAGGCCTCGGGCCACCCCATCGGGCAGCTGGGCAGCAGCTGCCCCCTTGGCCTCTGACCCTGCTCCGCAGCGGGGTGACACTTCATAAACGCCTGCTGCCTAAGCGACACCACCTGCTGGCAGCTTTCTGTCTGTGGGTCTGCGATCCCCTGCCACCCCGCCATATGATGCCCAGACCGTGCCCGCTGACATCTGGTCACATCACCTTTTATGTCAACATGCGTAACGTTTCCAGTCTGTTGAGAAGACGTCCCTTTAGAAGAACGTGCCCAGAGGGAGCCGCTTTCCCCGCCCAGTGACCTCACCACCGCCTTCTCCTTGGCTTCGGGTTCTTCTCTCAGCAAACGCACATGCCCAGAGAGCCCTGCCCCCCTCCTCCCTCCCGACCTGCGCCTTCTAACTAGAGTGTTCCTTCTTTCCCAGCCCATCTCTGACCCCTGAAGTCCCCCCACATGGGAGGCCTCCCCTGCCCCTGGCCCACAGAGCACACCCCCCTTCCTTCTCCTTGCGTAAAGGGTGTTGGTTTCCTCATTGCCTCCCCCACCAGAGGGCTGGGGGCTGTGGGTTCGGTTCATCTGGCTCTGCAGCAGGTAGGGGGAGGTGGGCCTGGGCCAGGGCTCCCCCCCAGGCCTCACGCTGGCGCCCCTCCTCTCCAGGCCGAGCTGATGAGCAGCCTCATCGAGTACTGCATCGAGCTGAGCCAGGCCACGGAGCCCGCCACCCCGCAGGAGAGCGCGGCCAGCCCGGCCTCGGCCGCTGGCTCCTCACCACCCCCCACTCAACACCCCCAGCTGCGGAGGCAGGGCAGTGTGGTGTGCAGCCGGATCCAGCATCTCTCCACCATCGACTACGTGGAGGAGGGTGAGTGACCCCCTCGCGGTATACACGTGTACCTACGCGCGTGCACACGCACGCCATGGGGAGCTCTGGAGGGTAGGGAGGTGGGGAGCAATTCCAGGCCCAGTGAGTTAGCCTCCAGCGGCAGGACCTGGCTTGGGGCGTGGGGGGCAGGCTGGGCACAGGTGTCCCATCGTCTGAGCTCTGCGACAGGGAATCTGAGGCCTCTGGGGCTCCGGCAGTAAGAGCCCTACTCCGTCCCTTCTCACTGCTGCGTCCGCAGACGTGTCCAGATGTGAAAAAGTAGAAACTACCAGTGTCTGTTATTAAAGGTGTAGGTAGAGGAACGATGGGCCCACACCCTGTGGGATCAGTGCAGCTGGTAAAGATGCCATACATACCCTAGTGCACTGTGGTGTCTTGGATCGAGTCCCAGAACAGACAGCAGACATTGTGGAAGAACAGGTGAAATCCACAGGTTTGCCGCTTAGTTAATAAAGCTGTACCAGTGTTCTTATCTATGACACAGACCATGGTAACAGACGGACCATGCTAACACAGGAGAGGCTTATGAGGATATGCAAGAACTCTATGTATTATCTTTGCAACTTTTCTGTAAGTCTAGAATTATTCCAAAATAAAAAGGGGTTTTTTTTTGGTTTTCAAATGGCAAGATGTTCACAAAATAGCACTGAGTAGAAAAAATCAGGTACTAGGAGAAAATCAGGCACGAGTACTAGGTACTAGGTGCTCATTAGCATGCGAGGCAGCGTCCACGTGCACAAGGAGGGAGCGACCCCTTTGCGGCCATCAGCTGCTGTAACTTGCCTTTTTCCTTCGTGCTTCGTTCTGGCATTTAAATTTTTACAAGCATGTCATTTTTGTCATCGGAAAAAGCAAAATAATTTATAATTTTTCTCTGACACACTTGTTACCACAGTTGCTGTCTTCCTCTCCTAGTGAGCTCAGCCCCTTCCCCCGCCATCCCCTGTTGCTGGACATCATAGTTACAGTTGACCCTTGAACAACACCGGTTTGTGCTGCGCGGATCCACTTACACGCGGGCCTTTTTCAGTAGTAAATACTGTAGTTCTGCACAATCCGTGGTTGGTTGAATCGGTGGATAAGGAGGAACCACGGGTATATGAAGGGCCAACTATAAGTTATACCCAGATTTTCGACTGCGCAGAGGGTTGGCATTGTCTTAGGGCTGACTGTATTTCTAGTTCTCAGCTACTACAAACAACATACCTGTAGCCAAATCCTTACCTGGAATCTGAACTGTTTCCTCAGGATAAATTCCTAGAAATGGGGTTGCTGGGTCAAAGTGTGTGCCCACTGTGCCCGTCCCAGGAGGAAAGGAGGCACCTGCCTTCCCCACCCTCACCCACGATGGGTGTTATCGTCCTGAGGGGCGGAGAACTCACTGGAGTTGGGGTTTGTATGCTGGTGAAGTGGCATCGTTTCTACACGCTTGATCACGTACAGTTTCTTCCTGCGTTGCTGTTCATTTCTGTTGCCTGTTTTTCTTTTGTGGCTTGAGTTTTTAAATTAACGTCTTATGTTAATATGGTGTATTTGTCAGAATTAATGAACCGATATGATGCAGTATTATTAACTAAAGTCCTTAGTTTCAACCTAACGTCCTTTTTCAGTCCCAGGGTCCCATCCAGGACACCACCCTACATTTGGTTGTCATGTCTCCTTAGGCTCCTCTTGGCTGTGACAAGTTACTCAGACTTTCCTTGTTTTTTGATGACCTTGACAGTCTTGAGGCGTACTTGTCGGGGATATCGTAGGATGCCCCTTTATTGGAATTTCTCTTATGATTTTCTCATTATTAGATGGGGTTATGGGTTTGGGGGAGGAAGATCACAGAGGTAACATGCCATTTTTACTACATCATATCAAAGGTACCTTATCAACATGATTTATGACTGTTGATATTAACCTTGATCACCTGGCTTGAAATTTTTAACTTTTAAGAAGTCTTTTTAGGGACTTCCCTGGCGGCCCAGTGGTTAGGACTCCAGGCTTCCACTGCCGGGGCCCTGGTCGGGGAACTAAGATCCCGCAAGCCTCGCAGTGAGGCCAAAGAAAAAGAGGTCTTTTTATCTCATTGAGGGTTACCTTCAGCCAGTAGTATATGTTATAGGTATTTTGTGGTTTGGGCCTGTTCTTTTTTTCTTCTTCTTCTTCTTCTTTTTTTTTTGTAATTGAATTATAGTTGACATACAATATATTATATATTGTGATATATATAGTGATTTTGACAAACATAGTGATTCAGTATTTTTATATGTTACAGAATGATCATAAGTCTACTTACCATCTGTCACCATACAGAGTTATTACAATATCATTGACTATATTCCATATGCTATATATTACATCCCTGTGACTTACAGCTGGAAGTTTGTACACCTCTCTGGTCTCTTCTTGAACAGGTTTAGACAGCACAGCAGGCCCAGCATCAAATGCAAACCCTGGTGGCCTCTGATTTGGAGGCTGGCCACCCACCCCACGTGTCCTGTCACTGGTGGGAGAGCTGGGGTGGGGCTGAGGCTCACAAAGCCGGCAGGAGTGAAGAGGAGAGCTCATCCTGAACAGGCTCCAGAAGGGGCTCCCCTGGGGCTGGGCCCCCTCCCCTCAGCGTGTCCCTCTTGCTCCCCGACAGGTGAGCAGATCAAGCGGGTGAAACCGAAGCGCAGCACGTCCTTCTTCAGCCGGCAACTCTCCCTGGGCCAGGGGAGCTACGCCGTGGTGCAGCCCACCGAGAGCCTGGAGCAGGGCTGAGGGCCGCAGTGCCTGGTGGGAGGGCGCGGGGGCAGCCCCCGGGCGTGGCCCAGCATCATGCTACCTAAGGGGGAGCGCTGGGAGGAGGGCAGCCTCAGTGTGTAGACAAGTCACTTCTGTACCCGGGATGCTGCCCGGGCTGCGCTATGCAGAGCCAGCTGGGGGCAGCCGCAGGATCCCTCCTGCAGCCTGCCTGCCCTCCCTCCAGACGCCGGGCCCCGCTGCAGTCTCAGGACCAATCTGACCAGGCCCCGGCCGCCCCCTCCCACCCAGGGACTCGCCTTTGTGCCCCTCTCAAAACGGACAGTATCCCCTGCCCTGAAGTCCCCGCTGGAGGCAGGTGTCCCCACTGGAGGAGGAATAGGGCTCAGGACACTTGGGCGTACTGTGTGTCTTTGGTCTTTCCCCTGGACTTTGGTGACCACATCCCTGCATTCCTTCTGCTGCATTCCAGCCCACACCACCAGGCTGGGACGTGGCCCTGCGGGGAGAGGGCAGGGGGCCTCCCTGGACTGAAACTCAGCAGGAACAGAGAAGGTGAGGCCCCCACCAAGCCCTCCCCGGCTGGATGAAACTGGATGGCCCCTGCGCCCCTCACTCAGGCCTCTTTTGCGGGCAGGAGACACTCTGACCAGAAGGAAAGTGTGCTTGCTCATCTTTGGTGATGCCACTGTGCTGGGAGCTGGCTGTCCTGTGGACCAGCAAGTCCACTGGACCCACGGTCCACACCCAGAGGAGCTCCCAAACCCCCTTGGGCTTCAGGTTTTAGTTTTGATCTTTCTTTGTCTGCTTTGGTTCCATGAAGCCTGTGAACTTGGGCAACTCACAAGGATGCTGCCACCGGCCTCAGAGCCACTGGCGCTCCTTCCAGGATGGCACTGTGGTTTCACCCAGCCTGAGCCGGGGGCCGGCCCATGCACGGGAAACCCCAGGACGGGAGTGGTCTCCTCCTTCCTGAGGACCTTGTAGGTAGGCTGGATGTGGCCTGGGCATGGCTCTTCCCACACCCGCCTGCCTTCCCCCAGATGAGCTGGCCTCGGGGAGGGCCTCCCAGCCCTCGGGCTCCTCTGTGGTAGGTCCCTGGCTTTCATGAGCGCTTCCTGGGACTTGAGGCAGTCCCAACTCAGCACAGGCTTTGCTTTGTCTTCCCTTCCCAGGGCAGAATGTGGGAGAGGAAATGTGAACCTCTTGTCTCCAGATTTCCAGTCACCTCCTTCTCTCTTTGGTGACTCTTGAACACTCCAGATGTTTCGAGGTGGCTTGCCTTTCAGCAGTAGGGACTGTTATCTGTCAATACATAGGCGTCTCCAGTCCTTTGGAACGTCCTAGCCGTAGGACAGCTCATCTCTCCTCCTGGAGCCCCTCCCCGGCTCCCAGCTCTCTGGTTATCTCATCCCGCTCACTGTTCTGATGCCAGGTGCATTCTTACCTGATGGGTTGAGGGGCCTGGCGGGGGCGTGTACACACAAACTACTTGTTTTGACTCTTCAGTCTCTTTCCTATTTTCTTAGCATCCACTGTGCCTTAACTTTTTCTGCCTGCCCTTTCGGGCAAAGCAGCATCTTACTAAGTGTCCTTCGAATATTCTTATCCTTTCGTATCATGTGACTTATTAATAATAAAATCAATTTCCAGCAAATTTTGGGGTGGTTTATGGTGTGAAATAATGAGAGTGTGTTAATTACAGCCTGGGAGTTAATTATAGGCTGTGTATTTGTTTTTCATCAAATATGCATGAAGGGATGCAGCCCACTGGGCTTGCCAAGCTAGACACAGGTGGAGAACCCAGAGTAAAGCTTTTTAGTCTCAGCGGTTGGTGAGGGACTCCCAGGGTAGGAAGGTCCAAGGGGGCTTTTGGGGTTCATGGTGGGAACCAAGGTGACAGCTCTGCAGGGAGCAGGGGAACAAGGAGCTGGCGGTGGGCAGGCAGACGCTTTGTCCCTGTCCAGTGAGCCTAATTGGCCCGGCCTGCTGGACGCTGTGCCGTCAGCTCGCACCTCACGCTCTGGGCTTGGGACCCAGGGCCCAGTCTGGATGCCAGTGCCTCAGGAGAGAGGCCAGAGAACCCAGGAGGTCTGGGGGTTTCTCCTGCCAGCCCTGAGGTCTCCTCGTGCCCCAGGCTTGGCCAGGAGGCAGTCTGTTTCCCACAGGTGCTGTTGGTGGGTGGGCACGGGACAGCACGAGACCCACACACCAGAGCACTGGGAGCTCCGCAGGAGGCAGCAGTGGCAACTGTAGGCTTTGGCCCTGGAGGGTGGGTACTGTTTGGGGGCTTGGGGTTCACACTGAACATTTCAGGAGCTGGAAGGAGGAAGCCATGTGTCCCGGTAATAGTGCGGTTCCAGGACTAGGGCCCCTCCCCTTGGGCGTCTGTGACAGTGAATGGGGTCCTCTGTGTGGCATGGGCAGCAGGACACCATGGTCGTGGGCACTTACATGAGGCATCTTGAGCCTCTTCTTGATGGGAATGATAATAGTACCCACCTCATAGGGTTATTAGGGTGCTTCAGGGTCTGGTGTTGACAGGCACCCGATAGGCATTAGCTATTTTCATCATCTCTAAAAGTCCTGTATCTGGGAAGCTGGGTGGGAGAACAGGATCCACCTGAGAGGCCGGGCCCTGCTGCTGGCACACACACACACACACACACACACACACACACACACACACCCCCGCTGTGGTGGGGAAGGGAGCGCTGACAGCCTGGGGCCTGGCAGGCCTGGAGCCCTTCCTCTCACCCAGGCCCCTCTGCCCTCGCCACCTGTGCTAGTTTCCTAGGGCTGGTGTAGCAAATGGCCACGACCTTTTATTTTATTTTTTTGGCCGCTTGCGGGATCTTAGTTCCCTGACCAGGGATTGAACCTGGGTCCACAGCAGTGAAAGCTCTGAGTCCTAACCACTGGACCGCCAGGGAATTCCCAACCATGGTCTTTTAAAACAACACACAGTGGGGACTTCCCTGGCAGTCTAGTGGTTGAGACTTCCCCTTCCAATGCAGGGGGTGTGGATTTGATCCCTGGTTGGGGAGCTGGGATCCCACATGCCTCGCGGCTGGGAAGCCAAAACATAAAACAGAGGCAATGTTGTAGTAAATTCAATAAAGACTTTTAAAATGGTCCACATCAAAAATAAATAAATCTTTAAAAAATAAGTCAAACAACACACAGGGAATTCCCTGGTGGTCCAGTGATTAGGACTCCATGCTTTCACTGCCGAGGGCTGGGGTTCTGTCCCTGGTCAGGGAAGTAAGATCCCACAAGCCGTGCACTGTGGCCACAAAAGGAAATAAATAAATAAAAATAAAACAACCCACATTCAGGATCTCACAGTTCTGGACGTCATGGTCTGAAATGAGTCTCCCTGGGCTGAGATCAAGGTGTCGGCCGGGCTGCATTCCTTCTGGAGGCTGCGGGGAGAATCCATTTCCTTTGCTCATGGCCCCTTCCTCCATCTTCAAAGCCAGTCATGTAACCTAACATTCATAGGCTCCAGGGTTAGGACGCAGACATCTTAGGGGGCCTTTTTCTGTCCACCACGCCACCTTCTCTGCCCCAGGGACCCAGGGCCCAGTCTGGATGCCAGTGCCTCAGGGGACAGGCCAGAGAACCCAGGAGGTCTGGGGGTTTCTCCTGCCAGCTAGGCCCCCCTGCTTTGTGCTCCAGGCAGCGATGCTTGCCTCTTCTCTGCCCGGCTCTGACAAGGCCTCCCTGTGCTGTGGCCTGGTTGTCAGGGGAGCAGGAGTGGCTGCCGGTCTGTGCGAAGGTTCAGCAGACTCAGGGACCCCTCCCAGGGCCATGGAGGAGCTTCTGCTCCAGGCTGGCCTCTCTGTGGCTAGCTCCGCCCAGGCCTCCTCTCCAGGACCACCGCCCAGTCTCCCCCTAGTTCTACAGGTGTTCCATGGGCATAAATTCAGGACGTGTCTCTCCCGCCCCACAGGTGCACACCATTTCAGTCACCAGCGGGCTCTCCTCCACAGAAGGGCCTTTGTGCTCTCCCGTGCCCACCAGGCCGGCAGAAGGAGAGAAGGGGGGCACTGCCCACCCAGACCACCTCACTGTGCTTGTCGTTCCCCTGCCCTGCCCCCTTCTCCTAGGCTCAGTTCAGCCTTCACTGCTCGTGGCGTGCCGGCCACGGCCACTGCTCCAGGTGCAGCTGGAGAGAGACCGGCCAACCCCTGGAGACCCTGCCTTGTGTCCTGGAGGGGGATATGCACACGCGAAGTTGGAGAGGCCTCTTGGTTCTCTGAGGGCCAGGAGCCCATGATCTCAATTCCATGCACCCGTGAGATGGCCAAAGGGGACAGGGGAGGGAGCCCCGCTGGGAACCAGATCCTGGTGGGCAAACTGGCTCTGCGTGGCTGGTAGGGCGGGTCCTGCAAGGTCCCCTGGGAGTCAGCTTCCTGGTCTGTGACGCGCTCTGCCCCCCTCCCTTCCATGCAGGTGGGTGTTTTCCCACTGCCTCCCCATGGGCACCCCAAGATCGGGCCCTGGTTTAGCCATCCCCACGAGGCAGCACTGGCCCAAATCCAGGCTCCGTCGATGCTCAGCAATGTGGACAGAACAGTGAGGGCAGCAGCATCAACTCGGCCTCCCTCCCCCACCCTCTGCACCCAGACACGGGCCTGCCTGGGGCTGTCACCTGGACTGAACGAAGTTCAAGCTTCAGGGCCTTTCTTTGGCAGGAGTCTCTTCCGAGTCCCTGGGAGGGCCTAGCAGTGTGTTCTATGGTTTTGTAAAATTTATGAAAAAATAGGAATTAATTTTTTTTTTTTTTGGCCATGCCGCGTGGCTTGTGGTATCTTAGTTCCCTGACCAGGGATTGAACCCGGGCACCTGGCAGTGAAAGTGCTGAGCCCTAACCACTGGACTGCCAGGGAATTCCCTAAATAATAATTTTTTTTAAAGGGGACCCCTAAAATTATTTAAGCTTCAGGCCATACAAGTCCTGGATTGGTCCCTACCCACCGGACACACTGGCTCCACTTGGTTCTAGAACACGCCCTGCAATCTCCCTGCTCTGGGCCTTTGCTCTCCAACTGCCTCCCCATCTTGGCTTCTCAGCACACACAGCCCATTCCCTTCACCCTGGCTTGTGAGACTGGATGGTTGTCCTCCCCTGGGAACAGACTGGTCACTCAGTCACCCTATTTATTGTTGTCTCCTCCATCCCTGCTGTGCAGCCTTCAGCGAGTTGCATCACATTTCTGGGCCTCCATTCCCTCATCTCTACACCGGGGTGGCACTACCTACTTCTTCAGGCTAGTGGCAGAGGTATGATGCCTATCTAATGGTTTCTTCTCCCACCCCCCCAAGGGCAGAGTGCGGTGCTCTCACACATCTGCAAGTGAGAGGCAGGCACCTGGTTTCCAGAGGCGGGGGAAGTGGTCCGCAGGGTCAGCAGCCCCTCCCACCGTGTGGGGCCACAGGTCAGCTCTCTGACCTCGGTTTCTTCATCTGTGAAGTGGAGACAATCACCCGCTTTCCAAGGTTGTGGGCGACAGTGGGTGACAGATGTGAAAGCATCTGTGGCCTGCATGGCCACCTCTGTGTGTGACCATGTCAAGTTCATTCAGCCACTGATCTCTCAAGACCCACCTCGCGCCAGGGCTCATTTTCATGCACCCTTCGTTCCCTCCTGCATGAGTTTCCTGGAGCTGCCATGACAAAGCACCTCACACAGGGGGCTGAAAACAAGACATTTATTGTCTCAGGTTCTGGAGGCTACAAGTGCAAAACAAAGGTGTTGGTTGGTTGGCAGGGCCACGCTCCCTCTGAAAGCTGTAGGGGAATCCTTCCTTGTTCCTTCCAAGCTTCTGGCGCTTTGCTGGCACTCTTTGGCCTCCCTTGGCTTTGCAGCTGCATAAATCCGATCTCTGCCTTCATCATCACATGGCTCCTCCCCGTGTGTCCGTCTTCATGCGGGGTATGTCTGTCTTTTGGGGGTTGGGGGGTATCGTATTAGTTTGCTGGGCTGCTGTAATAAAGCACCACAGACCCCGTGAACAGAAATCTATTTTCTGTCCCTGGGGCTAGAAGTCCGAGGTCAAGGTGTCGGCAGGGTTGATTCCTTCTGAGGCCTCTCTCCTTGGCTTGCAGATGGCCATCTTCTCCCTGTGTCATCACATGGTCTTCCCTCTGTGTGTGTCTGTGTCGTAATCTCCTCTTCTTATAAGGATGCCAGTCATGTTGGATCAGGGGCCCACCTTACTCCACTTTGTCTTAACTAATTACATCTGCAAGGACCCTATTTCCAACTCAGGTCATAGTCTGAGGTCCTGAGGGTTAGGACTTCAACTTTTTTTTTTTTGGTGGGGAGGATACAATTCAATCCGAAATACCACCCTAATGGTTTATTGTCGTGGTCTTCTTTGGGGCTTTTGAGAAGCAGTAGTGGCCTACTCCAGCCAGCCTGGCACATACAGCCTGGCTCAGCCAGCACCTGGCTCCAGTGGCCCCCCAGACCAGAAGAGGCCCAGCCAAGGCCACCCATGGAGGTCGGGGCAGTGGGACAGGGTCTTCCCGGCCCCCAGACTTCCCTTAACTTTTCAGGTAGCAGAGATCGCTAGGACAATCAACACAGGTAATCCCGTTGTCCCTTCTGAGGCTGGGGCATTTCTGGGTCATCCTCCACCACTTACAGCCTCTGGGACACTCCTGTAGGCCTTCCCATTTCTGGCCTCTCTGGGCTAGCTGGGTATAGGCAGCCCTGGCCACACTGCAGCTCACCAGGAGGCCAGCTCAGATCCACCCACAGGAGGAGGGCTTCCTGCTTTGAGCTGCAGTGGCCCAGTAGCGTGCTGACACATGGAGAGATCCACAGGAGGCCAGAGGCCCCACTGGATTCAGAAAGGCTACAGCTGGGCAACCAAGGAAGCTTACATGCTCAATCTGAAAAGATAAAGGCTCAAGAGACAAGATCATATAAAGCTGGGAAGGAGTGGGCTGGAGTGACCGTGCCAGGAAAGTCTGACACGTGTTAGTGAGTGACAAGGATTCTACATGCCCCTGCACAGGGAGTTGCAGAATTAATGACCAAGTTGCCCAAGAGGATGTCAGCTCAGAGTTCAGTCAGCTTTTCAGGGGACACTGGGGATGGGAACACAAAGGACCAGGAAATCAAGCCACTTTGCACATACATGATAGCCCTGATAGATAAGCTGGCCACACCCAACACAGGACAAAGGGGAACAGACAACAGATGGGGTGGCAGTCAGTGATCCGGGAAGGCTTCCTGGAGGAGGGGGCCTGAAAGGTTCAGTAGGATAGAGACAAGTGGAGCAAAGTGAGAGGGTAAGGGGGCAGGGCAGTGGAGCCAAGCAAAGCCTGGCTGTGACCTTGATGCTGATGGATACTGAAAGCTCTGAGCCAAGGAAGGACAGATTCTCACTGCTCCTCCTTCTTCCAGGCCAGAAGGATGCCTTAGAGCCACCTGGCCCTTTCTCCCTGACCAAATCAGCCCATTTCAGAGAAGGCAGGCAGGCTACCCAACATCACCCAGAACTGGGGTGTTGGGGCCGGGCCTGGGTCAGAAGTTCAGTTTTAGGCAGTCAATCTGGTGCCCCGTGGTCCCCTGCTTTTCTGGCCCCCACCAGTTGACAATTCCTGGCGGAGGGTGGGGGGGTGGTGTTTGGAGGGGAGTTGGCCGCGGTCACTGTCTGTAGGGTGCTGGTCCGGCTGTGGCCGGCAGGGGGCAGTTGAGCCCGCCCTTTCCTCCTCCAGCTCAGCTGCAGAGGTGGAGCCGGCACTTCCTGTCCGGATCTACACAGCCTGGAACCCAGGGCAGAATCTGGGGTCCTTGGGTCTGGCGATGCATGCCCACCCCCTCTCAGAGTGGGACCCCTGGCTCCTGACCGCTGCCACCTTCCTCTGGTCCATGATCGGGGGTCCTGGACCTCCAAGAGCACCAGAAAGAGGGTTTTCCCCTTGTGGTCCCCAGTTGGTGAAGGGACCCACATTTTCCAAAGATCAGGATGCATGTCCCAAAAACAGATTCTGCTTTGGAATTTTTTTTTTGTTTTTTTGTGAAATGAAAATCGAGTCAAAATATTTAAAACAAGGGCTATATGGGGGAATCCGGGAAGTGGGGTGGGCACACTCTGGGGCTAGTCATCTCCCTGCAGCACCACCGCCTGCCCACAGGAGCTGACTGTCCCAAGCCCCTGCCCACCAGGCGCCCCCCTTCCCAGCAGTCCCGCCCCTCTCTCAGTGCCTCCTCCCCTCCCCCACCCATACTGAGTTCTTCAGCTGTTTTATTTTATTTTAAATTATTTATTTATTTATTTTTGGCTGCGGCTACGTTGGGTCTTCATTGCTGCATGCGCATGGGCTTTCTCTAGTTGTGCAAGCAGGGGCTACTCTTCATTGCGGTGCGCGGGCTTCTCATTGCGGTGGCCTCTCTTGCTTGCAGAACACGGGCTCTAGGCGCGCAGGCTTTAGTAGTTGTGGCACGTGGGCTCAGTAGTTGTGCCTCGCGGGCTCTAGAGCACAGGCTCAGTAGTCATGGCGCACGGGCTTAGTTGCTCCATGACATGTGGGATCTTCCCGCACCAGGACTCAAACCCGTGTCCCCTGCATTGGCAGGCGGATTCTCAACCACTGCGCCACCAGGGAAGTCCTCTTCAGCTATTTTAAACTACTTGTCAAAGGTATAATTTGCAAGTGGGAGAATAATAATAGTCCCAGCTCTTCCCAGGACTTCTGTGTCCCCTGCCCATTTGACCTTTGCATTTGGGGGGTGGGCCATGACTGCTGACTCTCTGGGTCAGTAAGAGCACAGGCCTCCCTCAGATCATTAAGGTCAGCAGCCTCCAGGGGCAGATGGACCACTCGGAGGGGTTCGCTCTGCCCACAGAAGCCACGGCACCACACACACGTCTCTCGCGGATGCCACTCAGGCAGGCCAAGGGGAGTCAGAACAGAAAAGTCTCCTTCAGAGGTTCGAGGACAGTCTGAACAACCAGCGCTCCAGTGGGGTCACGTGGGGGAGAAACAGGCTCGGGCATGAAGACGTTTCCATCCACAGGGACGGAGCTGAAGCGGGCCCCCGCAGTGGGGGAGGCAGGCGGGCCCAGGAGACAGAGTGTTTCCTGGGGGGCTGTGCAGCCCTAGGCGTGGGAGGTGGTGCGTGTCAGCACCACCTGGCTCCCGAGCCAGAGGAGCTGTTGCCAGGAATCCTGATGGGTAGGGCTTGGGGCGAGGCTGGCAAGATGGACACAGGCCAAAGGGTGGGGCCTACAAAAGCTGGGACTTGCTTAGTCTGCAACAGGGAGGCTGGCCGAGGAGGTCTGGGGGCCACTGGTGGGGCAACGCTTGTGGGACCAGCTCCCTCATTCCACAGGCCTTCCCGGGGCTGGGGGCGGGGGACTGGGCAGTGAGGACACAAGCGCTCGGCATCGGGTGGGGGAGGGGGACAAGTGGGTCCGGTGCGCACTTAGGGGCAGGGGCTTCAGGACAAGGGAGGTGGCCATGAGACAGTGAAGGTGCTGGCAAGAGAAGGGCAGTGTGAGCTCCAGGCAGGAGGCCAGCTGGGGCAAGGCTCAGGGACAAGGGGGGGTGGAGTAGGAGGGCTGAGGCACCAAGGGCCTGATGCCCTTGTACGGGGCAGGGAGTCCCAAAGATCAGATGCAGGAGACTGACACCATCAAAGTGATTTCCTGGAGGCGAGGCCCGAGGCCGAGGCCTGGCCCTAAGCACAGGGGGCTCGCGGTTGGAGATGCAGCAGTGGCTAGGTAAGGGCTTCAGGAACCCAGAGCCCACAGGCCCTGCGACCCCCAGAGGAGGCATGGGTCACATGTGTGAGAAGCCCTCTCCTAACTTAGGATACCCTTGCTGCTTCTCCCCTCTCCTTTTGACACACATGGGCCCCAAAAATGAGAGCATGAAATGCAGGTGGGCTGGCCCACTTCCTCCTCCACTTTATAAACCAGGGCCTGGGGAGTATCCACCCCCACGCCCTCTCCCTCGAATGCCTCCTGTCAGCGTTGGCCGAGAGACGCTCCCCTGGCTCTTTAGCTGCGCCAGACCCTTCGTGTGAGCTGCTGGGCCCAGGCCACAGGGAGCAGCGCCTCCCCTTTCTCCTCCTCTCCAGACCTGGGAGTCCAGGGCTGGACAGGCCCCCAGATCTGGGCCTGTCATTGGAGTTTGTGGGCCTGCTGCTGACCTGAAAACTCATTTCCTTCCTTCGATCAGTCCAGAAACATCACAAGTATTTACTGAGAGCCTCACAGTGGACAGTGACCTTTACTGTAATATTGATGATTGTTTGGTCAACACATTGATGGAGGTCTGCTCCACGCCAGGGCCATTTCACGGACCTGCTGGACACAGAGAACCGGGGGAGGACAAAACAGACAGAAACCCCTCGCTTGAGGGGCTCAATGAGAAGGTGACCTCTGAGCAGAGGCCGGAAGGAGCTGAGGGAGGGCTGGGCCAGGAGGCCACTGGGTGAAGCACTTTCAGGTAGAACAGTATTCATCAGAATTATGAAGTGAGAACAACAAGGAAAGCACGCTGGGGGAGGTTAAGGGCCTGCCAGGGTCATGCTGCAAGGTGGGGTGGGGGGACCGGGCCAGAGCCCAGGCTGAGGCCCTGCTTCCTGCCAAGGCTGGAGAGGCCAGTGGGCGCTGGGTGGGGAGTTCCTGTTTGTTGTTCCTGCTGGGCCGCTGTGAGGTGAGTCAGGGCAGGAAGGGCTCTCAGCCAGCACGCGGTGACTATGCAGTTCCTCACCCAGGCTCACCCAGGCCCTGAAACCAGGGGCCTCAGGGCTCAGAAGGAAAAGGCCCCAGACAAGAGTCTCCTGTGAGTGGAGAGCCCAAGGTGATCCAGGAGGCCACAGTTCTGGAACTGGACCTGTGGGGATGGCGGCAGGGCTCTGGCACATTCTCTAGTGGCAGCAGCAATACTGTCGTCCTTCTACCCATCTTGAACCTCAAGTATCACCTCTTTCTCACGCTTCCTTTTTTTTTTTTTTGGTTGTGCTGTGCATCTTATGGGATCTTGGTTTCCTGACCATGGACTGAACCCGTGCCCCGTTCTGTGGAAGTACAGAGTCCTAACCACTGGACCGCCAGGGAAGTCCCTCACCCCTCTTCTTCTGTCTCCTGGGTCCTTTCTCGGGCTGATGTGTGTTCTGAAACAACAGAGCTGAGCTAGCTTCAGAACAAGAATGCGAGGTGACCACGGCTGTGAGAAAAGGCTTGGAGCCCGGGTCCTGGCCCTCAAATCCGGATGTTGCCCGAGGGGTCCTCCCTCTCCTCCTTACCCCTGCAACCCTGAGCCCCTAAGTGGGCTGCCCAGGAACGAGCAGGCCTCTGCCACCCACCTGGGTGGGGCAGACCTATCACCACCCAGCCCCACCCAGGGAACCGAGGTCCTCTGTTTACTGCTGTTTACTGGAACAGCTTGTTTTGATCTAGAAAAATCTGCTGACGCACTGGCTGCCCTGCCCTCCCGCTCTGTCAGGGTGGAAGTATTTTTAGCCCCATTTGCAGAGAAAGAGGCAGAACCCAAGCCCCACATTTATCCACCTTACTGTGAGTACTGCCTTGGCCCCTTCAGGCAGGACAGAGAGGTCCCTGTGCGGTTTTCTACCCTCATCCCTCCTCAAACACATTCCATCTCCAAAGAACTCCGAGGCCAGTAGAAACTGAAACCAGGACCCACTGAAACTGTGCCATTTTGTCCTTGAAAATGGAGTTGGGCCCCTCCAGACACAAGGGCACAAAGCAAGCCCTTAGTTCCTTTTGTGTTGGGACTCCTAAGATTTGTAGTATCCTAATGCTTTGTGTGTTGCTAATTCCACTTATTCCTGCTCTAAATCTAAGATAGTTTGTTTCTGGAATTTGGGAATAATATGTGTGAATGAGGAAGGTTATTAGACCAGGTAGAGAACAGCAAGCTAAGACATCAAGTTGGGCCTGGGAAGCTGACACACAGCAATTATCACCGCCTCTCAGGCGCTGCCGTGTAGATAAATAAAGGGCTGAGCCCACAGTCTGGCACAGTGACACAGCATAGAAGGCACTTGCTTGATATTACACACACCTCCCGGCCTTTCTAGAACACTCTGACAGGCAATTCCCTCTTTCCACACTGTTCTTTCAGGCCAAGTCTTCTCAACCCACCCCTAGCAATGTTGCCAGTACAAGACGGATGAGGCAGATCTTGGGGAAAAGTGAGCTGCCAGAATCTTTCCCTGGCAGGAGAGGGCAGCTGAGCAGCCCTGTGAATAACCCTGGCCTTGCCACGTACTCGACGTTCTGTGACAAGGGTCACAGGAGAGTCACCAGTTTCCCAAGGACTCAGGGAGGGTGCCCAGCTGGGCCCGGCCCCGCCTGCAGATGCCATCTCATAGAGGCAGGGGAAAAAACCTGCCCCAGTTTCCCCCTTGCTGCCAAGGGAGCCTGTTGTCACAGGCGGGTTTGTTTGGGGTGTGGGTGGTTATCCCGGGAGGAGACAGGCCCTTCTCAGTTGTTCCGCACCACTGTCTTTCCGGCTGTGCGCAGGGGCTTCAGGGCTGAGAGGAGGCCCCCGGTGGGGGGGGGGGCGGGGGCGGGGTCTGGGGCTGTGGCTCCTCCTCCCGCTGGTCCCACACTGGCAAGGGAGACGCCAGCGACCCATTTCAAAATGGGTCGCCTTGGTGGAGGGGACAAGAGTTCACCGGTTTGCTTTTGCCTCCGCTTTGGGAGACGCAGGTTGGGGGACTGCTCCACGTGGGCAGCCAGCGAAAAGTGCCCCCAGCAGCCACCAGACAGGCTCCCTGAGGACCATCACGGGCTGTAAAACTGACCTGGATAAACTAGTTTTTCCCCCCAAATCTCCTTTTTCCCCACCTCCCAAACCAAAAGGAAAGCGGGTTGAATACCTATACTCTTTTGGTCTTGTTGCCACGCGATTACACGTATTGTCTTCTGCACAAACAAGATCTTGCTTTTCACTACCTTGCATCTGCCTTTTCCCATTTAATACATAATTAATAATCATCAAGTATTCTTACCCAGCAGGGACAACTTTTCTGAGGAAATACTTCAAGCCTCCAAGCCCCTGGTAACAGAGAATAACAAAGCCACGACACACGCCCCTCAAGCTACCTAGCAGCAACGCGGTGGCTTAACTTTTTTTTTTAATTTATTTTTGGATGCGTTGGGTCTTCGTTGCTGCACACGGGCTTTCTCTAGTTGCGGCGAGCACGGGCTTCTCTTCACTGCGGTGCGCAGGCTCTAGGCGCGCGGGCTTCAGTAGTTGTGGCACGTGGGCTCAGCAGTTATGGCTCATGGGCTCTAGAGAGCGGGCTCAGTAGTTGTGGCACACGGGCTTAGTTGCTTCGCGGCATGTGGGATCTTCCCAGACCACGGATCAAACCCGTGTCCCCTGCATTGGCAGGCGGATTCTAAACCACTGCGCCACCAGGGAAGCCTGGGGCTTAACTTTTTAATGAACTTTTAAAATTAAAAATCACAGCAGGGTTTCTTAACCAGAAACACTAAGCACAGCTACGGGTCCGGCTCCCCGTAGGCGTGTCCCTGGATCCAGCCTCGCGGAGCTCGGGCCGCCCCACCCCCACCCCCCCCCACCGCAACCGGCGCGCCTCAGCACTGACATCACAGGCGCTCACGAGGCCCAGCCAACGCCCGAGGAGTCACGCGCTTCCGCCCCACCCCCACAACGCCGCGGGGAGTGATGCGCCCTCTGCAGAGATCCCTCCGCCGCCGCCTGGAATTTTCCAGACGCTCTGCCGGCCCTTCTTTCGGGCTTCTTCTGGGCGGGGTGACCTGAGGCGACCCCAAAAGTTCCCTTAGACTCGAAAGAGCAGCCCCAGCCCGCCTCCGCCATCTAGCTCCCCCCCCAACCTCCAGAACCGGTGATGCCTCCCCAACCCTGGCACCATCACCGGCCGAAAAGAGGGCTTACCCTCCCGCCCCGTTGGAATCCGCCTCCCTAAGTGACCTTGAGATCTGTCGTTGATCTCAGGAAGCACTTGCTAAGGAGAGTGGGGGATAATTGGGGAATCTGAGAAGGTGGACACCCCGGAAGAGCAGGAGCCGCCCCGAATCGTCTCCTTCGCCAGGGTCGGGGAGGGACTTTTTTCCGGTGGCAGTGGAGGAGTCGTCCTGTTGAGCAATGCCCTGGGTAACGCGGACCAGGCCTATAAAAGCAAAAGTTGTGGCCCGTCCAGCAGGAGTTAGCGACAGGGAGGACGGGGGCCTTGGGCTTAGTTTTGGGGGAGGAGGTGGCCAGTTTAGGGTCTCAGGGGACAGGTGGGGGAGATGGCAGAGTTAGATGGGACTGGGGGGGTGGGGGGTGCCAGGAGAAGGAAGGTTGAAGGGGAGACTAGATGTTGGGGGAACTGTGCTGGGAAGAGCTGCGTTGGAAGTGCCCACAGTAACCCGTGGGGGAGGAGGACACCCCAGCCTGGCTGTCGCAGCTGCTTGCTGGAGAAGGGGAGCCTGACCTCTAGGAGGGTGCCGCTCCTGCGTAGGCTGAGCGGCCCCCAGTGCCCTTCTTTGTACGGAAGGAGGAAGGCAGAGAGACAGGAGAAGGCTGATGGTCTCGCGGCCCTTGCTGGAGGCACACTTGGGTAGTCGATGCCCTGAAAATTTGCAGGAAGGAAGGCAGTGGGGTACAGGGACGTAGATAGGCAGGGAGGGCAGAACTTGAACTTGTCAATACCAGCAGCCCCCTTTTTTTCCAGACAGAGGGTGTTGAACCCGCCTGGGGATGAGGCCTGGTGTTGTGGAAACTGAACTTAGCTTCGCGGGGCTGACAGTTCTGGCCCAGGGCGGTATGTAATTCTGGCTCGGTCCGGGACAGGGTCCAGCCAGGCCCAGCTGGGTGGAACCCAGGTCTGGGTGTGAGGGTGGTCTAGGGAGTGATGGAGGTCACGTGCCACCCTGAGCGGTTACTGGTATGGCGCCTCGTGTATCTGACAGGCGGGAGCTGTAGGCAGACAAAATTGACGCCCACTTTATTTTCCAGGTGGCAGTGCACCCCTTTGGACTTTTCCTCTAGGTTCCATGCTTACCTCTTCTGTGACCTCACTCTACCCTTTCTCCTCCCTCTTAACTCTCTCGAGGTTACCCCTTCACTTAAAACGTTGCTCCTGGTAATCTGGTAAGCCGGGAAAGTTGCAGGAGTCCCTGTCGGAGTCGGTATTGTCGGTAATCCCGAAGGAGGAGAGGCGTCCCCAGCGGAGACTCTGGGTGGGCGGGTTGGTTTTGCTTGCCGGTGGAGAGGGTGGGGATTGAAGGTGCACCCTTGGGTGGGCCCACAGCGATGGTACCAGCTGAAAGGTACAAAAATGCTTCATAGACCGTGGTTTGTTACTATAGTGTTCATCATGGCAAGCTGATGGCACCAGGAGAAATGGAGCCCCTGGCCAGTGTGAGTCGTAGCAGTGCAGGAGGGGAGACCCTGGAGGAGGAGAGAGCCCGCCTAAATTGATGTCGACAGATTGAATTTCCAGAGGCTTAGGAGGAGGAGTTCTCCAATGTCCTGTTTCCAGGCCTTGCTCAGGAAGCCCTGTATTCATTCAGGCGACCATCCTTTAAGGTTTTCAGATGAGCTTATGAGGGGGCAATCTTTAAAAGTCCAAAGCAGATGCATCCGGGGCCTTCAGCAGATGTGTTGCTTTGAGTGTGTAATCCGGGAGCAGCGATCTCTGGGCACGTGAATGCCAGCAGGCACCTCTCCTGTTCCGGGGTGGAGGTTTTCAGATGCTGCATCTTCTAAATTCAGCCTTCTGTTGTACTAGTTTTGTGCTACGAACCTTGCTTCCAGAGGACTCGTAAGCTGTAGAACATTTTAACGCGATGCCACAACACAGAGTGCTGCCTTGTAGATGGAGCTTGCAGATGGATCCCAGTGACCCTCTCATCCAGCCGCCCGCCTTCCTGTGCATTGGTCGGAGGAATTCTTAGTGCGATGATACAATCTGTGTGTTGGGAAAGTGTTCAAGGTTGAATGCCTTAGGCAAATACTTAAATGAGCCAACTGGCAAATTGAGGGGGTCATTGCACTGTGCTGGAGGTACGGGTTGGTCATGCCCCACTTGTGATAGAAATGGCAGGTCTAGTTTGGGCATTCCTACTAAGAAGGGAGCGGTCAGGATACCGGTAGTGATCTTTGATTCATCTTGCTCTTTGTGTTTTTTAACTTCAGTTTTACTTGATCAGATTTGAGAGTAATCTTAGTGTTCAAATGGGAGGACCCTGAGGTGAGGGGTGGTGGGGAGGGAAAAGCCTGCCGCAGGTGCTGGGAGGGGTGGGAGGGGTGGGCGTGAAGAAAGGGAGAAGGGGGGAGGGTTGTGGTTAGGTGTGGGTTGTAGAGGGTGGGAGTGGTAGGGAATGTGGGTTGAAGGGAATTCTCTGGAGAAAAGATCAGTAGACAGAGCTCTGGGGAATTATATAGAGCTCATGGGCAAAGAAATTACTAGTTAATAGTAAATTGTTAATGCTAGTTAAATTATCGCTTGGAAGCACAGAAAACAGTTGCTTGGAAACATTCTAAAATGCTTAAAACTCTGCTAAGTGCAGGGGAAAAAGCAAAATTGCTTTGCTGCAAGATGGGGAAGACTGAGAAGGTAACTGAAGACCTGGTTATTGGTGGCTTGAAAGATTGGTGTCAGAAACTTGCATCAGCAGGTTAACATCCTCCACTGCTTTCAAGCTTCTTACGTGGTTTATCTGGAGATGTGTGGTATTTGGGAGAGGTCTTCGAAAAGACTTTAAATACCCATATTGTGGGCTTTTAAAGTAAGCTTGAGATTTTGGAGTGCACTTAGGATGGTGAGATGTACTCTTCTGGGTTTGCAACATTTTTTTTCACTGAGGTTTTGCAGTTGAAAACTTGAGCAAAGTGAAAATGCAATGATTTCTAAAGGAATTTTGTGTTACTTCCTGCCTTATAAGCACATCTCTTCTTTGTCATGAGTATTAATTAGAAACAGCAAGAGTTTTTACTTTTCGTCGTCATTGTAACAAGGAGAACCTAATGACTTTGTGATCACTGTAAAATTACTGTCATATTTGGTGGCAAACAATCCATGTAGGCTTGCTAAGGTTACAGTTAGTAATCCACTGTATCTTTAGTTTGAATGTTTGTGTTTTTTAAGTGATAACCGTATTAGAGGGGAAACTATCAGCCAAAATCAGTTTGGGAAACAAGCGAAACTGGGGATGGGGAGGTGCTTTATTACTAGATTATGGTGTGTTTGTGAAAATTCAGGGAAAGATCCGAATCCTTTGTGATAAAGTAATACCAGTGGCTTTTTTATCTTGTTCCTCTTCCCATTGAATTTCACTTTGAAAATTTTAAATCCCCAATATTTATACACTTGGGATCTTTCTAGGTTCTCTTTTAAATGTTTAAAAATATGTTGACATAGTTCAGTTCTTAACCCGTGATTTGGGCATGATATAGTAACTGTCATTGGAATTTAAAGAACACTAGTCATGCATGTATGGGGAAATGGTAAGCTGTTGTGAAATTGAAACTGTAATAAAAGTAGGAGGAAAAAGTACTTTTATGTTGCTCTGTATGGGAAGAACCAGTCTTGTTACACCATGTATGTGACTGCTAATAATCATTCTTCCCCTTTACAACATGAATAAAGGTTTAAGTTCTAAACTCATTAGAATTGTTTGTATTGCTATGTTATATTTTTTCAACCCTGATCTTGTCTGTATATCAAGTTGCCTTCATAAAGAGACTGTGGAGTCAGGTGCCCACCAGCAAGCTGCCTGTGCGGGGCTCACGGCCCTGCCAAGAGTGGGCACCGCTGATCTTGTCTGTGTATCAAGTTGCCTTCATAATGAAGTTGAACGTACCTTCATATTGTAGATTTAGGCCTAGATTTACTAAAGTAGCTCCACATTGAGAGCGTTTAAGTGGAGTGTGGTAACCTGAAACAACTGGCGCATCCTGAATGGCCTGCAGTCTGGTAGGTGGGGAGGGGCTCTGCTCACTGGGAGTGTGTGATGGTTGCGCAAAATGTGATGCCAAACCACCAAGCCAATGAAGGTCAGTGTCAAGGTGGGGGAGTACTTCGTAACACCCTGGAATTTTACCTGGTTATATTTCCAAATGGTATTGTCAAAAAGGGGACCGCCTTATTCCTGTTTGCTTGGAGGAAACAAGCTAAATAGAACGGACATGTAATATGTATTTGATGTATGTATTTGTGGTCTTTGGGAGGCTGGAATGTATCTGGGATTTGGGTTTAACGCACGTAATTCTAATTTTACTAAAGAATTTGACGTTGGCTTAAATTTTTTCCTTTCGGTGAGTGATAAAAGAATTTGGGCTAAATTGTGTCTAAGTGCTGTGCGAAGCAGGCCAGGACTACGCACCCAGGGTGTGAGGAGAGCGTTTGGAATCCAGAGTATGTGTTGTGACTCTAAGTTGATCCTGTGTCCTGGGTGGGGAAGGCGCAACAGCAATGCATCCTGGGAGCTCATTCTTGTACCGCTGTTCAGTGTTCATTCTTTGGGGCCATAAGGTTTTGCTTCCCAGCAGACAAACTTTGGGCTTGGAATAGAAACCACTGCCAGCCTCTGCTGAGGCTGTTGTTTCCAAGGGAGTGGAAAGGGGAATGCGACAGGCTGTGACCAAAACAAAGGCCTGGGAGAGCAGCTGTTGTCCTCACTGGCGCCTCCTGTTTGCCTGCCTCCTCTGTCCACGTGAGCCCTTACGTGTTTTTTCCTGAGACGCTGGAGTTAGGGGCCCACCAGCAAGCTGCCTGTCCAGGGCTCACAGCCCTGCCAAGAGTGGACACCGCTGTGCAGCTTCGAGGATCCTTCCCCTGCTCGCCACCCCACTCCTCAATTTCCCCAGAACCGTCTAGGCTTCCTTTCCTACCTTACCCTTGCTTTTTACCTCGTCCTCCTCCACCTGCCTTGCCCTGTTTTCAGAACTTGTTTCTCCTCTTGTTTTTATATGGTGATTACTAAACTCTTGCTTCCAGACTTGAGGGTAATTGCTACCAGCGCCTCTGGGTACTGTTTCTTAGCGACTGTGGTGGGCTGATAAAGAATTTCTCCACAGGGGTATAAGTGTTTGTCATTGGAAGGGGGTTGTAAAGTACAGGCGCACAGCAGGCAGCTGAAGGCTATGCCCTTGCCCTCCTGGCCTCTGCTCTGTCTGGGGCCCCTGGGCCTGTTCTTTACCCTTCACTACCCTCAGGCAGGGTGGGATAGGGCGCAGGTGTTGATGGCAGTGTTGGTGATCTTTGCTAATCAGCTTGCATCCTCGTATGTAGATCTGACCTCAGCCTTCCCTCTGAACTCTCAGAGGTGGTGGATCGTACAATGAAATTCAGTGAGTGGGCTTGTGGAAGTTAGGTAGAAAATGGTGATCTGATGCAAATTAAAAGTGATGGGGTATAAGAACAGCAAGAGTTGAATTCGGACGTTCTTTCAGAAAGGAATAGCCTGAGAGGAAGCATTGGTTGAGGCTCCTCTGTGGGCCCAGGTTGGACACACTGACTGCAGAAATGACCTGTGTTACCAAAGGGGTTGGATGGTAACTGCCCTTCCCCACCCCCCCACCTCACCCCGTTGTCTGCCCTTGGTTTGTCTTATGGCTGTGAAGGGACTCCTAGGACCTCTTAGGCATGCCAGGGCTAACCTCTCTGACTGTACTTTAGTTTCAGGAGGAAATGTTAACCTCTGGCCTTGAGCAGTACTTATTGTGCAGTGCTGACATTAAATGAAATGCCAAAACAGGCGTCAGGTATCTGTGGTATATTTTAAATGTTCACATTTAACACAAAAATACACTGATGCAGTTTGGAAATGGCAAGAGGAAGGTAGCAAAAATAAGAAAGATGTAAAGATGTGTGTCCCAGGGAGTGTGGCCTTGACCTTCCTCTGGGTGAGGAGGAAGCCCCCTCTACCACCTTGTCTCATGCGTAGGACACTGCCTGCTGGAGGCCTCTACCCTCCAGGGCCCCTCAGGGCTGCACCGACTTCCCTCTTCTTTTCTTTTAAATAACTCTTAGTTGAGTTTTCATGTTGTAAAAAGGGTTTATTATTGTAAGGTTTACAAATAAAATTGATATAAACAAAATCCTCAGTAATCTGTTGACAGTTGTTGGCATCTTTGCTTCTAGAGGTTTGTTCCCCTATGCATAGGATATATGCCTTTTTATACAGAAGTGGAATTATACTGTAAATTCTGTTGTGCAACTCTTTTCACTTAATATACAATGAACATCTTTTCCTGGCACTGGAAGCATCTTTTGTAGTGACATAATGTCTATTGTATGCCTCTATCAGTTTAATCTCATTTAGATGACATATGAGTTATTTTCCAGTTTTTCTTCTCTTAGGAAGTAATGGTGTGATGACCCCTGTAGCTCAAACTTTTATCACATCTGATATTTCTTTGGGATACATGAATACATTTCTACACGCGAATTGCCTATGTCAGACTTCTTAAGACTTTAGGTTCCTATTGCTAAATTGCCCTCCAGGGAGGGATTTTGTAAACTAGCATTCTCACTCTTGAGGTAAACCTAGCTGTCTCCCCTTTTTCTCAGAGTGGGTAGTGTCATACTAAAAACCTTTGCTTCCTGGGTGGATCCAGGCTGCTTTACCAGGGGGTGTGCGCACTGTTAGTGACACTGAATATCTGTGTGTCCATTGGCCACCTGCAGTGTTGTTATGTGCGTGCATGTGTGACTTTACACTTCCTAATGGTTCATTTTTCTATCGGTGGTTTTGTAAAAGCACTTACGTATTAATAATGCTTCGTATGTTTGATGCAAATATTTTTCCCAGTTTGTATGTTGCCTTTTCATCTGTTTGTTGTGTTTCAAACATACAAAAGTTACAGTTTTTCTGAGGTTGTCACTCTTTATGGTTTCTGTACTCGTGTTATGCCTAGATCTCTCCTACCCGGAAAGTATATACATATTAACCTGTATTATTTTGTGACAGTTGTGTGGTTTCATTTTTTACATTTAAACATCCAATCCAACCGGAGTTTACTGTGCAGTCTGTTGTGTGTGTGTAGTAGGGGAGGCTTGCTCCCTCCCAGTGCCCACGTCCCTGTGGCCAGATGATGGAGTGGCAGAGAGCGTGCCCTCAGCTGGGAGGCTTGTTGTCACAACGGGACGGTTCACCGAAGACCTGAGGGGCAGGTGGCTGCTGTGTTAACTGCGCCCAGCAGGCAACCCTGGGTGCAGGCGGGGTGCTCAAAAGCAGGTGCACACAGACAGATGTGGTTCTACTCCTGATTTGGGAGCTTTATGACTGGGAGCACATTACTGAGCCTCGCCGGGCCTGTTTTCCTCACCTGTGAAATGGGGGAAATGGGCGTCTATATTTCAGCCACTCCTCACTGAGCACGTACCGTGATTCCTTCTTGTCCTTCATTGCCCAGCCTCAGATCAATCTGCTTCCTCTGGTTCCCTCTCCTCGTCCTCTAGTTGCCTGCCTTGCTCTGGGCCCTTTATGTAGTGTAATCCGTGTGCGTGTTCTGGACTGTTCTGATATTACACTTAATTTTGTTTGCATCCACATTTCCATATATCAGCAGAGCCCACAAACTCATTGGAAGTGGTTTTTTCTCAGGATTGTTAAATTCTCCCACAGGAATTCCATGGAAGGCTTCTAGAGGTCTGTGAGTGCTCTGAAACTGTGTGTATTTTTCTATGGAAAGCATAAGCTTGCTGAAGGGGGCCATGACCTCAAAAAATATCATTCAGTTGCATCATTTTATCCTATTGTGCTTATGCTCTAGGATGTTGAGCCTGTCTCTTAAGTTGTAAACAGTGTTTTGACAATTTTCGATCGTGCTGCTATGGGCATCTCTGTAAGTTTTGTGAAAATACGTAAATATGTATTGGTACAAGTATATGCATACATTTCTGTTCTCTGGGGTGGCATTGCCTGGTCACTGAGTATGCATGGTTTTCTAACTCTTGCCACAGACTCTCGGATACTCTCCAGAAACCTTACACTTCTCTTGTGAGTTTATCCATTTCCCTTCATAATTGCTAACATCAGGTTTTTCTATGTTATTTATTGCTACTTTCTTAAAAGTGTGGTAAAGTATGCATAACATGAATTTCACCGTCTTAACCATATTCTACTGCCCAGTTCGGTAGTGTTAAGTATATTCACATTGTTGTGAATATAGCCAATCTCCAGAACGTTCTCATCTTGCAGAATTGAAGCTCTGTACCCATTAAACTCCTCATTCATTCCCTTCTCCCCCAGCGCCTGGCCACCACCATTCTACTTCTCTGTTCCTATGAGTGTGACACCGGGTGCCTCATATTAAGTGGAATCACAGTATTTGCCTTTTTGTGACTGGCTTAGTTTACTCCACATAATGTTCTCTAGGCTCATCTATGTTGTAGCATGTGTCAAGATTTTTTTTCCTTTTTAAAAGAGTATTCCATTGTATGTACGTACCGCATCTTGTTTCTCCATTCATCCGTGAACATTTGGGTTGCTTCTGCTTCTAAGTTATTGTGAATCATGCTGTTATGAACATGGGTGTACAGATACCTTTTTGAGACGCTGCTTTCAATTTTTCTGGATACACACCTAGAGGCAGTATTGCTGCATCATGGGGTGTTTCTATTTCTAATTTTTGGGGGAACTGCCATACTCTTCTCCGTAGCAGCTGCACCATTTTACCCTCCCACGGACGGTTTACAAAGTTCCACATCCTCACCAATACTTGCTGTTTTCGTAGCAGCCATGCTGATGGGTGTGAGAGGTCTCTCAGTGTGGTTTTGATTTGCACCTCCCTAGTGGTTAGTGGTGTTGAGCATCTTTTCATGTTATTTGGCCATTCGTATATCTTTGGAGAAATGTCTTTTCAAGTCCTTTGCCCATTTAAAAAAATGGTTTATTTTTTTGTTGCCGTTGATTTATGGGAGTTATTTATATATTTTGGATATTAACCCTTTATCAGATATGTGGTTTACAAATATGTTTTTCTGTTCCATAGGTTGCCTTTTCACTGTTGTGTCCTTTGCACAGAAGTTTCTGATTTTGATGTAATTCAATTTATCTATTTTTACTTTTGTTACCTGTGCTTCTGGTGTCACGTCCAAGAAATTGTTGCTAAATCCAATGTTATGAAGTATTTATTGCTACTTTAAAAAGTAGTTTAGTAGTCAGTCTGTACTTCTGTAATTACTGTCTGCTTTACCACCTGATTTACCATCTGCATTCTTCCTCTTGGACCATTTACCATATAAAATTTCTGTATTGATTTGTATAAAGATCTTGAAGATTTTGCCAGTAGTTGTCAAACTTAATCTCGTTTTTTCCTTTTGTATTTGTGCTCAAAAAGTATCTGTTATACAAAAACTTTTTAAAAATTGTTGTAACGAGTCTAATAATAACAAATGGGGTGTTGGGTTTGCTTCTGCTTACTTTTTCTGTAGTAGCTAAACATGTATGTACTGCCGCATTACGATAAGTGCTTTTCTCCATTTAAGGAGTTATGGATCCAGCCTATCGAGTGTATAATTAATTACACTGATAAAGTTGAACTATCAGACTTTTACTGAGTGAATACTGTCATTGCTCTTTTGTTCCAGGTCTTGTCAATAGCAGCTTCTTGTAATTATCTGCTTGAATCTGCCTCTCAAATTTTTAGTCTCTAGTTTTTGTTGTTTCTCATCAAATGCAATGAATTTTAATGACCGTTACTATTCATTAGGTTATAAAATCTAGTAACTGGAAGCTATGATACTCCTCTCAAGGCAAGAGTATTCCTTCTCCTTGTTGGAACTTGAGCACACAGAACTGGGTTAATCTTTGGTTCAAGACATAATATGGCTCTCTTTTATTTGGTTCCTTGATGTTTTTAATGTGGCAAGCATTTTTGAATCTTCTGTTCACTGTATAAACAGGACTTTAGACAGTAACTTCCTCTGCTTGTGTGGTCCTGGTCATCTCCCCCATCTCCCTCCCTGCCTCCCTCTAGGCCAAAGTAATCGTCCTCCTCAATGCTAGGTGTATCTTTTACTTGCTTTCTTCTGATATAACTTTGCAAAAAGAAAAAACTTACCTAAATGTGTTTTTTAAACTATAATTTTCATTTCAGTTGTTTCTAATTTTATAGAAAAGGTATTATGTTGTATATAAGCTTATGGAATTATTCTCATTTAATGATTTTAAGATTCATCCTTTACCTTGTGTGTAGTTCATTTGGAGTCTCTATGTGACTCTAACACAATTAATCGATTTTTCCCATTGCTTCTCTTACTCTGGTCAGTGTAATTGGGTAAGCGGTAGGTGGATGCTCTCATGTTATACAGAATGAAAGCCTGACTGACCGGGGCGGCACCACCAATATGCACCGCTGCCCTCACCCTGCCTGCTGCTTTTCCTGCCAGACCTTTTTCTGTATGTTTTTATCCACATCTAATATTCAAAGAACATAGGTGATAAGTGGGAAAATACTGTTTTATACTGTCTATCGTTATCAACGTGCTTTTCTCACTTAGCAGTAGGGCGAGTCACGTGAGTACATGTAGAACCGCCATCATTGTATAAGCTGCTGTGTAGTCTTCCTTCACCTGGACGTCGCACGAGTTATTTAGCCCTTCCGCTGCTGGAGGTTATTTACACTCTTTCCAGTCCTTTCGGTTGCTGTGTGATCATCGTCACGCGTGCTCAGTGTGCCCGCACATGAGTGCCCACACGTGAGAGTAGGTATCAAAAAGTGGAATGGCTGGGTCAGACATTTTGCTCCATTCTGCCCTGTCGTCCTCCGGAGTAGGCGTACCTGATCATGAAAGTATCTGTTTGTCCATATCCTCTTGGACACCCTGTATGGCAAGCTTTTAAATTTCTGCCAGTTGCCTTTGATCCGTCATGTATTCACAGTGACCCACTGAGTCTTTGATGGGCACAGGGGACTCTTGGCATCTGTGGACGTAACATCTGTGGGCTTGACGCTGATAGGGGTGCCAGAGTCCAAGGCACATGATCATTTGTGATTTTCTTGAGGTAATTTTTTAAATTGCTCATGTCGTGAGCGTCCCCAGCCAAACGGTCTGTTCCATGTCACACTATGGCTTTGTTCTCCACTTGTCTCTGCATTGCAGCAACTCTCAAAGGGACCAAAACTTTGCAGATTTGGGTAAGTTCATGGCTCATGTTACTATACTATGTACTGTGGTAATGGATGGGACTGTGGAGTGTATGTTTGTGGCAGAATTTATTTTAATCCCTTTATAAATTACTAACCTTGCATTTAAAATTTAAACACTATGGGAAAACAATGTAGAAGATAAAAGCTTCTCTCTAGTTCTTCTCCCAAGAATAATTAGTAATGGCAACTTACTTCATTTATATTCCTTCAGATATTTTCCCTCCATGGACATACAACAGTTTATCCTATTATTATTATGTGCTCTGAAATGGAGACGTACAGTATGTACTGTTCTGCAACTACTTTTTTTCATGACTCTGTAATATTTAATCTTGCACACGTTGGTAGAGTCACTTTAACCATTTTCCTGTTGATGGGCTTTTAAGGTTATCTCTAGGGTTTTCTGGCCATAGCAAACAGTGCTGCAGTGAGCTTCTTATACATACTTCTTCGTGCACATGCTATGCAAGCCCTCAGATCGTGATGCCTGCAGGAAACATGAGCTCCAGACATGCACACCTGCTCCGCACAGCCCCGCACTGCAGCTCTCCCACCCTGGTGCTGTCGGGGTCTGGGGCGCTCAGTCTTGTGAGGTGGGTTGCGAGTTTCTGCTGCCAAAGTAGAATAATGCTGGCCTTCTCCTAATGTGTCGGGGAATTCAGTTGAAACTGCTTGTCCATACCAGGTTTTAGCTTAAGATGGTGTCTGACTGACTTAGCACAAAATAAAAAGACCCAACAAACCTCAAAGTCCACTTCCCAGCCTTCTTCCCCTAAGCACGTTGAAAAACAAACTCTTCTAGGAAAGTAGTTGTGACATTTGCAAAAAGTAGCATTTAATTACGTTATTGTTTGTTTGTTTGGTCTCTTGAAGTCGTTTCACCTGGCATCTCTGTAGGCGTTTCTGGTCCTCGGGAAAGCAGTGCGTTCAGGTGGGGCACAGGCTGCTCCCTCCTGCCTTTCAGCACAGGCTTGGCTGCTAAGTACATGCTCCCTCTCTAAGAGGCCACCACGTGCCAGGAGCACAGGTGTGAACCCGCTCTCTCTGTCACTCACCTCTTAGGATCACGAGGGAACTAGAGGGCACAAGATCTATCCCAGCAGCCTTATTCTCTCCCCTCAGCTTCGGGGGTGATCCGTGCACTGTCCCCCATACCCTTCTGTCGATGAGACAACTGTGTGACCCGCCATCTGTATGTCAAATCAAGGCCCTGCCTCTGCCCTGAGCTGACCCCAAGGGCAAAGGCTCTTTTAAGTTGTTTAACTTAAAGGTGTAAAAAATGCTCAAAGTAATACCTGCAAGTGTTAAAGTTCAAACCCTGTAGAAGATACTGTGACGTCTTTCTCTAACCCCTGGCCTCCCTTCCCACAGAGGCAGCTATCGTGGCCAGTTAGTTGCTGGGGTTTCCTTCCAGAGAATTCTTGTACCTGTTTCGCTGTGAGGTCCTGGTATACCACATGCCCTGTCTTGCACTTTGGGTGGTTCAGTTAACAGTGCGTCGAGGAGCCCACTGTGTATCTGTATTCGTGGTCTGCCTTGGCTCTTCAGTGTCTGTGTGGTAGTGCGTGTTTGAATTATCCATTCCCCTTTTGAGGAACAATTAAGATTGTTTCTAGCAATTTTTGCTGTATATAATGTCTATCCTGAGTATCTGTCTCCATGTGTTTTTATGTACATGGCAACTATGTCTGTGGGGAACGTTTCCTTTGAGGGGAATTCTGGGCCACAGCCCATGTACTTTTCCAAACATGAGGGAGCTACCAGCTTACACTCTAGGGAGGCTGTTCAGGTTGACGGTTCCCTACACCTTGTGTTCTTGAACTAGATTATTTGTGTGTATGAAAAGTGAAAATAGTATTTCATTGTAATTTGATTTGCATTTCTATTGGGATGTGTACTTAGGGATTTTTAAGAGCTCTTAACATATTAAAAAAGTTAACCCTTTGTCATTTGTGCTGCAAATACCCTTTGTCATTGACCTTTAAATTTTATGCTTTAAAATTTTTTGCTGTTCAAGAGTTTTAAACATATTTATACTTATGTTTTCTCTCATGGCTTCTGGATTTTATGAGTAGTTCAGAAAGACTAATCCAGCTCAAGATTATTTTTTGTTAAACCTCGTGTTTTGCCCAGTTCTTTTAAGGTGTACGTGGAATGTCTAAGTGGAATCCTGGTCTAGTAACAAGCACCTGACCCTGAACTGCCTTTTTCTCCTGTCCACACCTGATGGACTGTTTACAAAATGTCTCGCTTGCTTTCCTGCCTTGTCAGAGAGATTACACAGACCAGAATTTGCCTTTTCTTTGGCGTCTCAAGGCCGCCATCCACATACCGTCGTCCAGTCCGGCACACGGCTGTGGCTTCAGGGGCTGCTGAGGTGGCCTGTTTGTCCCCTCACTGACTGTCCTCCCCAGCCCGGCCCTTCCTCGGGGTCAGCCCACCCCTCCTGTACTGGGGTCGCGGTGTCTGTACTTAGAGGCGAACCGAAGGTGCCTGGAGGTGAGGCAACAAAGCCTTCCCTTCGTTATTTTACTGTTTCACCCGTGTGTCAGTGGTGGCCTCTGTCTCTTCAGAGATGATCCGTATGGGCCTGTTTTTCAACCAAACACAATTCTGTTTTCTAACCATGATTTTTTCTGATTTACTGTTGGAACTTCACTAGGATGCTTTTTTCTCTGTTTTCTAAGACTGATTTTTTCCTTAAGGGAATTTCTTAACCGTGACATTACTGGCTCAGAGGACTTGGCCAGTGTGAAGGCTTTCGAGTCACGTTGCTAAGTGCCTTCCTCAAAGGCCAGCACAGCTCAGCCTGGCCCTGCCCTGTTTGTTTTTATCTTGGCCGACCGGAAAGTTTAGCAGTGTCTCGGTGTTCTAACGTGCACATTTTGACTCTGTACAGCTGAACGTGCGCTCTTCGTGTTTGCTAGCTGACCCGTGCGTCTGCTTTGTGCTTCACTTTTATTTTCATCGGTTCCTGAGAACCCATTTTTATGTGGAGGGCATTTACCCACAGATACTACGAAATGTTCTGCAAGTTTGTAGTTTACCTTTTAAGTTTACATCTTGGATCTTGCTGATGGTTTCTTGCCGATGGTTTAAAATTTTGTAGCCAAATCTGTCTAATTTTATTATTAGGGTTATGTACTTTGGTGTCATGTCTGGTTCTTTTGTGGTTTCATTTTTGACATTTAACTTTTTACTCCATCTAGAAGTTGTTTTGGTCTACAGTATGAGGTAAGAATCTAATTTAGTTCTTTCAAAATGGTAAACAAATTTTCCCACACTTTTACTGAATTGAAATGATTTGAAATGCTGCTTGTTAATTATGGGCTAAATACTCGAACTGAGTCTGTTTCTAAACTTTTCAGTCTGTTCCACTGGTATGTCTTTCCTCGTGCCAACCCAGTGCTTTAAGTATTTTAGCTTTATAATAACTGCTTTTAATAATATGGTAATACAGCCCCCTGCCATTCTTTTTAAAAGTATTTGGATTTTTATTGGGATTGAATTACATTTATAGATATGTTACTGAGACTGCCCATTTAGGAACTGGTCTCCCTGTTCATTCAGGATAGAATGATTTTCATGTCCCTCAGGAATTTTAGACCTCAAACAATTAAAGCACATTTACAAGGCTTGTTCCTGGAAATGCTGTGTTCTGTATTGTGGTTGAATAAGTTTTTCTATTAAAATTTCTGATTATGGTAGCCTATGGTAAGACTCGTTTTACATATGTATTTTATAAATAAATATGCTGTACTTCATTACCAGAGTCAGTTGAGAGGCAGTAATAGTATCTTGGCTAAGAGTGTATAGTCTTTCGAGTCAGATGACCCTGATTTCATGCTGGACCTGCCTCATTTCTGTGTGACCATCTCTCTGCCTCAGCTTCCCCATCTATAAGAGGGGATAATCTTATTATCTACTAAGAAGTGGTTGAGGAGTTCTCTGGCAGTCCAGTGGTTAGGACTCGGTGCTTTTCACTGCTGTGGCCCCGGGTTGAGTCCCTGGTCTGGGAATTAAGATCCTGCAAGCTGAGTGGTGTGGCCCAAAAAAAAAAAAAAAAAAGAAAGAAAAGAAAAGTGGGTGGGATAAGGGTTAATGAAGCAATGTAAGCATTGTACTTGGTGCTCTCCAGACATGGAGTGAGCACTGTTCTCTTGAGGTTTCCAAGTAACTAACATCAACTTTTTTAAAATTTAATTTATTATTATTTATTTTTGGCTGCGTTGGGTCTTCGTTGCTGCATGTGGGCTTTCTCCATTTGCCGCGAGCGGGGGCTACTCTTTGTTGCCCTGTGCAAGCCTCTCACTGCAGTGGCTTCTCTTGTTGTGGAGCACGGGCTCTAGGCACGCAGGCTTCAGTAGGTGTGGCACATGGGCTTCAGTAGTTGTGGCCTGCGGGCTCTAGAGAGCAGGCTCAGTAGTTGTGGCGCACGGGCTTAGTTGCTCCGTGGCATGTGGGATCTTCCCGGACCAGGGCTCGAACCTGTGTCCCCTACATTGGCAGGCAGATTCTTAACCACTGCGCCACCAGGGAAGTCCCAATGATTCTACTTTCCTGATATTGTCCTTTGAAATAAAATAAATTTATATTTTAAAAGTGAGTTGATTTAAGGAAAAAAATAGGACTGCTGAACTCAAAAGTGGCAAAAAAAAAATCTCAAGGTGTTGTGTGAATTAAGGTTTGGGAGAGTGTCTTCTGTGAACCACAGTTGTTTGGAGGCAGAGAAGAGAGTGCAAACCTTAAATCAGAAGCGCATGAGGAGTGCTGTCCCTTTGTGTGTGATGTCAGCTGGCATCACTGCAGACACGCTGGGGTCATTTGTTATTAGATTGTGAGGAAGTTTCTGTTTTATTTTTAAAATTTATTAAAATGTCTTTCCTGAATCTATGGAGATGAGCGTCACGTTTTTGTCCTTTCATCGTCTAATGACTAGTTGGATTGATGGAATATTAAGCCCTCCTGTGACTTCTGAAACAAACCTTTCCGGGACTGGAGCTCTATTTTGTCGACAGAGAAATGAACCAGAGGGTCCACTTTGACTCGGGGCCTTGCCAGGCAGGCAGGTGTCAGGATCTCAGGAGAGGTGGACACAGTCCAGGGCAGCAGCTCTGACCGCTGGTCCCTGTTCCCTGCTCTGCTGCTTATCAGCACATGCCTTTGGCCAAATTCCTCAAATTCTTGAAGCCAGTTTCCTCCGTGGTAAAATGGGGACAAAAACAGTGCTAGCACATCTCTCTCGATCTGTGTGAAGCTGAAATGTGGTGGCGCAGGCTCTGGGAGTGAGTGGGCCTCCACTGTTCCTGCCCCTGTTACGACAGGAACATGTTACGTTTCTGACGGGGCTGGCGGGACCACCGTGGGAATTCAGGATGGGACCCCCGGGGCACCTGAAGGCCTCCTGGCTGTATTTGGGAAAGAGTTCATTGTCCTTATTTCCTATATGCTTTGCGGTTTCAGTTCTGATGTATAATTTGACCATAGTTATTTAAGAGTATGCTTTAAAATGTCAAAAAAAAAAACTACTTAAAAAGGCAAAAGACTACTGCTTTTTTGAATCAATGTCTCCCTTTCTCCATTGCTTGAAGTGTGATTATTTTCATAAGTGTTCCATGGCAGTCGAGAAGGTATTCTCTGATACGTTCCATATTCTGGATTAGTCCCTTTGCGTGTTTTTTGGTCCAGTCCAAATCCACTGTATCCTTTTGTAGGTGAGAAGTGTGATTACATTCTCAGCACCACTTCTGGTTCTCTCCCCTCCCCCCAAGAGGGCTTGTCAGTTCTGTTCTCTGTCTCGCAGCAGCAGCATTGGAACGTTGAGATTCCGCCTGTGTGGACTGCTTTCTGCTTGGAATTCACTTTGTCTGATATAGGCAGGGCGGACCTGCACCTGCACCCCCCCACCGCCAGCCTGGCTGTGTCTTGTTTGCACTTGACTCACTTGACTGAAGTACCTGTCGAGAGTTATTTTCAACTGAAATTTGAAACTATCTACTTTTACATCTTTCTGCCCATGTATGTGTGTTTATTTTACACGGTTGTGATCGGTAGTTGCTTTGCTTTTTCCACTTCAGGTTATGTTTTGGGCGCGGTTACCCAGCTGAAATCATCCACCCGTTCTGGTTGAGGCCCTCTGGGGCATTCCGGGGTGTGAGCCTGTCACTGCTGCCTTGCAGGCCGAAGCGACCGACAGAGTCACAAACGTCTTGGGGCAAATCCCCTTGTATACCTCATGGCTGCTTCTGGTTTGCATTCCCCACTGGCCAACGGGAAGGGGCAGTTGCTTAGTCCTCCTTGCTCACTGCCCTGTGCCCTCCAGATGGCTCTAAGAAGCCAGCGACACACTTACCTTTGCTCATTGACTATGAGTGTGTGGTGGTTTCTTGAAGCCGTTTAATTTTTACTCTTTTAGCCAGTGCATATTTCCCTGTGTAGATAACTCTCTGCGTTTCCCAAGGTAAAAATTGCGAGGGCCTCGTCACTCACATGCTGAAGCGTAATGCTTTGCTCACCTTACAGAGTGTGTTTTGACTACCCCCACTTCTGAGGCCTTTTAATAAGGTCAGAGCTTTGTTGCTTCATCGTCAGGTTGGGACTTAGATGGTCGTGCACATCCCTCTCTCCTGCTGCAATAAGTAAGTGCCCGCCCTTTGTGGTGTGTTTGGGGGACGAAGCTGAAGGGAGGCTGTGAGGGGAGATGGGCTAGAAAGAGGGACCAGGGACGTGAGGGAGGTGGGCTGAGGGGGACGGAGGCCGGGCCCACGGGCCTGGCTCTGAGCCCACCTGATGGGCCCCAGACCTTGGGGTCGGGGTGTGTGTGTGAACGGGGCTCCACTCACGTTCCTCAGCCTGGCCTGATTGTTCTGTGTGACCCTGAGCAGGTGTCAGCCCTCTCTGGGCCTCAGCCTCTCATCTGGACCTTGCTGGGAAGAGGCTTCTGAACTCCTCAGGGCTGGCAGGAGGGGTGCAGGAGCGCTCCCGCTGTGAGAGGCCGGGACAGGACTCCTGGACGAGAACTACAGAGCTGGGAGCACGGAGGAGGGTAGCCCACTGGACCGTCGTGGGCCCAGGGGAGGCAGAGCCCGGCCCGGAAGCAGTGGGTACTGCGGGCCGTGGGCTGAGAGGGAGGCCTGGGGGCAGGTCCAGGGTGAGCTCCTCTGTAACCTCTCGGGGCCCTGGGGACTGCGACCTGCCCTCCCCGGAACTTCAGACTTCAGACTCCCGCAGAGAGTCGGTGAGAGGAGAGAAGGTGGCGGGGACGTTCCGGCCTCGTTTTCAAGTAACGGCAGTTCCCAGGAGGGGTCCACAGCTGACAGGGATGGAGAGATGGGGGCAGCAGGTGTGGCAGGTGGGCGCGTCTGCATGACCCCATGTGGCCGGGGCACGGCAGACCTGGAGGACCGCTGGCATTCAAGCTAGGCCTGAGTGCTCAAGTTTCCCCTAGTTCTCAGAGTTCCTGTTCTAACAAAGAATTTAAGATTTTTGCCTTTAATTATAAAAGTAATTTGCCTAGAGTTAAAAATTTAAGCCATGGAAAAAGTATAAAATGAAAGTAAAATTCCTTCCCCTGCCACCCCATCCCGGCCCTGCTACACAGAGGTGACCTCTCAGTGTCTCAGGATCTTGGAGGTTTCTGTACACATACGCATCTTGCCACTGCTGACACTGTCCTAGAACCAGCAGGACCGTAACTTGCGGTTCAGTCTGCCTGTCTGATTTCATGCGCTCCTGGGGCTGGGCTATGCAGCCAGCACGACAGGAGACGTGTGGCCATGCGGCTGAGGGGCCGTGTGTCCCCCGGCTGTGCCTTTGAAAGGGGCGTCAGGGGAGGGAGGAGTAAGCCTGGGGGGCGGGAGGCACGGAGCCGGCGCAGGTGTTTTTTTTCCTGGACGCGCTGGTGGCTGCGTCCAGGTTTTGCTTTTCACCTTTGAGTCTGTGAGAAAATGAGCAGGAAAAAAGCAAAAGGCACTGGTGGTGGCACGCCTGGTACTGCTGGGCCAGGGTTCAAGTCCCTGCAGTGTCCCTGCTTCCTTCCAGCTCCCTACTCCAGGCCCTTCCCACCCCGTCAGGGACATCATCGTCCCCAAGGAGAGAGGTGTCCGGGTGGGGTGCCCATGGCCTCTCTCCCAGGAGCCCTCACCCGCTGGAAGGGGGCCTGGCCGAGATGAGTAGACATGGATGGGGGGCTGGGCGCTCAAGGGCTCTTGGGGCTGCAGCCCCGCCCCCCAACCCCTGGGCCACATGTGGCTGGGGGGGGATGTGGGAAAGGGAGGACAGCCCGCCTAGAGGCTGTCCTAGAGGCCCCGCCTAGAGGCCACCCTTGTCAGGGTGTGCTCCGCACCCAGCCTTGTCCACCCAGGGCTCCCGGGATCAACTACCGCCCTCCTCTCTGCCTCTGAGGACCAGGAAGGGCTGGGCGGACGAGGTCTAAGAGGAGGAGGCCTGGCTGAACTGGGCAGGTCGTGGAGTGGCCCTGGGGAGCAGAAAGAGAGAGGCCGACAAGCAGGCGCTGGTGCAGGAAGTGCAAGAGGGGCCTGGGTGGCCCTGAGGGTGCTGAGCCTGCACTGTGCAGGTACCTGGGACCTGGAGGAAGGGACCGCAGGAGACCCCAGCTCAGGACCCAGCAGGGGCAGCTGTGATCCCAGGCAAGCTGACAGCGGCTGCCTTGTCTCTCAGCCTCTGAGCTTCCTCTGCCCCTCTCCTAGCTGTGGCCGGCCTCCTCCATTCCCCTCTCCCCAGAGGTCAGAGGATCACAAGCCATTTCGCTGGTCCTGATGCTGATAATGTCTGCACCTTGGAACAGGGCTGCTCAGGCTCCAGCCCGTCCCCATGATTCCCCAGGAGCACCTGCCCATCACTGCAATAGTCTTTTCCTTTAACAATCCACATCCCATAAGGAACAGCTGGAAGCAGGAGGGGAGGCGTGCAAAGTCGGCCAGGAGGCAGGGCTCTCAGAGCCCAGTTTGAACACCAGGCCCTGGTAGGTCTTCTCAGCCCAAACTCAAGTCACAGGATGGTACAGGTCCTCCCAGGAGAGCTGGGCTCCCATGGGGTGGAAGGGACACCACACCTGGACAAGCCCTGAGGGAGATGCAGGATGCCAGTCTGAGGGAGGGGAACTAGGAGACAGAAGAGGGCAGCAGCCGGTCAGCCTTGTCAAGAGAACCCCTTAATAAGAGGCGTGGCTTGGGCCTCATGAATGAGAGCAGTGGCTGCGCTGCCATCAACTGCAGTGCCTGAGCCCCTGGCAAGTTTTGGTGACAGAAAACCACCCTTTGGAGGTGATGTTTCTTGAGGGTGGTGAGAGGAGGCAGTGGAGGCCGTGGTCCCGCGAGCAGACTGTCCCAGCCTGGGTGGTGAAGTCGCGATGTCCACCAAGGTGCCTGTTTATCTGAAGTGCAGCAGCCACAAAGGCAAGAAAGAAGCTGCGGGAATTGCTGTCCTCAGACATGATCAGCCCGCTGGTGGGGGCTGACGGACTCATGCTCACGCATAAGCAAAGGCACTGAGGCACCGCAGTGCACTACAGAGAGGAGCCAACACATGGCAAAGACAGCAAAGGTCTCTGAGTCCAACCTAGCCTTGTGAGGCTCAGTTTCCCCATCTCTAAAATGCAGTCGGTGATACCTACCTAACAACCTTGCAGGGTTGTTAAGCAAGTCAGGGATAACGTTTATTAGCGTGCACATGGAAGGTATTCAAACATGGTTATGGTGTGAGACATAAAGGAACCCGGGGCTCGGGAAAGGCAGGACCGTGAAGCTGGAAAACTGGGTCGGAGTCGGCTTAGAACAGTTCTCCTTGCAAGGCTGAAGCTGAGGCCATGCGAGCTGCCGAAAGAGTTTAAGCAGGAGAGACGGGGGGTCAGACCCAGGTTTTAGAAGGGTCACCAGCCAGGCCGAGTGGGGAGACGGACCAAAGATCAAAGAGGAAGAAGCCGTTGCAGGAAGAGGGCTGGCTCCTCGTGGGGACAGTGAGGAGGGAGAGGAGGGGAAGGTGCTGGCGTGGGGCTTGGTGTCTGACTGGTACAGACCACGTGGGCAGCTGGAGGCCAATGCCGGCCTCGGTGACCCCTCTTCCATTCTCTGCTGGTTCTTTTCCATCCTTTTGATCCTGTGAATCCCAGAACCCCCCTCACCCCCAGCCTTTCCTGCTTCCAGTCCTTGCGAGATTTCATAGTGGAGGCTGAATTTCAGCAGAAGGCATTTTGCTTGGCCATGCAGGGTTTTCTTTTAATGTTTTTTAAAATTTTATTATATCAATAGATACACACACACACACGTATATGTATAACATAAAACTTGTCCTCTAATTTTTTATTTATTTATTTATTTTATTTATTTATTTTTGCTGTAGGCGGGCCTCTCACTGCTGTGGCATCTCCTGTTGCAGAGCACAGGCTCCGGACACACAGGCTCAGCGGCCATGGCTCACAGGCCCAGCCGCTCCGGGCATGTGGGATCTTCCCGGACCGGGGAACAAACCCGTGTCCCCTGCATCGGCAGGCGGACTCTCAACCACTGCACCACCAGGGAAGCCCTCCTCTAATTTTTTAAATTGAAATATAGGTGATGTACAATGTCAGTTTCAAGTGTGCTATCGATACATAATGATTTGACATTTGCATATATTATGAAAAGATCACCATGATAAGTTTCGTAACCATCAGTCCCCATACAAGGTTATTACAATATTATTGACCATATTCCTTATGCTGTATATTATATCCCCATAATTTATTTGATAATTGGAGGTTTATACTTAATTCACTTCACCTATTTCACCCCCCAGATATTTAATAATTTTTAAGTGTATTATTCAATGGCATTAATTACATTCAACCATCACCACTAATTCCAAAACCCTTTCATCACCCCAAACAGAAACCATATCCATTAAGCAGTTAATCCCATTCCCCCTTCCCTCCAACTCTAATCTGCTCTGTATGAATTTGCCATATTTTTTAATCCATCTATCTATTGACATTTAGGCTGTTGTCGCCTCTTGAACAGTGTGAACAATGCTGCTATCGACATGCACATACAAGCATCTGAGTCCCTAGTTTCAACCCCTTTCAGAAGGAGTGAAATCGCGGGGTCATGTAGTAACTCTATGGTTAACTTTTCGAGGAGCCCCCGCTGTTTCTCCCCAGCAGCTGCACCATTTTACATTCCCACCAACAGTTTGAAGCTTCCAATTTTTCCACATCCTGACCAACATTTATTTTCCTTTTTTAAAAAGATTATAGCCATCCTAGTAGGTATGAAGTGGTATCTCAGCTTCTTTTTTTTTTTTTTTTTTTTTTTTGCGGTACGCGGGCCTCTCACTGTTGTGGCGTCTCCCATTGCGGAGCACAGGCTCCGGACGCGCAGGCTCAGCGGCCATGGCTCACGGGCCCAGCCGCTCCGCGGCATGTGGGATCTTCCCGGACCGGGGCACGAACCCGTGTCCCCTGCATCGGCAGGCGGACTCTCAACCACTGCGCCACCAGGGAAGCCGTCAGCTTCTTATTTTTTAATCTGAAATTTCTGCCATCATTCAGAGACTAGGGGTTTTACTATCCGTAGTGGGATTTGAATCCAGGTCAGTGAGACCCCAAAGCCTGTACTTGATTGCAACCCTCTACTCCCACAGGGGTTCAGCTTCAGACCCTGGTAAAGTGTGAAGGCAAAGGGTGGGGAGCTGAAGGCCAGCACCGTCTTACCTGCAGGTTCCCCCTCAGGGCTTGGGTGACTTGTCCCCATCTGCCCAGGAGGGGAAGACAAGAAAAAGGACAGCTTCCTTATAGCTTCACCCAGCTGGAAGAAGGCACCACCTCACCCTGGACTTGAGGTGAGACCAGAGTGGCCATAAAGGAGGACATTCTTGTCCTGGTTCCCCTGGAACTGCTCCCCACCTGCCCTGCATCAGGCATCAGCCCAAGGGCCCTGGGAAATTGGTGGGCACACCATGGCTGGTCTCCCACCCTGGGGCCCTTCCACCCAGGGGCACTGTCCTCCAGGCCCATCTCTGGGCCAGCTCTGTAGGGCCCAACACCACCTGGCTGGGCACAGCGCAGGGGCTGAGCCATACTCACAGGAGATCACGGGGAGAAGGTCCTAGGAGGGGAAGGCCCACCCCCTCCCAGTACCACACCCACTTCCAGAGCTTAAATTTGCCTCCTGCTGGAGCTGGGTTAGGATATATACTCCCACCAGGCAGAAGAGCCAGTGGGCCTGCCCGTGAAGCAGGAGGGAACTGGACACGGGTGCCAGCAGCACCCCTTCTTGGCTGGTCCTGGTGAATCTCTACGAACACCCCTCCCCAAAGGCACCTAGTCACTGACCCCAGCCTGGTCTGCTCTCCTCCACTGTTGATCCCTCTGTGGGTTCCCACCCCCACCCTTTTCAGGGCAGGGCCTGGTCCCAAGGATCAGGCTCAATAGTTGTGGTGCACAGGCTTAGTTGCTCCATGGCATCTGCTTCCCGGACCAGGGATCGAACCCCTGTCCCCTGCATCGGCAGGCAGATTCTTAACCACTGCGCCACCAGGGAAGTCCTGTTTTTTGTTTTTTTGTTTTTCATTTTCTGTTTTTTGGTTTTGGTTTTTTTTTGGCCGAACAGCATGCAGGATCCCAGGTCTTGACCAGGGATTGAACCTGTGCCCCCTGCAGTGGAAGCGCAGAGTCCTAATCACTGGACTGCCAGGGAAGTCCCTATGTTCTTTATTATATCCTTTATAATAACGCAGTAAATGTGTTTCCCTGAGTTCTGTGACCCATTCTAGCAAATTATTGAACCCAAGGAGGGGGGTCATGGAAACCCCAACTTACAGCCAATTGGTCAGAAATCTAGGTGACAGCCTAGGACTTGAGATTGACATCCGAAGTGGGCGCAGTCTTATGGGACTAAGCCCTTAACTTGTGGGATCTGATGTAACTCCTGGCAGATAGGGCCAGGATTGAACTGAGTTATAGGACACCAGTTGGTGTTGAAGAATCACTTGATGTGTGGAAAACCCTAAAAAACTATTTTTCATTATTGATTTTCCAATCATTTGACTAATTGTCCACATTTAAATAAAATTTTTAAAATGAAGTGTCGAACATGAAGTGAAGTGTTGGGTGAGAAAAAAGGAAAACACAGGAGAGTTTTCCCCAGACACAGCCAAATACAGAAAGGCAATAGTGTAGTCATGTAAGATGTTACCATGGGGGAAACTGGGTGAAGGGGACTGACCTCTATTATTTTGGGAACTTCCTGCGTATCTATAATAATTTTATTTCCTGTTCACATAGAATGACAGCCCAAGGTACACGCAGGCTCAGTGGGCATGAGTGGGCTTCTCCTGCACTGTCCTGTCCGCTGGCAGACACTGCCATCCAGCACAGAAGGTCAGGGTCCTGCTGAAGACCTCCTGGTGGCCTCCTTATCACATCTCCTGTGGTCCACAGCCCACACCAGGGCTTTCCCACCACTGGAAGCCAGAAGCTCCCCAGAGTGGCCCGGCTTGAGGAAGCCCTGGTAATTCCAAGGGCTAATTGCAAGGGCTAATTGCAAGGGCTGGTAATTCCAAGGGCTAATTGCAAGGGCTAACCTTGCAGCCTCATCTCCTCCCCACCCCTTATGAGCTGACATTTTGCTTGACACAGGAATGTCCGGGAGCGAGATCCACAGGCTGCAGAGGTTCCTACGACCTGGAAGCAGACCCAGTAGAGGAGTGCATGCTCCAGCACCGACTCCACAACACACCATGAAATGTGTAGAGTCCCTCTAATTGAAAATGCCCAGCTCCTGGCAACGCCTGCCCAGGTAACTCTGTCTCCCAATGACATACAGAGGCCAGAAGGGTTCAGGAGCGCAGGAAAAGCTCAGCAGGGCTCATCAGGAAAGTGGAAACACACTAGAACCAGAGATACCATGCAGACACACGAGCAGAGCAAGCTGCAGAAAAGCCCGTTAGCCACACACTGGGTCCGCGCGCTGCAAGCCCTCCAGTTACAGAGCGTGGGAAATGAGTCAAGGTCATGCTGTCCCCATCTGTCGTGAGGGCTGAGTTGGGCAGAGAACCTGCTTGCTTGCCCTTCCCTCTCTCTTCAGCTCCTGTTTCCTAAACTCACACTGAACTTCAACATCTAGATTTTTGGAGCCTGTCTCTGTCCTTGTCCTCTGTTCCCCCTTTGCATTTCTTCTGGCCTGGTCTGACTCTGTTTTGCTTTGACCTTGACAACAGCTTTTCCCTTCCAGTCTAATGAATCTAGTGTTTGGACAACTTTGAAATACCGCCCAATGGTCCCTTCCAGTTGTAGCATTCCACAGCATGAGTAAATCACAGTAAACTGTCAACCTTTTAATCCTTGTTAAACCAGTTTAACAAGCATTTCCTGTTCCTTATGTACAATACAAACCACTTTACCTAAGTGATGTGAGAAGGCTTGTCTGAGAGGAAGCCAAGCGGAGGGTAGCAGGGCCTCATGGTGGGGAGCCATGGAGAGAGCTGGGGCCAGCTCTGGCGGAGACGAAGACCACCTTTGCGTTTTTCAATAACATAATACAATAAATATCCTTTTTGCTTAGGTCCTCTTGCGGTGGGGTGGGAGTTTCAGGTGAAACCGAAGGAGGTCTGGTAGACCTTGACCTGGTCCTAGTGCCCTAGTGCTGACTTGCCTTAGCTGTGCAACGACAGGCAACTAATAATGGGATGAGGGCATGTCTCTTGAGGGAAGAAAAAAGACCAGTCCTAGACCCGACCTACTCTGAGGGGCAGGAAATCTGAATTCTAGACTGGCTTCTTTCACTTCCGCACTGAGCCGTCTCTGGGCCTCTGCTTCCCAGTGGCTGTGGAGAGGCTGAGGGGTTGAATGTCCCGCCTCACTCTGGGAGCGGGTGTCTCCTGCCCAGGCTGCCAGCTGTACCACGGGCACCCGCTCCGCCGAGGGCAGTGTGCACTCCTCCACGGCACTCTCAGGGTCAGAACCAGGACTTGTGACTCAGAACAGATATATCCATTGCCAACTGATGAGATGGGAGAGACAGAGGAGGCCGGTGTACCTCCCCTACCAGCTGCCACTGATCTCTACAGCTGCCTGTCCCCAAGTGAGTGCCCAGCCCTGGCACAGTGGGAAGGCCCTTCAGGATTCAGACTTCCCCTCCGTGCAGCAAAGAGGGGCTCCTCCGTGGCCCCCACTCTAAGGGGCGCAGGAGGTTCACAGCCTGGACCCTGCTTGTTTCTTGGTCTGGAACTTGAGCCGCAGTCTGGCTCTGGCCACTGCCATCTAGTCTGGCTCCCCCCACCCCGGCCAACAGACACACACCCCGTGCTACTCTCCGTGGGCCTCTGTCTCACCGTTGTCGTGGTTCTGCTATTTAGAAATGATTATCCCCCTCCAGACCAAGTCCCCTGTCTGCAATGATGTCCTGCCCAACCTATCCACCAGCTCATCCTTCCTGGCCTAATTAAAGCACCACCCACTCTCAGAAGCCTCCTCTGAGCTCGTGATGGTGACTGTCTCCCTGACGCAGGTTCTTCCCAGCACCAGGTCCCTCAGCTACAGCGTTTGCAGGCCCACGCACGTCACAGCTATTTATAGATGTCTTCAACTCCCTGGAAGGAGGCTCTGACTCAACCCCCAAAAGCAAGTTCCAGAAATATGCTTAGGAAGGTAAAGAAGCAGCCTGGGAAAAAAACAATGCTGTTGCCGTGGGGCGGGGAGGGGGAGGGACACTTTTACTTTTTGCTTCATACATTTCATCACTTATAAAATTTATCAGTATTACAAGGTTGTAAACATTACATTATAACATTACAATGTTATAAAATAACATCTTCAGTAACTTTCTACATAAAATCTCACATATTTCTTTTTCTTTTTTTTTTTTTTTCGGTACACGGGCCTCTTACTGTTGTGGCCTCTCCCGTTGCGTAGCGCAGGCTCCGGATGTGCAGGCTCAGTGGCCATGGCTCACGGGCCCAGCCGCTCTGCGGCATGCAGGATCTTCCTGGACTGGGGAACAAACCCGTGTCCCCTGCATCGGCAGGCGGACTCTCAACCACTGCGCCACCAGGGAAGCCCTCACATATTTCTTAAATTTATTCCTAGGTATTTTATGGTTTGTGTTGCCACATTAGCACTTAAAAGAATAAGGTAGGTCTTATGTGCCAAAATAGAGCTCTAGCTCTATTTTTGAGAAAAAGCAAGCTGTAAAACAATATCTCCAGTATAATACCTTTTATAACTTTTTAAAAAAATAAAGTTATTTATTTATTTATTTTTGGCTGTATTAAGTCTTTGTCATTGGGTCTTTGTTGCTACATGCAGGCTTTCTCTAGTTGCGGCGAGCAGAGGCTACTCTTCGTTGCGGTGCGCAGGCTTCTCACTGCAGTGGCTTCTCTTGTTGCGGAGCACGGGCTCTAGGCGCACGGGCTTCAGTAGTTGTGGTGCGCGGGCTCTAGAGCGCAGCCTCAGTAGTTGTGGCGCACGGGCTTAGTTGCTCTGCGGCATCTGCTTCCCGGACCAGGGCTCGAACCCGTGTCCCCTGTATTGGTAAGCGGATTCTTAACCACTGTGCCACCAGGGATGTCCCTCCACTATAACACCTTTTATGGAAAAAAATCCCCAGCCACTAAAATGATAGTACATTTGTATATATGTGTATACTATATATACACATAGACCAAATAGTGTGTATATATATTTGTAAACATATACGTATGTATATATGTGTATATGTGTGTGGTGCGTATATATATATATATATATATATATACACACACAGCACATTATTTAATATATCTATGTTTTTGTATAAACATATATAAACTGGAGTATATATATATTCTACACACTGATATATATATCAATTAACAGGATAACAGTAGCCAACTTTAGGACAGGCCTAGGATGGGAAGCGATGGTCCAAGGGACTTTAACAGTGCTGTTTAAATTTTATAACAATAAAGTGTTATTTCTAAATAAATAATAATATAATAAAGACATCACAGGGTGGAATCAGTAAGTCTGAGGTGGGAGAGGCAGTGTTTCAGGTAAGCCCATGAAAACTTCAACAAAGTTTAATTGGCCCTGGCAGCTGAGTCCAATCGGACATCTTGGTGAGACAGTCTCCAGAAGTGTCACAGCATATAATTTTAAAAGCTAAAAGCATGACTCTCAGTATAGGGTATATGTCAAAGATTACTTAACGCCTTAAGGAAAGTACCAGTATGGTGGAAGAGCTAGTTCAAAGAGAACCGGGGAAACAGAAGTATTTAGAGGCACCAAAAAAAAGTGCTGGAATAAGATTGCTGGGTTACATACAAAGTGGCTAATGACCTACAGGGGTCACTATTACCTTGGGGGTCATGCTTTCTACCTGACAGTTATTTACAGCTTATCAATCTTCTTATCACCGAGTTGGGGCTGATAGCCACCCTTTTGCCTTTTCAAATTTCGAAAAATTTTTTCTTAACTGAAGAGTGTTGCTTAACCCCTTCTCCAAATCTTCTCTGCTGATCCCGAGGTTTCGCAGAGCTATTGATCTGAGTTGGGTGGAGAGTGGACTGTCCACACTTGGTGGCAGCGCTCTGAGCTACCCTGGTTCTGGGGCCATTGGTGCTCCTGTCTTGAGGGCTGAGCCGGGCCCCAGGGAGCAGGAATGAGTCTGCTCTCTTCCTAAGGTCAGGGAGCTCTGTGGCAGGACTCTTACTCCCATGTCTTCAAGGAGGCTGCAGGGCTGAGCTGAGACCTAAAGGCAAACTAGATTTCACCAGGATTGGGGACGGCGGTGGCTGGGGTGAGCCAGGAACACAAGGAGGATAAACCCAGAGGAGCCTGCGTTCACTCAGGGAGGCCTTGGATGGGATAGGACCAAAGACTGGTTTATCACAAGTTTCCTGAAGGCGATGATGTGCGGCTCAGGGCACAACGGAGAGAACGGCGAGAGGCCCTGGCCCGGGGGGAGGCCAGTCATGGGTGCAGGAAAGGGGGAAGTGGAGGAGTCAGAATCAGCAGGAGTTGAGGGCCACGTGAGGAAGCAGGGGATGAAAAGAGAACATCAGGCTGACACAGTGGGGACAGCGGCCCTGCTTCACCCACCTGCATCCCCGGGGCCTTTCCAGACCCCCCAGAATGAGGCCTAGCCACAGGGTCCTTCAACCCCCCTTCGGCCTCACCCCCTGCGGTCCTGCCCAGATCTCATCTCTGTGCCTTCGGGTCAGGGACCACAGTACCTGACCCACACTTTGAAAACACCAAGCTAGGGGACTTCCCTGGTGTGGCAGTGGATAAGACTCTACACTCCCAATGCAGGGGGCCCAGGTTCGATCCCTGGTCAGGGAAAGAGATCCCACATGCATGCCGCAACCAAGGAGGCCGCCCGCAACTAAGACCCATCACAACCAAATAAATAAATATTAAAAAAAAAAAAATCGAGCTGGGCCAATCCAGCAGGAAAAGCAGTTCTCAAAGGCTGACACAAACCCGGGAGTTCCCGCCCAAGGAGCCCCTCCTTTTCGGACGCCGCCCCAGCCTCCGGACATAGGCCACCCACAAGTGACAGACCAGGGAACCGCCCGGGCCGAGACGACCACGCAGTTCCGAGGCGGCCCACCCCGCCCCCGCCTCCCCGAGCCCCGGCGCGCAAGTCATGGGGAGGAGACGGGAGCGGGGAGAGGGAGGGAAGGCGATGGGTTTTGCCGAGCGGCTGTTTACTAGGACAGTCACGTGAGGCGCCTGGCTTACTGAGGCACCAGGAAGGATCTGGCGGGGCGCCAGCCTCCGGGCCTGGCCAACCTGCGGACCGTCTCTCCCGGCCCAGCGGACCCAGTGCGGGGTGGGGTAGGGGGGAGCCCAGGTCCGGTTCTCCTCTTCCCAGCGTCTCTGCCCTGGCCTTACATTTTTGGGAAACCCCAGGAGTTCCAGGCTGGGGAGGGGAATCTGGGGGCAGAAAGGGTATCTAGAAGGAGCCTGGAGTTGTCAGACCACGCCCCTCATAGCTGGGGTGCAGGACAGGTTTGGGGGGTCGTCAGGAGTCAGTGGAGGGAGAAGAGTGTCCCAGGTTTGGAGAAAGGGTGGGGGTAGCATCTTGGGAAGAACACTCTGGGAAAGACCCAGGATCATGCGCCGGAGAGGTGGAGAAGGGGAAATGTGCACCTATACACTCTACCTTCCCACTCACTCCGAGCAGCTTTCAAGCTCTTGCTGTGCCTCAGGGGACTCAGGCCTCGGCCTCTCCCACGTGGCCCTCCTCCCGTCCCATACACCTACAGGGCCAGCAGCCTCCCCTGGCACCCTGCTCCATCCACCGCGTGGCATCAGTCTCTTTCACATCCCAGCCAATGCGCTCTCAGGCCCTACCTTCTGCTCTGCGCACTCGCTTGCCTGTTCGACAGGGGCACTCTTACATGTCTCTGTGCCTTTGCACATGCTGTTCCCTGCACCCGGACTGCCCTGTCCCACAACCCCTCTTCTCTCGCTGGTGAACTCCGGAGCCAGACCCCATACCCACCATATCCAGCTACAGAGTAGTCCCTTCTGGAATGCCTTGTCTAGGAGCGTCTACCACCAGCTCCACTCAGCCCCACTTTTCGGCCTCCCTCAGACCAGGGGCCAAAGCGTGTGCGCGGGGCCTGTCACTTGCAGTGAAAGCGCTTTGAGACTGGGGAACCGCACAGGGCTGAGAGACTAGTGAGCAGGTCACTCGGCCTCTATGGGAATCAGGTGTCAAGGGACGCTGGGCGGGGTGCAGTGGGGACAGCTTCGGAAGGAAGGAGTGGTGTGGTGCTCCAGGGCTCTCCCAGCCCCAGGTTGGGAGGGGTTGTCCGGAACTGCGTACCATGCTGGTGCCCGCACCCCTCCCTTCCCCTCCTCCCCCAGCCGCCCGGGCGCGGGCGGTGGCCGCGGGCTGAGCTCACTCGGCTGCAGTGACTCGCTAGCTCCAATTGCGGCCCCCGCGGCCCCGCCTCGCCTCCCGGAACCGGAGCCGGCAGAGCACGCTCGCAGCTGCGTCAGCCCCGACGCCTGTCTTCTCCAGCCTGAGCCCCGCGAGCGGTAGACGCAGGGGAGGCCCTCCTCAGGTCTGGGGTTCTAGGAGGCATGACTGCGTGGACCAGGCTGACGGTTGCGGAGGCGCAGAGGGGTCTAGGGTTCAAAGCAGTTAAGCAGACAGTGTCAAGGAGTGTCAGTTGCTTTGTTTGGACTTGACCTCCCCACTCCAGGTTATTCAGAGTTAGCCTCACACCGCCCTGGGATGGAAGGCTCCCCTAGGCCCTCACCACTCCTTAAGGCAGGACCCCAGGCCAGTGGCCATCCAGCAGGTCCTTGGTTCCTCCCAGTAATAAGGAGCTCGCTACTAAGAACGATCTTAACACCCCCTGGCTCATTCATTCATTCAACAGATGTTTACCAGGCACTTACTATGTGGCAGAGACTGGGCACTGGTTTAGATAATGAGGATTTAGCTGTGACAAAACCAAGCCTTTTGGTCAATGTTCCAGGATTCTTCTGAGTGTGTGGATCACTTCCCCCTGGAAGCCCTCCTAGCTCTACCCTCTGAGTTAAGCCCCTCTTCTTTGCTCTAATAGTTCCCAGCCTTCCCCACCACCACCACACCTCCACTTCCTTAACCCAGAGAAGGCAGAGCCTCTTCTGGTTTGGACCTGACCAAGGTGTTTGGTGATGACTGATGCACCAATGCCCAGTGAAAGCTGAATCCTGAGCTTTGAGAAATCCCCACGGCTTTCAGCTCTGCCGTCTGGAGCTAGGCTGGTCCAGGGAAAACCTTGCTCCTGCCTTGTGGTACAGCCCCTAGAGCAGGTATCATGGACAAACATGTGGGGCAGGAAGCCAGGACTCCAGGAGCTGCCCGTCTGAAGTTAAGCCCAAGGGTCAGAAGGCCTGGGGCCCTCACCCACAAAGAAGGACATGGGCATGTGTTTTAACACAGGTGGTAGTTGAAATCTGGGGGCAGGAAGGCTAGCTGCATGTTTCACACCAAGGGCAGATGGCCATACTGGGAGACTTCCCCATGGTCTGAGGGGAAGGAACCCCCCTCTCCCCACTGGGGAACAGCCCACTTCCCAGAACAACATCTCTGTGACCCTGACTTCCTCTGTCCACTCCTGTTCTTTCTTCTGTCTGGAATCTCCCTATCTCTCCTCAAGGCCAGTTCATTCTCATCCTTCCACTTGCTGCTCAAATGTCACCTTCCTGGTCCACCCTATCTAAAATTCATCCCCTCCTCTGGTTCCCTTTATCCTACCACCTCACCTTCTTCAGAGCACTTACACGGCTGCTATTCACTGGGATTGTTGCCTGGCTTCCTCCACTAGAATACAAGCTCCATGAAGGCAGAAAACTTGCCTTTCACCTGCCTTATTTTTTTTTAATATTTATTTATATATGTGGCTGTACCAGGTCTTAGTTGCAGCATGTGGGATCTAGTTCCCTGGCCGGGGGTTGAACCCAGGCCCCCTGCATTGGGAACACAGAGTCTTAGCCACTGGGCCACCAGGGAAGTCCCTCACCTGCCTTATTTCCACAAGCTGTGCCCTGCGTGGAGGGTGTTTGTTGAATGAATGAAGTTTTGTTCCAGAATCACATAAAGAATGAAGCTAAAAGTCAGGAAAACCAAATCCTGGTCTGCTACTAATTTTTTTTTAAAATAAATTTATTTATTTTTGGCTGCATTGGGTGTTTGTTGCTGCGTGCGGGCTTTCTCTAGTTGCTGAGAGCGGGGGCTACTCTGTGTTGTGGTGCACAGGCTTCTCATTGCGGTGGCTTCTCTTGTTGCGGAGCACGGGCTTTAGGTGCATGGGCTTCAGTAGTTGTGGCACACGGGCTCAGTAGGTGTGGCTCGCAGGCTCTAGAGCACAGGCTCAGTAGCTGTGGCACACGGGCTTAGTTACTCCACGGCATGTGGGATCTTCCCCGACCAGGGCTTGAACCTGTGTCCCCTGCATTGGCAGGTGGATTCTTAACCACTACGCCACCAGGGAAGTCCCTCTGCTTCTAATTTTTAAATTTATCTCTTTATAGCTACCTTTTACACAAAGGATTGCCGTCAACTTTTAAATATACAGTAAGAGTGAAATAGGTAGGTAGCTAGATAAAAAAATCAGGCAAAGTTCAGGCAGGTTTAAAAGTAAAGGCCATAGAGTCATTTATCACTGCCAAATTTGTGCCTCAGTTATGGTTTTTAGCTTCCTGGGAGCTAAAGTAAAAGGGAACAGTATTTATTACATGATTCATCTTGTCTGTAAGGAAAAGCACCCCAGTTCCTCAGGGAAAGCAAACTTTTTTGCTGGTAGGTGACGTATAAGACATTTCTCACGCAGGCCTTCATATGGGGATGTGGTGGCTCTTGACAGCGACTCTCCCAACGAAAGGCCTGTGCACGGAGAATTGCGACATCAGCAGTGAGCAGGATGCCGAGAACGCCTCGGCACGCGCAGCTCTGCAGGGTGAGCAAAGGGGTTTTCTGGGGCTCTGGCTAGACCCAGGGCGTGAGGCCTAGAATCAAAGAGGGATGGAGGGACTGAATTCCTTTCAGAGCAGTGTGGCTCCCAGCTTTTGGGTTCACATAGCCAATAATTTTATTTTTAAGTTGGATATTTTCAATACCATCTATAAAATATTCCTGTAAAAAAAAAAAAAGGAACCCAAACTGGATCAAGATCTAATCGCCTCCTTATAAAAACTGCAGAGGGGGAGAGGGCTTCCCTGGTGGCGCAGTGGTTGAGAGTCCGCCTGCCGATGCAGGGGACATGGGTTCGTGCCCCGGTCCGGGAAGATCCCACATGCCGCGGAGCGGCTGGGCCCGTGAGCCATGGCCGCTGAGCCTGCGCGTCCGGAGCCTGTGCTCCGCAATGGGAGAGGCCACAACAGTGAGAGGCCCGCGTACCTCAAAAAAGAAAAAAAAAGTTGGATATATTGATATAAGGTTAGCCTTTTCTCAATTAGCCAACTTTTCCCAAATAAGAACGTGACAAAAACAACAACAAAAAGAACATGACAACAAAATAGCTACCATCTGCTGTCACCATCATTTCATAAGAAAAAGGACTTTATAACATCAAAGATGCAGTGAGGGCTGCAACTCTGATAAAGGCCAGTCAAAATGGAATGTATTTTGCTTTCTGGAAAAATCACAGCAGACAGTACCGTGGAGCAGTACTGGTGTGTGGGCCCCAGCTTCAAACAATCCTTCCCAAGCCTTGTGTTTTTCAAACACTAGCTGCCAGTCCACCAGGCTTTAAATCTAGACCTTGCCACTTGCTGGCTGTGTGACCTTGGACATTTACCTGACTTCTCAGGGCCTCAGTTTCCACATCTGTAAAATGAGTGGGAGCTGTAATAATGATCCTCACCTTCTAAGGTTGCTGTGAAGATTGAGCTGGTGCGTGGGCGGTGCCTGCCGCCTAGACAGTGCTCGGTGTACGGCAGTTGCCTGTATGTTTACCTCCCATGGGGATGATAAGGTCCACAGAGAGCAGGCAGGCCTTCAACTTAGGTTTATGGAATGTCAGAGCTGGAACGGGCCTTCTGAGATCATCTACAGAGGAATCCTCTTACAGAAAGAGAAAGGGAGTCCTTGGGGGGGGGGGCTATGTGAACAGCTGATGGTCCCAGTGACAGAACAGTAAGTGGACTTCAAAGGGGCCCCTGAGTCCTGGGGCTCCGGGCTTTGCTAAACAAGTTGGTAGGGCCCCCAACCCCACCTCATAGGGCCATTCCACTCTACGCTCATGTCAAAGCCGGTCAATTAAAGACACATGGCGAGTGCACAGAGCTTTAGTTTACAGTGAGCCTTTGCAAACTTACTCCAGCCCTAGAAGGTAGGGTGTCCTGGAATGAGTATCCCATTTCACAGAAGCCAGGGGTGGATTGGTAACCAAAGCCGTAAGCAGAGGCTCAGAAATTCAAAAGAAGAAGGTTAGGTCAGTATAAAATGGCTGCCACTCCCTCTGCCTTTGGAAAAGTACTTCAACTACAAAGAAGGCAACTACTAACTCCAAGGAGAGCAGAAAGGAAAGCAGTTGCTATGGCAACATCTCTGGCAGCCTATTTTCCATCTTCCTCTGGTTCAAAACAACAGCTTCCAGCAGGTTCTGGCTGGGGGGTAGGGAAGGTCTAACTCCAGCCCAGAAACAGCTCTTGGCCAATCTCCTGCTAGATTTCAGTGGCAAGAGAAGGTGGCAGCCAATGAAGAGGCCTGGAGCTTGTGTCATCGGCCTCTAGCCAGGTTGGAATAAGCAGAAGGCAGGCACACGTGACCGTTTCCATGGTGACCTCAGCAACCCGAATGGTCCTGTTTATGAGCACTGGAAAATTCCACCCAGCCTCTGGCCTGATTTTGTTACCTTCTCTGCCTCCTTCCTGCTCCAAGGCAAGGATGAAGTCACTGCCAATATTTAACCCCTTCCTAAGATGTGCCTGGCTCCAGTCAGATCTGGGGGTCTGGGAGGCAGCTGCATGCTTAGTATGCGAGGGGGGAGGGAAGGTAGTGACAGACACCATTTACAGGGCACATCATTTGAGCCAGGCACTGTAGTAAGCTCCTGTCGGCCTCACAACCTGAGAAGGGGGTACTACACGATTTCATTCCTATTTCCCTGAGGACTAAACTTGATTCAGAGAGGTTAAGTAACTTGCCACCATCACAGGGTACAGCCATTGAGGGAGGAACCAGGCTGAGACCAAGTGTGTGGGACTCTCAAGGCCGCTCTCTCCATGACCCCTCTATAAGGGTGGAAGAGTTGAAGAACCAGATGGGGTGGGCGACAGGGACAGGGTGTGGAGGGGGAGAGATCCATGGTCTTCTGGGGAGCTGAGAGAAGGCTGAGTGGAAGAACAAGGAGGAGATACCTGCTTGGCTCCCGGACACCCACATTGCCAGGCTGGGGCTGACGGCTGGTGGGCAAGGCCAGACAGGCCCCAGGGAAGGCTGTGGCCAGGACCCTGGGCTGAGTCCCCATCATTCATCCTCTCTGGGATCCTGGCTGGGGTGGGGAGAGAAGTCAAGCCTATAACCATTCCTGCCAAACTCCTGCTGGGGAAGTGCCAGCCTGGGCTGGGGATGGATCCTGGGGACCAGCAGCTGGAACCTGGGGTGAGCCTCTTAGCGTCCCCAGCACCAGCTGGAGGTCACACAGGACAGGCTGCGTAGATGCGGAATAAGCTGCGTGCATTGCTGGTCTGAGCCGAGGCGGGGCTGTGGGAAGACTGTGTTTGCAGGGATAAGTGACAACAACAATAAAAGTCATATACCATAGCTCAGGGTAACAACAGGTGAGTCACTGAGCGAAGGGCACGATCACAGGAGTGCTGGTGAGGTCACTGGATGATGACAGCCGCAGGCGCCTGTAGGAGGGACGGACCATTCAGCGGGGAGGGCTTCCTGCAAGGGGCCTCGATGTGGCTCCTAAAGAGGGGGCTCCCACTGGCCGGGAGGTTAGCCGTGTCCTTGGGGGATAGGTGGCAGGATATCTCATGAACTAGGGGTCTGAGAGCAAATGAGGCTGGAATAGACGGGACACAGCTGATTGAGGTTTATGGCCCGGGTTCAGGGTGGGGCAGTGGGTGACAAAGATCTGGGAGAACGAGGAAGGGTGACCCTTTGTGACCTGGATGGTTTCTAGCTCCCAGGTCTGTCTCTGCCTTGGGCTCAGCTGAAGCCTTTGCTTTGGCAGAACAGTCATGGAAATTTCCACCCAGGTTCTTTTCCCAGTGCTTTTCTTGTCTCCACCTTCTTCCCAGGCGCTGCTGAATCTAAACTTCTTTGGTTTGTGTGGGCTGCAGCTGAAGAGGCCTGAGGCAGCCTGAGACTGAGTGACACAGAAGGCACTTCTGGCGTGGACACGTCAGAACTTCAGTCATGCTGGGCATTGTGTTGCCATGGGACACGGGGGCTAGCCCCCCAACTGACGGTCCCAGGGGCCCCGGGATTCCTGCACCTGGGGAAGGCAAAGGGGAGGAATGAGAGCTTCTGCCACCATTTCACAATTCTTGAGCCAGGTCACTCTGCTGGGCCTGCTTCCCCGGAGTAAAGAGCAGAGGGGCTGGGAATGCAGGGACCGGAATGAGCTCTGGCCTTAGAGCAACAAGTTACCAAACGGAGCCAAGTGACATCTCTGCGGAGTTCTCACCCTTTGTCCACAGCTGGGACTCACCGCCGGGAGGGTGGCACAGACCCATCTCCAGTCTGTGCAGGAGAGTGAGCCCGAGGCCCCTCTGTCCCCAGTTTCAGCCTCCAGCAGTCGCACCCCATCCTCACTGCTGACCAGGCTGCAAACCCGGGAGTTGCCTTAACCCTCCGAAGAGTTAGGGGGACGTGTTAATGAACACGTATTCATCCAGGAAAACGTAGGCTGTGCTGTGACAGTGAGTAACTGTGGAGTGGTGATACGGGATGACTCTGGAAGTGCTGGGCAGAGAGGCCCTTGGCCCTTTCCCAGGCAGGGTGATGAGAATGAGTGTCATCTGAAGAGTGGGGGAGGTGCGTTCCGTGCAGATGTGTCATCGAGAGTAAAGAACATGAGTGTGGACTCACAGAGAACAAACTAGTGGTTACCAGTGGGGAGAGGGAAGTGGGGAGGGGCAAGATAGGGGTAGGAAAACAAAGGGTTATTACGGGATTATATGAAATCATGTGTGTTAAACTTTTTTTAATAAATTCATTTGTTTATTCATTTATCTTTGGCTGCATTGGGTCTTCGTTGCTGCACACAGGCTTTCTCTAGTTGCGGCGAGCAGGGGCTACTCTTCGTTGCAGTGCGTGGGCTTCTCATTGCCGTGGCTTCTCTTGTTGTGGAGCATGGGCTCTAGGCACGTGGGCTTCAGTAGTTGTGGCTCGCGGGCTCTAGAGTACAGGCTTCAGTAGTTGCGGCTCACGGGCTTAGTTGTTCTGCGGTATGTGGGATCTTCCTGGCCCAGGGATGGAACCTGAGTGCCCTGCATTGGCAGGCGGATTCTTAACTACTGTGCCACCAAGGAAGCCCCGTGAAACTTTTGAAAATTGTAAAACACTATAGAATTTAAAGGACCTTTCTTTTAATAAACATCTATTGAGTGCCTACAAACAAACAAACAAATAAATAAATAAAGATGAACATGAATGCTTAAAAAAAAAAGAAAAGGGGACTTCCCTGGCAGGGTCCAGTGGTTAAGACTCTGCACTTCCACTGCCAGGAGCACAGGTTCCATCCCTGGTCAGGGAACTAAGATCCCGCATGCCGCACAGCATGGCCAAAAGAAAAAAAAAAAAAAAAAAAGGAAGAAAGAAAAGAACATGAGTCTGGAAAGGGCTAGGTGCTCAGGAGACAGAGGAAGAGACCAGTGTGGGGAGCCTGGAGAGCCTCAGGCAGACCTCTACCTGTCTTCTTTCTCTTGTGCCATACCACCACCACCACCACCCCCACCACCCCCAAATCCAGGCCTCCACGACCTCTGGCCCGGGCTGTGAAGATGGACTCCAGGGCCCTCCCCTCTGCCGCCTCTCCCAGCTCAGCCACCTTGCAAAGAGCAGCTACACAATGCTTCCCAAAGCCAGGGCCTCTCCCAGCTCAGAAGCCATCCTTCTGTCCAAAGAACAGAGTCCAAACTCCCTCTTCAGGGAACTCCAGTCCTCCCAGACCTCACTCCAGTCTCCGCTGCTTTCTAGTGAGTTCCCATCACCTAAAGAGCTTTCAGGTCTATTCCACCGCAATCACTGCAAGCCTCTACTGTTACATCAGCCCCAGAGAAAGAGCCATAACGCCATGGGCTTCTGTTTCTACCTGGCATGTGCTGAGAAATACGCCTCAGGCAAAGATCCTAGAGCCGGGTGACCTCTACCCCTGTTCCATGAGACTTGTCTCTGTGGGATGTGGGCCACAGCTGGGCTGAGGAAGAATGAACGTGTGTGTGTGTGTGTGTGTGTGTGTGTGTGTGTGTGATCGGCCCGGGACCTCAGGTGGGTGACTGAACAGATCAGGGTTATAAGACTGTGGATACTGTGGATACGACCCACTGGGAAGCCTCACAGTTCCTTCAGGCTGTTCTGAAAGGTCCACTCACAGGCCCCGCGCAGTGCGGGTGAGACTGGACACAGCACCTCCTGCTTCCCGCGGTGAGGCCTCCAGCAGAGGGGCAGCAAGCCCTGAGTCCTGAGGGTGGGCTCACACCCCTGCGCTCTGGAGGCAGGAGCTCCACGGAGACCCAAGGCAGCCTTCCGGGCCACACCCTTCCCCACCTCTATGGGTCAGTCTGTCCACAAGTTCCGCAGTTTCTTACGCGGTACCGCTCAGTGCGGAGTTTACTCCATCCTGCCGGACGGTCGTGTTTGTGTCACATCTAAAAGCATTTTGTTCCTATCAAAGCACGTCAGCTTGTGCCTCTTCCTCACCACCGCGCTCCGGTACTTACACAGCGCAACACACAGCTGGAAACCTCAGAGAACCACTGAGCTCGCTTTACACAAGTGTCTCTGGACTGGACATTCCAGGATGGGGGACGCATTGTCCTTTCACAGCCCCTCCCGAGCTGGGTTACCAGTCACTCAGTCACTCTGCACTTATGGGGCATCTACTGCATGTGCTCTTTTCACTGTTCTGCCTGGTTTTTTAATTCCAAAAGAGATACTATTCCAATTTAGTCATTTAGTCATGATTCAGTAGGCACATTTTGAGCTCCTAATGTGTGCCAGGCACTAGTGATGCCAAGAGAGACAGCCCGGGCCTCAGTTTCCTCATCTGTCCAAGGGGTTAACAGCAGCACCTCCCTCACAGGGTGGCTGTGAGAACTGAAAAGAGATGGCTCATGGAACGCGTATGGCACAGTGCTCAATAAATGTTACAGAAAATAACGCTGCCACTGGATTTCCTGTCCTGCAGATGCACCAGGCACAATGCAGGGACTGAGGAAAGCGTGGTAGACTCTGTTCTCTGCCGGGGAGGGGGTCAGTAGACCATCTCCACCCCAGGTTAACCAGGACAAGAGGAAAGGCCGCAGGGAGGGTGGACGGCCTGGGGAAGGAAGGTCTGGAAATGCTGGGTGAAGCCAGTGAGGGGCCTTGCTGAGCTCTTAAGCTGGGGAGAAAGAGGCTGAGGCAGCTGGTCTGGAGAGCTGCATTCTGCCCCTTGTTGTCATTCTGTCCTCCCACACCCCACAGTGCTACAGCTGGGCTTCCACAGCCAGGCCTTCTGGAAAGATCCACAAACAGGCTGCAGAGCCCAGGGCCAAGGACATTACGTGGCGAATAAACTAAAGAAGGGAACTAGCAGCATGGAGTTCTCGAACTGGGGTTGAGAAATCTCTTTTTCAAGATGCTTTCTCCTGTGTTCTCCCCCAGAAAGAGAATTCTACCAACACAGAATCCTTCTGCTATGTCTTGGAGGAGGGTACACTTAAAAGACGGATGGTCTTCTCAGGAAGACAAGAGGAGAATGTTTCCTTTACTCTTCAGCCTAGAGATGTTCAGTGCTTGAGAGGGAGCGGCCCAGGCTGCCTCTCCCCAACAGCATTTTGGGGAAGGCTGATGACGCCGCTGTTTTTAGTTTCTGTAACTTGTTTTTGCTAGAATTGCCCTCAGCTCTCTGTGAGGTAATGGTGTGTCTGGTGGATTTCAGTGGTTGATTTTTAGACTTTCTCCGAGTACATTTTTAGTTGTCCAAAATCCCCTAGAAAACAATGACTTCTCTTCTGCATAATGGAGCTCTGAGCTGCGTCATCTCTGTGGGTTTTTCCTGCAGTGGGAGTTGGCTGCTGTCTAAGGAGGGAGCTGAACTTTTGTGCAGTCATTGTTCCAGAGATCAGCTCGGGGAATGTGGGCAGCAGGAGGGGGCTGGGAAATGCAAATTCCTTGAGTCTTTAGAAAACAAGAAAGTTGTTTATTGGGGACTCCCGTTGCCTTTTATTTCTGACCTGCATTTCCAAAACTGTCTCTGGCAATGAAGGATTATCTAAATAGCACAAGGTTAGGTAAAATGCAACAAAAGAGGCCTGGGGGGATGCCAGGTATCGCTGAAGACTCACCCAGACTGGCCTCTGAACCATAGACCGAGAAATGAAGGGCCTCAGAAACTTCTCTTGACTAAGCCTGACTGGCCTTTCTAAAAAGGGAAGGAGGTGGAGCAGATTCTGGCATTCTCTGGAAGTTTCGGGTCTGACGTGATTCAGGAGGGTTAGGTGACAGAAGGTCTGGAGGCCTGATTCTAAATTTTTGCTACTTTAGACCTTTTCAGGGCTCCACCTCCTCGAAGCCAGAGCCAGGAGGCCTAAAATCTTCCATGTTCCCTTCTCATCTCTGTTTACTGCATTTTATAGACTTAGCATCATCACTCCTTCCATCGAATCTCCTCATTTTACACATAAGAAAATGGCCAGTGAGAAGTTATTTGGGTTAGTGCCCAAGGTCACGCGCTGTTTGTCAGGGAAGTGATTGCCAGAAACCAGAACCAAGAGCCCCCTATTTTTAGCCTGGGCTTTTTTGAGGGTGGGGTGTGGGAACATGAGATGACCTGCCAGCTGAAATGGATTAGCCCTCCTATACCTGTGCCCTTAGGCCCAAATGAAGACCAGGTTTCAGACTGAGGTAGAGGGGAATATATAGGCTATTGAGAGCAGCTGCCTCAGGACGTTATGCAGTTAAAAGGAACATGGATTAGGAAAGGTGCCTTGAAGAAAATTTTGTTTTATGTTAAAGGGAGCCTTAGCTCAAAAGAATTGAGAGAAAGGCTCATAATCAAATGTATTATTTGTCTTCTCACCAAAGAACATGGCGATTTTAGGCCATCTTGTTTAAATATATCTTCCAGAAAAAAAGAGACTCACTACATCAAGAAGAGGAGGGAATTAGAATATTTTGGAGACAGCTAGTCAGTTTTGCGAAGCAAAAGCCAAGAGAGATGAAGGCAGTAAACCTTTGGGCCAAAATAGTAACAAGGGGATTAGTGTCCATAATCTCTAAAATATTTTTTACTTACCAGTTTGGGAAAAAAAAGGTAAGAATTTTCTCTCTGGCTTTGGCAAGCCATCTCTCCCACAAGAGAGATTCCTGAGTTCTGAGCTTCATTTAAATCTCTTTCCCCAAATTCAGGGAGAATTAGCCAAATACGACGCAGCCATTCTAACAGTATAAGGAAAATGCTACAATCTATGTGTAAGGGAACTGGAAATGACTAGTTAGCTACACTGACAATTATTTAAAGCACTTCAGGGCTCTTAACATTCACTTCGGCGGCTCCAGAATGGGAGAAAGGTCACAGATAAGAGGGGGACCTAGGTCCCCTCCCCGCCCAGCCCTGGAGAAAAGGGCAGTTGAGGAGGCCGACATAAGTACTGGGAGAGAGTGGGGGGAACAAAGGGAGGCACCATGAGGTTGTAATTCGCAGATTCAAGAATAGGTTCTGGTACTAATTATCTGTGTCTGATTTTAGGCAAATCACAAACTCCCCAGGCCCCCAAATCTCCATTTGTAAAATGAGGTGACCCAACTCAGGTTTTCCTCCTTCCAGCGCTAAAATTCTTCTAACTTTTCCAGTCCCAGAGCAAACATCAAGACTACGTTTGAAGGGAGCCATCTGCATCTCTGTAATATTCCACTCTTACAGGGAGAGGGAAAGAGTGATTAAACAAGAACAGCTTCACCAGGGTCACTTTAAAGTAGCTGCTCAAACTGGCCCTGCTTTATTGGGGGTGGAGGAGGTGGGAGGGTAGCATAGAAGACAGTACCCTAACTTGCTAGAGCCCCCCAGGCCTGCTCCTTTCACAACCACCGCCATTTATAGGAGCCAGAGGGGTTTTAAAAATACAGACTATGGACTTCTTACAACTCCTATGTCATTATTCAGTTGCCATCCTAACCTGTACCTTGCCAATAAACTCCGTCTTCCCCTCTTGGAATTTACTGCCTAAACACAAGGTATTGCAGAGATTCTAGAATTGAAAACCCTGGAGGTGAGAGGCGGCGAGAGGGTGGGTGTCGCCACCCTGTCCTGGGCTCTAGGCTTGAAACCACCATGTGCCCTGGAACGCTCCACGATCTCATCACCACCACTCCATTCTTTTCAAGGAAAACAACCCCGGCAGCTGCTAGGTCAGTTTCTGAGACCCCTTCCGCTTCGAGCATCCTAGACTAGTAAGATCTGGTGACATACAAACACTCAAGGGATGTTACAATAAACAGAACTAGATGACTACAAGGGGATGACGTACGAATTTTTAATAAACGGATGACTTTGCGATAATAAGGAAGCAATGACAAAGGACGGGGGAGGGGAAGGAAAGGCCGACACGGGCTGAGAAGAGAAGGAGGGCAGCAGCCCCTGGAAGGGAAGAGCAACCTAAACGTGGCGAAAGGTTGGAAGGGCGGTCAAACAGCCCCAACCGGCTCAGGGCCAGCTGCCACCCTCCCCCACGCCTTTCTCTTGGACAGGCACCGGCCCTGGGGGCGGGGCGCGCGTGCGCAATGGAACGCTGCGCCAACCGCCACCGCTCCCGGAGGCGGCTGGGACCGGCTGGAGCCGGTTAGAACAGGCGGAACCCGCCCGCGAGCCTACGACTCACAAAGGGAGCCGGCGGCTCACGACCAGCATATCCCTGCGCGAGGCGGGCGTGGGGTGGGGGGTGGAGGTGCGGGTGCGGTGGCCTTCGTGTCGCGCCCCTCCCCCCACTTCCTCAAAGGCCTCAGGCCGCGCCGGCCCGGAAACACACCCCTCCCCCGCCCGGGCAGCCCGAGGGTCCTGGAGGCCCAGCGGCCCCGGCGGGGCGTGCCCAGCCCGCTCGGCCTCTCCTCAGCATTTTCTTGCCGAGACCTCTTTAGTTGCGTGGAAGCCGGTGTCCGGGAAGTCCCCCCCAACCCCCAAGACTTTTAAAAGTCTCGAGAGTTAAACCGTAGATGACGCAAAATTTGTAAAACAGAAGAACGTGGGAAAGCAAACCCGCAAGTAAAGGTTCACAAAAATTTGAGAACTTGTTCCCTCGCGGAGTGCCTGCCCAAGGTCGCCTTGTCTTTGGAGGTGAAATCACTGACTTTTGTTATTGATACTTTATAAAGAGGACATGTAAACTTGGTTTTGACAACTTTAACGAGAGAGAAGCCTGGAAGCTTAGAAACGCTTCACGTTTGGAAAGAACAAGAAGTTAATCCCGGCTTGATTTAAAATGTCTAAGCAGGCAACCAAAAGTGTAGGGCTCTAGCTGACATTTAGTAAATACAGAATCGACAACAAAAGCATGTAGCATGTCAAGTAACAGGCCCACGCTGATGCCTCGATTTTAGTCAGCCTTTGAGATGAGTGGCCAGCACTGTTGCAGAAGACGACAATAAACTGTGGCTGTTGGAGACATTTTCGAGAAGTGGACTTATACATTTAGTAGAATTCTTAAGCAGATAACCTGGACCGATCGGATTTCATGAATAAAAGGGCAAACAGGCCGGTTGCTGTATAAACCTCAGAACCACCTCGCAGGACTTGAGGCCGTTGGGGGAAAAACTGCAACGCTTCGCTTCTAAAATGGCTGCGGTCTGTACTTGTGAGGCTGAAGCTCGGTTACATAATGGAAAGGCAGGCCGTCAGCAAACCTAGTTTAACCTTCCTTCAAAAAGCACTAAGTTGTACCCACTGTACTCCAAGGAAACACGAGAAGTATTTTAAAAGTTGCTAAAACATTCCCAAGTAATGGCTTTGAGTTTTTGTAAGCTGGTCTATTTAAATGTGATTTTCATTGTTTTTGCCCAAATTTTCAGCTCAAATCTACTTGTTAATAAGTTTTAAAAATCTGGGTACAGGGCTTGCGATCAAGTTGCACAAACTTAAGAGTCTAGAAAGTCTCGTCAACCAGATAATATTTTTACCCCTCCGGAGGAACTATTTTTGCTTCCCTCACAAAGGCGGCGGAAGGGTATTGAAATTCGGGGGTGTCAGCCGTCCTTCCTCTATAAATATGCCGCAGCGGGCGGGGTGGCAGGTATCGAGGCAGCGAGCGTAGAGGCTGCTGTGAGGGAGGAGGCGCTGCCTGAGGAGACCGCAGATAAGTTTTTCTGCTAAGATAGATAGGATTAGTATAATTCTGTAGGAATTATAAATAGAATACTGAGATACTGCTTTGCATTAAATTCTTAGAGTAACTTTGATAACTTAAGATTATTTTAGGGGAAATATGAAGACTTAAAGAGTAGGTTGGGAAAGGAAGAAAAATAATTTTAGAACATGGCGGAGGTTAGGAGCTGAAACTTCTTCATGGAGTGAAAAAAATAATTTTAAAAGGAATTGCTGAAAGAAATAGGACTGCACAGTACGGAATTTTCTTAAATGAAAGGCAGCCTTTTAGATTAACGTTAAAACGTAGGGTGACATAAACAGAACCTAACCGTCGTTTAAAAAAGTCAAGTTGTAGAGGATTAAAATTCTTTAAAGGCCGTCTTTTAAGAAAATTAACTGAAGGTGATTTAAGAAACATGCCTTCAAATTCATGGCGCAATAAAAATTGCGACATTTGAAGCCTACTTGATTATAAGGGCTTTATTTGCTAAAGCCGACGGAAATAATAATTAGGGATGGTAGGATAAAGATTTTGAGAAAGAAGAAATTTGAGGTGGAAAACTCGGAAGACAGAAGTACAGGAAGGCGAAGAAAAGACTAGAGAAGATAGGAAAAGTAGAAGATAAAAATATGCCTGTTAGAAGACAGAAAAACTAATTTTAGCCCAGAAGGTAGGAGGCGGAAGAAAAAGTAGACAAAACTAGAAGAGAGAAAGAAGGTTGAACATACGGTCGAGTATTTCAGATAGAAAATGAAAAACAAGCTATTGGACATAAGCATACCAGATAGACGTCAAAAAAAAATTAGAAGATGGGAAAGTTCAAAGCCAAAAAATTGGATAAAGTAAAGGAACAAAAACTAAGGAAAATAATTTTTTATAGTTAAAAGAATTATAAAAGCCCATCAACTTAATTCTGGTGGTGCAGAAGTTAGATTTGAGAAGATGAGGGCTTTTAAACTGCTGTAGGTCAGGACCAACTTAGAAGACTATCCCAAAACTAGAAGGGAAGTCAGTTTAAAATCACAGCAAAAAGCTACTAAAAGGACTGAAGTAATTTAAAAACTAAGAATGTTTTTGGAAGAGTTAAACATTTGAAAGGCTGTAAATACAGTAGCTTAGTTTCCTTTGGAAAATTTAAAGGACTTTGTAACTGAAGGAAATCCAAGAGCAAGAATAACCGTCAAGTTAACATTTTTGCATTGGACTTTGCGCTAAGATGAATTTTTAAATTCTGAGGACTAGGCGCTAATTAACAGCTGACCCAGGTGCTACACAGAAGTGGATTCAGTGAATCTAGGAAGACAGGAGCCGCAGACAGGATTCCAGGAGCCAGTGTTTGGTGAAACTAGGACTGAGGAGCAAGCGGCAGTTCGTGAATATAGGGAAGAGGAGCCCGGGAGCCAGTGCGATTTGGTGAAGGAAGCTAGGAAGAAGGAAGGAGCCCTAACGATTTGGAGGGGAAGCTAGGAGAGGATCCCAGGAAGGAGGAGGCCAGTGCGATGTGGTGATGAAGCTAGCGTGCGGCTTGGCTTGGCAACCACGCGGAGGAGGCGAGCAGGCGGTGTGGAGGATAGATAGAGGATCCTAGAGCGGCAGCCCAGTGTGCCAGGCCCGCAGGGAGAGCCAGTGGTGTGGTAAAAAAAAATCCGTGAGGTCGTCCGTATCGTGGGTGGTTTTTTTTCTCTTTAATTTTTTTTTTTTTGTAATTGAGTATGGTAATATCTTTGAATTTCCTAATGGTAATGGGGGAGTTGTGTACCTAAGCATAAAGGGTTTTATGGGGATATAGGCCGATTTTCGGGTGTCGTAGGTTTCTCTTTTGCAGGCCTATTTTCTCATGCATCTTTTCTGGAGCTTTTGAGGGCAGACTTCCAAGGCCCGGAGGAATGGTAGATGGCAAGTGTTTTTGTTTTTAACCAATATGAGGGAAAACAAATGGATTTGATAGAACGACTTTGAGAGGATTTCAGCAAGTTGTGTAAGCAGGTTTTATATTTAGCTTGGGGTAATGAAGCATTTCAATTTCGTGAATAGAGGACCTATTTTTCTTTCCTCACCCTGTATTATAAAAGTTTTCTGAATGTGTAGCTTGGGTGTGTAATTCTGGGGGGAAAGTTTTGGGGGGGCAAAATATGTTTTGAGTTTTTTTCCCTTTAGGTCTGTCTAGAATTCCAAAGGCAAATGACTCAAGGTAACAGGAAAAAAGAAAATCCAGTATCAGGACTATCAGAACACCACAGGTTTACAGTTTGTAGAAACGAGAGCACAAGCAGCTCTCATTTGAGGTCTGTGGCGGAGCTATCCATTGGAGAAATGGCTGGTAGTTATTCTATTTTTCCACCCCTTAATCAGATACTTTTTAAAGTACGTAACTGGTTATTTTTACTTGAAGTATTTTGGGGAAGAGGGCGGGGGAGAAAATGTTTCTCTGAGATTTTCCACAGATGCTATAGTACTATTGACAAACTGAGGTAGAGAAGGATTGTACTGCTACGCTGTTTGGCGCCAACACCTTCAGGGATTGGAGCAGCTTTTTCCCTGGAAGAGTATCTCTCCCCAGTGAAGCTGAAGGGCACACCAGCACAGTGCAGCTTTGGGTCATATTCAGTCATCTCAGCAGAACTTCAGAAGAGCTTGACTAGGCCAAATGTTGAAGTTAAGTTTTCAAATAATGTAACTTTTAAGATAACTTATTAAAGGGGAGGGGCACATTTTGGCAATTAGTCGGCAGTGGCTTATGGTTGGGATTGGGAGGGTTGGGTTTAGGTAATTGTTTAGTTTATGATTTCAGATAACTCATACCAGAGAACTTAAATACTTAGGATGGAAAACTAAAGAACTCTCAACTTCCAAGGTGGCAAGTAACTCCCAATTTTCTAGTTTCTGTTTTTCCCCAGTGTTTGAATTTAACAGCTGGGGAAGTTCATGAAGATTGACTGGATTTAAAGTGTAGGGCTTGGGGAAGGAAAATGGTGGACTGGGGGTTGGTCTAGCCCACTGGGCTGCCTTAGATTAAAAACTTGGGAATTTTTTAAATGCTTAAGTTGTTTGCATATGGTAGTGTGTGGTTCTCTTTTGGAATTTTTTTCAGGTGGTTTAATAAAACTTAATACTACTGTAGGAGCTTCAGAGCAAAGGAAGTGGCTTAATGATCCTGAAGGGATTTCTTCTGATGGTAGCTTTTATATTATCAAGTAAGATTCTATTTTCAGTTGTATGTAAGCAAGCATATTTTCTTAGTGTAGGAAAAACTTGTGTGTGTGACTGCAAAACAGGATGTTAAGGTATGATTCAAAATTATTGTAAACTGTCTCAAATTTGCATCTAAGTATTTGTAAATTATAACTGATAAGAGGGTGGGCTTTTGTTGATGAGGGAGGGGAAACCCTTTTTTTTTTCCTGTAGACTTTTTTCAGATAACATCTTCTGAGTCATAACCAGCCTGGCAGTATGATGGCCTAGATCGAGAGGGGAACAGCTCCTTGGTGAATGATAAGTAAAGGCAGAAAAGATTATATCTCATACCTACATGGGGGAAAAAGCATAACCCTGAGATCCTTAACTACTGATGAACACATTGTCTGCATATGCCAAAAAAAATTAAGCAAATGAAAGCTACCAATTTAAAGTTAATGGAGTCTACCACTTTAAAGTTTGGCTTATCAAGCTGTATCCACAAAAGTAATGATGAGAAATAATGAAATGATGAGAAATACAATGAAGATCAAATGTCCATCTCAATACTGCTTTTACAAAAGCAGAATAAAAAAGCGAAATGAAATGAAAATGCTACACATTAATCCTGGAATAAAAGAAGCTGAAATCATTGAAATGAGTGGGATCAAGTGGATTGAGGAGGAGGCTGTGCTGTTTGCCAATCTTTCGTTTGCCTCAGACAGGTTTCTCATTATCAGAAGAGTTGCTTCATTTCATCTGGGAGCAGAAAACAGCAGGCAGCTGTTAACAGATAAGTTTAACTTGTACCTCTGCAGTATTGCATGATAGGGATAAGTGCTTACCTTTGCTAAGAGCTGTGGAGGTCTTAGGTCCCTTACCTGAGGGATTTTCCTATCCAGCCTTTTAAAATGAGACAGGACTTGGTGTGCCTGTGGGCTTCCATGATGGGTTAGCACACTTCACTCAGAGGCTAGTAATGCCTTAAAGCCTCTTGAGATTAATAAAGGTAATGTGTATAATACTAAGAACATTTGTTTAGCACTGAGTCGCTGAAAAGCCTATTAAAGGGTAGCATAACGTGCTGTTAACCAGAATTCAGATTGTTAATCTTGCTAAAATTTAAATGTTATGATGTGTATTGTGCAGAAAACCGTTAAATTATTCAAAATAAAATACTTTATAGAGAATGTATGCTTTTAGAAAGCTGTCTCCTTATTTAAATAAAATTGTTTGTCTAGTTAGTGTTGGGCAATCTTGGGGGGATTCTTCTCATCTTTCAGAAACTTTGAACACTCTTTAACGGACAAGATCAGGAGTTGAGCGGAAGAACGAATTTAACTTAAGGCAGGAAAAACAAATTTTATCCTTCGTAAAAGTGATGAGCATTTAATAATTCCAGGCACATGGCAATAGAGGCCCTCTAAATAAGGAATAAATACCTCTTAGACAGGTGGGAGATTATGATCAGGAAAACAGGTAACACCTATGCTGTTTTCAGAAAGGAGTCCAGTGGTTAAACTAGAGTAATGAGAGATCTTACTGTCCACATTTCCAGTTTGCATGTTAACCTTAAATGCTTACAGTCGCGTTATCTAGTGGTAGCTGGTGTTTACACTGTTGGCCTTTTATATAGGCACTTGGTGTGGGGGAGGGCATGTGGGTTTTTTAAAGAATTTTCCTTTGCAGAGGCTTCATTTCATCCTTCATGAAGCTGTTCAGGATTTTGACTTGCATATAAGCACTTGGCTCTGCCTTCTGCTCTACTAGTGAGTGAGACCTTGCAGTGAGTTTATCAGCATACTCAATAAATGTTTCCCCCCTGATTTTGGAGGGAAGGGAGGAGAGGGTGGGGCTTACTTGTTTTAGTTTTTTTTTTGCAGACTACACAGAATGCAGTTGTCTTGATCTCAGGTCTGTCTGTTCTGTTGGCAAGTAATGCAGTACTGTTCTGATCCGCTGCTATTAGAATGCATTGTGAAACAACTGGAGTATGATTAAAAGTTGTGTTTTCCCCAGTGCTTGGAATAGTGATTGTTGAAGGAAAATCCAGCTGAGTAATAAAAGGCTGAGTGTTGAGGAAATTTCTGCAGCTTTAAGCATTCGTGTTTGTGATTGAAGCAAAGTCCCTTTTGCTGTGCTTTTAGGTAAAATGCTTTTTTGTTCACTTCTGGTAAGGGGGTGGGAGGGCACTGAAGCCTTTAGTCTTTTCCAGATGCAACTTTAAAATCAGTGACAAGAAATAAATTTCAAACGAACAACAGTCTTCACGAAATTTAACTGGCAAGTGGAAATGTTTAACAACAGTTCAGTGGTCTTAGTGCATTGTCTTTGTGCCGGGTTTCTCTCTCCCCTCCCTTGGTCTTAATTCTTATATACAGGAACATTCAAAACAACAGACGTATGCGAAGGGCCAGAGAAGCCAGACCCAGTAAGGAAAAATAGCTTATTTACTTTTAATAAACAAACCAAACATTGCATTTTAAATGTGGGGATTGGGAACCACTAGTTCTTTCAGATGGTATTCTTCAGACTATAGAAGGAGCTTCCAGTTGAATTCACCAGTGGACAAAATGAGGACAACAGGTGAACAAGCTTTTTCTATATTTACATACCAAGTCAGATCTGTTACGGGTAATTCAGTACTAAATGACCTTCCAGCTTTACGCTGGTGTCAACAGCACGAGCAAGTTGTTTGTTGGCCTGGGGGTGGAGGGGTGAGGTGGGCGCTAAGCCTTTTTTTAAGATTTTTCAGGTAACCCTCACTAAAAGCACCAAAGGCTTAAAGTAGGACAACCACGGAGCCTTCCTGTGGCAAGAGAGACAGCAAAGCGCTATTATACCAAGGTCAATCAGAATGGTGTCGGCCTCTCAACCCCATCTTCTGTTAGGAAATGAGGACTTGCCTCAACGACACCCTTTGCAGACAATGCATTGAGGCTGTCTTTTTGGGGAGTGAAGCATCCAAAGGAATGCTCGAGTACCTTGTATACCCCTGGGCTTGTCCTAACATACAACTCAGCTGTTTTTATAGCAGCTCTTAATAAAGCCCAAACCTCAAGAAGTGATGCTTGAAGGGGAGGGAAAGGGGGAAAGCGGGCAACCACTTTTCCCTAGCTTTTCCAGAAGCCTGTTAAAAAGCAAGGTCTCCCCACAAGTGACTTCTCTGCCACATCGCCACCCCCTGCCTTTGGCCTAGCGCAGACCCTTCACCCCTCACCTCGATGCTGCCGGTAGCTTGGATCCTTGTGGGCATGATCCATAATCGGTCTTAAGGTAATTGGTGCCAAGGTCTTCCGGTGGGTTGCACTACTAGAAATGACCATTGATTTGCCTGCAAATAGTTAATGATATTAAGACCACAACTAAAAAGCTCTAAGATGTTTCAGATGTGTGGCATTATTATCCAGTGATTAAAAGAAACAAACCAGTAAATGGAGAAATAACATTTAAGAACTGTCATGTTGGGTGGGAAGGTATAAACTGAAGTAGACAGGCACTTTAGCAGTTGAGAGGGGCTGTTGGGGGGGGGGGATTGCAAAAATTCTCTGCTAAGACTTTTTCAGGTGAACATAACAGACTTGGCCAAGCTAGCATCTTAGCTGAAGCAGATTCTCCAGTGCTCTTCAGTAGGGTTATTTATAAAGGTTTTTCTTTTCCTGAGAAAACAAAAGGTTTTGTTTTCTCAGGTTTTGCTTTTTGGCCTTTTCCTAGCTTTAAAAAAAAAGCAAAAGATGCTGGTGGTTGGCACTCCTGGTTTCCAGGACGGGGTTCAAGTCCCTGTGGCATCTTTGCTTGACTTTAACTAACTCTGCTCTCAAGACTCTATGTTTTTCTTCTTTTGCTTCGGGTGCTAGGCTCTAGAGTTAGGGGAGGTGGAAGATAAAAGTAGCTTCAAACTATATCTTTTCATTTGTCAGAAGCCTGAACTGGTTTGTATTTGTATTTACATAGGAACCTAATATAATTGCATTGTCTTTAATTTTCAGGTATTCCTCATGTATCTAGTGTTTGGAGAAGTCTCACTATTGAAAATTTTAATTACATATTAATAAAAATTAAAAAGCTTTTCATTGGTGTGATTCATTTGTGTACAAATCAAGCTGGTTTGGGTGGGTGTTTTCGTGGGTGTTCTACCTTGTTCCTGTTTAACTTGTCTAATAAGTTATACTGCAGTATCATGCAGTCTAATCTCCCAAGTAGAGCAGGGACCTGGAGGGGGGAAAGCGGTGCACTGGGTGAGCTGAAGGACCCAGCAACATCCCTACAGAAAAAAATGGACACTTCCTTTAAAGCAGCGTACTTTCTGCTGTTCAGCAGTTGGCTGTGAGCTGGGCTGGGATGGAGAAAAACAGCTGGGGGACATGGGGAGGAGCGGTATTACCATTTCTTCTATGAAAGTACTTAAAGCTGGTTAAAAAGCTCTCTGCTGTTCCCGCTGACGTATTAACTGACTCCGTTTTTTAATCAGTTGTCATTTCCCAAGCTACAAGCTGGTCATGTCACTTGTCCTGTGGAATGGCCTGTAAACCTGCAGATGATCCCTCTTGCTTGTAACTGGAAAACCCTCACGGTCCCACCCATCTTCTAAACCCCTGAGATGTCCTTGCTCCTCCCTGTATTCCCTGAACGAGTAGGAGAGTCTCCTTCCAGGAAACCTGGCCAGTGAAACCCAAGTGTGGGACACAGTTGTGAAGAAGATGCTCACCTAGCACCGGTCTCCCAGCCTGGCTACACCCTCAGCCCAGTGGAGGGGAGGGGCCTCAGCAAACAGCTTTGTCCTACATTACTGAACTCCTGTTAAGTTGCTCATGTGTTGCAAATGGGGAAGCAAGCTCTGACTGGGTCACTGGCAAGGCAGCAGGGCTGGAATTTGAACCCTGGTCCCCAACACTTGAATTCTCTGTTGCTTTTACTAAAGTGCATGAATGTGCATCAACTGTCCAACTACATAGAAAATAAACAAGGACCTACTGTATAGCACAGGAAACTATATTCAATATCTTGTAATAACCTATAATGGAAAAGAATCTGAAAAATATATATGTAATTATATGTATATTCACCTTGCTGTTCACCTGAAACCCAACGTTGTAAATCAACTATACTTCAATTAAAATAATAAAATCAACTGTCCAGACAGGTCAGCAGCAGACCAGCCCCCAACACAATGGTCCCTGGGCTTAAGTGCCTATTCTGAATTGATGCCCAGTTTCAGCATCTTTTGGAGAAGTCTCTGTTCTTGCAGAGCTGGAAGACTCCCAGGAAGCGCAAGGACTTCACTGGAGAGCAAAGGAGTAAGAGAGGAGAGGCTGGGGATTCACCAGGGGCTACATGTTTCCTGGTGCTGAGCAGGCTCAAAACTGGCCAGGATTGGAAAATGTCAAGGCCAGGGTCAGCGACAGGAAGGGGCAAAGAAGGAGGCCAGAAGTCATTTCCTCCTTCTGAGCACAAAAAGAGAGAAGGAGGCCACCATAAAATTCCTCTGAAGGTTATGTCCAAGGCAGGGGCCTAGATCTTTATAATATAAACGAACCCCAGGAAAGTCCTTTATTTACTCCTCCAGCTGTACAAAAGACTTTTTCACTCTGGGGTTTTTTTTCTTTTTTTTTGGATTTCATTATTCTGATAATTCCAGTACTGCAGTGGGTGACTAAAACAAACCTGAGTTAAGTGACAGCTCCACCATTTCCCAGCCTCTCCAAACTTGCCCTCAAGTCTCCCAGGCCCAGGGCTAGTTGGTTTGGATTTGGGAAGCAGATTTCTGACTTCAGTAAGGGTGCAACTAGGAAAATGAGAAGACTTGGAGGGAGGGGCAGGGTATTGGGGAAAGTGAGAAGTGGGAGTGTCTAGCAGGGTTTTTTTTGGGCTACGTTCGGTCTTTGTTGATGCGCACGGGCTTTTCTCTAGTTGTGGCGAGCCGGGGCTAGTCTTCGTTGCGGTGCGCGGGCTTCTCATTGTGGTGGCTTCTCTTGTTGCGGAGCACGGGCTCTAGGCATGCGGGCTTCCGTAGTTGTGGCTCGCGGGCTCTAGAGTGCAGGCTCAGTAGTTGTGGCGCACGGGCTTAGCTGCTCAGCGGTATGTGGGATCTTCCTGGGCCAGGGATTGAATCCATGTCCCCTGCATTGGCAAGCAGATTCTCAACCACTGCGCCACCAGGGAAGCCCTCTAGCAGGGTTGTTGATTCAGAAGCTCAGAAAATATAGGCGACATAGGTCAGATCCTGGCTCCTGGCTCTGACAAGTCGGCAAATGGAGTGTCACCTGCCCTTTCCAGGACTCTGTTTTTCCTGTTTAAATGGGAATGATGCCCTGTCTGCCTGCTGCAGTGAGAAGAGTAGCCACAGGAGATGCAAATGTATGGAACTGGAAATGAGTGGGCTTTTGACGCCATCTAGTGAACAAATGCAGTATTGCAAACCCTGTCCTTGGAATACTTCATAATACACTTGTTTGTTCAACAAACGTTTATTTTTATTGCTGAGTAGTATTCCATTGCATGGATATTATGATTTCAGTTACTTCCCATTTTTAGTAATTATGATGCATAGTTTTTAAGAAATTTCCAAGCTATTTCCCCAAGTGGTTGTACCATTTTGCATTCCCACCAACAGTGTATGAGAGTTCCAATTGCTCCATACTCACCATCATTTGGTATGATCATATCTTTATTTTATTTTTAAAAATAAATTTATTTATTTTATTTGTTTTTATTTCTGGCTGTGTTGTGTGTGTCTGTTGCTGTGCACTGGCTTTCTCTAGTTGCGGGGAGCAGGGGTTACTCTTGGTTGCTGTGCACGGACTTCTCATTGCGGTGGCTTATCTTGTTGTGGAGCACGGGCTCTAGGGCTTCAATTGTTGTGGCGTGCGGGCTCAGTAGTTGTGGCTCGCAGGCTATAGAGCTCAGGCTCAGTAGTTGTGGCACATGGGCTTAGTTGCTCCACGGCATGTGGGATCTTCCCGGACCAGGGCTCGAACCCGTGTCCCCTGCATTGGCAGGCGGATTCTTAACCACTGCGCCACCAGGTGATCATATCTTTAAATTTTAGCTATTCTAGTGAATATGTAGTTGTATCTCATTGTGATTTTAATTTGCATTTCTCTATGACCAGTAGTGCTGAGTATCTTTTCATGTGCTTACTTGCTATTTATATATCTTCTTAGGTGTAGTGTCTATTCAGGTTTTTTTTGGCCAATGTTGTTATTGGGATGTTTATCCTTTTATTGTTGAATTGTAACAGCTTTTTTTTTTTTTTTTTTGCGGTACGCGGGCCTCTCACTGCTGTGGCCTCTCCCGTTGCGGAGCACAGGCTCCGGACGCGCAGACCCAGCGGCCGTGGCTCACGGGCCCAGCCGCTCCGCGGCATGTGGGATCTTCCCGGACCGGGGCACGAACCCGTGTCCCCTGCATTGGCAGGCGGCCTCTCAACCACTGCGCCACCAGGGAAGTCCAGAAGTTTTAAATCTTGAACAAACCACTGATGTGCACAATAACATGGAGCAATTTCAAAATAATTATGTTGTGAGAAAGAAACCAGTTTTTTTTAAAGTACATACAGGGAATTCCCTGGCAGTCCAGTGGTTAGGACTCTTTGCTTTCACCGCTGACGGTGCAGGTTCAATCCCTGGTAGGGATTGGGAACTATGGTCCTGCAAGCTGCATGGTGCAGCCAAAAAACAAAAACAAAAAACTACACACTGTCTGGTTCCATTTATGCAAAATTGTCAAAAATAAAAACTAATCTAGGGCTTCCCTGGTGGTGCAGTGGTTGAGAGTCCGCCTGCTGATGCAGGGGACACGGGTTCGTGCCCTGGTCCGGGAAGATCCCACATGCCGCGGAGCGGCTGGGCCCGTGAGCCATGGCCGCTGAGCCTGTGCATCCGGAGCCTGTGCTCCGCAATGGGAGCGGCCACAGCAGTGAGAGGCCCACATACCGCAAAAAAAAAAAAAAAAAACCTAATCTAAAATAACAGCTGACTAGGAGTTACAAAGGGGCACTTGGGGGTGATGATCATGTTCATTGCCTTGATTGTTGGTTTCATGGATGTACACATGTCAACACTCATCAAATTATATACTTCAATTACTTGCAGTTTATTGTACATCGAGAAACTGTAAAATAAAGAATATACACACACATGAACAAGCATCTCTTGCACACTTACTGTGCGCCAAACGCTGGGAAGAGGCTGGGGATACAAAGAGAAACAGTGGGCTCTCTTCAGCAGCTCAAGTCTTGAAGCAGAGCCCTACATTCACCTCCCCAAGGCTATGGCGACAGGGTGTCTTCCAGGCCCTTCTCTGCTCCCTGCCCGTCCACCTCCACAGACTGCCTGTTAGGGTTCCTGTGCACATTCTGGCTGTGCCCACCTCACTGGCCTCTATCCACCCTCTGATACCCACACCCACTTGACCAGCAGTCCCTTCCTTCCCCTACAGGAACCACCCACACCCCACACACAGCCCCTCCTGTCCCGTCTCTGGCCTTCCCTCGTGCCTTTCCCCCTTGCTGGAATACTCTCTGCCCTCACCCATCTCCAGTGGAAATCCCACTCCTTCAATGTTCAGCTCAGAAGCTCCCTCAGCCCTTGCCTGGGCCGTCGTGCCTTGAGCCCCCTCCTGCGTGTTCCCCAGCCTCCTGGAACCTGTGTTCTGGTTTCCATCCAAGCCCTGCCTGGGCACTGACCCAGGGTCATGCTCTGGTTCACTCCACTAAAACAGGAGGACCACACCCTCCTGAACAGACATGTGTGTGCACAGCCCTGGTCACAGACCCTGGTGTTGCTACACACTTGCCAACTTTTCACCAGAGCCACTCTTACAAACGTATACCGCTTTTTAGACAGTGATTCCTTTTTTTTTTTTTTTTTGCGGTACACGGGCCTCTCACTGCTGTGGCCTCTCCCGTTGCGGAGCACAGGCTCCGGACACGCAGGCTCAGCGGCCATGGCTCACGGGCCCAGCCGCTCCGCAGCATGCAGGATCTTCCCGGACCGGAGCACGAACCCGCGTCCCCTGCATCGGCAGGTGGACTCTCAACCACTGCACCGCCAGGGAAGCCCAGTGATTCCTTTTTCAGTACAATTTCTCCCCTTCCCACACCGCTTTTCTTAGTTCCCCGGCAAGGGATCGAACCTGCGCCCCCAGCAGTGGAAGCGCGGAGTACTAACCACTGGACTGCGAGGGAATTCCCCCCCCCCCGCTTTCTTTTTTATTTTATTTTTAAAATTTTATTTATTTATTTATTTTTGGCTGCATTGCTGCGCGCAGGCTTTCTTTGGTTGCGGCGAGCAGGGGCTACTTTTCACTGTGGTGCGCAGGCTTCTCACTGCAGTGGCTTCTCTTGTTGAGGAGCAAGGGCTCTAGGCACACGGGCTTCAGTAGTTGTGGCACGTGGGCTCAGTAGTTATGGCGCACAGGCTTAGTTGCTCCGTGGCATGTGGGATCTTCCCGGACCAGGGCTCAAACCCGTGTCCCCTGCATTGGCAGGTGGATTCTTAACCACTGCGCCACCAGGAAAGTCCCATCTTTTTTATTTTAATAACCTTTTTATTTTATAATGATTTTAGACTTACAGAAAAGTTGCAAAAATGATACAGCAAGTTATAATGACTATTTTTTTTTATTTTTTTTTTTTTTTGGTACGCAGGCCTCTCACTGTTGTGGCCTCTCCCATTGCGGAGCACAGGCTCCGGACGCACAGGCTCAGAGGCCATGGCTCATTGGCCTAGCCGCTCCGCGGCATGTGGGATCTTCCCAGACCGGGGAACGAACCCGTGTCCCGTGCACCCGCAGGCGGACTCTCAACCACTGTGCCACCAGGGAAGCCCATGACTATTATTTTTTAACCGAGAAATGCACCAGATCAACTCACTATTACATGTGATACTTCAACTTTACGGTTTCAGGCAAAGAAACTCATCACTGAACTCAATGCAACAGTTTGGAACAATCTGGAACAAATGGAATCATGGACCAGATTTAGTAGAACCCAAAGTGTTTTACTTTGGACAGCAGTCCTGCCAAGCCCGAGAGTGGGCAAAGTGGAAACAGAACAGGTGGCCCTGGCCTCGCAGGCCAAGGTGGGGGGCGTCTGCCTTCACGCGAGTGAAGTGGGAGCTGTCGGAGGGTCTTGAGCAGTGGAGTCCGGTGACCTGCCTTACATTCTGTAAAGATCCCTCTGGTGGATGGAGGACAGGGGGGTGCAGGGGAGACCAGTGAGGCAGCTGCTACAGGGGCGCAGCAAGGGAGGCTGGTGGCCTGGCAGCTGGGGGAGGGGCAGCAGAGGTGGTGGTACCAGGTGATTGGAGCCCAGATCGCCTGCTGGTGGCCCTCGTGGGACAGGAGAGGAACCGCTGGGGTGAGCCTGGCTTCTGGCCCGGAAGGGTGGAGTTGCATTTGCTGCCGGGGGAGCCGGAGCCAGTTTGTGGGGGACTGAGAGCTGTCGGAGGGTCCGTTGCCTATCTGGGCTGGGCTCAGGGGATGGTCCCCACTGTGGTGGGGCAATGCAGAGGGCATGTGAAACCCCAGACTCCATGAGATGACCTGGGGTGACATGCCCTGGCCACACCAGCTGCCCGGCCTTAGACCTCAGCTTCCAAACCCTCCCCGGAAGCCACCCCCGTCCCTAGCCCACCTCAGCGCCTGTGTCCAGGGGTGGGAGCCCCAGAGGCACCACCGGGATTCAGCATCACAGACCGGCAACTGTGACACTGCCAATACCCAGCAAACGGTGTGGCCTCCCTTCCTTTTCCCACCGGGGAGGGAAGCCCATACCCAGCCCTCCTGGCAGCCCAGGTGCCCCCAGAAGGTGGAGTCAAAAGGGAGAGAAGTGAGGTGGTCCTGGCCTCCCCTGAGCCCTGGCCCCTCCCAGCTCCTGCCTGGAGCCTGGAACAATAGCAGAGGGAGTGTAGGGCAGTGGGGGGCCAACAAGCCTGGGAAGGAAGATGTGAGGACGTGGAGCAGGGGGGCAAGGCGGGGCGTGCTCTCACCCCCGCCTGACCTGGGCCACTTGCCCCAGAGAAGTGATTTTGGGGGAGGGAGAGGGGTGGTGGTGGAATTCGACCGGTTCCCAGGCCAGCCCACCTCAGAGCTGAAATGTCCCTGGGAACCAGACGTTCCTGGGCCCAGGCAACTGACAGACAAACAGGTGGCTCGAGCTGCACCCATTTCTGCCCAGGTGGAGCCAGGCCACTGGGAGACAATGCTGTCCCTTCATCCCTCTGCCTGACCAGACTGTCCCATCCTGCCTCCGCTCGCTCACTCGTAACACTCATCCATGTGCTCCCAGCAGTCACCGGGCTGAGATTTGAATCCAGGAAGCCTGGCACACACCCAACTTACATTCTCAACACACATTCGCCAGCCAGCTGTGCCTGGGTCCAGTGACAGAGCAACATGGGCCCTGTACTCAGGGAGCCCGCGCCATCAGCCCTGACATGCTCATGAATGCTGGGTGTATTGGCCCTTGTGGTCGGGCCAAGGGCCTCCGGGGCTGGGAGGAGGGTGGGCTTCCTGGAGTAGGAGGCATCTGAGTCGGACCTTGACAAAATGTTGGGACTCACTCATGTGAGGACAGGAGGAAAGTCACCCCAAGGGAGGGAAACAGCGTGAGCCAAGGCAGGAGGCTGGAAGGCTGTTTGTCCGTGGGGTTACACCCTCGATTCCGGGAGGTCTCTCTCCCCAGCCTACTCCTGAGCTTTGGGGACACCCCCCCCGGGCTCCCCACCCCACTCTCTTCCCCACTAGGGAAGCCCCTGGAGTAAGTTTTAAAATCAGAAAAGAGGGCTTCCTTGGTGGCGCAGTGGTTAAGAATCCGCCTGCCAATGCAGGGGACACGGGTTCGAGCTCTGGTCCGGGAAGATCCCACATGCCGCAGAGCAACTAAGCCCGTGCGCCACAACTACTGAGCCTGCGCTCTAGAGCCTGCGAGTCACAACTACTGAAGCCTGCACATGTAGAGCCCATGCTCCGCAACAAGAGAAGCCACCGCAGTGAGAAGCCCACACACTGCAACAAAGAGTAGCCCCCGCCTGCCTCAACTAGAGAAAGCCCCGCTCGCCACAACTAGAGAAATCCCGGGCACAGCAACAAAGACCCAACGCAGCCAAAAATAAATTAAAATAAAATAAGTAAATTTATTTTTAAAAAATCGGAAAAGAGTGAGTCCTCCAATTTTGTTCTTTTTCAAGATCGTTTTGGCTACTATGAATCCCTTGCAATTCCATGTGAATTTTAAAATCAGCTTGTTAATTTCTACAAAGAAGCCAGCTGGAATTCTGATAGGGATTGTGCTCAATCTGTAGATCAATCTGGGGAGTACTGCCATCTTAATAATATTAAGTTTTTGACCCATGAATGTGAGATGCTTTCCCACTGACTTAGATCTACGTTAGTGTTTCAACCATGTTTTTGTAATTTTCAGAGTATAAATTTTGCACTTCTTTAATCAAATTTATTCCCAAATATTTTATTCTTTTGATGCTATTGTAAATGGAATTGTTTTCTTAATTTCATTGCTAATGTATAGGACTTTTTAATATTGATCTTGTATCCTGCAAACTTGCTGAGCTCCTTTATTAATTTTAATAGCTTTTTCATGAACTCCTTAGGATTTTCTGTATAAAATATCATGTCATCTGCAAATAGAGATAGTTTTTTTTTTTAAATTTTTACTGGAGCATGGTTGATTTACAATGTTGTGTTAGTTTCAGGCGTACAGTAAAGAGAATCAGTTATAATATACATATATCCACTCTTCTTTAGATTCTTTTCCCATACAGGCCATTATAGAGTATTGAGCAGAGTTCCCTGTGCTATATAGTAGGTCCTTATTAGTTATATATCTTGTATATAGTAGTGTGTATATGTCAATTCCAATCTTCCGATTTATCTCTACCCCCCTTACCCCCGGTAACCATAAGTTTGCTTTCTACCTCTGTAAGTTTATTTCTGTTTTGTAGATAAGCTCATTTGTACCTTTTCTTTAGATTCCACATGTAAACACTATCATATGGTATTTGTCTTTCTGGTCTGACTTACTTCACTCAGTATGACAATCTCTAGGTCCACTCATGTTGCTGCAAATGGCATTATTCTGTTCCTATTTTATGGCTGAGTAATATTCCATTGCATATATGTACCACAACTTCTTTATCCATTCTTCTGTTGATGGACATTTAGGTTGCTTCCATGTCAAACAGAGACAGTTTTAATTCTTCCTTTCCAGCCTAGATGCTTTTTGTTTCTTCTTGTCTAATTGCCCTAGCTAGAACCTCCAGTATAATGTTGAATGGAGGTGGTAAGGTGGATATCCTTGTCTTATTCTTGACATTAGGAGAAAAACATCCAGTCTTTCACCATTAAGTATGATGTTAGCTGTGGGTTTTTCATAGCTGCCCTATCAGGTTAAGGATGTTCCATTCTTTTTTTAAGATTTTTTGATGTGGACCATTTTTTTTTTCTAAATTTACTTTTTAAAACTTTTCATACTTTTTAATGGCTGAGTATTTATTCCATTATATATATGAATAATAATTATATATAATTTATTCCATTATATATATAATGGATCTTTAAAAAAAAATAAATTTATTTATTTATTTTTGGCTGGGTTGGGTCTTTGTTGCTGCGTGTGGGCTTTCTCTATTTGCGGTGAGCCGGGGCAACTCTTCGTGTGGTATGCGTGCTTCTCATTGCGGTGGCTTCTCTTGTTGCAGAGCACAGGCTCTAGGCGCGCGGGCTTCAGCAGTTGTGGCGCACAGGCTCAGTAGTCGTGGCTCAAAGGCTCTAGAGCACAGGCTCCGTAGTTGTGGCGCATGGGCTTAGTTGCTCCACAGCATGTGGGACCTTCCCGGATCAGGGATAGAAACCATGCCCTCTGCACTGGCAGGCGGATTCTCTTTTTTTTTTTCTGGCAGGCAGATTCTTAACCACTGTGCCACCAGGGACGTCCTGATGTGGACCATTTTTAAAGTCTTTATTGAATTTGTTACAATACTGCTTCTGTTTTTATGTTTTGGTTTGTTGGCCCCGAGGTATGTGGGCTTTTACCCCCTGTGTTGGAAGGCAAAGTCTTAACCACTGGACCACCAGGGAAGTCCCAAGGAAGTTCCATTCTATTCCTAGTTTGTTGAGTATTTTTATCATGAAAGTGTGTTCGATTTTTATCAAATGCTTTTTCTGCATCTATTGAGAGGATCATTTTTTTTTGGTTTGTTTTTTTATTCCATTAATATGGTGCATTACATTAATTGATTATCAGATGTTAAACCAACTTTTCATTCTTAGGATAAATCCTACTTGATCATGGCATATAATTATATATATAATATATATTTATTATATTATATATATAATATATAATTATATATATAATTATATATATTATATATATATATAATATATGTTGCTGGATTTGGTTTACTGGTTTGGAGAGTTTTGCATCCATATTCATAAGAGATTTTGGTCTGTAGTTTTCTTGTGATGTTTTTTCCGGTTTGGGTATAGGGTAGTAGTGGCTATATAGAATGAGTTGGGAAGTGTTCCCTCTTCTATTTTTTGGAAGTGTTTGTAAAGAATTAACATTCTTTTTAAAATGTTTGGTAGAAGTCACCAGTGAAATCATCTGGGCCTGGACTTTTTTTTTTTTTTTTTGCGGTACGCGGGCCTCTCACTGTTGTGGCCTCTCCCGTTGCGGAGCACAGGCTCCAGACGTGCAGGCTCAGCGGCCGTGGCTCATGGGCCCAGCCTCTCCGCGGCATGTGGGATCTTCCCGGACTGGGGCACGAACCCGTGTCCCCTGCATCGGCAGGCGGACCCTCAACCACTGTGCCACCAGGGAAGCCCTGGACTTTTCTTTGCATGTAGTTTTTTGGGTTTTGTTTGTTTGTTTACTTTTTGGCCACACTGTGCAGCTTGTGGGATCTTAGTTCCCTGACCAGGGATCGAAGCCGCGTCCCCTGCATTGGAAGTATGGAGTCTTAACCACTGGACTACCAGGGAAGTCCCTGGTGTGTAGCTTTTTTTCTTCCTGTGTGGTGGCTTTTTTATTTATTTATTTTTTGATTGATTGCTAATTCAATCTCAACTTGTTATAGATCTATTCACATTGTTTCTTTCTTCTTGAGTCAATTTTGGGAGTTTGTATATTTCTAGAAATTTGTCCATTTCATCTAAGTTATCTAGTTTATTGGCATACAATTACTTATAGTGTTCCTTTATAATCCTTTTAATTGCTATGAAGTCATTAGTAAAGTCCCTTCTTTCACTCTGATTCTAGTAATTTGAGTCTTCTCTCATTTATTTTCTCAGTCAACCTAGCTAAAGGTTTGTCAAGTTTACTGATATTTTCAAAGAACTAGATTTTGGTTTCGTTATTTTTTCTCTATTGTTTTTCTATTTCATTAATTTCCACACTTTAAAAAAAATAATTGATTTTTTCCAGTTTTATTGAGAAATAGACTTAATTTTTTAAAGTTTCGGGTGTACAACATAATGATTCAATATTTGTATATATTGCAAAATGATCACCACAATAGTCCAGTTAACATCCATCACCATACATAGTTACAAAACATTATTTTCTTGTAATGAGCGCTTTCAAGATCCACTCCCCTAGCTACTTTCAAATATGCAAGACAGTATTAGAAGCTGTAGTCACCATGCTGTACATTAGCTCCCCATGTCTTATTCATTTTATAACTGGAAATTTGTACCTTTCAACCCCCTTCTACCAATTTGCCTACCCCACCCAATTTCCATTCTTAACTTTATTATTTCCTTCCTTCTACTTGCTGCAGGCTTAGTTTTCTCTTCTTTTTCTAGTGTTTTAAGATAGAAGTTTAGGTTATTGATTTGAGATGTTTCTTCTTTTTTAATATAGGCATTTATAGCAATAAATTTCCCTCTAAGCACTGCTTTGGCTGCATCCCATAAGTTTTGGTATGTTTTGTCTTCATTTTTATTTTATTAATTTATTTTTTAGTTTTGGCTGTGTTGGTTCTTCGTTTCTGTGCGAGGGCTTTCTCTAGTTGTGGCAAGTGGGGGCCACTCTTCATCGCGGTGCACGGGCCTCTCACTCTCGCGGCCTCTCTTGTTGCGGAGCACAGGCTCCAGACGCGCAGGCTCAGTAGTTGTGGCTCAAGGGCCTAGTCGCTCTGCGGCATGTGGGATCTTCCCAGACCAGGGCTCGAACCCATGTCCCCTGCATTAGCAGGCAGATTCTCAACTACTGCACCACCAGGGAAGCCCTGTCTTCATTTTTGTTCATCTCAAAATATTTTCTAGTTTCCCTTTTGATTCTTCCTTATTTAGGAGTTTGTTAGTTTTAATTTCCACATATTTAAGTTTCCAAAATTTCTTTCTGTAACTCATTTCTAATTTCATTTGATTGTGTTCAGAGAACACACTTTATTTTTTTTATTTTATTTTTTCAGAGAACACACTTTATATTATTTACATACTTTTAAATTTATCGAGGCTTATTTTTCAGCCTAGCATATACTTTATTCTGAACACTGTGCCATGTATATTTGAGAAGAATATATATTCTGCTGCATTGTATTTCTTTAATTTCAAGGACTCTTGTGATTACACTGGGCCCACCAGGAAAATCTAGCATGATCTATCTTTTTTTTTTTTTTTAACATCTTTATTGGGGTATAATTGCTTTACAATGGTGGGTTAGTTTCTGATTTATAGCAAAGTGAATCAGTTATACATATACATATGTTCCCATATCTCTTCCCTCTTGCGTCTCCCTCCCTCCCACCCTCCCTATCCCACCCCTCCAGGCGGTCACAAAACACCGAACCGATATCCCTGTGCCATGCAGCTGCTTCCCACTAGCTATCCACCTTACTAGCATAATCTATCTTAAGGTCAGGTGATTAGTAAGCTTAATTCCATCTACAACCTTAATTCCCCCTTTGTCAAGTAACATATTCACAGGTTTTGAGGATTAGGATATGGACATTTTTAGGGGGTCATTATTCTGCCTGCCACAACAGGCCAGAATCATGAACAGCTTCTTTTTTTAAGGCATTGTATTTACTAAACAAGCAAGCATAAAAACAAAACAAAAACCACAGAACAATTTTTTGAAATGTAATAGTAATGAAGGCAAAGTAACTTTTACCTTAAAGTTATTCTCATACAATTTTGCAGACTTTTAAATTTTTACTTTTTTTTTTTTTTTGACCACATCACGCAGCTTGCAGGATCTTTAGTTCCTCAACCAAGGATTGAACCCCAGCCCACAGCAGTGAAAGCGCCAAGTCCTAACCACTGGACCACCAGGGAATTCTCTAAATGTTTCTTTAATTATCAATTTTTAGACTTAGATTTAATTCTAAAATTAAATTTGGGTAACTGCCACATAAGATCCACCACTGTTTAATAGCAGTTTTTCTGTTTTCATGACTAAATCTCCTAAAATAAGTAGAAAAAACACAACTGATCATTTTATCCTGTGGTAAGTCATCAAGAAACAAAGCATGGACCACTAGCAAGTGGCTTTCAGAATCTTGCAGTGAGTTGAACAAGAAATATTTTCCCCTGAAGTCTTTGGAGCCCTGATAGCTAAACTTAAAGTTTTTATTTTATTGTAGGGAAATATACCTCAACAGGCAAAAGACAGGTGGAGGGGGGATTTTCCAAAGCATTCATACATGCATACATAATATGTACATTTATATTATATATATGTTTTTATAATGAAAAATATATAATTACACACATATAATGAAATTACACATATACATATGTATGTGTGTAAGTATATATATACATATATAGTTTCCTGTTTACAAAAGGAATTCACTTATTGTGAAAACTTCAAACATCACATCAAAGAAATAAATATTATGTTGAACTGTATGAATTTACCAATATTTCGCTATTTTTGACATATAAAGACAGCAATTTCATACTGTTCAATCTAATAATACAGCAAGGAGAACTCCCTGTAATCCCCATGTCCTGGAGGAAACCACTGCCGTTCGGTATGTATTCCTTCACGCTGGAGAGTATGTCTGTGCATATTTATGGTTGGTGGAGTTATTACCACAATGACATAACATGGATAATTTTGCAATCGGCTTTCTAAGCACTTTGTAGAGCAAAGCAAATCCTAGCACTGGTTGTGCTGCTTCCCCTCTACGGAGCCTCAGTTTTCTCACCTGCAAAAGTGAAACTAATGATTCTGTGCCAGTTATTAATTTATTGACTCTCAGCTCCAAATTCATCATGTTTGCCCGCTTTGTGAATATGAATCCGGGCCCTTTAAATAATTTTCCTTTGCCAGATGGCACAATGTTAAATTTTACCAGTAGAGGGCGCTAACAGACACTGCTTGATGAAGGTTTTACTTCCGGGTTTGAAGGCGTTCCTCTCGGCGGGCTTCTGCAGCGCGGCCAATTTCTCGACTCACCTCCCCAGGGCAGCTTTTCTAGCAACGGTTTCCTGCAGTGCAGGTGGCCAGCAGCCCTCAGCCCCCACCCTAGGAGAAGTGGACCGCTTCTAGTGAGTCACTTCCCCATGAACAGCTTTCCCCAGCACCCTAGAGGGTGGTTTTCCAGCAAGTTCCATGGGGTGTGCACAGCACTTGAGCAACTTCTCTACTATCCACTGAGCCCCAGCCATTCCCTCTCCAGCTAAATCTGGATCTCAGACTTGGGGCAGGAGGCGGGCTCTATCTCGGCCCTAGGGTTGGGGGCTGCTCCGTATACTTGTTATTCCTGTATTCTTTAGAGTTCTGTCTCTCTCTCTCTCTCTCTTTTTTTTTTTTTTATACATCTTTTTCTTTTCTTTTTTTAAAAATTTTTATTTATTTTTATACAGCAGGTTCTTATTCGTTATCTATTTTATACATACTGGTGTATATATGTCAGTCCCAATCTCCCAATCTTTTCCTTTTTCTTTTTTTTGTTTTTTCTCTTTTGGCCTCGCCATGGGGCATGCGGGACCTTAGTTCCCTGACCAGGGTTGAAATGCGTGCCCCCTGCAATGGAAGTGCAGAGTCTTAACCACTGGACCACCAGGGAAGTCCCTAGAGTTCTCTGTACTTCTTACTAGCCAATTCCTTGTTATTCCAATCCTGTTACAGTTAATAATTCTTTACATTAGACTTTCCTTGTTCAAATCACTTTGTGGTTTCTCTCTGACTGGCGCAGAGCCCCCATATTGTTATGAAGATCAGACAAGATCCTGTAGGGAGAGCACCTAGCTCAGTGCCTGCCATGCAGGGGGCACTCAGAAAACAGCTGTAGTATCTCTACCATAATCATCATTTCTCCATGTCAGAACCTGTAGAGAATCCTCTTTCTTACCAACTGTTGTTGTGGTTCCATGGTATGGATGGAATTTTGAATCACTCCATTCCTGATGGACATTTGGATTTTTCTAGTTTTCCATGATTACGAACAGCCCTATGATCCACAGAAGAGATGTCATTTATTGAACACTTGCTGCATCCTATGCACTGAAGCAATTACATATACTAACTCACGAATCCTCACAACATGCCTAGTGTATTAGCTCCTACGGCTGCTCTAACAAATTGCCACAAACTCTGTGGCTTAAAACAACACACATTTATTATCTTACAGTCTGGATGTCAGAAGTCTAAAATGAAGGTGACAGTAGGGCTGTGTCCTTCTGGAGGCTGCAGGGGAGAATCTGTTTCCTTGTCTTTTTCAGCTTCTAGAGGCCACCTGCATTCCTTGGCTCATGACCCCTTCCTCCCATCATTCCACCCTCTTGCTCCCATTGTCCACCTCCTACTACTCACTGTGATCTTCCTGCCTTCCTCTTACAAGGACCCTTGTAACTACATCAGGCCCATCCAGATAATCCAGGATAATCTCCCCATTTCAAGACCCTTAACTTAATCAAAACAGTAAAGACCCTTTTACTATGTAAGGTAACATATTCACAGGTTCCAGGGATTAGGATGTGGATATCTTTGATCATACCACACCTATGAACTAGATACTATTATTCCACCCATTTTACAGGTAAGAAAACTGAGGCACAAAGAGAGTAAGTAACTTGCCCAAAGTCACACAGCTCATAAGCAGAGAGCTAGGATACAGGAGGTCTGGCTTGATAATCCAGGCTCTAACAATTACATTGCTTTGTATAAATCTTTGCATACCTGAATGAGGGTTTGTGTAGGATACATTTCTAGAAGTGGAATGACTGGGGGAAACTGCTTAACAGGTATTGCCAACTTGTCCTTCACTACAGCTGTGCCAATTAATTCCCAGCAGCAGTGCCTGAAATCCCAAATTCTTCCTCATCCCAACTCTTGATGCTCTGAGGGCAGAATGTTACGTGAATACAAAGGATTTGTATTCAGAACCAAAGGATTTTTACTGCTTATCAACGTAGGAACTGAAAAATGTTTCTCTTCATGAAATGAGAGGAACATTACTTACCTAATAATAAAAAATTACAGTTGTAATAAAGAGCCATCAGTTTCCTGGAGAAAATAAAATCATTTCATTACCTTAATGTATTGCAAGACTGAAAACACTGGCCTGGCACTGACCGTGATTCCAGCTTCCTTTCCTCACCGAGACTTGTTATCGGAGGCAACACTTCTGAGAGTTTTATTGATATTTTCCACCTCCATGGGTTGTTTTCATCTCCCATGTCATCTCCTGAAGATCTCTGCTTAATAAATCACTTCCATCTTTAAGCCTTTCCAATCACCCTCTCTTCGTCTTGCATCCATGCCACAATTGTTGTTTACAGCTTCCTTTTCAAGGCTTTCCATTTCCCTTCCCAGTGTGCTATTTATATGGGGCCGAATACTTCTACTCACCACAGTGGCAAACACTTACATAGTTACTTTTATAATCTTCATTTTACACATGAGGAAAAGAAGTGAAGTGGCTGGCCCAAGATCTCACAGATATGGGATTCGAACTGAGGCATCTGCCTACAGGTTCTCCTGCTTGACATCCTACTGTATCTCCTCTGGAGCAACGGGCCTCCTGATGCACCCGTGAACCCCAGGCCTGCCTGCCCTGGGGCCTCCTAGGGTCATGGCAGGGCTGCAGGGCTGTGTGCGCTCATCCTGGCAGGTGAGGGAAGCAGCCAGCAGCACTCAGGCACTGCCACTTCCTACTGCGTAAGCCTTCAGAGCCTCAGTTTCCTCATCTGTAAGGTGCGAACAACATTGGTCCCCCACATAGGGCAGTGATGAGGAACTGGTATTATCCTCATTTTCTAGTTGATGAAATGGAGGGCTCACAATGTGAGGACAGGCTCAAAGTGAGAACTTGGGAAAGGGATGCTGTTCCTTCCTAGGCTGTTAGCCTCTCTGCACCAAGCTTTGCTGGAGAAGCAGGGTTACTTAGAGAATCTGGGAGGCAAATCCCTTTCTGGCTCTTCATTTGTAACTATGCTTCCTGGTGTCCTCTGCCCAGTCTGTTTTACCTCCTCGCTGCTCTGGGACTCCAAGATCTCCCCCCAGCCCAGTGGCCCTGCCCTTCCTGCACTGGTTTCCTCTCCAGATGAGGCGCCCTGCATGGCACAGGCCTAACATTTGGCAGGTGCATAGAGAATGTGCCACTAACTAAACACTACCACGTGAACCCTGTGTTCTTAAACCCTCCCCTCCAACTGTGATCTCTACCCCAAAACATCACCCCGCCCCAGCCTGCCATGTTCCATCATTCCACACTCACAAACTCATAGCTCAGCCTTCGGTAGGGTAAAGTTCCAGACTCTGGGACTTCCCTGGCGGCCCGGTGGTTAAGACTCCACGCTTCCAGTACGGGGGGCACGGGTTCAATCCCTGGTCGGCGAACTAAGATCCCACAGGCCACGTGGTGAGGCCAAAAAGTAAAAAAAAAACAAAAAATCAAACAGTTTCAGACTCTGTATTCTGGCATTCAAGCCCTCTGCTTGCCCCCCTCCCATGACAAGATGCTCCCCACGCTCCAACATTGCAAACTCCATATTCACAGTGCTGTCAGCATCCTCCTAGCGAAGCCGCAGAAGAATCTCTAGTTACCATTTCTGTTCGGCCCCGAGCAGCCAACGCTGTGTCTGATCCTCCCTCTGAGTGTCCTGCACAGGTACTTGGACAAGAAAAGGGAGACTAAGTCTCTGCTGAGCAGCTGTTTTATGTTAGGTGAGGCACCCCAATTTATAGACGGAGGAACTGAGGCTCCCAGGTAAGGTGAGTTCTCAGAGCTGGTGAGGGGGGCTGGGCTGGGATTCAAACCCAGCTCTACTGACTTTGGCATCCCTGCCCTTGAATCCACTCCCAAAGGCATCCCCACCAGACGTTTCATAATCAGTCCCAGAATCTATCCATGCTCCGTAGGGTGTGGTTGCGGGTCTGTCCCCAACCCTGGGTCCCCTGAGACCTTACCTGCAGAGGAGCCATTGCCAGCCCAGCCGCTTCTGGACAGTGGGCTCTGTCCAGCTGAGGGGCTGGGTCTCCATCAGTATGAATGGCATTTGAGCTTCTGACACCACTTTGCCACAGACAGCCCCTATCTGCACAGGCAACTGGGGGACCTGGAGGAGATTCTGGCCCTGAAGACCAGACAGCCAAGTCTGCTGGGCGCAGGAGAGCAGGGGCCCCTCCTGACCCCCTGGCTTCTTCTAGACTTGCTGGGCTGTTCCTCCTCTATCCTTCTCCTTTCCTGGGGTCACTGCCTTTTCCCTCCCCCAGGTCCCCTCCCCATCCCAGGGTTCCTAGACTTTCCCAGGGCCTTTGCTTCACTCTCTGCTCCCCAACCACGCTCATTTTCCGGGGCTCTGCTTCCTTGTGCCTCTCTCCCCTGGTCACTTCCTCATTCCACCAACACGATGCCTCATCGGATCCTGGAGGTGCCCACTGGCTGGTGGGACAGAGAGTCTGGCTTGGGTACAATCGCCCTCCCTAAGCCTTTTCCCCACTGAACACTGCTCCCCCTTCATGTCTGTCTGTCGACTTGTCTTCCAGCTGTCTCCCTATCTCTCAGCTTCCTTGCCTCGGTTTCCCCATCCTCAGCCCCTTCTCAAGCTCTAATCCTTATATAACGCTGGGAGGTGGACTCTATTACCACCCACATTTTAGATTTAAGGACACAGAGGCGCTGAGAGTTTGGGTGACCTGCCAGGGCGCCAAACCTGCTAATTGGCGGCTCCCAGCCAGCGCGCTCTATCTAGGCCCGGTGGCCAGCCGAGGGGTGGTCTCCCGGCTCCCCTCCGCCCATAGGCTCCGCCCCCACCGACCGTAGCCCCGCCCCCGATCCGGCCCCGCCCTCGCCCCGCCCCGCCCCGGCTCGGGCCGCCGGAGGACCAGGAGCTGAGGACCCCGATCCCGCGGCGGCGGCGGGGACGATGTGGTTCTTTGCCCGGGACCCGGTCCGGGATTTCCCGTTTGAGCTCAGCCCGGAACTCCCCGAGGGCGGCCCTCCCGGGCCCTGGGTCCTGCACCGCGGCCGTAAGAAGGTGAGAGCGACCCCGCTCCGCAGGCCGCAGCGGACCTCGGTCTCGCCTAGTCAGCGCCGCCGGCTCCGCCGCGTCGCGCCCGCCTGACGTGGCTGCGGAGCCTCTAGGGCTACGGGCCGGGGGAGGGGGACGGGCAGTGCCGACGTGGCGGGCGGAAGGACCGAGGGACCGACAGGCGGACCCAACCAGGGTTACGTGGGCCCGACTCAGTCCCCAAGGGTTGACTTGGGGAGAGACCAGGCCGGCGGCCCTTCCTTTCCGGCACTGAACCAGCTCCGGGGACCATCTCGGAGGTGGAGTGGTCTGCCCAGGACCCGGCCCACACACCTGAGGCCGCTCCGCCCTCCCACAGGCCACAGGCAGCCCGGTGTCCATCTTCGTGTATGACGTGAAGCCCGGCGTCGAAGAGCAGACCCAGGTGGCCAAAGCTGCCTTCAAGCGCCTCAAAACTCTCCGGCACCCCAACATCCTGGCCTACATCGATGGGCTGGAGGTACTTACCTGCTGCTCAGTCTGCCCCGTCTCTGCCCCTCACTTTTTCCCAGTCTCCCACTCCTGGCTTCTGCCTTCCTGCCAGTTTCCAGCCCTTCTACCCCAGCGCCCCCCAGATTTGACTTCCTCTTCTCCACCCCTCTCCCCATCATGTCTCTCATCTCGCCTTCCTCTCGCCCCATCCCTCCCTGATCCCCCGTGTCCCCTTCAGACAGACAGATGCCTCCACATAGTGACAGAGGCTGTGACCCCGCTGGGAGCGTACCTCAAGGCGCGAGCAGAGGCTGGTGACCTGAGGGAACTGGAGCTCTCCTGGGGGCTACACCAGATTGTGGTGAGGTGGGGGGCAGTGGTGATGAGAGCAGGGATGGGGGGCTGCAGCTACTGGGCTGTGATGGCTCCTTCTGTCCCCAGAAAGCCCTCAGCTTCCTGGTCAACGACTGCAGCCTCATCCACAACAATGTCTGCATGGCTGCTGTGTTCGTGGACCGCGCTGGCGAGTGGAAGCTTGGGGGCCTGGACTACATGTATTCCGCCCAGGGCAATGGCGGGGGACCTCCCCGCAAGGGGATCCCCGAGCTTGAGCAGTACGATCCCCCGGAGTTGGCCGATGGCAGTGGCAGAGCGGTCAGAGAGAAGTGGTGGGTGACTGTGGGGGGGTGGTGGTGGTGGCATGCCCCACCCTGCCCTATTCTGGAAGCCCCTGCAGCCTCAGGACCCCTAGATTAGCTGGTACTCCCCTATCCCCTGCCACCTGACTGAGGAGGAAACTAGGGTCCTCAGGGTGGGGCCCACTCCTTGCTCCCAGGATCCTCAGGGAGGTAGGGCAGGATAAACACAGGCTTTGGGGTCAGGTGGTTCTGAATTTTAAAGTTGTGTGACCTGGGGTGGATGTCCTTGCTCTTCTGAGCCTCAGTTTCCTTATCTGTCAAATGGGGCTAATGAAACGTGCTTCTCGGGGCTGATGGGAGGATTAGCTGAGGAACACAGCCCAGGGTTTGCCATGCAGTGAGTGCCTAGTGCCCAGGGTAGATTGGAGGCCTATGCTGGCAGGTGGCAGGGCCTTGAGCAGCTCTGGTCACTGCCTCAGGTCAGCTGACATGTGGCGCTTGGGCTGCCTCATCTGGGAAGTCTTCAATGGGCCCCTGCCTCGTGCAGCCGCCCTACGAAACCCTGGGAAGGTGAGTGTCTGACCCCACCCGGCCCCTCTCCACCAGCCAGCCAGCCCCTGCCCTGACCCTGACGCTTCTCCCACAGATCCCCAAGTCACTGGTGCCCCATTACTGTGAGCTGGTTGGAGCCAACCCCAAGGTACGTCCCAACCCAGCCCGCTTCCTGCAGAACTGCCGGGCACCTGGTGGCTTCATGAACAACCGCTTTGTGGAGACCAACCTCTTCCTGGAAGAGATTCAGGTGAGTCCCCTGCCCCCATCCTGGGCTCTGGCCCTACATTCCACACCCCTGTGTCCCGTCCCCACTTTATAGGCTCCCTGACCATTAGACCCCAGGAGACAAGCACAGACTGTGGAGCTAGGCTGTCTGGGTTCAAAGCTTGGCTCCAACTGTCATTTATGTGTGACTTCTCTTGGCTGAAGTTCAGTCCTAATAACAGCACCTACTTCAAAGGAGCAGGGTGAGGAGTCAGTGAGTTTGACTTGCATAGTGTAGTTCCTGGCACACAGTGGGTGCTTAGTGACTGCTCCTGGCACTCTGTTAACTGGCACTGGCCCTGAATGTTGGGCTGTGGTGTGGGTAGCAGGGTGGGGAGGGAGAGTCAGACCCAGATCCCTGCTCTCAAGGATCTAGTGGGGGGTAAATGGACCAGGCCCCCAGCCTTGGGGACTCTCACTGGGGGAAAGGGACAAAAAACCCATAAATGAGGAAAGCTGTGCTTCCTGGAATGTGGATAAGTGCCGGGAAGGAAAACAGTGAGGGTTGGGTGTTTAGGGAAGGGCTCTCTCAAGGGTGATGTTTGAGCTGTGACCTGAAGGGTGTGAAGGTGGGAGTCATGGGGATGGTAACTGGTGAAGAATGTTCCAGGCAGAAGGAACAGCAAATGGAAAGATGGTAAGGAGGGACCCCTCAGCTTAACCTCATTGAACCTCAGTTTCCATATCTGCCCAGTGAGAATAACTATAGTATCTGCTGACCCATAGCACTGTTGTAGGGAATGAAGGAGGGAGGCTCTACCCTGGACACCCGTTCTGACCCGGCCTTGTGTGGGGCACACAGAGAGGTGACTGAGAATCCGGAATGGGGGAGGAGTGACAGACACTTCCACAGACCTCGATGGTCTGTGGAATCTTGACTCAGATAGGGGCTGGGAGGCCTTCCGAGGATGGGAACATGAGCTGAAGGAGAAGGTGCTGGAAACGCTGAGCCCTGTTGCCTCCTGGGCAGTGTAGGGACAGCAGGAGCTCTGTTACGTGGAGTTCTTCTTCTCACGTGGCTGGCTCTGCCGGGCTGCCCTTCTCCGTAATATGTGCCCCACAGGAAATAGGCTTTCTGGCAGGTCCCGATGAGAGCGTGGGAGGGCAGTGCCCAGTGGCCCCTCTTCCCATCATTGAGCGCAGCGGTGGAGAGATCCCGGCTGTGACTCTCAGTGTGCGACCTTGGATGCGGTTTGGCCTCTCTCTGGGCCTTTGCTCCCCTGAACCCTGTCGTCAGAGCACCAAGCCTGCCTCCCACACTAGATTGAGCTGCTCAAGGGCCAACCAGGTCCTCCCCAACCCCAGTTAGAGATCACCTCTTCTGGCCCAGGCAGCAGCTCTGGCGGTGAGGGTACAGCAGAGAGCACAGGGACTTTGGAAGCATACAGGACAGGGTTATAATCCATGCCCTACCATTCCTGCCTGGTGACCTTGAGCCTCAGTCTCCTCCTTTGTAAATGGGGGAATGACAGCACTTCTTCACAGCCTGTAGCACAGCAGAGGTGCCACACCACCGGGTCATACCCTTCCTTGACGGCTTCTTAGCTGTGTAACTTTGGACAAGCTCCTTGCCCTCTCTGTGCCTCAGCTTCCTCATTGGATTATTTCATCTGTGTAAAGGTTTTAGCACATAACCTGCCTGGCACGTAGTTTGTGCTCAGGAAGTGTGAGTTGTGCGTATTACAGCCTCGGGGAGGTTAGGAGGACTGAAGGAGACCATCGAGCTGACAGCCTGGCCTGTTCGGGCCCAGTGGGAGGACGAGCTCTGGGGGTAAACTGCACCTCATCCCTGCCTTTCCACAGCCTGCCACGACCTCCACCCACGGAGCTGCAGGTGTGCCCAACCCAGCCAGGCCCAGGGTGCCAGAATGAGCCCCTTGGCCTCACTAAGCCTGTTTTCTCGTCTGTGCCATGGGGTTAATGGTACTCACACCTTGTGTTGTCCTGAGGAGCAGAGGCAACGCTGATAAAGGGCTTGATCCCCCTAGTGGCTGCTTTCACAGCAGCAGGCCAGGTGGCAGTGACAATAATGACGGTCACTGACTGAGCGCCTCCAGTGTGCCGGGCAGCTTTCATGTGCGTTTTCTGGTTGAATCCTCGGCACAGTTCTGTGAGACAGTACAGTTACTACCCCATTTTACAGGTGGGGGAACTCGCCTAAGGTCACACGGCTAATAAATGGGAGAGTTGGGATTTGAACCCAGCCCATCTGGCACCCCAAGCTTAAGTTTACCTTTGGGTTGGAGGTGACCCCCATCCTTGCCCGTGGCTGACAAGACCGTGACCAGGCTGATTTCCCGCTCCCTGCATCCTGTCCATGCTCCCCCAGATCAAAGAGCCAGCCGAGAAGCAAAAGTTCTTCCAAGAGCTGAGCAAGAGCCTAGACTCGTTCCCTGAGGATTTCTGCCGCCACAAGGTGCTGCCCCAGCTGTTGACCGCCTTCGAGTTTGGCAGCGCAGGGGCTGTTGTCCTCACGCCCCTGTTCAAGGTGAGTGGGGCCTGGAGCCTCAGGAACTGTGGGCCTAGAGACTGGCTGAGTAGGTTTGAAGGGCAGAAGAGAGGCCAAGGGCGTGGCCAGCCTCGCTGGTGTCCTGGCAGGGGCAGCCTGGTCAGGGAGATTCAAGCCCACGTGACGGGGAGCTGTTTTTTAATATATGTACTTTTTTTTTTTTTAATTTTATTTATTTATTTATTTTGGCCATGTTGGGTCTTTGCTGCTGCGCGCGGGCTTTCTCTAGTTGCGGCGAGCGGGGGCTACTCTTCGTTGCGGTGTGCGGGCTTCTCACTGTGGTGTCTTCTCTTGTTGCAGAGCATGCGCTCTAGGCACACAGGCTTCAGTGGTTGTGGCTCGCGGGCTCTAGAGCGCAGGCTCAGTAGTTGTGGTGCACACGGGCTCTAGAGTGCAGGCTCAGTAGTTGTGGCGCACGGGCTTAGTTGCTCTGCGGTATGTGGGATCCTCCCGGACAGGGCTCGAACCCATGTCCCCTGTATTGGCAGGCGGATTCTTAACTGCTTCCCACCAGGGAGGTCCGAGGAGGAGCTTTGACATCCAGTGGTTCAGCAAGTCAGGGTCACCTGACCAGCTGTCAGGGAGGTGGTGGGGACTTCTTGTCCCTGGGGAAGGGACACCCTGTGCCTCCAAAATTCTTTTTCCAAACACTCCTTCCTTCAGGCCCTATAGCCCTTCCTCCATTTCCTCAAGACAGCCTCCCTGGTCTGACCTGGGCACTCTGGTTCCCAGGGCCCAGGGGATCACCTGCTCACCACCTCACTTTCGTTCCTCCTTCCTGACCACTCGGCGCTTAGCTCTCTTGCCTTTTCGGGGCTGGATCCTCTCCCCCTCCTCAGACCCCAGCCCACTGTTACCGGGGCGCCTGCCATTTCCCGCTCGGTGGGAGAACCCTTTCCCCAAAGGAACTTGGCATGCGGGAAGCGGGGAAGACGGCAAGTAAATCTTGTGGAGCTGAGAACCCCCAGAAATTACAGGCAGAATTCTGTGTGCATGTGGTGTCTAGGTGCTTGATTATAGGGAAGGGCACAGAGCTTTTGTGAGCCTCCTAAGAAAGGCCTTGACTCAGAAGGGTTAAGGGCAGCGCTGACTGAGACGTACGGGCAGAGGGGCTGCTGAGGATGTGCCTGTCCCACCCCCCCGCCCTCACCCTGTTCCCACCCTGGGAAATCAGCAGGGAACCTGAGGGAGTTAAATGAGCCCAGTGAAGTCATCTCAGTCCTGTGGACGGAGCTGAGCCCCTCTTCCCACGCCTTCTCTCAGGTGGGTAAGTTCCTCGGCGCTGTGGAGTATCAGCGGAAGATCATCCCTGTCGTGGTCAAGATGTTCTCATCGACTGACCGGGCCATGCGTATCCGCCTCCTACAACAGGTAGGGGCCACGGCACACCCTGCCTGCTTCCACCCCACCCGGACCCCACCCTGGCTGCACGGGAGGCCCCCTCCTCACCTCCAGCCCCAGGCAGGTAGCTCAAGGCCCTGCGCCGGCTACACAGGGACCCCAGAAACCCCTCCCTGAAACATACACACCAGTGAGGAACCAGCGGGGCTGTGCTCTCAGGAAGTCAAGGTAATCACAGGGCTCATTGGCAGCTTTGGGAATGTCCCGCCCGCCCGGGCTGCAGGGCTTAAACGCCTCCCCCTGCGCCGCCCAATCTCCTGGCTCGGTCCCCTCTAGAGTGGGGATAATGTCTCTCTTGCCAACCCCAGGGCAGCTGGGAGCATCATACAGGACTGATGGGATCGAGGGTGGGGGCCACCCGTGCTTCCAGGCAACATTCCCTCTCCGGTGCTCAACACACCAGCCTTCCCCACAGCGCTTCTCTGGGCGGGGTTTGCACTCCTTTTTATAGACAGGCGGTGGAGGCTTTAAGAGGGGGTGTGACCAGTTAGCCTGCTGAGCAGGACCAGAGGCCAGGCCCTCCACCTCCCATTCCCAGGCTCTTCTCAGCACCCTCCTTGCAGCCTCACCAGTCCACATGGGCCTGAGGCCAGATGTGAGGTGGGGGCCTCAGGAGACTCCCCTGGCCAGCCAGTGCCTGCCAGGTGGAGAAACCGTGTTAAGGCTGGTCCCATGTCTCTGGTGAGGGGTAGAAGGGCTGACTGCCTTCTCATGCCCCAACCCGGACCACAGATGGAGCAGTTCATCCAGTACCTTGATGAGCCAACAGTCAACACCCAGATCTTTCCCCACGTCGTGCATGGCTTCCTGGATACCAACCCTGCCATCCGGGAGCAGACAGTCAAGGTGGGTGTAACCAGGCCCAGAGGGGCCACCCCTGGTTTTCTGAGGCTTAGAGGGGGCTCATCAGAGGACACACAGGCCTTGGTTTTGGCCTGTGGGTAGAGCAGGTTACAGGAGGGGCAAGCACTGTTCTGCATGTAGGTCCAGGCTGTGGGTACAGCTTGGCAGGTGGTGGGGGCAACAGGATGGGCATGACCAATAGTCCTCCGTTCAGCAGACACTCTTTGTGCCCGGCCCTGTGTCCCATGCTGGGATGCAGTATGCACAGGCAGACCAAGCTCCCTGCCTTCTTGGAGCTTCTTTTCGAGGAAAGGGGGAGGGGGCTTGGCAGACAATAAACAATTAGAAAAAAGTATATTATGTTAGAAAGCGATGGAGAGTGTGAAGAGTTTGCAGTTCTAAAAACAGTGATCAGGGAAGACCTTGCAGAGGAGATGTTGTTTAAGGAAAAAAGGTGAAAAGGGGTGAAGGAGGAGATTTGGAGGAAATATGTTGCCTGCAGAAGGAACAACATGTGTAAAGGTCCTGAGGCTGGCGTGTACCTGGAGTGTAGGAGTAGCAGCAAGAGGTTCAGCATGGCTGAAGGGGCATGATTGTGGGCAGTGTAGTCTGAGAGGTCATGGTGGGGCCAGGGCCTCGTAGGGCATGGCAGGAACCTGATGCATTCATGGGAGTGAGACAGGAACCCTGCGGGATCGAGCAGAGCACTGACCTCATCTGACCTGTTGCAAAACACTGTGTTGCTGTGTGGAGAACTAACTGTCAGGGCAAGGGTGGAAGCTGGGACACTGTTAAGTGCTATTACAGTGGCCCAAATGAGAGATGACAGTAGCTCAGACCTGAGTGGTAGCAGCAGGTGGAGAGAAGGGGCAGCATTGTGAAGGTGGAGCTGACAGTATTTGGTGATGGGTAGATATGGAGTCAAGGATGGCTCCAAGGTTTCTGGCCTGAGCAACTGGAAGGTTCAGTTGCCATTTACTGAGAAGACTGGGAGGAACAGTTTTTTTGTTTTGTTTCGTTTCGTTTTCTAAAATACTTATTTATTTGGCTGTGTCGGGTCTTAGTTGTAGCATGTGGGATCTTTCGTTGCGGCGCGTGGGCTTCTCTCTAGCTGTGGTGCGCGGGCTCCAGAGTTCACAGGCTCAGTAGTTGTGGCTTTCGGGCTTAGTTGCCCTGTGGCATGTGGGATCTTAGTTCTCTGACCAGTGATGGAACCCGCGTCCCCTGCATTGGAAGGCGGATTCTTAACCACTGGACCACCAGTGAAGTCCCTGGGAGGAACAGTTTTGCGGGAGGAGGTCAGGCCCAGTCTTGGCATGTCTGTTAGCCAGGTGGACATGCACTGGTTACGTGTGTGTGAGGTTTAGGGGAGAAGTCTGGGCTGCAGGTGCGCATCTGGGCACAGTCAGCTAACAAGGGCATTCGAAGCCGTGAGATGGGTGAGCTCGCCTAGGCTGAGGTGTAAAAGATACGAGGCTTGAGGAGTAGCTCTGGGGTGTCTGAACAGTAAGATCTCAGCAAAAGGAGACTGAGAAGCAGCAGTAGGTGAGGTCAGAGAACCAGGAGAGGGCGGTGTCCTGGAAGAACAAGAGACCAAAGTTGCGAGGAGGAGGGAGAATTCGGGGCTGTCAAAGCTGCTGAGGGGTCAAGTTTGGTGAGGATGGAGAATTGGCCTTTGGATTTAGCAACATGGAGATCATTGGTGACCTCAACCCAAGCTAACTGGTAGAGAGTGTATGTGGAGGTGTTTTTGTGAAAGTCTGAACAGAGAGCTGACGGAGAGGGATGGGAGACAGGAGGGCAAAGCAGTGGGGGTCACCTTCCTCAGCATTCTGGGTAGGGGCCAGGACCAGGTTGGGGGTCGGTTGGGGAGGGCTTTGGCGGGCTTTGTCTCCTCAGTGCCCAGGGCCACTGGTGGCCTCCAGAGTATGCCCGCTCCAGCCCACATTTTCCGCCGTCTCCCGCCCTGCAGTCCATGCTGCTCCTGGCCCCGAAGCTGAACGAGACCAACCTCAACGTGGAGCTGATGAAGCACTTCGCACGGCTGCAGGCTAAGGATGAGCAGGGCCCCATCCGCTGCAACACCACCGTCTGCCTGGGCAAAATCGGCTCCTACCTCAGTGCCGGCGTGAGTGCCCTGCACAAGTGCCGGGAGCTCTGTCACCGTCACGGGACCACAGCCAGGTCCCCCAGAGCCAGGTCTCCTTGTGTGGGGCCTGTCATCCTCCCAGAGACCTAGGCCCTGGGTGCTCCAGCCCAGTGTCTGAGGGTGGAGTGAGTTGAACCAGGTCACACCGCCAGTAGGTGGTGGGTCTGGGAACCAAACCCAGGCCTGCTTGCCTCCATGGCCTTGCATACCCTCCCCTCAGCCAGGGCCTGTGAATGCAGACGCCTGCAGCTCCCAAGCCCTTAAGAGGAATGAATGAGTCGGTCTGCAGTGCAGGTGGGGAGGGAGGCACTGGCCTCAGCCCTGAGGCAGCTGCTGCTCTGGCCCCTGTCACTCTGAGGCAACGTGAGCCCAGTGATTTGGGAGGAGAAGCCAAGATCTAGAGTTTTAAGTAAATTCTCCCCATTTGTTAGTGGTTAACTCACATTTCTTAGACTCTGGAGGCCCCGTGGATGGCATCTGTTCTGGGAAGTAAGGCCTGTCAGTTCTGGGCCCCGTACTGATCCTATACTCAGGAACCCTCTTCCCGCCCCACCCCAGACCAGACACAGGGTCCTCACCTCCGCCTTTAGCCGGGCCACTAAGGACCCGTTTGCACCATCCCGGGTCGCGGGTGTTCTGGGCTTCGCCGCCACCCACAACCTCTACTCAATGAATGATTGCGCCCACAAGATCCTGCCTGTGCTCTGCAGCCTCACCGTGGATCCTGAGAGATCCGTGCGGGACCAGGTAAGGCACAGCTGGGGCTGGGTCCTGGAGCTGGGGCTCTGGGGGATACCTGGGCCCTAGCTGGCCTGGCAGGCTCACGGGAACCTTGGAGGCCCCAGCTCTGCCCCTTGCTACCCCACAGGCCTTCAAGGCCATTCGAAGCTTCCTGTCCAAACTGGAGTCTGTGTCGGAGGACCCCACCCAGCTGGCCGAAGCGGGTGAGTGGCCCACACTCGTGTTCCCTGTGACTCTTGCCACATCCTTAACTGTCACCTGTCATGGCCCCCTTCTACCTCATTGGAGCATCGGAAAGCTGGAAGAACCCTAGAGGACAGACTGTACATCACTCCCCCACCCCCATCTCACAGTTGGGAGAACACAGTACCTGGAGAAGGGGGACGCCCACTGCAGGTTGCTCTGTTTCAGTTCTTGCCCTCCTACCACCCTCCCCATGGAAGCCTGAGGTGTCCATACCTGTCTCTCCTGTCACTGCCCAGAGAAGGACGTCCACGCAGCCTCCAGCCCTGGAATGGGAGGAGCCGCAGCCAGCTGGGCAGGCTGGGCCGTGACAGGGGTCTCCTCACTCACCTCTAAGCTGATCCGTGCACACCCCACGGCTGCCCCAGCTGAGACCAACGTTCCCCAGAGACCCGTGCCTGAGGGTGAGTGTCCCAGATCGGCTGTATCGGTGACTGAGAGGGCTTGGGGTTGCTGGCACCCAGGACCTGTTACTGATCGACTTCCCCCCGGGATGGTGATGGGGACATAGGAGACAGGGTACGGTCTAGTCCCCTTGTGAGCTTCCACTCTACACACCCCCAGCAACCTCGGCCCTGCTCTGAGACCTTCCTGGGGCCCAGTGTGTGGCAACTCAGTGAGCCTCTGCTCCCCAGGACTTCCTGCCCCAGCCCCAACCCCTGTCCCTGCCACACCCACGACCTCAGGCCACTGGGAGACACAAGAGGAGAGCAAGGACGCAGAAGAGGACAGCACTGCTGCCGACAGATGGGATGATGAAGACTGGGGTAGCTTGGAGGTGAGTGGGGCTGAGGAGGCCTACCGGGGGACCCCAGCTTCAAGGTCACAGGCTCCCCTGCCATTCAAGGAACTCATGTGGGCTTGGCTGGAGTCAGACCTGTCCTCACCTGCACAGCATCCTGGGCAAGTAGGTGTCATGGAGCAGCCCTTGCGGGTTAGAGCTGACAGCTGAGCCCCCACTCAACTCCAGAGGCCAGGCTGCTGGTGGTTGGCTCAGCCCACTGACCCTCCTTCCTCTCCTCCACTCCCCGTCCCTCCTATACCTGTTCTAGGGCCCACCCCGCCCTGTGACCAGCAAGGAGAGGTCACTCCCAGGCCTGCAACCAACCAGTCCTCCCTGGGGCTGGGCTCAGCATGGGCTGAGGTTGGAGTGGGGCTGTTCTGAAAGGAATGGGGGCAGAGCTCTGGGTGAGACCCCTGAGGCCACAGGCAGGGGTGTGGAACTCTAGATCTCATTCCCCAGCTTCATGGAGGAGTGACGACAGGCCAGGTTCAGCGTGTCCACTTTACTGAGGGAGACAGGGCCTGAGGAGAAAACGAGAGGGAAGGCAAAAGAAGAAAGGGTGGAGCCCATGGCTGGGCAGGGGTTAGGGGGCTTCCTTGCCCTTTTGGGTGGAGTACAGGGGGCCCTATGGTCATGTTCTCCTCCCCACACTGCAGCAGGAGGCCGAATCTGTGTTGGCCCAGCAGGACAACTGGAGTACTGGGGGCCAAGCCAGCTGGGCTGGGCAGGTGAGCTGGGTGGGACAGGGTACGTGTATGTGGGGTGGGGCCCTGCCCCTCCCTCCCTCCCTTTCTCTGGCACTATCTCCTCCTTCTCTTTGCAGACCAGCAACCCTGGCCACAAATCCCAGGAGTCAGACTGGAGCAGCTGGGAAGCCGAGGATGCATGGGAGCAGGGCTGGCAGGAGCCAAGCCCCCCGGAGCCACCCCCTGAGGGCACACGGCTGGCCAGCGAGTATAACTGGGGTGGACCGCAGCCTAGTGACAAAGGCGACCCCTTTGCTGCCCTGTCAGTGTGTCGGGAGGCTGGTGCCCAGGTACTTGGCACCTGTCCAGTGGGAGGGTGCAGGCCTGGGGTGGACCTCAACTGAGAGTAGGCCTCCACTCCAGCCCACGCTTCCCTTTCCAGCCGAGGCGGGACTCGTGGGGTGATGACAACTGGGAGGGCCTGGAGGCCGAGAGCCGTAAGTGCTTCCCCTGGGCTGGCTGGCTGATGGGCTAGGGCTACCCTCCTCTGGGGCAGGCATGGGCTGGGAAGCTGAGACTCAGGTTGTCCTGACGCCGTCAGCCCTCCTCCCCTTCTCATTCCCAGGACAGGCCAAGGCGGAGCTAGCCCGGAAGAAGCGCGAGGAGCGTAGGCGGGAGATGGAGGCGAAACGCGCTGAGAAAAAGACAGCCAAGGGCCCCATGAAGCTGGGAACCCGGAAGCTGGACTGAACCGCGGGTGTGGGCGCTTCCCAGCCTCGGAGAGCAGGCCCCGCAGATGTATTTATTGTACAAACCCTGGGAGCCCGGCCGGCCTGGCCAGGCACATTTCACATATACATAATCAGAGCCACAATAAATTCTATTTCGCACCCCCTGTGCTGGGCTCAGTCTAGCCCCTCCAAGTAGGCTGGGGTCTGGTGCTGCCCTTCGGAGACTGCGCCCACCACGGACATGAACATCAATTTACTTCGAAAACCCAGAGTAAAGAGGCACGATCTGATTTATCAGTTTCTGGGAAACGCCCTCTGGAAGGAAGGCCGGCAGCGCCAGAGAGACCCAACATCTGCCTATGAACCGGGTGGAGCTGGTATGGGCACCCTTGGAATATGGGGCTCGGGGAAGGGGTCTGCGGGCCCCGAAGGGTCCCTGGGTCCGAGCCCCGAGTCAGGGCACAAGCGAGAGGCGGAGCTCGCCCCAAGTGTCGGTCAGAAACTCCTCGGTGATTGCCGAGGTCCAGACCGAGGGTGGTGTCAGCGGCGGCGCTGGGGCACGCAAGCTCCATGCGGGCGGCTGCGCGCGAAGCCAGCTTTGCAGACGCAGCGGAAGGAACCGCTCGTGTTCACGCAGCGCTCGCTCTTGCATAGTAGCCCGCGCTGGTTCAGCTCTCGGCACTCGTCGATGTCTGGGTGTGGGGGTTAACAGGTGCGGACTTCGCGACGGAGCCGGAGCCGCGCGGCGCGCTGGGCTTCCGGTCCAGGCGGGGTTCTGCAGGGCCCCGCCCCGCCCGCCTGCCGCCCGCCCGCCTCTGGCCCCGCCCCTCCACTGCCCCGCCCCTCGGCCCTGCTCACCGACGCAGCGCGCGCGGGAGGCGTCTAGCTGGAAGCCACCAGGACACTCGCACACTGCGCCGCCCGGCCGAGGCACACAGCGGCCGCTCACGCAGCGGCACTCGTCTGAATCCTCCTCCGAGCTGTCCTCTTCTGCGCCGGGAGAATGCAGACGTCAACACCAATCCCAGCGATGGCCGCGGACCCCGCCTCTGTCCCTCCCTTTACACTCACCTCGCGGGGGCTTTCCCAGCAGCAGGGGACTCGCGTCCCAGAAGGAATTGCTCTCACTCTGCGACGTCGGGCAGTGGGACCCTGAGAGGGCAGGGGGCGGTCAGACGTCTGCGGCGTCGATTCACCCCGGCTCCCGCCCCAAACTCCCTACCGGGCAACCCCTCCCGGGCCGGCTCACCGGCGCCGCGCGGCGGGCACGGGCGGCACTGGGCTCCCCAACCTCGGCCCTGGCGACAGCAGCAGTCGTCGAAGGTGAGGGCGGGACCGGCCAGGGGGCCCGCACACATGCCGTCCTCTCCGCGCTGGCTCCAGCACACGTCCCGCCGCTCCGGGGCACGCTCTGCGGAGGGGGACCCGGCGTCAGGGAGGAGCGCCCTCCCCCGCTCCAACCCACCCTCGGGGGAACCGCGGCCCCGGGTCTCCAGGCGGCGGACAGGGCTCTGGAGAGCCCAAGATGACCCTTGCCCTCACCGGCCGGGCTCTCGGGGAGCTGGCAGTCGCGGCCAGAGGGCCCGGGCACCCAGGGCGGGCGGCACTCGCAGCGGTAGGAGCCCGGCAGGTTGACGCAGCGGCCAGGGCGGCAGGCTGCGGGGTCCTGGCACTCGTCCACGTCTACGGGCAGCGAGGGGATGATGGGTGGGTAGGGGTGGAAGTAACGGCTCGGCTCGGCCAGCCTCCCTCCTGTTTCCCCAGCTGGCCGACCCGAGCCTCACCCATCTCCTCTGGGCTCAGACACTGGCGCTGCGCCGGGCTGTACTCGGCCGGGGGCGTGCAGGCGCAGCGGTAGCCACCGCGCGTGTTCTCACACACTCCATTCCGGCAGTTAGACTCGTCCAAGCACTCGTCCACGTCTGAGGGGAGGAAAAGCGCGAGTGGTAGGAACCGGCCCCGAGTCGGGTGATTGTGCGTGTCTCCCGGCTGCTTTCCCGCGGCCACGGGGGCCGGCTGCACTCACCCACGCATTCCAGGAGGTTCCCGTCGTAGTAGAAGCCTTGCTTGCAATAGCACTCGTAGCCGGGCTGCGTGTTCACGCACTTGCCCTCCTTGCAGATCTCCGCCCCAAACAATATGCATTCGTCGATGTCTGCGGGGTGACAGGCCGTGGGCGCCCTCGCCCTCTACCTGCGGGGCCACTTAGGCCCCGCAGCAGAGAACGTGCGGTTGCGGCTTACGGTGGAAGGGACGAAAACTCTGGACGAGGGGCTTTTCCGAACGCTGACGTAAGAGTGATGGAGCGGGGCTTTGTGGAGGGGCGGGGCAGTCGGTGAGGGAGTGGGCGGGCCTTACCCCAGTACCCGCCACTGACAAGCACTGGCGGGATTGGGGCGGTCCAAACCTCGGCGGGCGGAGCAGGGCATGCCAGGTGGGCGGAGCCGTGTTGGGGCTTACCACGGTGGGTTGGGATGCCATAGTTGACAATGTTGTTGTCCTGGGTGTAGCCCTTACCGTCCGGGCAAAGGCTGTGGAACTCAGCTACAGCGAGATAGTGGCCGTGGGGAAGGAAGGAGGCAGGATTGAGCGCGTGTGTGCTGGCTGTCGGGCACAGGTCGGAGCTCTCGCCTCATTTCCCACCTACCCAGGGAGGGGCTCTCTCCCCCAGTCCGTTTCCAAATGAAGAAACTGAGGCTCTGAAAAAGGAAAGGGCCTGCCCGGCTCCTGACCTGAGCTGTAGACTGGGCAGGGATAGATCTCGCAGTGGTCTCCCCAGCCAGCCCCCAGGGAGCAGCAGCACTCCTGCTGGGTGACATTGGTGGCCAGTACACTGTCGCAGAACACGGTGTCATCGAAGTTAAGGTAGCACTCCTTCTTGTGATGGGGCTGCTCCACCTCTGAGGGGAGGGGAGAGCAGCTCAGGTTCCTGCAGAATGTCTTTGCCTGTCCACGCTGCCCACCAACCTCATCCCTCTATTTCCCCACATCCCCTGGCTCCCCTTAGCTGCACTGTGAAAGCCAAGCTCCATCCTCACTGTGGCATTCAGGGCCCTCCTGCGAGGTCTGGCCCCACCGGGCTCTCCCAGGCAAAAAGAGATTTCTTCCTGTTTGCCACATTCCAGAGGGTGGGACCAGGATACAACTCTGAGCCCCAGCTGCAGCTCAAGGGAGTTGTCTAGATTGAGGAGGAAGCCGAGAGGGCACTCACCCTCACAGCCGTGCTGGTCCTGGGTGGGCATGAAGCCTTCATCGCAGATGCAAACGTAGGAGCCCTGCAGGTTCTCACAGGCCCCATGGGGAAGGCACAGACCCGGGTCCTGGCTGCACTCATCTATGTCTTCAGGGAGTGAGGTGAGCAGAAAGAATCACTCAGAGGGAAATGAGCCCCTCTTTGCCCGGGAGTATGCCTCAAGGGCCTCACACAAGATCAGAACCTGAATTTCCACTGTGACTCCAAAGGACACACGACAGGAAATCCACTCGCGTCTGTCTGTGCATGTGGGTAGCTGTGTGCACACTCAATGTATTATTCTTCATAAAACCTAACAGAACGAAGTCCTAACTCTCAGCTCAGCATTTGGGGACTTTCAGTTTGGTCTCCCAATATCTTTAAGTCTCATCACCCTTTACTCTAAACCACCAACACCCTCAGCTCTGTGTTTAGGGCATAGGTGTCTACTCTCCCTTAAAACACAACTAGTTTCTTCCGGATCTCTGTGCTTTGCAAATACTGTTCTTTGGGCCTGGAATACCATCCCATGCTTTTCTCTGCTTAGGGAATCTATTTATGCTTCAGGGAACCCTATTTATGCTTCAAGTTCCAATTCAACTGTTGGAATAAATCACTAGTCCAGACCTCTTTTGGCACCCAGCACCCTGAACTGTAAGAATCAATTTACATGTCAGTCTCCCCCAGCTGGGAGCCCTGGGTCATTGCTCAGTATCTAGTATATAGCACAGAACCTGGCAAATATTAGATGCTCAGTAAACTCTTGTTGGATGAATGCATATAGGGGTGATTTGGCACACAGTAATAAGCACCGTTAATTACTGTCATTATCACTGTTGTTATTTTCAGTGAAAGAGTAGAAGGATGAGTGAGTGGATGGATGGATGGAAAGACAGATCAATAGTGTGTCTAGGAGATTACTGCTGCCTGCCATTGCTCCTTGGGAGCTCTCAGCCAATCCCCCCATACCTTGGCACTTCCGGCCGCCTACCAGCCGATGCCCCTGGGGACAGAGACATCGATAGGAGCCATTGGTGTTGATGCAATCACCCCCAATGCAGGCTGCGGGAAAGTCACACTCATCAATGTCTGTAGGGAATCAAAGAGGGGGAGAATCTCAGGGGCTAAGCCCAATCAAACACAGCCTGAGGCTTCCAAGGCTTCCCAAAGAGCCCTGGGTAGGGCCCACACCCCAGGCCTCATCTTGCATCTGGATGGGGGCTGGCCATGGGAGTGCCTGGCTTGTTTACAGGTAGCCCCTGGGCTTGGGGCCTGGGCAGTGGAGGTCTTGGGATAGGGAGGAACAGGTCAGCCCCCCAGCTCAAGGGCCCCCTCACCCTCACAGTGGCTCCGGTCCCTTGACAGATGGTAGCCAGAGAGGCACTGACACTGGAAGGAGCCTGGCGTGTTGGTGCAGATGCCGTTGTCACACACGTCCCCAGCCTCACACTCATCCACATCTATGGGGCACAGGGGCTGTCAGAGGGCCAGGATGGGATGGTCTTGGGCCTCTGCTACCCTTTTCCCACTCCTGCCCATGGCCTAGAGCACCAGAGCTGAGGTGAGTGGAGCTGGAGAAAAGCATGGGACCCTCACTCTGCTCCTGTGTGGCACACTATGCCCTAACGACCAGACCAGGTGCTGCCAGGAACCCTGGGCACGTATGATTCCAAAGAACTCAGGCCTCCCCATCCTTCATCTGTTCTCACCAAACAATCCCATTCTGCCCTGGGCTTCCTTTTGCCCCAACTGCTCTCACGGCTGCTCTTGCCCTTCTCCCACCTGCCGTGGCTGCCTTCCTTCCCATGTAAATAAGCTCCCCTATATCTTTGGTCTCACAGAATAAACTTGTTCTGCTTGTGCAGTAAAGGGACTTGGCTCTGAGAGCATGCTTCTCTGCAGTCCTTTCTGGTGGAAGCTGGTCGTTGCCCACACCCCAGACCCCTTTCAAACCACACTCTTCCTCTGAGGTGCACTTGGCCCCCACGCCAGCCTCTCTATTGCTGTCAGCACCCACCTTCCTAGCCCCTCTCCCTCTCTCTTCCTCCCCATCCTAGGAGTTTTCAACGTCCATTTGGACAGCCAGGCCCAGCCTCTGACCTTACAGTCCTTCATCCCTCAGTTTCTGTGACCTTCACCTCAATGCCAGCCACTCACTCTCGATACAAGGGGCTGGGATCTGCCCCCTCTTGGACATCTCAGATGCAGCTTCCTTCCCACTGCCTCCGCTGTTCTCAAGCCCCCAACTCTACCTCCTCTAGCAAGGGCCCATGAACACCTCTCCTTCCTCCTCACTGGTCTGGCAAAGTCAGAGCCCCAGCCTGCTTCTCAGGATCCTGGGTGCTGAGCGGAGCTGGAGCCAGCCACCAAGCTGAGCACCCTGGGCCACTCCACTCCCTCTGGCTTCCAGCCCAGCCAGATCCTCAGCATGGCTAGCGCTACCCTCTCCTCCTCCTCTCAAGCCTTGACACTCGAAAGCCCCTAGGTAGCCCCCGTGCTCTTGGGCATTTCCAAACCTCTACTGTGCCCCTCAGCCTACAGCCTACGCCCCACTCTGGTGATCCCAGGTCTCACTCCTCCTCACTTGCTGCCTGCATCTTCTGGCCTCCCGTCATGCCACGGAAGCTCCCCTGCCAAGGCCACCAAGGACCTTCTCGTCTCCCCAGCTAGTCCTTATTTTACAAGAAGCTCTCTGTTGCATTTACCTCATCCTCCTCTTCCCTGCATGCCTCCGCTCCCCAGCTTCTCAGCTAGTGCTCCCTGGGCCCTCCCACCACCTCTGCTCCGCCACCTCCTGCTCCGATTCCCCTGCCTTCTACCGACGTGGCAGTATCCACAAGGCTCTGCCAAGGCTCCCCTCACCGGACCCACCATCCTTGACTGCACCCCAAGGCTCCACATGCCCCCAGTTCACACCCCAAGACTCCACAGCTCTCCCCAGTGCCTACCCCGAGGCTCCATACACCCCCAGTGATGCCTCAAGTCTCCACAGCTCCTCCCAGGGCACACCCCCAAGGCTTCACACCCTCCCAGTGACACCCCAAGGATCCACACCCCCACAATACACAGTTCCAGTTGGGTGTGTCTGGCCCAAGGTTTCCAATCAGTATGGCCCACCCTCTGCTGGCATTGCCAGCTGAAAGGCCCACAGGGACCACCCGCTCAACTGTCCAACATGAAACTTAATGTCTTCCTTCTCAAACATGCCCCACCCCAGGGGACCCTATCCCAGTGAGCAGAACCCACTGACTCACCCAAACTGGAAACCTAAGGATCCCTTACTCCCCTCTCTCCTTCACCTTGACATCCAGTTAACAAGCAGCCCAGGTAACGCGTTCTAATATTTCTCTAATATCACATAACCTCATGACCATCCTTAGGCCTCTATTCTCATCAGGTCCACCACTGTCTCTGTCCTGAGTCCCCACCAGACCTCCAGCCACTCTCCACAATGGGCATCAGGGAACTTTCTAAAACAAATGGCCAGTCTTGCCATTCTTCCCCTTAAAATGCTTCAGGTGCCTCCTAATAACCTCAGGGTGAAGCTCAACCTCCTGGGCAGGGCTTAGGTGGGCCCTTCAGGGCGTGGGGACCTGCCCCTCACCGGCCAGCCTCAGCCCCCATCCCCTGCTTACACCTTACATTCCCTGTACACTCCGTGCTGGTGTTTGCCTCTGACTTCGCTGGCGCTGCGCCTGGCATGCTCTTCCCTCTCACCTTTCTTCGCTTGGTTAACTCCTGTTGATCCTTTAAGAGCACTCAGACCTCCCCTTCTCCCAGCCCCGCTGAGGTTTCCCAGGAACACCCAAACTCCATCCAGTCCTACAGCTCTGCGCTCTACAGTTGGTGTCTATTGTTCTCCAGTTTCTCTGAATCCCAGCCCTCAGCCTTCCTCCTGATACATAAGAAACATTAGTGTCGGGGGGACTACTAACATCCCCTTTCTTTTATATCTTTTTTCCCCGCTCAAATTTAAGTAACGTGCTTTGCAAACGCAGCTTCAAGCTTTGCCTCCTAAGATCCTTCCTACGTAGAAATTCTGGTCGCCCCCTCCTCCGCCAGGTCCGCTGACGAAAGTAGTGAGTGGATCAGTGAAGGGGCGGTGTCTGTGAATTAGCTACCTCCTGCCCACCCGTCCGACAGACGGGGTGACCCAGTCCCCAGCTTCGGCGCGTGAATGGGTGGCGGGTGGCAGGGCGGGGAGGGCTGGAGCTCACCCAGGCAACTGCGGCCGTCCGGCGCGGGCGCATAGCCCTGGGCGCACGTGCAGCGGAAGGAGCCCGGGAGGTTCTCGCACCAGCCGGGAGAGCAGGGGCTGCCCTCGGCGCACTCGTTCACGTCTGCAGCGGAGAAGGCTCGCCTCGGATTCCGCCCCACCGGATGATGCACTGTGAGGGGGTGGGAGCCCCCTCCGCCCGGGATGGGGGGATTCCTCTACTCCCGGGAAGGACGCCCAGTCTGGAGGTGACTTCCACCGCCATTAGCCCCGCTCCATCACAGGGGCGACTCCCGAAGGGCCCCGCCCATTTGCTTTCGAGGCCCCGCCCCCTACCCTACCCCGAACCCACGCCTCGCCCTTACCGCGGCAGGCCCCGCCCCCCTGGCTGCGGTAGCCAGGCAGACAGGCAATGCACTTGAAGCTCCCAGGCTTGTTCTCGCATTTGCCATCTGGGCAGGAGCTAGGGTCTCGGCACTCGTCGATGTCTGCACAGTAGGGAGGAAGACGACTCGTTTGGGGACAACGTGGCCGGCCAGGCGCTCAGCGTCCTCGGCAGGGCCTCCCTTCGTCACAAATCGACAAGGCGAAGCAGGCCCTCTGGGCTCCGGACCGAAACCTCTGAGAGGCCCAGAGCTGGGTTGAGACGGGGGTGAGGCCCTCCGCCCCCACCCCAGGCCAAGGGACCGCTGAGGATCCCCGGCGGTCTGGATGGGGTCTTCCCCACCTTCGCACACGGGCGGTCGAGAGGTTTTGAGCCGGTAACCGGAGTAGCAGTTGCACTTGTAGTGACCGGGAAAGTTGATGCAGAAGCCGCCGTCGCCGCACAGGTGGGGCTTGGCACACTCGTTCAGGTCTGAGCGGGAGGAAGGAGGCGCGAGGGGAGTGCAAGGCGGCGGAGGGGATTACATGCGGTCGGGAGAGCCCCCCGGGTCCACCTAGCCCCAGCGCCACCCCCGGCCCGGCCGTGCTCACCCACGCACGAGCGCCCCCCGGCGCCGACGTGCAGGCGGTAGCCGCGGTTGCAGTGGCAGTTGTAGGAGCCGCCGGTGTTCATGCAGATTCCCCTCCCGGCGCCGCACGGCTCCGCCTCGCACTCGTTCACGTCTGAGAAGGGCGCGCGGGCGGGGAGGCGTCAGAGGTCCGTCGGGAGCCAGGGCCGCCCCCGCGCCACTCACTCGCCACGCTCACCCACGCAGTAGCGGTGCTGCGGATGCGACCGGTAGCCCGGGTTACAATGGCAGGAATAGTCCGAGGGTCCCGGGACGCACTCCCCGTGGCCACAGATGTTCTGGTTCAGTCGGCACTCGTCCGTCTCTGCCGGGGTTGGGGGGTGGGGCGGTAGGTCAGGGGTCCAGGCAGGGAGCATTCACTTTCTGCCACGTCCCCAGGGAGGACCTGGATAGCCCATTACTAACGACCCGGATACCTGGGCCGGGCCGCACCCTAAGCTCGGGTGCTCCAATCCTAGGATTCCCTACACCTCCATCACAGATAACCCCAACATCACAACCTCCGGCAGCCCCAAACCATGACCCCAGGTCCCTGACATCCCTATCTCCTCAACTCCAGGAAACCTTGATACTTCTATCCCCACTTATGATACCCTGACCCCAGTAACCTCAATACCTCAAACCCTGCAGCCTCACCCACACAAACATCCTCTAGATCAGTGAACCAACACCCTTTGCCTTAGGGACCTGCCCCCCCCCATTCCAGAACAGTGGTTTTCCTCCCCCTCCCAAGGCAGACAGGAGCTGGTTTCCTGGGAATCCTGGCTCGCACATGGTTGTGCATAAGTGGTCAGATCCAGGAATCCTCCTCACCCTATTTCCTACGATTCCTAGTACTTCGTGCCTCCACCTCTCCCCGTTGTGGTCCCGCCCCTGAGCCCTGCCCCATGCAGCCCAGGCCTTGATGCTGAACTCTACCCTTTCCCAAACACACCTGGCCAGTGGGCTCTTGCAGGCTGTTCTCTTTGAGATGCCTCTCCCTAGGCATCCTTAACACCCCCTCCTCTGAGAAGCCTCAGCATGTGTCTCTTCCTCCACATTCCCACAGCCCCCAGACTGTCCCTGGGTGGTTCCTAGCCTGTGCAGACTTCCAGGGCAGTCACCTTCCACCAGGAGCTCATCTAACCTCCGGTTTTCAACCATGCTGGTGGCTTCCTTGTGGCTTTGGAGTCCACAGAGACATGGGCTTGAATCTGGCTCAGCTGTGTGACCTGGGACCAGTCCCTGAACCTCCCTTAACCGCAATTTTCTCATCTGGAAAGCGAGGCTAACAGTGCCCACTTCACAGAGTATGAGAAGGGTAAACGGTATTTAGTATGTAAAACTCTTCAGTCAGTGCCTGGCCCAGGGCAACTGTTCAGCCATAGCTAGCAATTATTACGATGCCCAAAACCCTGCAGACACTTCCCACAGCCTTTGGGATCAAACCCAAGCCTCTTAACAAGGCTCCCTGAGCCGGTCCTCCCCTAGTTCAGAAACACTGATCTGTGTGTGTGGTTTCTCCCCGCTCCATGAAACCAGGGTTTCATGTTTCCATGCCTTTGCCCAAACTTCTGCCCAAACTGGAATGTCCTTTTTCCCAACCCGCCCATTTCTTTCCCACTTCTCGTTGTTAATTTCTAACAATCTTTAAAGCCCTGCTCAGAAAGCCTTCTCTCATTGCCACCGTGCATCTTATCACCCCCCACCTCCTCCGCCCAGCCTTCCTTCCTTCTTCTCTATTTTTTTTTCATAGCATTTATGAGACATACCAGATTTAGACTCATTGATCTGTTTGTTGTCTGTCTACTCCACAAGGATAGGGAACTTTTGTCTGTTTTGCTTATTACTGTATCCCCAGCACTTAAACAGTGCCTACACATAGTAGGTGCTCAATAAATAGTTGTAGAATATATGAATAAATGCCTTTGGCCTGGGCTGACCACAATAATACCCGGATCAGTTGAGGGCAGAGTGGGATCTCTGCTGCACACCGAGGCTTCCACAGCGCCCAGCCCAGGGCCTGGCACACAGTAAACCCTGGATGTTTTAGTGCTCGGGAATGATTGAAGGGGGTAAGGGAGGAGGAAAACTGTTAGGGGCGTGGCTTACCTCGGGCGTGGCCTAGGTGGGCGGGTCTTACCTGTGACCTGAGTAGGGGCGATCTCTACCGCACTTCGGGACGGGGGCAAGTCGGGCAGGAACCAGGGTGGCGAGGGCCGGGAGATCAGCTCTGCGGGCAGCAGGGCACGCTCGTCAGCTGGTGAGGAAGCTGGGAGCGCCGCCCCTCTCTCCGCAGGTCACCGGCTGGGAACTTCACACCCAGCTTCACCGCCCCCTGGTGCCTAGACTGTGAACTTCCCTGGCAGTGACAGCCCTTGAGGACTGGTTCCTACGGTGCCCAGCTCACCAGGGTAGGGCCGGGCAGGAGATGTGGTGACAGGCGGGTGGCTCTGCTGCGAGGACTGCTCTTCGATCACTGGCTGCGGGTGACAGCAACATGAGCCCTCTGTGTCTCCTTGGCCTCCCTGCCCCTCCCACCTGGGCTCTCATACTCACTGAGTCTGTGCTCACCCCTAAAAGGGAAGAAGATGGGGCCATTAAGTGTTGGGCTGGGAGAAGGGAGTCAAATCTGGGATTGGCACTTGGGTATTTGTGGTCAGGGTCCCTAAGAGTTCAACGATCATGTCTGGATCAAGCATCAAGGGTTAGATCCTGAGGTCAGGGAGTGTTTCCATCACAGGTCAGTGAAGCAATGGTTGGACAAGGTCCTTGGCTTGGGAGGTTATAGCCAGGGTCAAATCCCTGGGTCAGCGGTCAGAAGGTCAGATCTAGGGGCAGCATTTGAGCTGCATTAGTGCCCTGGTCTGGAAATCAAAGGGGTCCTGGAGTCAGAAGATTGAATCTGGAGGGCAATAAATGGTCAAATTCTGTTGATCAGGGGTTAATTCTGGGGTTAGTTACAACATTGGTTAGGCGTCAGAGTATCAGCTCTGGGGGTCAGTGCTGGTCTGGGACTAGGAGTTAGAGGTTAGACTCAGGTCATATCCGTGGATCAAGGGTCAAGGTGTCAGACCTAGGGGTTCAGCAACTGTCAGGTAACAGGAGGGGTCAGGCCAGACCTCTCTCTTCCTCTGTGTCCTCAGGTGGTGGTGCCCGGCTGGGGCTCTCAGGGAGCTGCTGGGGCTTGGGTGGCCCATCAGGGTGCAGGAAAAGGGAGAAGTCACTTTCGCCCTGAATGGTGAGTGTCTGGTGGGAGGTGAGGATGTGGTACCCCTTCCCAGCTGGACAGATCTCCTTGAAGGCAGCTGCGGCCAGAGCAAGGGGCAGAGAAGTGAGCATTTCCTGGATAGGCACACAGACAGCCCCCCAGCCACAAATGCCCCAGGCTCACCAGTGCCATCAGCTGGGCAGCGCTGGCACCTGGTGCCCCAGGCCTTGCCAACACTGCAGCAGCAGAGTTGGCGGGTGAGGCGCGTGGTCAGCGGGTGCTGGCACTGGTGCTCAGGGCTGACCAGGCGGAAACATAGGCTCTTCTCCTCTGGCTTGTCCGCTGCAGAGGCCAGTGGTGGGCATGGGCATCTGGACCTGAACACTGCCCACATCCCCCTTCCCGTCTGCTCCAGACCTTGCCTCTCTGGCCCAGACAACGCTTAATCCTCATGTGGCCCCTGATCGCACGTGACCCTGAATTCATATGACCCCTGAAACCTGTGTTATTCTGACCTAATGTAACACCTGAAACTTCGGTGACCACTGACCCCATTGACCCCTGATTCTAGCTGCTCTAGACTTTATCCCTCCCACTCATCAAGCCCATGGTCTCATATGACCTTGACTCCATATAATCCCTGACCCCATGCGACCTCTAACCCCAGATCTCATGCAACTCCTGAACCCACTGATCCCTGACCCTATCTGCTCTGGGCCTTGTTTCACCTGCAGTCAACCCTTGACCTCACTCTGACTTCTGTGACCTCTGATCCTTACTGTTTGGAGGCTTAACCTCCCACCCATGCTTTGTGACCTCCAAGGATCCCCCAGTCTCACCAATGCACTGTGTGCGGGAGGGGCCCAAGCTATGGCCAGGTGGGCAGACACAGCGATAGGAGCCAGGGTTGTTGAGGCAGTCACCATGGCGACACATGCCTGGCATCGCGCACTCATTGATGTCTGTGGTAAGTGAGAGTTTGGTCCCTCCAGTCTGGGGCCATAGGGTGACAGCAAGCTGCTCCAAGAACCTCAGGGTTCTGCCCCTGCCCCACCGCCCCCCTTGTCCACCGTAGGACCTCCTCCAGTGACAACGGGCCTACCCCTCCAGCCCACAGAATCTCCAGCTGGCTGTACCCTGGCAGTGTGTGCTGTTGAGCCTCTTGTAGCCCTGGGGGCAGTCAGTGCCCACCTCCCCACGTACAGGCCCTGGCTTCTGCACCCCTGTGTCTGCAGAGAGAGGAGAGCATGGCAGGAGAGGACCTTGGGGGGCCTGCAGAGAGGGAAGGGAGGGCACTGGAGACAGGCAGGGTGGGACGCTGAGGGGAATTGGGTGGGCAGTGAGAGGCTCAGGCTGCTTGGACTGGAGTCTCCCACTGCAGGGCTGAGAGGGGTGTCGGCGGAACCACCCTGTGAGGAGTGGGAGGGAGGTCTCACTGAGCCGAGGCACTCACACTGCAGCTGGGGGCACTTGTGGCACTTGCTCTGGCCCCAGGCTGTGCCGATGCTTCCACAGCAGTCTTCCTGCTTGGTGAGGCCGGGGAGGGGATTGCTGCCACACTAGGGAGAGGAGTGTGGACAGGGGTTACAGGGTGCCCAGCCCCCACCTGGCCTCCCTCCTGAGGCCCTTTTCCTCCTCCACTCAACCTGCAGGACACCCCCAGTTTTGAGCAATCCGCGTGGGTTGGAACAGGGCAGCCCTGAGAGACTGAAGGGCCGGTCCAGCGGCGACTGTGGATTCACTCACGGGTTGCTTGGGCAGCGTGTCCTGGAAGCAGCGGCCCAGGGGCTTCTGGGTGGGTGGCCGAGGATGCGGGTGCTTGGGGTGCGGCAGCAGGTGCTGGGAGGGGGCCGGGCCCTCGGCGTTGGGCCCTTCGATGCGGTGCACTTGGACGGAGGCCTCGGGCGGGTGGTGGACGCGCACGTTCACCACAGGGGGTGGGGCCTGCACTGGGGGGCGGGGCACAGCGGCTTCAGGGCTGCCCCGCAGGGCAGGTTGGCAGTGTGGAGGTCCTCCAGGGCTGGCTTCCGCCCGGGACCTGCCACCCTACTGCCCACCCGCCTCGGCCTACCGGGGTCTGCCCGTTGCCTGGTACCTTCCGCTGAGATCTGTCCTGGCCCGAGGGGCACCAGGAAGGCTGCATGCTGGGCAGGGGGACCCTCCCCGGGCCCCGGCGGATCGGCGATCACCTGGACCGCGTAGATGGCGTGCTTGCTGGCCACAGACTCGCCTTCCGGAGCCAGGGGAGGCAGGGCGCCTGTGGACAGGGCCCCAGCCCGACCAAGCCCAGGGCCTGAGCCGCCAGTGCCCCCGCCAGTTCCTCCAGCGGGCACCTGGCAGAAGCGACCGGTGAAGTCCGGGGGACACAGGCACTGGTTTCGGGAGGAGCACTGGCCGCCGTTCATGCAGGGCAGAGGGCACACCACTGGGGAGGAAAGGTGGATCAGGGCCCAGGCAGACCCCTGTCCCAGCCCCCAGGCCCAGTCCCTCACCCACATCCTGTCTCTTCCCCTCCTCCCTGCTTCCTTGGGAAGTTCTGTCCTCCCTGGGAAGCTGGTTTTTGTAACACATCTCACACACACACACACTACCCTGTAAGTCCCCCAACATCCTTATACCCATGGGGCCACTGGAGTCTTAAGTCTTGGACTTAAATCCTAGCTAGGAGGCCATGTGCCAACTGTGTGGCCCTGAGCAACTTACTTCCCCTCTCTGTGCCTCAGTGTCCTCATCTGTAGGACTGGCCTGTCTATTAACTGGGGCAATGCCTGTACAAATGTTTAGCGTAGTGCCCAATACACAGTGGGTCCTTAATAAGTCGTAGCAAATGAGGAGGAGGAGGAGGACGGAATAGCCTTTCCCTCCCTTAGGCCTTTCCTGGAAATCCAATCTCTCTCTGGTGCTTCCTCCTCCTCACCCCTAAATTCTTCCCCTGATTCAGCCCTCTCTGGGCTGTCCCTCCCTCTCTTGGTCTTGCCATCCCAGGGCCCACACCTCACCATTGCCAACTTGAACTATCCCTCTCCGGGACCGCTCTTAAGCACCTCCACCCAGGGGACCCTGTCAGAAATCAGCATCTTGCCTCCCCACCTCCACTTGGCCTTGAACCACCACTGGGAATCCCCACCTGCCCAGTCACTCATAACTGAGCCTTGATACTCCATCTCTCCTGCTCCCACTCGGGCCAGTTCTGGCCTCTGTAATATCTCATAATCCATCTTCCCTCCTCCCCATGCCCTCTGCCACTCCCCTGCCTGTCAACATCCCAAGCGCCCCCAGAGAAACTTGCGTCAGGCAAAGCTCTGGCACAGTCACACCCCTGCTCACAGCTTGCTTCCTTGCTCTCCGTGGCCCAGAAGGAAACTTCTTTCAGCCCATCCCCCCCTGCTCTTTCCATGTGCACCCTATGCTCCAGGACTCATCTCCCATCCCCTACAAATGTACCACATCTTCTGCCTCCCTGACTTTAATCATGCCTTTCCCGCCCCCTCAGAGCCTTGTCCCCCATCTCTGCATATTCACATCTTATCCTTCCAGGCTCAGCTCCTCCCCCAGGAAGAGAGCCTTTCCTCAGATCCTACCCACCCTCTGCCTCAGCTCTGGGTGCCAGAGGAGGTGCTGGGGGAATGAATGAAGGAGTGGCTCAGTGAGAGGATGGGATCTCTGTCTTTCTGTCACACACTCATATCTGAAATCCAGCCTTGGGGACCTGAGCTCACACACCAGGCCCAGCCCCTCTCCTGCCTGCCACATAGCTGCCCTCACTTCCCAGGATGGGAAGGTGGGGCTGAGGCTCTCTGGACACCTGAAGGGCCTCAGAGGGATGGCCCACGTGCATGGCCATCGGGGCCTGGCTAAGAGCATCCCAGCCCAGCCCAGCCCATCCTGCCCGGCCCCTTGGGGCCAGTCTCTCAGGGCAGAAGGGGTGTGTCCTGGGCCGGGGGAGGCAGGATCCTCTCCTTCCTGCCTCCCAATGAGTCACCCATAGCGGTGAGGGTGACCTCCCTGTGACACCCGCCCACTGTGGCCTGGGCGCCGAGCCTGGGGGATGTGGGCAGCACGGATGCAGACAGCAGCCTGGGCAGGATGGCCAGGGGGCTTGGGAGGCCGGGCCCACGTATACTCACATGCACAGCCATCTCATCACACACACATGCACAGACTCATTCTGACACCAACAGAGGCTTACATAAACTCTCCCATAGTGATTGCAGACACGCACCCAAGACAGCACAAAGAAACAAGTACTTGATCCCAGTGCGCCACTCCAAAGCCGGGCATACCTCCGTGGGTGTGTCACGTGCAAGCACGCACGTGCACACTCGCACACAGACAGACACACATGCACGTCTCATGAGAACCCCACATCTGTGGGGTTCCTCAGGTCTGAGTGGGTACATGAGTATAGGAATGTGTAAGAGGGGCTGTTTTGCTGGTGCCATCCTCGACCTGGCCTAATTACCCTGTCCAGGAGGGTAATTACTGCTGGGACACCTCCCCCAGCCTGGCCCACAGGACCCTGAGGGAGGAGAGCTGAGCCCAGGCCTGGTCCTCTGCAGAGAGATGTTGGGGAAGGGGTGGACTCCAGGTGGAACTGGGAAGTTATCACGGCTTGTTGGGGGGAGACTCTGAGGCAGAGCTGTTAAGATTTATGGGGGAAGCATAGATGGGGCATCAGGAAGAGGAGAGGCTGAGGACCCAAACCAGCCCCTACCTCCAGGCCTGCTCCCCACTTGTTAGGCCTCAACACCCCTCCCCTCTAAGACCTTGCCAGTAACTAATTCCCTCACTCCCAGCCCTGACCTCAGCTCCTCCTCCCAGAGAATGCAGGTGTCTACCACTGGCAGGCCCTACTTCAGACAGTTTTTAAAGACTTTTCCTGTTTCTTCCAGCAAGACTGTTTCTTGGGGGAATACTTATCCCTTCTCTGAGACCTCCTGCCCCCGGCTCACATCCCTCAAAAGCCCCTGCTGCAGGCCCTGGCTCCCTCTCAGGACCCAGCACTTTCCTAGAGGCCTATGTCATCCAGGACCCCAGCATCACCCCACACCTTAGGCCTCAACGCCAACCCAAAGCTGTAAAGTCCAGGCTTCCATGCAGCCCTCCCAACTCTGGCCCCAGCACTCCAGCCTCCCAAGCCCCCTGAAGCCCCTGGGGCCCCAGGCCCTCAGGCTCTGCTCTCTCAACCCACGACCCCCAGGGTCACGTGGCCTACGTGGCTTACGCTGCCATGTACCCCGCATTTGTCCAGGTGCCTGCCTTCCCCGCTCCCCCTGCCCGTGTCCCCGGCCCTCACCCACGCGGAAGCCGGAGCCCGTGAGCGTATCGGTGCTGTGGCCGTTCTCTCCGATGAGCGTCATGTTGGAGCCCTGCTGACAACTGTCCCGACACTGGCCCTTGAGACAGGTTCGCTTGCAGATCACCGGCGCAAAGACCACCTTGAAGCGCTCGCGGGCCAGCGCCCCGCCCCCGCCAGCGCCCCTCTCGCCCGCCGGCCCCCCCTCGGCCCCGCCGCCCGGGCCCAGCAGCAGTAGCAGCAGCAGCAGCAGCAGCAGCGCCAGCAGCCCCGCCGCCCCGGCCCCACGCATCTCAGGGGCCAGGCCGCCAGCAGCCCCACGGGGACCGGGCATCCGGGGCCGCAGAGCCCGGGGGGCGCAACCGGGCAGGGGCGATGGTCCCGGCGCCCGAGGGGAACAGCAAGCCGGGAGCCCCGGGAGAGGAGTAGAGAGGGCAGCGAGGGAGAGGATGGGAGGAAGCGCGCGGGGAGGGGACAGCAGGCGCGGGCGCGGGCCCAGTGAGAGGCAAAGAGATGGAGGCTGGACTGCGGGGAGCCCAGAAACTTCCACCGCCCCGGGAAGGAGCCCAGCCACGAGCCGGGGCCGACGGCCTGCGGAGGCCCCAACCTGAGGCCGGAGCGAGGAGGCCGGAGCAAGTTGAAGCGGAGAGGAGGAGCGAGGGGAGAGGAAGGCCGGGCGGCCGGCCCGCTCCGCGCCTCCCCCGGCCAGGCTGGGCTCCCGCGGCCGCCGGGAAGCAGGGAGCGCGCGGGGCGGACTCAGGGAGAAGTGAGCAGTTGTTTTCCCTGGCTGGAGCACGGCGCGGCGGCGGCGAGGGGGGCTGGGATGCTGGCCCCGAGCCAGGGAGACAGTTTTTTTCTGTTTAAAGCGTCGTCGCTGCCGCCTGGGGGAGCGAGGGTGTGCGGGCGGGTGGAGGTTGGGGGGCGGTCCCCGCCCCAGATGCCCGCCCCGCCGGAACCCGCCGCCGCCGCCGCGCTGGGCCCGCTCCAGAGAGCCCTCACCTGGGACCGCTGGCCGCCCCGCCGGATTCCTCCGGGCGGGGCTGGAAGGCCCGCGCCCACCTCCGCCCGGCAGCATCAAAGTGGGAAACCGAGGCTGGAGTAGGAAGATGGGCCTTGCCCCAGGGTCGCGCGGATAGCGGGAGCAGGTGGGGCTGGAACCCACGCCCCTCAGCCCTGGCGCAGCCTCCCTTGCACATGTGGGGGTCTCACCACCCCGAAGTCACTTCTTATTAGTACTGGTCCACTCCCCCTGGAGGAGAGGACTCGAGGAGGGGGCACCCCTTAGCCAGGGCCCCAGCGGGGTCCCAGGAAGAAGCCCGCGGGGTCCAGAAAAGGAGCAGATGGAACAAAGCTTGAAATCCAGGTTCCCTGCCAACCCCCCTCTAAATGGCTTCCTGATGCCCACCCTGCCCCCGCCCCTTCGCCTTGTCTGGCCGGGCTGGTGGGGCTGGCTCTGGGCCTCAGACACTCTGGAATCGCCAAGGTCTGAGCTCAGGGCCTGGCCCCCTTCCCAGGCTAACAGCCGGGAGGAGGGGGGTGATGCTTGAGGGCCCCAGGGCTGGGGAGGGGCACAGCAGGGCCCCAGGGCAGGGGTTGGCAGGGGCTGGCGGGGGGGGCCTTGAGTTTGGTCAGGGCTGGAGAGGAGCCAGGCCTGTCCGCTAGTCTGGAAGGCAGGCCCTTGAGGGCTGCAGTGCCCTGGGGCCCAGGCCATATCCCGGGCACCTAGCCAGGAGACCCCAGGATTTGGTCTCTGACTCACAGAATTCAGCGGGGGTGGGTGTGACCAGGGCGCATCCAGAGTGGGACACAGACAAGTCAGGGTGACACTCTCTCTCCGAGGGGAACGGGGGCTGCAGGCTGACTGAGGGAAAGGGGCTTCAGGGACTTGCCTCCAGGCACACCCGTGCAAGGAACTCATGGTTTTCACTTTGAGGGTGGGCTCATTTGGGGGAACTGAGGGAGACTCTTTGGTGGACCCCTGCCCGAATTGCTCAGTGGGCTCAGACCCTGTTCACATAGACAGGTATTGCAGAGGTAGGATGGGGGCAATCCCATGTCCCCAGTGGGGCTGGGAGGGTGTGTAAGGGCTGCCCGCACACTCCCTCGGGGCTCTGGTCCCACACTGAGGCAGGGGGTAGTACTGAGTGCTCACCACTTGCCACGTGTAGGGCTGAGCATTTTCTAGTCATCTTTCCCCCATGCTCATCTGAACCTGGCCCTTGGAACACAGCATAAACAGACCAGGGTTAGAGTCCTAATCTCTCTGAGTCTCAGTTTTCTCACCTGTAAAATGGGGATCTATTCACTCAACAGACTAGGAACTTTCCGCGTGCTCCTGCTAACAAGTGGAACGAATCTCTGCCCTGCCGGGGCTTCTGTACTAGAGGAGACAGACATCTGACAAATCAATTCATACGTGGCTGAGGCTGGGACAGAGGCCGGTGCTGGGACAGAGACGACTAAGGAGCTGGGAACAAGAGAGGTGGTGGGACCTGGAGGTCCAGGAAGCCCTTCTGACAAAAGGACTTTTTTTTTTTTTTTTTTGCGGTACGCGGGCCTCTCACTGTTGTGGCCTCTCCTGTTGCAGAGCACAGGCTCTGGACGCGCAGGCTCAGAGGCCATGGCTCACGGGCCCAGCCGCTCTGCGGCATGTGGGATCCTCCCGGACCGTGGCACGAACCCGTGTCCCCTGCATCGGCAGGCGGACTCTCAACCACTGCGCCACCAGGGAAGCCCGAAGGGACTTTTGAGCCAGGAGCTGGAGAAGGAGCAGGAGTTAACAGCCAGGCGGTGGGGAGAGCCTGTAGGACGCCCGAGGAGTCGAGGGGCCTGTGTTGAGGAGACAATTTACACAGGGGCATGCGGAGTGAAGGGTAGGAAAGAGATTCATTTCTTCTAGGAGCTGAGAGAAGGCCAGCGGAGCAACGGGGTGGGGAGGTGGAGAGAGGGCATCCGGAGGCAGAGGCGGGAGGCCACGGTGAGGAATCTGAGTTTTATTTTCATTGCCATGGGGCTGTATCAGAGCAAGAGGGGGTGCTGATGCCATCGTCCCAGGAGAGAGGACTCGGCTTGGACGCAGTGGAGATGTGTTTGGGGAGTGGAATCTAGAGACTAGGTAAAGTGGAGGGTGCACAAGAGGCGGGTGGTGTGAATGGCTCCCAGGTGTTTGGCCTGAGCCCCTGGGTGGGTGAGGAAGGCGGCAGAAGAGAGGGAGACCTGGGGGAGAGTGTGGGGCTCTGTTTGCAACTTGCCAAGTTTGAGATGCTTGTGTCATCCACGTGGAGATGTCTCAATCCAGGGGTCTGGAGCTCAAACAGAATGTCTGCCCTGGAGACACAGACTTGGGGTCCTCCGCCTACAGGGGCATTTATGGCCATGGGAAAGGGTGGGCTCGCCTGGGGAGAGAAGAGGGCCCAAGGCGAACCAGGGAGGTCACGACTCCCAGATGAGAAAGAAGAGGCAGTGTCAGAAGTGACTTAGAAGGAGCAGCTGGAGGGAGCAGAGAGGAAAACCAGGAGTGTGATGCAGGAAGAGCCCAGAGGAGCGATTGGGAGGAGGGCACGGCCAAGGCTGTCTGATGCTGCTGAGAGTAGGATGGGGGGAAGGCAGCCCTTGTTGGGGGGCTGTTGAGGGGACTGAGCCACGGGGAGCCGTGAGGGCAAGCGGCACACAGTGAGTGCTCCATGAGTTTACCTACTGTCGGTGCCAAACTCCTCAGCTCATCAGGAACCCAGCAGTGGGCACCCTCCCGCGGGTGATGAACATTAACCTAAGTCTGCAGCCACCGGAGCTGGAGCCGGAAGGGGGGCTGCCCTGGGGAGCGGCGGCCTTCAGCACAATCCGGTGGGACCTGCCCTCGTGCAGCCTGTGGGGAGGGAGCTGCGGAAATAAATATTACCCCCGGTCTCTTCCTGTCCAGCTGGGCCCCCCAGGGGCCGAACCCCAAAGGAAGCCTGTGGGCAGGGGATGCTGGGGAGGGAACACAGCAGGCAAGGTGAGCCTCGAGGCATGAGGCAGGGCGGACAAGGATGCAGAGTGGATCTGCAGGGCTACTGCGACAGTCCAACGCAGGTAGTGTCCGTGGCCTGTGCAACTTTTCTCTCTGCATCTCCTGTGTCACCACACCCAGCCACCCCATCTTCCTTGAATCGACCAGCATGCCTCCTAGATGTGAGTTCTCCTGCAAGTCCAAGGAGACCATGACCTCTGTGGTCAGTCCAGATCACTTCTGTTGTCTAACGGGTCTCCCCACTGCCATTTCTGCCTGGCCCTGTCCCTCCTCCACCTGGTGCCAGAGTCACCTCTTAAAACCTAATTCCAGGGCTTCCCTGGTGGCGCAGGGGTTAGGAATCCACCTGCCAATGCAGGGGACACGGGTTTGAGCCCTGGTCCGGGAAGATCCCACATGCCGCAGAGCAACTAAGCCCGTGCGCCACAACTACTGAGCCTGCACACCTAGAGCCCGTGCTCCGCAGCAAGAGAAGCCACTGCAATGAGAAACCCGCGCAGCACAACGAAGGGTAGCCCCTGCTCGCTGCAACTAGAGAAAGCCTGCGCGCAGCAACAAAGACCCAATGCAGCCAAAAATAAAAACAAACAAACAAACAACCTCCCCTTAATTCCAGGGACTTCTCTGGTGGGGTAGTGGTTAAGACTCCGCACTCTCAATGCAGGGGGCCTGGGTTCGATCCCTGTTCAGGGAACTAGATTTCACATGCCACAACCAAGGAGCCCACCTGCTGCAACTACGAGCCAGCGCAACCAAATAAATTAATTAATTAATTAATTAATTTTAAAAAAACCAACAAAAACCTAATTCCAACCATGATCCTTCTTGGCTTAAAAAACCTCCAACAATTAATTTAAAAACAAAACAAAACAACAACAACAAAACTGTCCAGCAGCTTCTGTCTGCTCACCTGGGCCTGCAAGGTCCTCGGCGTGGCCTGATCCTTCATGTCTTGGGGTCCTGCCTCCAGAAGGCATTTCTCTAAAACAGCCATCCCCGGCCCTTTGGGTCACATCCCCGCTTTGTCTCCTGCTGGTCTTCAGCACAGCCTGAAACATTCTTCTTTGTGGGCTTGGTTACTTACGGTGCGTCTCACCGCCCTCTCAGGGAGGTACAACCTTGCCTCCAGATCCTAGTACAGGGCCTGGCAGGCAGAGGGTGCTGAAGTTGGCTGATTGACTGAATGGACTGAGACCACGGAACTCTGAAAGACGGAACAATTAGACTTGCATCATCTGGTGAGTAAGATGTGGGGATTGAACTTAAGCCGGCCTGATCCAAAACCTACACAGTGCTCCTGGGAGGGAGGAATGAGAGGGGTCCCACAAATGTCCTAAAGATAGGAGGGCAATGAGGGGCTTTGCTAGAATGTGGCAAGGAAGAGCCCTGGGACCCCAGCCCCGGGGAATGATCAGACTGCTTAAATGTTAGGGAAGGGTTCCTTTGTGCAGAGGGGTTCTTGAGGCTCAGAGATGGCAAGGGACTTGGCCAAGGTTTCATGGCTGGTTAACGGCAGAGCCAGAACCCAAACCCAGGGCTCCCAATGCCTCCTTAGGGGAACTGGCTGGACGAGGCAGCGGCAGCCTGCGTAAGGGAAGTTTCATTTCAGGAGGCAGCATAACACGGTGGTGGTTTTCTGGCATTCGATCTTCCTGCACCAGCTGTGTGCATTGGGGAAATTCTTCATCTCCCCTAGGCCTCCTTTCCTCATTTTTAGACAACGAAGCAAAGGAGCTGACATTCATGAAGCCTTGTTGGATGCTGGGCATATGGTAAGTCCTCAGTATATGTTAGCTCTTTTCATCATTATCTGGGTCTGGGGTCCACAGTGGGCTGTGGGTGGGAGCTGGCTGCCTGGGGGGAGGGGGAGAATAACATTGAAAGAGGGCTGACCATGCACCAGGCTCTGTGTCACCTCTCTGAGTTCTGAATGTCTTTGGGAAGCTTCTAGACTCTGAAGAAAGAAATGGCTCTAAGGGTTGTAGGTTCTAAAGATGACGGTTGGAAGTTTCAGAAGCCTGGAGGGGACCATTCTGCCCTGAAGCATGTCTCTCCAAAGACAATTTACTGAAAGTGACTGTCACTGAGCCCCTCTGTTGTGCCCCTACTGTGATGAAGGGCACTGAGAGATGGGATTGGAAAACACAATGAACCAGTCTTCATGCTTGATCAGTCAGAGAGGATCTTCAGCCCTGCCCCTCGTCTCCACCTTCCAAACCCAGGAAAAGTCCACTGGTGAGAATCCAGCTCTGGACGTGCGCTGACCAGATGGGGTCACAGCCCTGCCACATCCCAGCAGGGTGACTGTGACTAAATCTCTTAACCTGTCCAGGCTTCAGCTTCTCCATCTGCACATTGGGAGACATAACTCACAGACTTGTCCTGAGGATTAAAGGAGATAATTCAAGCTCTTAGTATAGTGCCCGGCCCCAAGAAAAAATACACCAAAAGTTGAGTATTATTATTTTTTTGTTGCTGTTTCTTTTTCTTTTTTTTTTTTTTTTGCGGTACGCGGGCCTCTCACTGTTGTGGCCTCTCCCGTTGCGGAGCAACAGGCTCCAGACGCGCAGGCTCAGCGGCCGTGGCTCACGGGCACAGCCGCTCCGCGGCATGTGGGATCTTCCCGGACCGGGGCACGAACCCGTGTCCCCTGCATCGGCAGGCGGACTCTCAACCACTGCGCCACCAGGGAAGCCCGAGTATTATTATTTTTGCTACTGTATCATCTAGTCCTTTCTTGTTTCCCAGAAACGTCAGGTCAATTCACATTGCAGTGAAAGACAAGAAGAAAAGTCGACCCCTTCCGGAGGCCTGTTGCCGTGATGATAAAATAATGCCAGTTACGATTTTCAGAGCCTCGGCTACACAGCATAGGCCACTCGTTGTCATGTGAACCTGACCCACCAGATGAGGCAGTCAAGTGGGACCTGTAACTGAGCTGTGTGTGAATATGCTGCTGTGGGGTGTGCTGTTACTCAGGGACAGGCCTAACTACTGCCACATCCACTGTGCCACAGGTAGGGACAGATGTTGGGCTGGCTCACATGAGGGTAGGGAAGGGTCCCACACTTCCCAAACAGCTAGTCTACCCATCATTACTGGTCTGAATGGGCTTTACCACCAGCACTTCTGAGACCTTCTATGTGCTTGCTCCCTTGTCAAGGACTATGATGGGTCTGAGGTTTTTTTGTTTAATTTTTTATATATTTATTTTATTTATTTGGTTGCGCCAGGTCTTAGTTGCAGCAGGCAGGCTCCTTAGTTGTGGCTTGTGGGCTCCTTAGTTGCAGCATGGGAACTCTTGGTTGCGACATGCATGTGGGATCTAGTTCCCCGACCAGCGATCGAACCCGGGCCCCCTGCATTAGGAGTGTGGAGTCTTTTTTTTTTTTTTAATTAATTTATTTTGGCTGCGTTGGATCTTCATTGCTGTGCACGGGCTTTCTCAGTTGCGGCAAGCGGGGACTACTCTTCGTTGCGGTGCGCTGACTTCTCATTGCAGTGGCTTCTCTTTGTTGCGGAGCACAGGCTCTAGGCACATAGGCTTCAGTAGTTGAGGCATACGGGCTCAGTAGTTGTGGCGCAGGGGCTTAGCTGCTCCGCGGCATGTGGGATCTTCCTGGACCAGGGCTCGAACCTGTATCCCCTGCATTGACAGGTGGATTCTTAACCACTGCGCCACCAGGGAAGTCCCGGGTCTGAGGTTTTACCTTACTTGCAAACACAAGTGAGCCTGCCACAGGTTCGTGCATGCTGGCAGAAGACAGGAGATTCCTAGGTCAGAGACAAAGGACCATTATTCATGGCACAGTAAATAGCATGATCATCAACATATTAACATCAGTCCTCTTGTCCCCAGGTCCCGTGGGGGTGGCACCAATGACCTAGATAGACTCCTGCACACAGTGGACTGTGGTATGGGAGAGGACGCTAAACTTAAGAACGCAAGTCTTTTCTAATGACTGCCCTTTGCACTGGAGGGAGATTCTGTCTCGATCTTCCATGGCTATTCACTGTACCAATATCCTTGAGAAGAGAGTCCAGGACAAAGGCAGTCACTTGCCTCGCTTGCAAAATGCGCAGAAACTCAAGAGGTCCCTGGAGAATTGTCTTACAGTAATATCCACCCCTCATTTCTACACTGTCTTGGCTTTGGGCGAATTTTCCCATGAGTTCACCACTCTGTTGGCAAATCTGATCGACAGAGGCTAGGACCAAATCTGTTCAATTTGTGTCATACAGCATTTAATTAAAGCTACTACCAACAGAACTACAAGCAGCAGGATGAAGCCAACTTGCAGTACTGACCTCATCCATGCCTCCCAGATGAACAAATCCATAAAGCATCATATCTACCTTAGAAAGCCAGGTGGCTCGCTCCTTAGTTCTCTGCATCAACCTTTCCACCTTGGCCCAGAAGGCATTCAGGAGAGCCTCAATTCACTGACCAAGGTTGCTATGGATGATGGATTTCTCCTGTACTTCTTCCTTGCAGACTAGAGTCTGTGCAATCAATATATCTGCTGTACCTGGATTAATGCTTCCAGCCATGAGCAAGAAGGTCCTTTTTCTCTGACCCAGGAGTCTCCTATCTTCTGCCAGCATGCATGAACCTGTGGCAGGCTAATGTGTTAGTTTGCAAGTAGGCTAAAGTCAAGGATAAATTTCAAGTCACTCTGTTTTCTGGAGAGAGACAAGTTAATGTGTGACTTCCACGTCAATCATGCAGTCTCAAGGGTACTAGTGGTGCTTCTGGGAAAAAACATGGCGCCCCCAAGTGGGACTTACATCAGCTAGAGGGGGCCCAGGTTGACAGTGCCTCCCTTCAAGTCCATAGGCCTTAGGGCTTCCAGCCCAATCCAAATAATTAAGTCTAGTCCTTGTTTTTGGAGGGCTTGGCTAAGGGCAGTTAGTCCTGTTTGCCCATGTCACCAGCCAGATGCCATTCATCTACTCCATGGCATGATTGAGTGGTGATAGCTCCAGGATTGGGCCTGGGATCTGTATCTGGAGGTGATGTTGTTGACAGGTATTTTATGTAGGAGGTACAGGAGCTGAGGCTACCCGCTGCTGCTTCCAATCTCTTGGTAAGGTTAAGCAGAATGGCAATCAAATCCAGGTCAGAACTGTCTAGTGGAGCATGGCAGACTCAGCAGTCAGTTAAATTTAAGTCACTTGAAATAGTTTGGGCGAGCTGGACCATGATGTTGTCCTCAGTGAAGAAGGCTCCAAGTGGTTTGGAAAGACAAAGACTGTAAGTGTCTTTCTTTCCCCCATTTCTCCCAGGGTCTGAGGTGTCCCTTCCCCAAGTGCCAAGGTTATTCTCCCTCCAGTGTCACAAAATCGATGTGTTCTATTCTAGTAGTTAGAACTTCACCTTTTTTCCAATCACCTCCTACTTACACTTTTCATCTGGAAGGGTCAGGTGCAAGAAGGACAAGGACATTTTTATAAAACATACAGGAGCCCACTATGTCCCCCACTCTACATGTAGGCCACTGTTCGGGGACTCAGAGAGAGAGGTGTGCGTGCCAAGCACTCCAGGTATTCTCATGATCTAGGACCGTGTCACTCAAATAAGAGAATCCAGGTGGTTGAGAATCCCCTAGGCCCCTTTCTGACTGGGCTATCTCCCGGAGTTGCACCAATCAGGCTGACCTGGGGTTGCTGTTAAGGGAAAGAGAGAAGCATTATGTCCAGGAATGGTGAACATGGAACCCTAAATTTTCAAAACCGGTCTATATAAACCCCACCCCTCTCATCTCAATCATTATGAAGGACATGGCCTAAATGAGATGGTCCCATCCTGGGGACAGCCACATTCAGTTACTGAACTGCTGTACTAAGGTGTGTGGACCAGGAGGGAGAGCCAGAAATCTCTTTGAGCTAATTTTTGAGGAGCTATTTCAGTGCTCAACAGTACCACATGCTTGTGGATGACAGGGAGGATAGAAGGATCACCAAATACCTAGACTATCAGCCCATTGTTGAGTGGCCTGAGATGAAAGGTGCACCATTGTTAGACTTCAATTGGTCCAGAAAGCCAAAAACAATTACACAGATTCGTCTCAAGAACCACAATGGGGTGACCAAAGTTGGCTGATTGGCCTGAAACAGTACCACTGTAACCTGAAAAAGTGTGAGACACCATCCATAGCCCCAGGAAGGAGTCAAAGGTCCCATGCATTCAATCTCTCAGGAGTGGGCAGGGGCAATGCCACATACACTGTAGCCTCCTCTTCACAGGACAAACAGATGAACTTTTGACCGGGATCACAAATCTGGCATGGAGTGGTGGCTTCTGCATCGGCAGCATAGAGTCCTTCACTTTGTGCCCACTCTGTGATGGTGGACATGTTGCCATATCTGGTATCATGATGGGTCCAGGCAGAAATGGAGACAATCTGGGCAGTGCAGGCTCGAACAACAGCTTGATTCATGTCGGTCTCATCAGAGAATGGGCCTTTAGCATGGGCATCTGCATAAGTGATCTAGAGAGTTTGATCAGCCACGATTTGTTTCCAGTTAGCTGAGAACATTGCCGTCCAAAGCCCTCTATTAGGCGGCAGGGTCCTGACATTATCTATCTCACATTTGGGGACTCCTTGACTCAGCAACCACAGCAACATTGCTTTCCAGCTGGAGCGGCAAGGTTCACACCCTTTGGCTGACCTGGGCTTGAGTTGGTCAGTCTTGCTAATGGTTTGGCAATTTTGTTGATCTTCTAAAGAACTAACTTTAAGGTGAGTTGATTTTCTCTAATCTATTCTAGTCTTCCTTCTGCTTGCTTTGGGTTTAGTTTGCTCTTTTTTCTAGTTTCTTAAGGTGGAAGATTAGGTTACTGAATCGAGACTTTTTTTTTTCTTTTAAATATAAGAATATACAACTATAAATTGCCCTCTAAGCACTGCTTTGGCTGTATCTCACAAGTTTTGTTATGCTGTGTTTTCATTAATCTCCAAGCAGTTTCTAATTTCCCATGTGTTTTCTTCTATGACCCATTAGTTATTTAAGAGGGTGTTGTCTAATTTCCACATATTTGTGAATTTCCCAAATTTTCTTCTTTTACTGATTGCTAATTTCATTCCACTGTGATCTGAGAACATACTTTGTATTATTTCAACCCTTTTAAGTGTATTGAGACTTGCTTTATGGTCTAACATATGGTCTGTCCTGGAGCATGTATATTTGAGAAGAATATGACCTGCTGTTGTTGGGTGGAGCGTTCTATAGATGTCTGTCAGGACTTGGGCTTGACTTGCACAGCCGTGACTTTTATTAAAAGGAGACTACCTTGATAGAGGGTATTTCTGTCCCCCTGTCATAATAATGTCTCATTTTCGCCTTGTTTTAACAGAAGAGCTAGGAGTGTTTTCTAGGGCAGTGGAGCTGATCACAAGAATTTATCTAGATTTCTTTGGGGCACCTGTAGCAGTACTGTAAACCTAAAGTAAGACAATAGGAGCCCAAAGAGTAATAAATGCCTCATCTATGGTTTCCTATGGGAGTTTGTCTCAAGGAAATTTCCCGGAAGAGGGATAAAGCTCCCTTATAGCAGCCAAGACCCATTAGGGGGGAAAAGCTGAGACCTTTTACTGTCATCTCAGAATAGATATAAGATTCGCATGATAGCCTGTAGAAAGGGCTGAGCTGTAAGATGACCCAGCTGTTGCCATTCTTCCTTACCAAGCATCACATGCCCTGCCCCTCCTCTCCCAAGTGAGCCAGCAAAGTTCTAATGATTCATCTATTTTTTTGTCCATACCAGTAATGAATTTCCCTCCATTCATGTTTAATATGTGTGTGCATCTCTGTAAATACTGCCTGAAAGGAGGTGGAAACTTCTGTACTCCCAGGATGAGTCTTTTTCTTTTTTCTTTTTTTGGCTGCATTGGGTCTTTGTTGCTGCACGTCAGGATGAGTCATTGGTTGTTACAATGGGGCAGACCTGGACTGTGAGGCGCTACCTTTCCACTCCCAAACCCCACCCAGAAGAGAGTAGTTGTCATGAGGAATAAATGAAAGGGAGTAAATGGGAGGATGAGTGTAAGGATCTTAGTTGGTGTCAGACAGGATAAGCTGCTGAGTGGATATGGGCCATTATGATGACACAGAAGGGTGCATCGAGGAATTCGGTGGGGGGTGGGGCGTGCTGGGAGCTGAAGATAGTAAGGACCCGAAGGGTCTGTGCATATAGGCTAGAGGCCAAGAGTGCCTAGTCATTTTGGCAGAACTGACCTGGTGTCAGGCCCTGAGTCAGGTACACTGCTGCCCAAGAGGCTGCTGGTAGATGGACAGAGTGACGTGGGGCACAGGGCTCTCCAAGGAAGCAGGAGGCAGGAAGAGTCAGAAAATGTAAGCTCCAGGGAGTCTATGTTGGAGGAAGATGGGGCAGAAGGAGGGTACTCTATCTTCAGGTAAAACTGAAAGCATGTGCTGCCAGTCAGAGAAGGAGATTGCCGATGAGATCACGGGAGTCTAAGTCCTAGCTCCTTCTCCACTGACCTGGTGTACTGCCTTGAGGCACTGCAGGCTGCACATCTGGGGACTGCTGCCTGCTCCACCTGGCTTCTTCAAACCTACAAAGAGAAGAGGTGTATGGAAAAAGAACAAAGAGGAAAAAAAAAACCCACCAAGGCCAATGGTCAGGGAGCACTAGTAATTTTAACAGCAACGCACTCAAGAAGAGCATAACGGTCACAGGCATGTGTAATAAACCCCTCATCCCCACCCTCCAGCATGTATCACTCAGTTGCGGCTGGAACCGAAACTGCGCATGCCCAGCACAGCGATTTCCACCCCCCCCCCCACCCGCGGTCAGCTGGCTTTCGCGGGTTCAAACTTCAACAAAACAAAATGTCTTCTTAGGGGCTGACTTTGAATCAGTCCCAGGCCTTTGGGTGGGGAAGATAGGGGGTGGGCAGACTGTAACACCGAACGTGCAGAAGGGGAGGGGTCTTGAAATAAGCTGAAAGGCAGCGAGAACGATCGCCGCCTGGCCTGCCTTGCCAGTTGAAGTGAGAAGGGAAGGACTGAGGCCCGAGGAGGCTCCACGCACGCGTAAAGGGCCGTTTGTTATCCAGGGTGTTGTGATGTTGCCACTGCCCCGCCTGTCCCGGGTCCTGCCAGTGCGGAAAGGGAAACTCCAGGGGAGGCGGAGGCCAGCGGAGATTTCTCAAGCCAACCACTCCCCTCCCTCCGCGGCGGGCAGGAAGAGCGACTCTGCGCAGCCACTTCCGGGCCCTGCGACTTTGAGCTGTATGATCACGGAGACGCCCCTCCTCAGGCCCGGCCAGTCGAAAGTTCTTGTCCACAGGCTCCCACCGAGGGGCACACCAATGGGACAGGGTCTAGTCTGCGGCAGACACGCCCCACTCTGGGCATCGCTACGTCGGAGCACACAGAGCGTCATTTCCGCCCTCATCCTCGGCCCCACACGGAGGGGGCGGAGCCAAGCGGAAGGCGCGCGGCTTGTGCGTCACTTCCGGTGAGTCTAGCGGCGACAACGGTAACATGGCCCTGAACGGCTCTGGTGAGGACTTGGGCTGCGGGGGTTTGTGGCTGCGGGTTGCGGGATGCAGCCTTCTTCGGCAAGACCCCCCGGCCCCTTGTGCCTCTCTTCCCCCAGAAGTCGACGACTTTTCCTGGGAGCCCCCGACCGAAGCGGAGACGAAGGTGCTGCAAGCGCGGCGGGAGCGGCAGGATCGCATCTCCCGGCTCATGGGCGACTACCTGCTGCGTGGTTACCGCATGCTGGGCGAGACGTGCGCGGACTGCGGGGTGAGGAGAGACTCGGGACGTGGGATCCAAGATGGGGCCGCGGACCAGGCCACACGGCCCTTGACCAGCGCTCCCCTCTGGACCCCATCGCCCGGCGTCTCACTCCTGCCCCGTGTGCTTTCTGGCCCCTAGACGATCCTCCTCCAAGACAAACAGCGGAAAATCTACTGCGTGGCTTGCCAGGAGCTCGACTCAGACGTGGACAAAGATAATCCGGGTGAGGTGTCGAGTGTGCTTGGTGAAGAAGTGTGGTGAGAGAGGCTCAGGAACAGTAGGTGGGAGGTGACAGTGGTATTTGTGGGTGAGGCGGGGGTGAGTTGCTTTTTCCTTTCAGCTCTGGAAAGAACCATTCATTCAGTAAGAGCACCAAGCACCTACCGTGTGCCAGAGATCATGGAGAGTCTGAGCTTATTAGGCATAGTTCTGATGAGAGAGATGAAGCAAGGGCATAAATAACTCTGATACAAAGAAGAAAATGGATAAATTGCCTTATACTGGGGCAGGGAAAACATCTCAACTAGAGAGAGAGCAGAACAGTAAAGAGTAGGGAAGTGGCTCAGGGCTGAGGTGAGCCAGGTATCCTGACCATTCCACCGGCTTTTTCCTCTTTTAGCTCTGAATGCCCAGGCTGCCCTCTCCCAAGCTCGGGAGCACCAGCTCGCCTCTGCTTCGGAGCCCCCCTTGGGCTCTCGGCCTGCCCCTCAGCCCCCAGTACCCCGTCCAGAGCACTGTGAGGGAGCTGCAGCAGGGCTCAAGGCAGTCCAGGGGCCGCCCCCTCCTGCTGTGCCTCCAAATGCAGATGTCGTGGTCTGCACACAAGAGGCTCTCCTGCAGAAACTGACCTGGGCCTCAGCTGAGCTGGGCTCTAGCACCTCCCTGGAGACTAGCATCCAGCTGTGTAGCCTTATCCAGGCTTGTGCTGAAGCTCTGCGCAGCCTGCAGCAGCTGCAACACTAAAGAACCCCTCCTGAGAAAATCCCTGTAGAAAAACAGCTGTTCCTCTTGTGTGATTTTTTCTTTTCTTGGTTCTGAGTGTGCATGTAAGCCCCAGCTCTGCTCGTCTTTTTCCTACTTTTGGCCTCTCATGCTATCACAGTCTGGTCTCCTTGATGCCCTGAGAGATGAGTTGGGCTTGTTTCTGCTCAGTTTCCCCACTCAAAGGATGAGGCGGGAGAGGACTATGTGATACTTTTATTCTGATGAGGAGGCCACAGCCTCCTCAAAAGCAGAAACAGGCGTCGATCTCTAAAGGAACCCTGCAACCTCCTCAGCCATCCAGTGCTCATTCCCCACCCTTGAGTGAGATTTGGGGTTCCAGTCCCCTTGGTAGCTTCCCCTCCTTACCCCGAGCATCCCGACGCCATCATCCTGTCCCACCTCAGGCCCAGACCAGGTACTCAGATACTGACAGGGTGTCAGTCAATTAGGGATCAATTATGGACTTATCCTCAGTCTCCTGACCACCCCCCCCTTTTAAGATCCTTGAGAGTTATAATAAGGCAGAATAAATAATTAAAGTGTTGTGTGTGGGGGTGGAGAACCGCGAAAGAACCGCACGCTCCGCTTTTGCCCTCTTCCCTCACCCCTTTTTCCTGCTCCCCTTCTATTGGTGGCCAATTGCCTGTTCTCTGCTCTCTGCGACCTGGGGCAACGTGGGCGCATCAGCCGTTGCCCTTTTAAGAGAGGCCCTGCCCACACGGAGGGGTGGGCAGGGGGCGGAGTCGGAGGAATCGGGTAGGAACAAAGCACTCCCTGCGGGCGGCGGCTGGGCTCGGCTGGCGGGGCCGCGGGGTGCGGGGCCTGCGGGCGGCGGCCCGGGCGGAGCGTTGGAGGGAAGGAGGCGGCATCCTCCTCTGCCGGTCCGGCCATGAATGGGCTGCCTTCGGCCGAGGCGCCAGGCGGCGCGGGCTGCGCCCTGACCGGTCTTCCGCCGTTACCGCGCGGCCTCAGCGGTCTTCTCAACGCGAGCGGAGGCTCGTGGAGGGAGCTGGAGCGCGTCTACAGCCAGCGCAGCCGCATCCACGATGAGCTGAGCCGGGCCGCCCGCGTACCGGACGGGCCCCGTAACGCCGCCGGCGCCGCCAACGCGGGAACTGCCGCGGGTCCCCCCGGCCCGCGTCGCCCTGTTAACCTCGACTCGGCGCTAGCGGCGCTGCGCAAGGAGATGGTGAGTAGCCTTGCCTCGGTCAGCTGGGCGTTGCGGGGTGATGGGGGCTGCCGCCGAGCTTGAGGGTCCTGGGGCGGGGCGGAGTACATAAGGCAGCGCGCTATCTGGGTCTAGAGGATTGGCAGAAGCCGGTTGGGTTAGAGGGGATATGGTAACAATAATTAGTTACCGTTTATGGTAATAGTTACTATGTATTTTTAAATGCCTTACTAGTGTTATTTCATTCTATTCTGCTAGATAAATGTCCCCATCTTGCAGATAAGGGTCAGTGGCTTGCCTAAAGATTCAAAGCTTGTAGATGGCATCTGATGTCCACAAAAGCCTGTGCTTGGGAAGACTGGCTAGGGGGGTGGCTTCGACCCCAACCCCAGCCCACTCTCAGTCTTTTGCAGGTGGGCCTGCGGCAGCTGGACATGTCCCTGCTGTGCCAGCTGTGGGGCCTGTATGAGTCGATCCAGGACTATAAGCACCTGTGCCAAGACTTGAGCCTGTGCCAGGACCTGTCATCCTCCCTGCATTCAGACAGTTCCTACCCACCTGATGCTGGCCTATCTGATGATGACGAGCCTCCTGATGCTAGCCTGCCCCCAGACCCGCCACCCCTCACTGTGCCCCAGACGCACAATGCCCGAGACCAGTGGCTGCAGGATGCCTTCCACATCAGCCTCTGAAGAGCTAGGGTGGTAGGGGGCATGTACCCATGCAAAAGGCTCAGAAACTCACCCCTCAGCAAGTATTCAGACTATAGTGCCTGCTTTCCCCCATACCACCTCACCTCACAGGAGGAGGGCAAGGCCTGGGCCCCTTGGGAGCAAAACGGCCTACCTTCTCTCTCCTGTCTTGGGTTAGCTGGCACTGGGGCAGGTACCTGGGCTACAGCCTCTGCCCATGGCACTGGACCTTCACTTCTCCCACATGTGTGTACTCCAGCTTGGCCGACCTTCAGTCTGGCGGTGGGGTCCAAAGCATCTAGCACTCCCCTTGGCATCTCTGTGACTGAGATGAGTGCCTGGCTCCTATCTCTTCACCTTTTGCTGCTATTGGCAGCTGCTGGCTCAGGGGCATCCCACCTCTGGTCCCTGGGTTCCACGGCCCTAGACAAGGGCTCTCCAGGACCCATTCCTGCACCACCCACGGCCGGGAGGGCCAAGGCTCCGCGCTGGATATTTAAGTTTAGGGGCCAGCCTCCTGGGCGCATAGATAAATAAATAACTGTCTCAGCATTGTTGTGTTCTGACTGCCTGGCTCAGGGGCGGGAAGATAAGCGGCGATTCTGTAAAGTGCTGCCCCGCGCTCCGCCAGCAGGTGGTGCCCGAGACCCCGAGTTGGAAGACGCTCGGCGGTGCCAGGGTGCGAACCCTCGCTCCCCGGGCAGAGTCGCCGATCTGCCGATCGTTCCAAGCTGCCCCAGCTTGGTCCCGTGGTTGGTTGTGTGAGTGCGGGCGAGTCACTTCCCCTCTCTGGCCGGAGGCCTGGAGCTCAACGCCCCTCCCCACTCGCTTTGGGCTTTCCTGGCCGGCCGGGAAGGAAAGAGAAGGAGCCGCCCTTCTCGAGGAGAGAAACTTTCCACCCCGAGTGGGGGCGGGGTTGGGGCGGCACAGGAAATGGGTGGGCCTGGGCTGGCGGGCCGGGCCGAGGGGCCCTAGGCGAGAGAGGGGAGGGCGCCTCCTGGAAGGGCCTGGGACGAATGAGTGACCTATAGGCGGGAGAAAAGAGTTGCAGAGGCAGAAGGGGCGTGAAGTCGCAGTGCTCCAGGCCTCCCCAGAGGCCAGACAAGCCCCGGAGGGGAGATGGGGGCAATCCTCTGGGCTTGGATGCATGAGACTCCCAGCGGCGTCAACACCCGCATTCTATGCCTGGCTTCACCTCAACAGCACCTGGGACTTTCAGGGTTGTATGTAAAAGGCTTTCTCTTACAGAGGAAACGGAGAACCGCGATGCTGGGTCTAGGAGCTAAACCCGGTGTCAGGTTCCCTTCCCTCCCCCAAAGAAGCCTGAACATTTGCGAATGGTGGGTGCTAAGGCTTCCACACACACGCACAATACCCCACAGCTTCCTGAAACGAAGAGAAGAGGAGAGGACCTCAAAGTTGCGCACTTAGGCTTACCGGCTGCTCATCCCCATGCCTCCTGGACACAACTCAACTGACACTCCTGGCAGATCAGACGTCCTGTTCAAACCGAGTATTTATCAAGGACCAGGCTTCTGTCCATTCGCAAACCTAGCAGAGCGTTCACACTGGCAGACGGAACAGGCTGATGTGCTGCCCTATGGCAGTTCTTGTAGCTCTGCGCCTGACACCTGCAGCGGCTCATTACCAAGCAGGCAGCCGGGCGGGCTGGCGATAAGGGCTCTAATCTAGGTGTGAACAGAGCGGTTAACGCCCCGGGGCAGGCTTCCCAGGGGAGGGAGAGTAAACACACACACACCCGTCCATGATAACGGATTTCATTTAATAAAACCGGCAAAATCAGCCAGGTTCTACACTAATGCTTTCCAAGGTTTCATTCTCAATGATGTTGTAAAAGATGGAACTGTAATTATCCCTATTTCACTGAGGTGAAAACTGAGGCTCAGAGCGTTAGTACTTTGCCCAAGGTCACACGCTTGTTGGAAGTCATCTGCTTGTGGGATGTTGGGACCACCTTCCCACTTGACAGCTGGAGAGTCAGGTTCTGAAACTGGCAAGTGGGTGCTGCCCACAGGTAGGGCTACCCGGGTTGGCCGCTGACCCTGCTCCTTCCTGCTCTGGTTAATTCGTGGGTGGCAGCAGGAGTCTGCCTCTCCCCAGTGTTGAGGCCAGTTGGTGGCTCAGCGCACTGTGATCCTTCACGTTTCTTCTCCTTTCTGGGTCTCTCCCCAGCCTGTGGAATGGGGCCACCAGTACGTACCTACCAGGGCTGCGGTCAGGAAGGGAGGCGGCCGGGGCAGCGCTCGCGAGGGCGGTACCAATTGCTGGTGGCTCCCTGCCCCGGCCCGCGCGCCCCCCACCCGGCCCGCGCCTCCACACCGCCTCGGCGCGCAACAAGCGGGCGCTGCGGTCCAGGCGCCCCCCTCGCCCCAGGCGCCCCCCTCGCCCCTCGCTCTCCCTCCCGCGCGAGGCCCCGGAAGCCGGGCCGCCCCGCCCCCGCTCTCTCGCCCCGGCCCCCGCCCCCCGCCGGAGCCCCGCCCGCCTTCCGACGGGGGTGCAGCTCCAGGAAACGGCGCGCTCGCCGCTCAGCGCTCCAGCGACACGACGCGCCCCGGACGACCCCGCCGACGCAGCCAGACCACCCAGCGGGCCCCAGCGGCGGCGGCGGCAAGAGCGGCTCCGGGTCCCGCGCCTCGGACCCCTCCCCACGGACGGGGCGGGCGGTGCCGATAGGAGCCCGGAGGCCATGGGGACCTGGGCCAGGCCAGCGATCGCGGGCCAGCGGGAGCCCCGGGTCTGAGGAACGGGCGGCGGAGGCGGCAGGGCCATGACCTCGGTGTGGAAGCGCTTGCAGCGCGTGGGCAAGCGGGCCGCCAAGTTCCAGTTTGTGGCCTGTTACCACGAGCTGGTGGTGGAGTGCACCAAGAAATGGTGAGTGGGAGGGAGGCCTGGGGCACTCCCCAGACTGGCTGGGACCCCATCCGGCCTTGGGGGCCTGAGAATCCTGCCCCCAGTCCAGTGACCAAAGGCGCCGCCTACCCCAGCCTCGGCCCTGGTGACCCGGGCACAGAGAAGTGCCACTGCAGGTTGTGGTATCCCCGGAGCTGAGAGTGTGGGCAGCCTTTGGGGAGCGGAGGGCAGGACTTGCGACCTGAGAATCTGTCTGGGCCCACACTTGCCTCAACTGCACTCAGGGCTGGGGGAAGGGAGGCCTCCTGGTTTTGGCCAGAGGGATGGTTCAAGGTGGCATCAGAAAAGGGAGCAAGTTTTGCCGGTCTTCGGGTGGAGGGGCTGGGACGGCAAACACCATGGCCCTAGTCCAGCTCAGAACAAGGATGTTGCCCCTTCCTCCGCTGCCCATTTGTTGAACCAGAGGAACCACCCGCCCCTTCAGCCGGAGTGGGCGCTGGGAGGCTGGATCCGTCTCCACAATATCCTTAAAAGGGGAAACTGAGCACTGGGAGGGATGAGGAGGGAGGCGGGGAGCAGCTTAAAAGGGCCTGAGGACTTAGGAGGTTGTGGGTCGTGGAGGAGAGAGCCTGGGGAAGGCAAGGTGGTGGGGTGCAGGGAGATAGGTAAGGGGGTGCAGGACCCCCCAGCCCAGACTGCCAAAGGACCCGGGGCATCTCGTTCACATTCCCCCACCCGCAGCTGCCTGGGCCCCTGCGTCACACCCTAAATATACGTGCTTGCTAGTGTCAGCTTCCCCTGGCTGGATTAGGGCACAGCTGTGGGGGCCTCAGCCGCCAGGCGGGGCTAAATTTAGGCTCCCAAGTGAAAGCACAGGAAGGGACCAGGGGGTCCACAGGGAGGGGAGTGAGCAGGAGGCCTGGGGTCCTTTGGGCAGCTGTCATATCCCTGATGTTGCCTGGGCCAGCCAGAGGGTGGTTCACACCACTCAGCAAGGCCCAGAAAGGACGGGCTGGCTGGGGTAACACAGCACAGGGCTGGAACTTGAACTCTGGCCTATGGCTTCTGCCTTCTGCCACAGCATCCTGGGTGAAGACAGGGGGACGCTGGGCACGGTCCGGAGAGCTGGCTGAGGGTGTGGGCACTGTCAACGTGTCTGAGTCACAGGCGGCAGGCAGGGCCTCCTGAGCTTTTTCGCCTGGAGCCCCAGCTAGGAAGCTGCCTCTGCCCAGGTCACGGCTCCCCAGGAGGGCGTGCCCAGCCTGAGTCAGGCTGCCTAGCCAGGCCCTGCCCTCCCTAGGCTCTCACTGTCTTCTTCCCCTTTCTGGGAAGTCCCCATGGCTGCCCTTAGCCATTGCCTGCAGTCTGGGGTCCAGGAGAGGCACTTGGCTCCAGGCTGGAGGGCTCTAGGCTCAGCTGTGTGCCCTTGCCTGGCCCCTAACCTCTCTGGGTCTCGGCATCCTCAGGGGCTGACAGGAGAGCCAGTTATCCTGGCTCAGCCTCCAGAGGGGCAGTGAGCTGGGTGAACCTGAGCGTCCTGGCAAGGGACAGGGTACAGGCAAGGAGGGCTCTTATGTTGCCATCTGCCTGATGATCCTCTAACCATCCCCACCCTCCTGGGCAGCAGTTGGCCCCTCCAACGCAAAGGGGCCCTCTCCCTTCCAGGCCCAGCCACGTGTCTGGGACTCGGCCCCGCGCAGCTGACACTCTCCTCTCGCTTTGTCTCTGTCTCCCCACATCTCTGCCTCTCCTCTGAGTCTGCCCTGGCATATGCTGTTTCGGCTTAGATGCCACCTTCTAGAAGTCTTCCCTGGTGCCCCTTGCGGGAATCGGGGGCCCTGCAAAGCAAAGGGCTGGGCATGGAAGGTCCTGGGAGGGTATCGAATGACAAGCTGACCCTATGCCTCTCTGCCTACTTCCCAACCTCTGCCCTCCCCTCCCGACCTTACACACACACCCCCATCCTGGGACCCTGGCACTTGCCATCCTCTCTGCCTGGAGCCTTCCTTCTCCAGACCCTCCTGACATGACCCATTCCCTGCCCCAGAAAGGTCTTGCCTCTCCTTTGCTTGGCTCTGCCCCCAAATTGGGCTATGCACTCTACAAATATTTGTGAGTGAATGGGCTTCTTTTACTCTGAGGCTGTCTCTCTGTGTCTCTGAGTCTGTGTTTCTTGCAGGGTATTTGTGTTTCTGTCTGTCTCTGTGTGTGCCTGTCTCTCTGTATGACTTTCTTCATACTTCCTGCTGACCCACAGGCCTTTGCCCTCTGGCCCAGGCCTCACCCTGCCTCAGCAACCCCACCCTACTCCCTGTGGCCCCAGATAAGGGGCTGTCGGGGCCCTGTCCTGGGGGAGGGGGATGTGGGCAGAAGGGAGACTGGAGGAGATAGAAAGGCCGGGTGGGCCTGACTGAGTAGCCCCCTCTCCCCGCTCCGCCCCCCAGGCAACCGGATAAGCTGGTGGTAGTGTGGACCCGGCGGAACCGACGCATCTGCTCCAAGGTGAGGGAGGATGTCAGCTGGGGGTCCGGGTTGGGGGTGGGGCCGATTGGGGGGGTAAGTGGGTCAGGGCTGAGGGGTGAGTGGAGTCAGGTTCAGGTTCAGATCAGAATCCATAGAAGGGAGAGAAAGATGGGGTCAAGGTTGGAGATAAGGGCAAGGGGTGAGGGGGAGGGTTAGGATTGGGGGGAGGACTCAGACTGCTCATTGTAGGCCCACAGCTGGCAGCCGGGCATCCAGAACCCATACCGGGGCACCGTGTTGTGGATGGTACCTGAGAATGTGGACATCTCTGTGACCCTATACAGGGTAAGTCTCTAGCCCTCCTGCACAGATGGGAATGAGCCGGTGATTGCAACCCTGGGCAGCCACAGGAGGCCCCTGGTGCGTTATCCATCCAAATAGAAAAGAACAGAGGGGTGAGACCAAGAATCATGGCAGGGGGCCTATTCAGTGTGAGTGGCCCAGGAGGTCTCCTTGGAGGAGTTAGCATTTAGCCACCACATGAAGAGAGCTGGGATCAGGAGAAGCCGGGGAGCATACCTGCCAGGAGGGCTCAACATGTGTGAAGGCCCCACACAATCACTTCCTGAGCCAGCACAGGCTCTTCTCCCTGCCCTGTCCCCACCGCAGCAGCCTCTGTACTCACCGGTGCCCCCTTTTCCCAGGACCCACACGTGGACCAGTATGAGGCCAAAGAGTGGACGTTTGTTATTGAGAATGTGAGTGGCTGGGGCGGGCTGGAACCTGGGGTCTCGGGGACTCTGGGGCAGCACTGATGCTCCTTCTTCCTGCCCCCAGGAGTCCAAGGGGCAGCGGAAGGTGCTGGCCACAGCCGAGGTGGACCTGGCCCGCCATGCAGGGCCTGTGCCTACCCAAGCCTCACTGCGGCTGCGGCTGAAGCCCAAGTCGGTGAAGGTGGTGCAGGCCGAGCTGAGCCTCACTCTCTCTGGGGTGCTGCTGCGGGAGGGCCGCGCCACGTGAGTGTCCAGCTGCCCTCCTGGGCCCTAGCTATAACCTCTGACCGTAGCCCTCACCCCTGATCTCTGACCCCCAGGGATGATGACATGCAGAGTCTCGCGAGCCTCATGAGCATGAAGCCTAGTGACGTGGGCAACTTGGAAGACTTTGCCGAGACTGATGAGGAGGACGCTAATGGTCCAGGGGGCCCGGAGGCGAGGGTTCGTGTCCTTCAGCCAGGTGGGCCACAGCTGTGGACTGAGATCGCCAAGACCTAGGGAGGGTGGAGGATGACCCGGGCCGAAATCCACTTGCTCTTTTGGGGCAGGGCCAGCTTGTGCACGCCCAGTGGTCAGAGCGCACTATTGCCAGGTGGTCCCAACCTGCCCAGCAGCCCTGATTGTCCTGCAGAATGGGTTTCCAGTACCTCCCTGTGCCCCTGGCCCTCTCCTCACCCCCTGAGTACCTGCCTGCCCACGTACCTGCCCCGAGACAGCTGGGCCAAAAGCGCAGAGAGGGGCTGCAGTCCAGGCTTGCCACCCCTCACTACCCAATCTCATCCCTCCCTTTTGCTTGTTAAGGCTTTTTTTTCCCATCTGTCCTTGTTGGTCCTGTCTCTCTTTTCCTCTGCACCTGTGGGCCTGTCTCTTCTCGTAGGCCGGGGCGGTTCCCTGAGGCTGGGGCGTTTCCCAGGTAGGCCCAGCATTCTAGTTGTGGGGAGGGGGTCAGACCTGCAGGGCCCTTTCCTGGGCTGACCTGCCCCCAACGCCCCACCCCCAGATACTTCTCGGGAGCTGAAGACACTCTGTGAGGAGGAGGAAGAGGGCCGATTTCGGCCCCGGCAGGCAGGTGAGGCCCAGGCTGGGGTTGGGACGGTGGCGACTGGACCTCCAGTCACAGGGCCCAGGCCTCAGCATCCCCCTTCCTTCCCCCCAGCTGCCAGCCCTTCTAGTGCCGAGGATACCAGCCCAGCCCCTGTGAGTGCCCCTGCGCCCCCAGCCAGGGCCTGCCGGGGCCAGGGGTCAGAACCAGCTCCTGTAGTAGGGGGCCAGGTGGGGCCCAAGGCCCCAAGGCCCCCCGGAACCCCACCAGAGACAAGGTGAGCTTTGGAGTCAGCCCCAGCCCCCCCTCCCCTGTCTACTCTTAAGTAGTTGCACACCCCTAGCCAACCTGCCTTTCCAGGGTCCCAGCAATCTGAGAGGTGGGGGGCGCTGAGAGCGGGGGGCCAAACGAGCCCCTGCAACGCACCGTCCTGCTCTCTCCTCAGGTCCTCAAGACAGCCAGGCCAGGACGCGGCCCCCAGCCTGGCCCCTCGGCTCCGGAAAGGCTCTGATGCCCCCTGGCCCCAAGTCCCCCAAGGGGGAGATGAGGCCCCCAACGCTTCAGGGGCTCCCCCAGCAGGCGTGAATTCTGCTGTGGAGACCCAGGCCTGGGCAAGCCCTCAGAAAGGGACAGAGGCCCAGGGAACCGGGCTGGGCCCAGGCATTGAGGACAGAGATTCCAGCAACTCTTTGGAAGGGCAGAAACCCAAGGTTGAGGAGGGGGGCATTGGGGACAGGCCAGAGGCTAGTGGGGTGGACATTGAGCATGGGTCAGGAGTCAGAGAGGTGAACAGTAAGAGGTCAGAGGTCAGAGCTGGGGAGGCTGAAGAGAGTTTAGAAGTTGGTCAGGTGGATGCTGAGCAGAGGTCAAAGCTGAGACATGTGGACACTAAGGGACCAGAGGCTACAGGGGTGACATCTGAGGCAAGATTCAAGGGAACTCCTGAGGCTCCTCCAAGGGGCTCTCAGGGGAGGACAGGGGTCAGGACCAGGGAAGAGGCTCCCACCATCCTGAGCCCACCCCCAGCAGAGCCGGCAGGGCAATCCAGGCATCTCAGTGACCTCAAGGGGGCCAGGGCTGCTGCGGGCCAGGAGAGAGAGGGTGCAGAGGTGAGGGGTGGAGCCCCTGGTGTTGGGGGGACAGGCCTGGAGCAGGGCCCCTCTGCTGGAGCAGCAAGCGCCAGGCCCCAGGTGAGCCAGTACCAGGGGGCCCCACCAGCAGCTGACCAGGGGGTGATGTCCAGGGATATGAGGGTCTGGGAAGTAGAAACTGGGGATTTGAGGGATCTGGGAACAGAAGCTGGTGTGACAGAATCAGAGTTATCGGGGACCCAGAGAACAGAAGTGGGTGGGTCAGGGTTCCCCGAGATAGAGGCTGAGACAGCAGAAGTGGAGATATTGGGGACCCAGGAGACAGAGGCAGTGAGATCAGGGGTCCTGGAGTCAGAGGCTGCTGAGATGGCAGAGTCTGAGGAACTAGGGACCCAGAAAACAGAAGTCAGCGTTTTAGTGAGATCAGGGGTCCCAGGGGCAGAGGCCGGGATGGCAGAATGTGAGGTACTGGGGACCCAGGAAACAGAGGCTGTGGGTACAGGAGTTCTGGGGACGAAGACTAGGATATCAGAGATTGAGATACTAGGGATCCAGGAGATATCTGGGGGTTCACGGGTACTGAAGATAGAAGCTGATACAGCAGAATCTGAAATATTGGGGGCCCAGGAGACAGAGATGGGGTGTTCAGGGGTCTCAGAGATAAAATCTAAGATAACAGGGATGCAGGAGACAGAGTTACGGGGTTCTGAGGTCCCAGGGATCGAGACTGAGATGGCAGAAGCTGAGATACTGGAGACCCAGGAGATGGCAGCTGGGGGTTCACGGGTCCCAGGGATGGAGACTGAGACACTGGGGACCCAGGAGACAGAGGTTGGGGGTTCAGGGGCCCCAGGGACAGAGACTAAGACATTGGGGACCCAGGAGACAGAGGTAGGGGGTTCAGGGGCCCCAGGGACAGAGACTGAGACATTGGGGACCCAGGAGACAGAGGTGGAAGATTCACAGTTCTCAGGGCCAGAGGCTAGAATGGCAAAGGCTCAGGGTCTGGGGACTCAACAGACAGAAATTACAGTTTTAGAGGCTGAGAAGGCAAAGGCTCAGACTTCTGGGGCCCAGAGGGCAGAGACTGGACTCTGGGAGACCCTCAAATATGAGGCTTTAGGGGCCCCAGTCACAAAGCATGGAATTTTAGGGTCCCAGGGAGCAGAGGCAGAAACTACAGTTTTGAGGGGCCAGGAGGTGGAGGCTGTGACTTTGGGAGTTTCAGAGGCCATGTCTCGGGTTTGGGGGGCCGAGGAAGCAGAGACAGAGGTTTCAGGGGCTTCAGAGAACCAATCTGGTATTTTTGAGGCCCAGGAAGCAGAGGCTGGGGTCTCAGGAACCGAGAAGGGAAAAGAAGCTGAGGGAAACCTCCCAGAGGCCAGCTTGATGGAGGCGCAGGTGGCCAGTGGGGCAGGGGCTGGGGTGCCCAGGCCCTCGGGGGCCTCTTCCCCAGAGGAGCCTGAAGAGGACAGGAGGCTGCCGGGCAGCCAGGTAGGGATGGGGGCCGCCAAGGGCCCAGTCTGCTGCTTCCCACTAACCTGGGCTGAGCTAATGGCGGCTCTGCATGGACCCACCTGGCCGACTGGGGTGGGGTGGGACAGGAGCTCAGCTTCAAGGAGCCCCTCACCCCCTCCCCTCTGAGGGTGCCCTGGCTCCCCCGCCCTGTCTTCCCTGGGTTGCATGGAGCGGGATGCCCCGAAAGCTGATTTTCTGGGCTGACCTTGAGGTGTGGCTGCTGGGGGCCTCTGATATTGCCTGGGGGCCACTGACCTTTTAGGTGACCTTGGTAGATAACACTGGAGCTGGAAACCCTTTTGCCTGACCCTAAGGCCCTGGCCAGTGGTCCGTGGTGACTCCTGCAAACCCAGAGCTGGAGCTGTTTTGTGCCCAAGGGGCAGAGGGCACAAGTCCCACGTCCACATTCCCTAAGCCCATCCCTGTGTCCCCAGGCACCACCCACCCCGGTCAGCTTCAGTCAGTCCCTGCTGGAGTGGTGCCAGGAAGTCACCGCCGGCTACCGTGGCGTCCGCATCACCAACTTCACGACATCCTGGCGCAACGGCTTGGCCTTCTGTGCCATCCTGCACCGATTCTACCCGGACAAGATGTGAGCTGCCAGAGGGAGTGGAAATGAATGGGGGAGGCTGCCAGGAGGGGAGGGTGGTGTGAATCCAGCCTCTGATCAGCGCTCTCTCTGCAGCGACTTTGCCTCCCTGGACCCACTCAACATCAAACAGAACAACAAGCAGGTGAGACAGGGTGGGAGTGGTGCCTGGAGGGAAGGAGGATCCAGAGCCAGGCCTAAGCTAAGATTTAGGTTCCTTGTCCGTCTGTGTGTAGGAGAGGAATCTGTGGGCTTCATGGCCCCAGCTGTGGCTTTTGGAAGTTCTGCCACTTAGTTACCCTTTTGGTCTTTATATTTTTCGTTTTCCTGAGTTTAGCTTTGTTTTTTTTAAGCATATTTCCACCAGATGGTTTTTCCCAAAAGCACCCCCGTTTGGTGTGCAGTTGCTGGGTAACGCAGGGGCGGGCCATGTTGCTAGATTTTCCCCAATAGGAAGGTGAAGGCGTTGTTGGCAAACCCAGGCGTGCCAGTCGCAGGGACCTCCTCGTTGTTCCGGGGCGGGGTGGCAGGGTCGCTGGCTGACCCACCGCCGATGACCCGAACGAACGCACCGTCCCTAGGCCTTTGATGGCTTCGCGGCCCTAGGCGTGTCGCGGCTTCTGGAGCCAGCGGACATGGTGCTGCTGTCGGTGCCCGACAAGCTCATCGTCATGACGTACCTGTGCCAGATCCGCGCCTTCTGCACGGGGCAGGAGCTGCAGCTGGTGCAGCTGGAGGGCGGCGGCGGCGCCGGCACGTACCGCGTGGCCAGCTCCCAGTCGAGCCCGCCCGACGAACTGGACACCGGCGGCCTGGCGCAGCGGCTGCGCGAGCACTGGGCCCAGGAGCCCCAGGAGCCCCAGGAGGCCGCGACCCGCGCGGACGGGACGGCCCCCGAGGCGGCCTCCAAGGACCGCGGGGCCGAGGCCGCCCAGGAGGCGCGCTCCGTGGAGGCCCCGGCAGACGGCCCTGGAGCCCGGGCATCCGTGCCCCCGACAGAGGGGCTGGTGAACGGGATGGAGGCGCCGGGCGCCGCGGGCGGCGTGAGGCTGCGGCGGCCGTCGGTCAACGCGGAGGCCGGGCCCGTGCCCCCGCCCCGCGCGCACGGCTCCTTCTCCCACGTGCGCGACGCTGACTTGCTGAAGAAGAGGCGCTCGCGGCTGCGGAACAGCAGCTCCTTCTCGGGGGACGACCCGGACTCGGGAGCCGCGGGAGCTGCCGGAGCGGCGGCGGTGAGTGCCCTCCAGCGGCGCGGGGGTCGGGGGAGCAGGGCAGAGCAGGGGCGGGTCTTGAGGGACCCCAAGGGCAGGGCTGGCGCGGGGCGGGGGGCGGTGGCTTCAGGGCGGCCGGCCTCTGCAAGATGCGGGGAGGCGTCTGATTTGAGGCACCGGTGCTGCGGAAGTCCCTCTCGAGGACGAGGTGGCTCCGCCAACTCCTCAGCGGGGGCGCCAGTGCCCAGGCCGGCGGCCAGGCGCCAATTTTTTTTTTTTAATGAATTTATCTATTTATTTATTTTTGGCTGAGTTGGGTCTTTGTTGCTGCGCGTGGGAGCAGTGCGCGGGCTTCTCATTGCGGTGGCTTCTCTTGCTGCGGAGCACGGGCTTCAGTAGTTGTGGCTCGCGCGCTCTAGAGCGCAGGCTCAGTAGTTGTGGCGCACGGGCTTAGTTGCTACGTGGCACGTGGGATCTTCCTGGACCTGGGCTCGAACCTGTGTGCCCTACCTTGGCAGGCGGATTCTTAACCACTGCGCCACCAGGGAAGTCCTGCCGCTGGCTTTTGCTGCCAGGCTTGGCCAAGATGCAGGCTAGTGATTTTTAACGCTCGGCAACCAGTTAGTGGAATCAGGCTGTAGCAGGAAGTTCCCAGAAGGTTCCGTGTAGTCAGCGCTCTTCATGGACTGTTAAGTGGGTTGGGGCGTTTCTTTCCCTGCTGGTGGCGCGGGGTCTACCGGCAGCCACCACTTTCCTGTAAGCTGGGAACAGGGTTTCTATACTCAAGGGAGCTCTCCAGGGCCTTCCAACCCCAAGATACTCTGACTTGGATCCTTAACTCCAGACACTGGAAACCAGTTTCCTCTCTTCTCTGATAATGTAAAGTTGGAGATGGGAGACTCTGCTGGGTGCCCATGTTCCCCCATCCCTTGCAGGTCTCAGGTCAGCCTCCCAGGGTGTCTCATGGTCAATACACTAAAGAGGAGATGGTTCCAGAGAGGGCAGGGATTTGCTCAAGGACTCACAGCCACTGAAGTCCCGGCCATGGGCTTTCCAGCAGCACCGTCCTGGACAGCAGGGGCAGCTCTGTCAGGCTGCTTCAAGCCTTCAGCTGTCCAGGCATGACCCCTAAGTTCTAAGGAAAAGAGGGAATAAATTGGGAGAGGCTTTTTGGAAGAAGCAGCCACTTGAGCCAGGCTGATAAGACGGGCAGCTTTTCCCAGGTGAAGAATCGGAGGGCTGGTTCTCAAGAGGTGGGACCTCACAAGTAAAAATGTGGCAGCAGGAAAGCTCAGGTCTCATTTAGGGAACTGCCAGCCACCTCCCTTAAGGTCCACAGGCGGTGATGAGGCTGGCCTGGAGAGCAGGACCCCTGAGTGCAGGGTCACAGGTGCAGCATTGAGCCTATGAATGAGAAACAGGAAGGGCATTAGAGGCACCCATAGGAACTGTGCTATCCTGGCCTGTGTTGGCCTCTGGCCAAAGCTGCCTTAATGTGTCTCAATGGCTCTTTATATCTTAAAACAGGAGGCTCCATCTTTCTGGGCCCAAGTCCCAGTGTCTGGTCCTTCCAAGCCAGGCCCCCCTCCAACCCTTGTCCCACAGGAGATATATGACCCATGGGGCTGGAGGGGATGCTTCCTCATTGGCCGCTCCCATCCCCCATCCTCCATGCGTACAGTAGGAGGACGTAGGGCCTGCCCCTGGCCTGCGAGCTCCCAGAGACCTGGATGGGATGAAGTCAGTCGCCTTGAAGCTGGGGCAGGGCTGAAGCAATGCCATGAGGAGGGCAGGGTGCCTCTGCTGTGGCCCAGCAAGGCTTCCTGGAGGAGGGGCCACACATGAGGGTGTAGAAAGGGGAATTTGGGTCAGACATGAGGAAGCGTTGGAATTCCCATCAAGGCTGCCATGAGTAAGCTTAGTTGCTGCTGAGGTTGGGGCTTCTCCACTCCTGCATCTGCCTGCCCTATTGGTTGAGCACTTGCTTCATGCCTGGTCTGCCCCCTCAACCCCTCAGCAACTGCTCCTTCTAGGAAGGAACAGTTACCCCCTTTTGCAGGTGGGAATGTTGAGGCTCAGGGATATGAAAAGATAAAGGGAGTTGATACTGGTGTGAACCCCGGTTCTGACACTGAACTCTAAAATGGCGCCCTCTACTGGGCCCAGCACTATGAACTGGCTGTGTGACCTTGGACGAGCCACTTAATCTCTCTGTGCTCTTTTCCTGAGGATGAGAAGTAAAGACATGAAAGCTTTTTGCAAAGTGCCATTGAGGTACTCCTGCAGGGTGTCGTCAAAAGAGGGGAACTGTGAGGGACTTCCCTGGCAGTCCAGTGGTTAAGAATCCGCACTTCCACTGCAGGGGCCCCGGGTTCGATCCCTGATTGGGGAACTAAGATCCCACATGCCGCACGGTGCAGCCGAAACAAACAGACAAACAAACAAGCAAACAACAAAAAAGAGGGGTACCCCAACCTGAGTGTACTCTGTTAAAAAATTTTCTTTTCAAAAGGGGGGGACTGTGTTTTTCCCCAGATATCTTTCTGGAGCCCTGCAACCCCCAGGGGCTTGTATGTCCTTTACGTACAAGGACACAGGCCCAGTGGGTGTGACTGGGCCAGAGGCAAACAGCAAATTGGTGGCCAAGCTTGGGAACAAACTTTTGGATTAGACAGCCCTAGGCCTGGGCCGGCCCTGTTTGAGTGTCATTTCTGACCCTCTGTTTCCTCATCCATAAAGTGGGGATGGTAACCTTCCCCGCCTCACAGTGTTCTTGGGAAAACTAAATGAGTCGATGCACATACAGCACCCAACACACAAATAGATGCTTAATGCATATCAGCCATTACAGTCAACCGATGCGCCCTGAGCGCATTCTCTGGACCCCAACCTGTCTGCAGGGGCTGCTGCTGCTTAGGGAGACAGGCGTAACCAACAGCTGTGACGAGGGAGGCCCTGGGGGCTAGGGTGGGAGTCGGGGAGGCTTCAGGAGGCCTGAAAGTTAGGGAGGGAGGAAGAAAGCCCTGTGAAGGGGCCCCTGGAGGAGGTGGGGCCAAGCTGGGTCAGGAGGGTCGAGTTGGCGTCCAGCTGCCCAAGACAGAGGCCGCTCCAGGCTGAGGAAACAATTTGGGGAAGCGAAAGTCCACCACTGGGGCCGGAGGGTGGCATCTGGGTGGGGCCCGGGGCAGTAGGAGTTGAGGCTGGGTCTGCCACCAGGCCGTGGCAGTGAGGCTGGGGGCTGAGAGGGGGTGTGAAGAGAGTGACATCATCGGGGGCGAAGGTTTAGGGAGACCCTTTAGTTGTGGCTTGAAGGTAAAGTCAGCAGGCAGGGCATGGGGGGAGGCTGGTGAAGAGGCTGCCACCTACCCAGGCCAGAGAGGAGGGCCCCTGAGTAGGGGACGTCCAGGGCTGCCTCTCAGAGTTGCAGGGTGGGGGTGGCTCAACACTTTCTCCCCACCTCGTGACCTGGAAAGGTGGCCAGAGCAGGAGCCATCAAGGGGGCCTGGCTATTAGCTGAGCTGAAACTTGGGGGCCCCCAGGGCTGACAGTGCCAGCAAGTTGCCAGGGGCGGGGCACATGAGGGGCCAGCGCTGCCCTTCCCGGCTGAAATTGGTAGGTGCAGCTGCCTGTTCTGTTCCAAGCGTTATTCGGCGAGCACAGCATTCTCTAGGTGTGGGGACTGAGAAGTGGGAGGGTGCCCCGTTTGGCCAGGAGACGGAGGTACTGGTTGCCACGCCAGCTCAGCTCAGTGTCACTGTGCAGGGCCCTGGCCATGATGGAGATGCTAGCACTAGGTAACAGAGTCTGAGGTGACCTGAGGGAGATTCATGGGGGAGGGGGCAGAAGGGGGAAGGAGAGGTCCCAGCTGGGCCCCTCACAGCCTTTCACCCCCGACTCACAAAAGCCCTGTGAGGCCCCAGGAACGAGGACTGCGAGGCTCGGCCAGTGGGAGGGGACTGGCCCAGGACCACAGGGCCAGGGGTGGTGAAGGCCTTTGCTCTAGGAGGTGCTTCCCCAGAAGGGATGGGGGTGGAGTTCTGTGCGTGCAGGACCTCGAAGCTGCAGGGCCTGGAACTGAGGTCCCCCCCTCCCCTGTGTGAGTGGGGCTCCGGCTGGCCCCAGGGCGGGCTGTTGGGGAGCCCCTCCAAGCCCTTACTGGCCTCCTCCTCCACAGGAAGTCGTGAGCCCTGACCCCAGCTCTGCCCCACAGCAGGCCCCTGGTGAGTAGTTTTGAAGGGGTGGCGACTCAGCTGAACTCAGGCTGCTCACAGATCCTGAGCTGGGGACCTTCTGGGGACAGATGTCAGTTGGGGGTGCCTTAGCCTGGTATCTGTCCACAGGTGGGAGTCCCCCATCGGAGGAGCCACCCCCAAGCCCAGCGGAGGAGGCTGGGCTGGTAAGGGGGGCTGAGGTGGGAGGAGTGATGGGTGGGCTTCCTAGGCAGGGCTTGGGCTCAGCCCACCCTGTCCCTTGCCCCCGCTTTCCACCCCAGCAACGGTTCCAGGACACAAGTCAGTATGTGTGCGCGGAGCTACAGGCCCTGGAGCAGGAACAGAGGCAGATAGATGGGCGGGCGGCCGAGGTGGAGACGCAGCTGAGGAGCCTCATGGAATCAGGTGGGGCGGGCATCTGGAGTCCACACCCCAGCACGTGCCACCACGGCTACCCCACCCTGCAGCTCTTTCTGACCCTGGGAGGAGTGGGAGGAGACAAGCCTGGGGTCATCTCCCCACTTACAGCCAGGCACCCTGAGGCCCCCCGGCCGGGAAGCAGCTTGCTGGAGGCGGACAGCTCAGGCTTCTGAGATGCCACAAGGGAGCAGACACCATCCCCCCACCCCCAGCCCCCCTGCTGCTGACACAGGGGTCAGTGGCAGGCCTGGTGACTGCCCTGGCCCCGATTCAGGTGCCAACAGGCTGCAGGAGGAGGTACTGATCCAGGAGTGGTTCACGCTGGTCAACAAGAAGAACGCTCTCATCCGGAGGCAGGACCAGCTGCTGCTGCTGTGAGTCCTGTGCTTCCCTGTCCGGGCCCCACCCCTGCCCAGCCAGGGCCGGCAGAGCGGATGGAACCTTAACCACTCTAATTACAACTGTTCACTGCTCTCTTCTTTCTCTGAATTTTCTTTTTTGAAGAAATTGCTCAACCATCTTAATTTTTCTCCTAATTTCCTGTATAAAGTGTATACTTCTTAAATCGGTACTATTTTTATGAATGAGAAAATCGAGGCCCAAAGAAAAATGTGGCAGGTCAGTGCTGAGTGCCCCAGTTGGACCCTGTTCCTTTACAGGAAGGAACACTGAGCCTGAGAGACAGCTGAGCTGCTTTCCTGAGTGGGCTCAGGAGCAATTCTGGGCTTCATGGCCTTTATAGCCCTGCATGGTGGAGGTGGTTTTGCCTTCCTTTTACATCCTGGGTCATTTTTCAGAATAATTTTAGTCCAATACTTGCTGCTTATGAATAATATCCATCTGAATAATCCTTCTGGGTTGTTTCTTATTTGTTAAAAAGGGGGTGGGATGAGGGGAGGAGACAATATAAACCCCCAGCAGCTGGGGAACAGTTGAAACAAGAGGGACTTCCCTAGCGGTCCGGTGGTTAGGACTCCGTGCTTCCACTGCAGCGGGCCGGGCCGGGGTCTGATCCCGCATGCTGCCCCAAAACCAAAAACAGAAGAGATGATTCCAAGCTGGGACTAGGGTATAGCTCTGACCTCCGTCCAGCCATCTATGGGAACTGGCGGTGAGGTGGGGGGCGGGGGTGCCAGGGAGCAGTCCGAACCCTGGACGCTCCCTGCCATTCCTCTCTCCCTGACCTGGCACCGCCCCCCCCCCCCCCCCCAGCATCGAAGAGCAGGACTTGGAGCGGAGGTTCGAGCTGCTGAGCCGGGAGCTACGGGCCATGTTGGCCATTGAAGGTGGGAGATGGGGCCCGGAGGCTGGGGACCAGGACCGGGCAGGGGCTGGCGCCTCCTGATCCTCAGCCTCCTCTGCCCTCAGACTGGTTGAAAACGGCCGCGCAGCAGCACCGAGAGCAGCTCCTGCTGGAGGAGCTGGTGTCGCTGGTGAACCAGCGCGACGAGCTGGTCCGGAACCTGGACCAGAAGGAGCGGACGTGAGTGGGGCCGGGATGCGCTGGGAGCTGGGAGGCTCCAGAGGGGCTCTCGGAGGCGTGCTCTGTCTGGACCCCGGGGGCGGCCTGCCTGTGGGGCCCGACGCTGGGGCTGACTTGAACCCGTTCCCTCCCAGCGCCCTGGAGGAGGACGAGCGCCTGGAGCGCGGCCTGGAGCAGCGGCGCCGCAAGCTGAGCCGGCAGCTGAGCCGGCGCGAACGCTGTGTGCTGAGCTGAGGCCGCGAGGGCCCGGACGTTTTCGCCCCTCCCGGTCCGTCCAGACCGCAGCTTTTCTCCCCGTCGCGCCCGGTCGCCGCTTCGGGCCTGCGCTCCGGAGGACCGGACCCTCCCCGATGCCGCGCGTGGCCGGTAGGGGCCGTCGTCACCCTTTACCAGGAGGGGACGCGCGGCCCTTCAGGCCCCGACGGACAGGGGCGGCTGGGCGGCCGTGACGCCCGGGCGTATTTATTAGTCCGTTTGAGTGTGTGTGCGTGTGCTCGTGGTGGGCTGGGGGGGTCCCAGGCACGCCCCCCAGAACCCCTCCCCGAGGGCAGGACCCGGCCGGCCAGCACCGAGGGAGAGGGACGGCTCTTGAACTGCCGCATCCCCGCCCTCCCCCTTCTTCCTGTTCCTCGCGAGCAATAAAGTTAGAAAAGGCCAAGCCAGTGCTCCGGGGCTTTCTCAGGACGACTGGGGCTTTCAATAGACGGAAGGGGGTGGGGTCTCGGCGGATAAGATTGTCTGCGATCCTTACTGGGGCTGTGTGGAGTTGAGGTTCTCAGATGCCGGCGGAGGCGAGACCAGAGGCTTGAACTCTGCCTTCGAAGGATGATGGGGTTTGGGTTGTTGATCGCTGTAGGGAAGTCCCATTTCGAAAGGAGACGAAAATAGTCGGCGGTGTTGCCCGTTTTATTTTTTATTAACACATTCCCTGAGGTCCTCACATCCATCCCTTCCCCTCCCACCCCCAGAGGCTTCCCCAGCCACTCCCGATGGCTTCCTCCTCAGGCTTCTCCACCTGAAAGGAGCTCAACTCCATCACTGACATCTGTCAGCAAGCTGGGGCCCGTTCTGGGGCTGCTGCTGAGGGTGGCAGGGTGCTCAGAGCCAGTTCATCCTGGCCTAGGATGCCACCTTCGTCCTCAGCGTTCAGAGGGCCCCCGGACCTGAAGAACTTCACCATGGCACGGACCTGGGGCAGCTCCAAGAACGTCTCCACGGTCAGCAGCATGGCCAGGAGCCCCAGGAGCAAGTACCCTGGGGAGGAGAGGTTACTAGGGCAGCGCTCAGGGTGCTGACGATGCTCCCCACTCCCTTCCCAGCAAGTGACCAGCCCTCACAATTCTCTTAGCACTTCGGACTAAACCTCCCACACCCTGCCCTGGGGCAGGGTCCTTCCAACCCGTGAGGCTCAGCCTCCCCAGTGGCTTATGGGAGTTGTAGTCCAGGCTCCTCTTCCCTCCTCTCCTCCCTGTCACGCTCCTTGGCAGCTGGACTCACCCAGAAGTGCGAACTGGCCAAGGTAGTAAAGCACTGGATGCAGGCCATGGTCGTGGCCAGGCAGCAGGTCCCCCAGGCCGATGGTGCTGAGTGAGCTGAAGCAGAAGTAGATGGCCTCCAGCAGGCTGCAGTCGCCCTGGAGACCCCACAGCACCAGTGCTGGCAGCAGCACAAAGATTCCAGCCACTAGCAGGCCCAGTCCAGATGCCTGCAGTAGCGCAGCCGTGGCCGGCGTCAGCTGCCAATGGGTGGCTACCCAGGCACCCGGGTGGCTGAGCAGAGGCAGCAGGCAGTGGCGCAGTGCAGCCACAAGTGCTAAGGAGGCTGGCAGCCCCAGGGCCGTGTAGACCACACAGAAGGCCTTTCCACCTGCCGTTAGTGGGGCCATGTGGCCATAACCTGGAGAGGAGAGAGACAAGGGTAATGAGCACCTGAGTGGGATGCCTGCCGGGTACCCACTTCCTCCAGCCTCCCTCCGGTAGAAGGCTGCCCTCTGGTGGCCGAGATTGCTGGAACTGTTCAGGCAGGGGCTCTGTCTGGCTCTGCTCTTCATTCACTTGGGGCCTTACTCAAGTCCCTTAACCTCTCCGGGCCACTCTTTTATTTTCTGGAACAAGAAAGGATTAAAAGAGACAGTCCCCTCAGGCCTCTTGTAGCTGGGACAGTTCTGAGAGCTGCTGTCCTACCCCAAGGCAGCCTGGCTTCCTGAGAGATACCTCAGCTCTGCCCTTGACTCCCACTTCCAAACCCACCAGGTGAAATGTTACCCCTTCCTTCATTCCCCAAAGGTATATCAAGTTATCCTGGGTGCCAGGCCTTGTGCTGGAATCAGAGTCTGCCCAGGCTCCAGTGGGGAAGGCAGGCAGGAAAAACAGTCAGGACATCTGACACGAAGGGCTGCAAAAGAGGCAGCGCACATGAGAGAAGGCATTCAAGGCTGGAAAAGTGTGTGCAAAGGCAGGGAGAGGTGAAAGAGCAGGGCATGCTGGGGGAACAGGGTCGGCTGGTCCAGGGCTGTAAACACAAATACCTAGAGGAGTCAGAAGTAAGACAAAAGGGAGTGGTGGGGACTGGGGTGGGCTGGAGAGCATGTGCTCTGTCCCCAAGGCAGGCCCTGTTCTACTCCACAAGGATTCTGGCTCAGTGCAAATAGGTTTCCAAATTTTTCCAAAAGAAGATAGAAAATGGGGCTTCCCTGGTGGCTCAATGGTTAAGAGTCCTCCTGCCAATGCAGGGGACACAGGTTTGAGCCCTGGCCTGGGAAGATCCCACATGCTGCGGAGCAACTAAGCCCATGCACCACAACTACTGAGCCTGTGCTCTAGAGCCCGTGAGCCACAACTACTGAAGCCCACGTGCCACAACTACTGAAGCTCACACACCTAGAGCCCGTGCTCTGCAGCAAGAGAAGCCACCGCAATGAGAAGCCTGCGCACCCCACTTGCTGCAATTAGAGAAAGCCTGCGCACGGCCAACGAAGATCCAACGCAGCCAAAAATAAATAAATTTTTTAAAAAGATGGAAAATGGCCTTTAAAAAATATTCAGACACTTTACAGGACAAATCCCCCCAGGGCTGTGGGTCCCATTGCTTTATTCCTCTGGGCCTTCACACATGCTGTTCCCTCTGCCAGGAATTCCTTCGTGTCTATCTCTGTGCCCTCTTGCCTTGGCTACCATCTCATGGGGACTTCCTCCCCCGGGAGCCTTCCCTCACACTCCTTCTGGGATGGTGGTCCTGTATTCCCTGGGTTCACTCCATTTCCCTCCATCCAAGAATCCATCCCATAATTCATGTTCCCAGTCTTGCCTCAGGCCCGCAGGGTCTGGGCACCTCTCCTGGGTCTCAAAGGGTGCCTGGGGGTGGGACTGAGGAGCCCACACCCCTCCTGGCAGTTGAAGTTGAGGCACTAGTTGGGGTGTGTTGGTGTGGGGAGCCCCAGCTGTGATGACAGGCCTAATAAGGCCTGGGCTCTGTCTAGCACTTTGGGGCTGGGGGAAGGGCTGCACCCCCAGGGACCCCAGGTAGCGATGGCCTCAAGTGCCCCTTCTTGCCCGGCCTCCTGGCGGCCTTACCTGTGGTGGTGAGGAGGCTGGCAGTGAAGAGTAGGGCTGAGGGCAGATCCCAGTTCCTGGCCTGGGAGCCATTGCCCAGGCTGGAAACCCCGTAGGCCTGGGCTGCCAGGGCGGTGCCCAGCAGCTCTTCCAGTGCCCTGGGTGGCAGGCAGGCCCTGTACTCCGCCTGGAAAGTGGCCAGCTCGGCCCTGAGGTTGGCCTGGAGCTGGAGTGCTGGAGGCCCCTCCAGGGCCTGGAGCACTGCAGCCCCAAGCCCCAGGGCTAGCAGGTGGGCCACAACCAGTAGCCCGTATCGGGCCCAGGGCCTCAGAGCCCCCATGGTGTGCCGCCCAGAGTCCATCAGAGGTGCCCTGGGAGCCGACTGCTCCACCACAGGCACCTGGGAGGGGCCGGGCAGGGTGGGGCTGGGAGGAGGTGCAGCGTGGGTGGCTGGCGAGGGAGGGAAGCCTGGGACAGCAGCTGGGGTGAGTAGGGCTGGCAGGGTGAGGCAAGGAGGTGAGCTGGATAACTCCTCCCCATTTCTGGGGCAAGAAGTTTTTTGCCCAGTTCGCCAAAGCTGGGTGGTCGGGTGATGGGTGGTCCGGGGCGGGATGGAGGAAGGCGAGACCCCGAGAGGTAACTTGACCGGCTCCCAGTCACACTGTGGTTGTTTATTCAGGGATGAGCTCACTCAGTCACAGACCCCATTCACCTGCTCAGCAGGTGCCCGGACCCAGAGGACGTTAGGGGAGAGGACAGACCGGGGACGCAGGACAAGTTCACATCATCACAAGCTCCCTGAAGGAAACGCCCCGGGTGATGGGGGAGAGTTCCGGGGGAGCATCACCTGGAAAGCTCCTCTGAGGAGCGGCATTTCAGCTGGGGAAGAGAAGAGGCCAGGCCAGGTGGGAAAGAGCTAGGGTGGTGAGAAAAACAGGGGCCTGCTGGGGTGGGGCGGAGTTGGGGGTCAGGACACAGGGCCTTGAGGACATGTGGCTCAGGGGACCTATGGAGGGGGCTAGTGCAGGCATCCCGGATGGAAAGGTGGCGGCCTGGGCTGTGGAGTAGGAGAGGGCAGGTGGGGCAGGGCGGCGAGGCGAGGACAGGAGTGGAGGATGCCCGGAGCTCCCCGGACAGATGATGCTCCCTCCACTCTCAGTGCTTCCTGAGAACCCTTCACACCCAGCCCTCCTGAGTCCCCACCCTGGTGAACACTGGAGTCACAGTAGGTCTGGCTGCCATGGAGTGCGCAGGGGACGGGAGAGGGAGCCTGGACCCCGCCTCCCATAAACCATGGAGGGGCTGAGCCCAGGGTCCCCTGCCCTACGGCGTGGTGTGGGAGGGGTAGTCCGCAGAACCCCATGGCATTAAGAGAAGCCTGAGTGGAGCCAGGTGTCAGGGTGGGGGCCCCCTCTTGTATCCAGACCACGGGATAGAAACAAACCCAGGACAAACCACCAAGATGCCACCCAGAGGGCTGTGGGCTCCTGAGTTCAGCGAGCTGCCTGGGGTGGGAGCAGCATGGCCGGGAGGGCATCCCAGGGGAGGTGATGTTGTTGCTGGGCCTTAAGGATGAGCCGGGACCACCCAGCAACAGGAAGAATCAGAGCAAACACAGTTGCTTGAAATGGTGGGAAAGGCTTAGTGAGGGTGGGAGAAGATGGGTGAGGCCCGAGCGTGTGGGTGCCAGGGAGGCTGAGAAGGGCCTTGAATGCCTGGTGATGAAGCGGACTTGATCCCAGGAGAGGGATGTGGTGCAGAGCATCCCAGCCTAGGCCCATGCTGAGGGCATGAGGTCCCCAGGGTCATGTGATGGTTTGGATCCCCTAGTTACCTCCAAGAAAGTGACAGGCTGTGCTTGGGGAGACAGCTTGGGGAGTTTATTTGGCTTCATTGGATCCCGAGGCCATGGCCCCAACCCTGGCCGGGGCAGCAGGAAGGCACCCAGAGAGCCCCGGCCCCAAATGGCCCCCGGGGCAGGGGGGCCCAGGCACGAAGCCCTGGGGCAGGGGCCACAGTAGCAGGACTTGGTCAAAAGTGCTGGTGACAGCTAAGGCCGGCCCCTCTCCCCTGCACCTCCCCTCCTCCCTGCACCACCCCCGGGGGCAATTCCCTGAGTCAGGCTCTGGTCCTCCCAACCAGCTGGGCACAGTGCTGGGCCCCAGTGGGGCAGGTAAGTCGGGGGACCTGCGCGTTGCGGGTGTGGGGGGTGCAGGCCCCCCGTCCAGTGTGAAGGCTTCCTGTGCAGTGTAGTGTTCCTGACCCCCAGAGGGGGCGGGGTCCCTGGGCGAGACCAAGGCAGCTACAGAGGCATGACCGGCTCCTATTCCAGTGTATGCTGAGGCTCCTGGAGGGCGGTGGGCACGTGGGGAGCAGCCCGGCCCACTCAGGGCCCTGCCTCTGGCGCCCACGGGGCCTGGGCACCCACGTCTTTGGTCTGTGCCCTGCAGTCCTGAGGGCCCCCTCGGAAGGGGTTGGCGGGTGGAGAGTCCCAGAAGGGGTCTGAGTCTGGGAACAAGGTCCAGGGTGCCCGGCGGGGTGCAGGCTGTGGTGAGGGCAGGGGTGAAGGCCGTGGCCCGGCTGACACAAAGCTCCACGGGTCGATGCGGCTGCGAAGGGGTGAGGGCCGAGGTCGACTGATGAGGCCCAGAGGCGGCGAGCGTGGGGTACCTGGGGTGCCAGGAGCGGAGCGTGATATCCCTGGTGGGGGCGAGACGGCGCTTCCTATGAAGGGATGGGGAGAGGGCCGAGGTCAGGCAGTCACCAACTCCTGGGTGTCCCCAGGAGGCACTGCCCTACTCTGGGCCTCAGTTTCCTCATCTGTACAGTGAGTTACGGGACTCATAGCTTCCATGGCCCTTCATGCTTGGTGGCGCATCTGTTTACTATGTAGCAGTTAAGAGTGAGGAGCCGTCTGGAGCAGAGGGGCCTGGGCTTGGACCCCAGCTCGGCCACTTACTAGTGGGAGCCTGGAGTCCCTTGATATTTCATCTGAAAAATAGGTATAACCAGAGTACCTGGTTCACAGCCTTGTTTCCATAACTGAATGAGGCAACCTCTGTAAAGCACTAGGAACAGTGCCCGGCACAAGTAAGCAACCTGTAGGAGTTCGCTAGCGTCATCACCTTCATTATTTCTATTATCTCACAACTGGCCTGGCCTGGCCCCTGCCCACCCCCCCGCAATGGATGGCTGAACGGGGAACTCAGTTCCCTATGGGGCATCCTCATCGCCCTGAGGGGGCGGTCTGGGGTCCAGCAGACAGCTGTGGCCCCGGCTGTACTGCCCTGCACGTCCCCACCAGCCCCTCCTCCCCTCTGTCACCAGGCAGAGGCCACTCACCGCGCCTCTCCTCTTCGCGCCGGGGACTCTTGGCTGATGGCTGGCCGGCGGGGACACCCAGTTCCAGCAGCAGGGGCGCGGGGGAGGGCGAGCCGGGGGCGTCGGGGCTCAGCGGGGAGGCCTGGGCGTCCGGCATCTCGGGGGAGAAGCGGATGAGCGGGGAGGTGGGCGGCTCGGCGGAGGACGGCGTGGGCAGCGGGGCGCGGGGCGTTGGCGGGGGCTCCCCGCGCTCGCGGCCCGGTCCCCCCGGGGGCTGCAGGTCGCGGCCGAGGCCCAGCGAGGCGAGCAGGGCGGTGCCGCGCAGCAACGCGCGCTGGATCAGCTTGGGCGTCCCGGAGCCGCTGCCGCGCTCCGCCGGGCCCGGCCGCCGCGGCTCCTCGGGCTCCGGGCTTGGCCGCGGGGGGTTACCTGGTGCCGGGTACACAGGTTAGGCCGACTTCGGGGGTACCCCTCGGCGGCCCTGGAGCAAGGACTGGCTTCTGCTCCCCTCTGACAGCCAGCCCAACTCCTCCCAGGCCGCCGCGCCTCCCCCAGCAGACACACTTTCTGGCCTTTCAGAAGGGGCGGGGCGGGGCAGGGTGGGGTGGGCATCGCAGTCTGAGGAACCAGCAGGAGCAAAGCCTGGGAGGCAACCAGGTGCCCTGGAGCCCAGAGATGGAGGGTGGGCTGGAGGGCAGGCAGGGGATCCACCAGCAAGCAAGCTGAGGCCAGATCGGGGCCTCAGTGGCCTCAGTGGATATCCGGAGGGGTCCGGGGACAGGTCTGGGACCCGTGCTCTGTGCCCACCTCCTTCCTGGCTGGACAGCCCTGGTCCTTCTGCTCGCCCACCCCCCTCCAGCGGTAGCACACAGGTCAATTCCAATGTACACAACAGCCCTGAGAGGCACGCATCACTGTCCCTATTCCAGAAATGAGGAAGTTGAGGCTCAGAGAGATGAGCTGTTTGCGTCAGGCCTGAGCTGAATGATTTAGGGGCATTATGTTGTCTGATCCTCATGGCCCAGGCTTGGAGAGGTTAAGGGCTCAGCTAAGCCTGAACTGCCCTGGATTTCAGGATATCTGTGTCCTAACCTGTGGGCCTAGGGTTGGCCCGACTCCACGGGTGGGTCTGGGGAACCTGTCATTGAGGACGTAGGGCAGTCTGTGATGGCCTCCCACAAACCCCAATTTTGTCAGGTCCTCCTTAGCTCTAGAACCTGCCATGGCTTTCCACTGCCACTAGAAGAAAGTCTAAGCTCCTTGTCTGGGTTTCAAAACCTTCTCTCTCTTCCTTGGGCCTGCCTGGAGTGGAGCGCTGGGCTGGGTGTCCAGAGGAAGAAATGCAAAGCTGGGAAAAGTGAGTTTCTGCTATGAACCAGGACTTTGCTTGGGGTCCCTGTCCTCAGCCACAACCCTTACCCCATCTTTCTCTTTTTTTTTGGCCACACCATGCGGTTTGCGGGATCTTGGTTCCCTAACCAGGGACTGAACCCGCGCCCTTGCCAGTTAGAGCACAGGGGTCCTAACCACTGGACCGCCAGGGAATTCCCCCCATCTCTCTGACTCTTATCCCCCCACCCCACCCCACCCCTGCAGTGACCACTGCCTTCTAAAATGCAAATCTGCTAAAGACACGTCTGCTTCAAAAGTCCCCCATCAATTTCCAGGCCCTTCCTGAACTGGCTCCTGCCTGCCTTTCCAGCTTCACTCATTCATTCAACAAACATCTGCTGGCCCATGTGCTGGGGCTGCACTGGGCTCCACAGACCGAGGGAATGCAGGCCTGAACCCCACTTGCTGCTTCAGGCCTGTGAGTCCCTGGCTCTCAACTCTCCCTCTGAGTTCCAACCAGGATTCCTCTTACTCAGGTGTGGTGGGCCCCACGGCTGTACACACACTATTCCCTCCGCTCAGCACGCCTTCCCCACCTCGGCTCTCAGTGATCCCTTATTTACCATTCAAGACCCAGCTGAGATGTCACATCCTCTGTGAAGCTGTGACATTCTGATTTATAAAAAAGTATATATTTTGTCTTCATCTCATACCTGGTACAGAACTCCCCAAACCCTTGGAACTTCCTAAGTGTTAGAATGATAAAGGCGAAAGGAGCGCCTTTTGTTATTCATAAGGAGCTCTTTTAACCACATCTGAGTTCATATTGATGCAGCCATTTTTGGAAAGCTCCTAAGGATGGGGTCTGGTTGCCAAGGGAACGAACTATATGATTAGAAGGTTGGAACTTTCAGCCTCCACCTGCACTGGGGAGGGGAGGAGCTGGAGATTGAATCCCATCACCAATGGCCAAGAATTTAAGCAATCAATCAGGTCCATGTAATGAAGCCTCCATAAAAACCCAGCCAAGGGGTTCCAAGAACTTCTGGGTTGGTGAACCAGTGGAGGTGCTGGGAAAGTAGCGTGCCTGGAGAGGGCGTGGAAACTCTGTGTCCTCCCACATACTCTGCCCTACACATCTCTTCCATCTGGTTGTTCTTGACCTGTAACCTTTTTAATAAACTGGTAATCTAGTAAGTAAATGGCTTTCCTGAGCTTTGTGAGCCGTTCTAGCAAATTATCAGATCTGAGGAGGGGGTCGTGGGGATCTCTGATTTATAGCTGGTTGGTGGGGAGCACAGGTGACAACCCGAACTTACAACTGGTGTCTGAAGTGGGGAGGAGCAGTCCTGTGAGCCTGAACCCTTAACCTGTGGGGTCTGACACAAACTAACTCCAGGTAGGCAGTGTTAGAATTGGATTGGATTGTAGGACCCCCAGCTGCTGTCCCAGAACTGGTTGGTGTGGGGAAAATCCCCAGGCATCTGGTGTCAGAAGTGAAGTGAGTAGAATGGAGAGGAAAACAAGAGGTTTTTCCTCGTTTAGAAGCTTTGCCAGAATCCCCTGTAACCTGTGCGGTTCTTACTCACATTATGCCTTGTACAGCCCTCGCCCCACCACGTACTACTCCCTACTGTCCTTGTTTATTTCTGAGTCTGCTTTTCCACCAGACTAGGCCCTCCCCAAGGTCAGGGCAGTGTTGATCTCTAGCACATTGATGCCTGGCTCATAATATATGTCAATACATGTTTGATGGAAGAGTCCATTCTTACAATCCTTGTGACAACCATGTAAGGTGACCGCTGTTACGCTACTTTACAGGTGAGGAAACTGATCATTTACAGTGAGTTTAAACAGAACAGGGGAAAAACATGTTTAAAACAGGCAAGAAAAATGGAACAAAGTGAAGTGAAGCTGGAGGTCAGCACACAAACTAAGAATGGAAAGAAGTTCCTGAGGCCGATATTCTGAGAAACCGAGGTTCCCAAAAGTAAGCGACTTGCCCCAGGTAACTCGGCAAGGATTTTAATTTGCCTCTAAGCTCCCTGGCAGTAAGAGTTGGCAACCCTGTTGTTAAGGAGAAAGAGAAAAAACATGCTTGACCCCGAGATGAAGGTGAATCGCTTCTGTGGGGCCTCACAGAGAGGACACGGGCCACGTGGTAGTTAGCGGCTCCAAGGCAACAAGCTTCATGCGGCAGTTGCTGTCAGTGCAGGCTGACGGCGCCCACCAATCTGCCCCTCATTGCAACCAGTTCCCCAGGGGCCAGAACACCCAGGTGCGGACAAGGGGTGGGAGCTGGGGCTCCCCGGTGGTGTGGCTAATGCCTGGGACAATCTCACAGGGTCTTTGATTCTTAGCCAGGTTTTTCACTCTGTGGGTGGTTGGGAGGTCAAGGTCATGCACTCGTGGGTGGGCCCAAGATGGCTGGAGGGTGGGCTTGCACGAGGGGAACCAAGTGCTCAGCCAGCAGCTGGGCTGGGACAGGTGATATCCTTTTAGGTAAGAGGGCAAGCCAGAGAAAGATGGGGTCCAGGCCATTGTGTCCCTGCTCCTGGGAGCTCAGGGAGAGTAAGGCCAAATGGATCTGCAGAATATGGTCAGGGGCTCCTTCAGACTACACACCCAGGTTGACAGGACCTCAAGTTCTCCATTGACCCTTCTGGCCTGGGGCGTTCTAGAGCAGGTGACTACAAGCAGCCCCCTTGGCCTTCCAATTCTCAGTTCAGTGCCTGCAGCACAGCTAGCTTGGGGCAATGCAACTGCTGGAGCAGAAAATGGTGTGGCAGACGGGGCTCCAGGGCCCTGCCTCTGGAGTCAGACCTGGGCTCAAATCCCTGTTCTGCTGTATGCCCTATTTCAAACCACTTAACCTCTCTGTGCCTCAGTTTCCTCCTCTATAAAATGGCACATAGGAAGGACCCAATAAACGTTTGCTGTTATTGTTACTGTGAAATGTAGCTCAGGTAATGGTGGAGGTGACATGCTGGGTGGGGTGAGAGGAGTGAGTCTAACTTGTTTGCTGAATAGGACCCTGGTCTGATAACAGTTAAGCCAGGTCCTATATTCTGGCTGCGAGAAGCAGGTACAGCTGGGGGCTCTAAAGGGACCCACGGGCAAGGGAGGCTGCAACTTTCTAGTCCCTGCCAATGCTGGGCAGTGCTGAGCTGAGCCCTTGTCCCTCTGACACAGGAGTCCCAGTTTCTGCTAACCTCCTAGCTTCCCAAGTAGTTTGTATGTGGGAAACCCTTTCTTCAAGTGAAAGTTTCTGGGAAAGCTCACTACGAGCATGAGAGTCAAAGTCTCCCTGGGTTCAAATCCCTAGCTGGGGGATTTAGGCAGATTACTTTACCTCGCAGAGCCTCTGTTTTCTCATCTCTCAAATGGGTATAATAATCCCTCATGAGATTGTTGCTTGGATGGAATGCCTGACACACAGTAAGTGCTATTGCCATTATGGAAAACAGAAAAGTCCAGAACTGCCCCAGATGCAGTGAGTCGGCCCTAGATCCCCACCCGTTCAGATTTCTTATCCTCTTCTCCACCTACAGGCTCCCCAGAAGGGACTCTGAGAAGCACAGTGTGGCAGCCACTTTTCTAGCTCCACCCCACATGCACAGTTTCCTTCTCTTCTCTCGGCCCAGCTTCCCCTGGGTCCCAAATGCGGGGCACCGTTCCTTGTTTTCCTGTCTTCCCTAGAGCTTGCTGAGGGCACAGCAGCTGCCACAGGGCCAGGGGAGAGCCCTCTTGCAGGCCAGCCCTGAATAGGGTCCCTGAGGCCTAGGCTGGATCCAGCTCAGCTGTGGGCTGATGGGTCAGACCTGGGTTCTAGGAATGGCCTGCCTTGCAGGCTGGCTTCTTGTAGCCTGCCCACAGGACCAAAAGGAGTGCAGCAACAGTCTGCTGGGGGGAGACAAGGCCACTCACCATTGAGCATGGGGGGTGTGGAAGGAGATCCTAAGGGGGATGAGTCATCTGAATCCAGGTACCACGTGGCTTCGTCCATGCGGGACCTTCTCCTGGTGAGGGGACGAGAGGGGAGTTGTGCTTCGTGAATCTCAGGACTGTTGGGAGGCAGAAGACACTCGGTGGGTGGCACTCAGGCACTCACCTCCCGTTCTGGGCTTCTCCGGGCTTGGGGGAACTGGGCCCCCAGGCCCAGCATGCTCGCCGCTCTCCATTGCTTGAATCCTCTAGACGTCTTGGGGACTGTCGGCCCCATGCCTGGCCTGGTTCTGCAGGCTCCACTGTGGCGGGCAGGGGGAGGGGGGAATGGAAGGAGTCTGAGCTGAGGTCAAGGACCCTGATCCTTGTCCTCCCATCATGAGAATCAAGCTCCAGGGGCAACTTCTTGGAGGACTGGGGTGGGGTGTGGGTCAGGCTGGGCCCCATCCCATTCCCGGGCCACAGAGAATCTGAACAGAACTGGGGTAGGTGGGTGTGGGGTCCTGGGACTGGCAGCGAGGCATCTCATCTAGTCCTTCTTCACCCGGCATTTGCTGCCTGGTAGCTAGTACAGCCACTACAGCAAACTGCGTGGGTTTGAATTCTGACTCTGCCACTTGCTAGCTGTGCAACGTTAGGCAGTTACTTTTCTCACTTTTCTCATCAGTAAAACTTATATAATAACAAGGACATCTACCTCACAGGGTCTTCGTGAGAAATTAATATTAGCAAAGTGTTTAGGAAAATGAATGGGACATAGTGTCATACAATTGCTAGACTGAAAAAAGTTGTAAAATGCATGCTGCTTGGGGAACTTAGAGGTACCAGTTTAGACAGATGGGGGGGGCGCCTGGGAGCAGGGGGGAAGAGGAGGAGACAGTGTGTGGGATCTACTTCCAAGGATAAGGTTTGACTGACAAAAGGATAAGGTCTGGGGGTAAGGGCATGGGCAAGGGGAGGCGAAGTTTCTTACACTGGATGGCCCGGAACCGGGGGAAGGTGGGCGAGTCCCCAGCCCCCACCTCGAAGACGTTTCTCCTCCTGTCCAGGCCGGGAGAGGCCTGCACGGTGATGCGGTGTTTGAAGTCTGGGGTTGGGGGGGAAGCAGGGCGCAGGTTTGTGGTGAAGGAGAGACTGGATCCTAACCCGCAGGGCCCCTCGGCAGTTCCCAGGCCACGCAGGCAGTGCTGGAACAGGGCCTGGCACAGTGGCTGGGTGACTGGGGTCGGCCTCACTGCCTTCCTGGGCCCCAGGCTCTCCGTAAGGAAAGCAGACCTCTTACGCGGAGAAGCGCAGCGGAGTCGGAGATTCCCAGGAGGCGGCCCACCCCACTCCCTCGGCTTTCTCAGAACTTTCATGAGCCCCGCCCCTTCCCGGCCGTAGCCATTCCCAGGCCGACATGCAAATATTCCCGCCAAAACCCGCCCACAAACGAAAACACACTCCTGGCCCCTCCCCTTCCAGCCTCGTCTTACAGGCCCACCCACCAACGCCCTAGACCAATCCCGGTGTGGCCAGCACACCCGCCTGACCCCACCCCTCCGCCCACGAAGCCAATGGCGGGCGGCGTGCTGGGGCCCGCCCCTTACCGAGTGGCATGCTGATGCGCTCGCCGCCGTCGCGCGCTCGGAGTTTGCTGCGCTTGAAGGTTCCGCGGCGGCGGCGAACGTGTGGCCGTTCGCGATCAACTTGCTGCAATAGAAGTGTCAACTCGCGCTCGAACACCTCCAGCTCCCACTGGGCCAGCAGGTGCTCGCGCCGCCGCAGCTGCTCTGCCTGTGACCGCTGCTCACGCGCCGCGCGGGTCAGTTCCTCCTCGCGGCTCAGTAGTTCCTGTGCCCGGGACAATGGAGGCGGTGGAGTCAGTCGGGTACGGTCTCAGACGCTCACCCCCACCTTCTGCCCCATGGAAACCGGGGAGACATTCCTTCCCGGCGTCCCCTTCCAACCCTGGGACCCCGACTCCTCCCACCTTTTCTTTGGCCCGCAGCTCGTCAAAGAGGCCTTGGATCTCGCGCTTCCAGCCTTCCTGCATGGAATGGAAGGAGTCCCGAGGCATTTCCCGCAGGACCTGCGCCTCTAGTGCCTCCAACTGCTGAAGGATGGAGGCGAAGTCGGGCCTGCGGTGGGGATCCTGCGCCCAGCAATCTGGGGAAACGGAGTGGGGGGGGGACAGGATAAGAAGGGGTCTGTGAGTGGATATGTCCTGGGCCAAGGAGCTCTGCCCCTCACCCTCCTGCCCCATCCCCTTACCGGCCATGAGCTGTGCGAAGGGCTCGGGGCAGGTGGATGGGATGGGCAGTGTGAGCTTGTTAACGGCCACTCCATAGGCTACAGCAAGGCAGTCGATGCCACGGTAGGGCACCTCCCCAGTCAGCAGTTCCCACAGGAGCACCCCAAAACTGTGGGTGAGACAAAGGGTCTATGTCCCCTCCTCTACTTATTCGTTGCCATTTCATCCCAAGGCAACCAAGAGCTCAGTGGTCTGTGTCCCTCCCTCTGGGCTCTGCTTGTCTGCCCAGCCCTGGATTTTGGCAGCCACCTCTGCCCTCTGCAGCCCCATATCTGTCCAGCCTCCGCCCAGCCGCACCTCCAGACATCGCTGCCCTTAGAGAAGGTGGAGGCCTTGATAACCTCAGGAGCCATCCAGGCATAGGTGCCTGCAGCACTCATTTGCGTGGTTTTGTGCCACTCGCGGGCCAGGCCGAAGTCAGTGATCTTCAGGGTCTTGTGCTCCATGTCGTCACCTTCAATGGGCTGCAGCAGCAGAACTGGGGAAGAGAGGAAGGGCTGTGGTGCTCCAGGCTCAGGTGGTGGGGACAAGGGAGGAGCTGGGAGCAAACTGTCATCTGACAGACATCCTGGCTGGGTACTGGGGGCACCGAGGTGAACTGGTCTCAATCTTGCCCTGCAGAGCTCATAGCTGGGGTTGGGGTAGAATCAGACAATAAGCACAAGGCTGGGAAACATTTACCAAGGGGTTACCAGAGGCCAGGCGTTTTACACTCAGCATTAGCACTCACAAAAAAAAAAAGTCTATGAGGTAGACATCATTATCCCCATTTTGCAGAAAAGGAAACTGAGCAATAATTTGATTTAACCTAGGGCATATGCAAATAAAGCAGATGCCACGACCTGGTCTGTGTGCTTCCAAAGCCAGTGCTCTAACTTTCTCCTAACACTGCACGGAATAGAAATGGGCAATATGGGGACCTTCCTGGTGGTCCAGTGGTTAAGACTCCACGCTTCCACTGCAGAAGGCACGGTTCAATCCCTGGTTGGGGAACTAATATCCCGCATGCCACGGTGTGGCCAAAAAAAAAAAAAAAAAAGAAAGAAGTGGGCAATATGGCAGCCTCTCAGCATTTGTAACTTTGATTTCAAGAGAAACCTGTGTCTTGTCATTTTGCTGAGGCAGGAGTGTGAATCAGAACCTGCCTCGGGGTGGGGAGCAGGAGGGAACCCCCTCGTGAGAAAGGAAGCCCAGCAGGCACTACAGACCCCTGGTGTCCATGTCCCATTGTGGCTAGCGCAGCCGCCCCCAGGGGAAAGATTCCAAAAGATATCCACTGATGCAGCTGGATGTGAAGAGAGAGAAAGGGGTCTAAGAAAGTGGTGGTTCTTGGCTAGAAAGGAGTTTGGGACAAATGTAGTAGTGGATAGACGTGGCAAGGGCTGATGGCTTTGTCCCAAATGGGGCCACCATACTCTGTACAGAGAGGAGAAGCAGCAGCTTGCAAATCTCTCACCAGGAAAAGCATGGCTCAAAGGAGAGAAGTTTTAGAGGAATAAAAAGAGGACAAAATTATAGAATTTTCAAGGTTCTGAAGAGGCCTCTCTACTTTTCTGGTTATAGCCAACTGCATTGTAGAGAAGTGACATCCAAGCCAATGACATTTCTGAACACACGTCCTTTCAGGGCACACCTCTCAGCAATCCTGCCCAGAGTGACAGCACCATAGTGGGGGCAGAGGACACGGGCACCTAATACAGCCCGGCGAGTCAGGGAAGACTTCTCAGAGGAGGTGACAGAAGCAGGGTATTCGCTTTTCTAGGTCTAAAGCCACAACTCCTGATCCTGCTGCTGGCCGAGCTCTCTGGGCCTCCTGGGGGCATCTGGCACTGCTGCTCAACCCCTCCCTGCTGTCCTTGGCTCCCAGGACCTCTGGCTGCTTTGGCTGTTTCCTTCAGGGCCTCCCCACCCTTAGCCTTTTCAATGCTGGCGTTCCTCAGAGCCTGGCTTCCCCTTGACCTTGGCCCACTGCCCCCAGGCTGTCCTGGACTCTCCCAGGTGCCAGCTGCCCCCTCCTCACTGGCATCTCCCACATTGGGAGCTCCAGTTCAGAAGTCGATCCGGCTGCCTATCAGCTGCCCTACCTGATGTCTTTATACCCTCAACAACCATCTTCATCCTTCCACCGTGCCTGGCAAATCTTCCCACAATTTCTCAAAATTCAGAGAATGATCCTGCAATCTACCTTCTCCTCTTAGCCAAACTGGGGCTGAGTACTGAACAGTTAAAGCTAGGCATGACGACAAAACCCACCTCAGAGGGTCATCATGAGTATTAAACAAGATCACCTTTTTTTTTTTTTTGGTGGCACCAAGCGGCACGTGGGAACCTAGTTCCCCAGCCAGGGATGGAACCCGTGCCACCTGTAGAGAGGAAGCGCAGAGTCTTAACCACTGAGCCGCCAGGCAAGTCCAGCGAGATCACGCTTCTTAAAGCTGTAGCGCAGGATCTGACAGTTGTCCTAAAGATTCTGCTGCTAATCTCTCTCAGATTGACTTTCTCCTCCAACCTCTAACATCTTACTCCCAGCTTCACAACAGCCTCTGGCCCGGCTGCTGAAGACTCAGAACTGGACCATTCAGTAAGCTCTGCGAGAGTTCATTCCAGAGAAGAGCTGCAGCAGGCTGGGGCAGGCAGCTGGAGAGGGACCAGGCAAAGGGATCCATGTACTGGGGCTGGGGGGAGGGACTCCCGCCTCCTCTGGTGCCAGGACCCACCCATCCTCTTGACGGCTGCTTCTCAGTCGGGTCTCTAGCCACTTGTGGTACCTCACAGACGGATGAACCACCTTCTGCGCCAGTATCTCAAGCTGGAAGGCCAGCCTCCCTTTTTTGGTCAGGTAATCTGAAGTCCAGAGAGGGGCAGCAACTCACTCAAAGTCTCAGGACTTCTATTGGTGGCCTTCCTGCCGCCTCCTACCCCCCAGCTTGACCTGACACCTGTGAAGCCTTATCCTCACCTCCGTGTCCCCTGCTTTTCTCCAAGTGCCTTGAATTTGTTCCAACCCAAGTTGCTCTTCTGGTGTCTGATGTAGACCTTGGGGATGGGGCGGTCAGGGGTCACTCAGAGGAGAAGGGGCTAGAGATCCCCCTCCCAGCATCCCCTTAGGGCTCCCTGGCCTCTGAAAGGGACCTGGCCCCCAGCCCCCTTCCTGGGCTGCCTCTGTGAAGCTTGGGAGTGGCCTAGGCAGCTTACGCCTCTTCCGCTTCCCTCCCATGGTCCCTACTTCTCCTTTCTGGGAGGCCTGGCTCAGGTCTCCAATGGGGGCGGGGGTCCTTTGGTGGAGAATTGGGAGAGGTCAGGCCCAGGCTGGGCTGGCTGGTCAGTCCTGTGACTCGTGGGCCTAGAGAATTCCCCCTCCTCTCCCTGCCAGGCTTCCTCACAAGGCCCCCATTGTCCAGGAAAATCACGCCATTGTTTCCTGCCTGCGCCCCCCCCATCCCAGGGACTCCCCCCGCCAATGCCGCAGACAGCAGCCTGGGCCTAGAACTGGGGTCTGCGAGGTGGGAGGCCAGGCTCAGCAAGGCTAAGGGCACCCTGCCTGCCTTTCACCACCACCCAGACTCTGGGAGGGAACTGGGGGGGAGTAGGGGCGCAATCCCTGGCTCCTTCCTCTCCCACAAACCCCCTACCCCCAGCTCTTTCCTCCCCTGCAGGCAGCTGGGCTGAGGAGAGAGCAGAGGCTGGAGCAGGGGCAGGAAGCCGGCCCAGGGGCACCAGGAAACGCAGGAAGCGGTGGGGAGGGTGGGGAGCAGGAGCCTGGGCTATTGTTCCATTTTTTCTGGAAAGAAAACTGGAGGAAAAACAGAAGACGGGAGTCCCCTCCCCCCAGGCCTTCGGGGAATCCCCCTCAGGCTGGGGCAGGGAGTGGGGGTCCCTAGATGGCTAGGGCCCAGGAGGGAGGCTGAGAGGTGGGATCTGCCCCCTTCTGTGGACGAGAGGAGTGGGTGGGGTCGCTGGCAGGCCTCCCCAGGCCCCTCTGGCCCTGGCAAGGACTTGGATATCACTGGGCCCTGGTGTTCTGCTCCCCACAAGCCGCTTATCCATGCTCAGCCCAGGCCAGGGGGCTCAAAATATCCATGCTCACCCCTCCAAGAGCCACCCGTGCCTCTCCAGTGACCTCACCGGCCCTTCCTTTTGCTCTACAGCTGCACCTCAGCCCCCAGCAGGCCCAGCCCAGGTACCCACTACCGTGCTGCGGCCTGCCTCCTTGCCTTTGCTCTTGTCAGGCCCTGCATCCAACTGGGTACCTTTCTGAACACTCCCTGCTTTGGGCTTGGTGTGAAGCTCGTCTGCTTCAGAAAGCCCTCCAAACCTGCCACTTGCTTGTCTTGGGCCCAGGCTGGGCAGTGTGTAGGACCTGAAATGGCTGGAGATGGAGTGCCTTACCGCTTGAGTCTTTCTTAGCCCCGCCACGCCCACTCCCAAGTGCTGATTCCAGGCAAAGCCCTCTTGGTGATCCAGCCTTCAAACATCCACACCCGTGGCTGAGGACCCACTGTGTGCCGGGCATCGGATGCCCAGCCTGTTAAGCCGTTTCACCCTCCCGATCACTCCCTTTTTACAGAATCTGAAATCGAGGTTCTGAGTTGAAATAACCAGCTAGAGATCATGCAGCCAGGGGGGAAGGGGTGGGGCCAGAATTCCATCCCTGGCCCCAGCTTTGACCACCACGGGGCAGGGGAAGAGGGTGGTTTCTCCCCCTTTGAGATTTCTGTTCTGGAGGAGCTGCCCACCACAAGTGGAGGGGGGAGGAGGCACCAACAGGACAACGGTGAACTTCAGGGGAGTTCCCTGAAGATGAGGGGGTGCCAGCATCCAGCACTCCTCCTTCCTTGAGGTAGTGGCCACGGTTAGGCAAGCTGCTTATGGTCCATGTGAGAGGTTCCAATTTTTTTAACTTGGCAGCTGTGAGCTGGGATCAAGGACTCTTTTTGGGGATGGGGCATGAAGGACTCTGTTGGGCGCCTGGAACTCCTGCTTTGGGGCTAGTGTGAGCCCACGGGCACCCCTGGTCAACTCAGATTCCCCTAGGGGAGGAACTCCTGCCTCCAGTAGATCCCCAGGTAGGCTCAGCTAAGCGTTGTTAGTAGGTGTGTACTTGGGCCATGCCAACCTCCACCCATGCTCCCCAAAACTCACTGTTGTTGGACTTGAGGTCTCGGTGGATGACAGGCACCAGGGCCTCGCAGTGCAGGTAGTGCATCCCACGAGCAATTTGCACGGCCCAGTTGACGAGCACATGGGGGGGCACACGCCGCCCAGCCAGGGCACGGCTGAGGGGCCCGCCGGCAGCATACTCCATCACCAGGCACAGGTTGGGCTCCTCCAGGCACACGGCCTTGAGGGCAATGATGTTGGGGTGTGCCAGCATGGCGAAAAGCCGGGCCTCCTGTCGCACGCTCTCAGCTGTCACGCTGATGTCTTCATCGGGGTCCTGGCGAGCTGCCTTCACAGCCACCAGCTCGCCGCGCCAGCTGCCGCGGTAGACCTTGCCGAAGCCACCGATGCCGATCACCTCCTCCAGCCGCAGCTCCTGGAAGCTGGCCATCTCGCAGGGGGGCGGACCGCCGCCCCGAGACACATAGTTGGACGGAAAGATGCCCACCTGGCCTCCCACCTGGCCCGCCCACCAGCCCTCATCGCCTGAGATAGCTGCATCCCGGGACAGCACCTCCACACGGTCGCCCTTCCGCAGGGCCAGCTCGTCCTGCCCATTGGGCTCGTAGTCAAACAGGGCTGTCCACACAGGGTTGGCATAAGCTGCCGCCTTCGGGGATCCCTCTGGCCAACCTCCGCCGCCGCCCCCACTGCCCCCACTGCCACCGCTGTTCCATGACCCCAGCGGGCTCTTGAGGAAGAGGTTCTTCAAGGGCTCCATGGCTGGGAGCTGGCGTTGGTGGGTGTGGGGGACCTTCCCTGGGTGCCCCTGGTCCCCACCCTTGCTGACTGCCGAGGCCCTAGTCCCGGAACCTGGGCATCCGGGCCCTGGCCCTCAGCCCCAGACCCACGCCTCTCTGGGGAGCCAGGAGTGTCGCCTCCCGGCCCCCCGCATCTCGGGCTTCCGGGGGAAGGCGACCTAGGGCAGTGTGGTCAGGCTCGGGGGGTGGGCCCCCGGGGCCTCCGGCGTCTCACCATGGCTGGCACAGAGGGGCCCGGGCGTCCCTCAGTCTGGAGCAGTCCTGGGAGTCTGGCTCCGGCACCCGCCAAGTGTAAGGTGGGGCCAGCAAGGGGCAGCGCCTGGACTCCGGTTGGGTCTCTTTGCGCAGGGGGTGGCTGGAGTGTCTCTAGCTGGGCCAACCTGCCTCTTCCCGGCTGGGCTCTCTCAACCCGATGGCTCCAACCCCGTTCCCTTCTTCCTCCTCCCTTTGTACTTTGGCCCCGGGGGCGGGAGGCAGAGGTGGAGGGTGGAGTTTCACTTTTTTCCGCTGTTCTCCCTCCTGCAGGAAACAGCATCAGATGACGCGGGCGGGTAGCACCGCTCCCCTCCCAGAGGCTGCGGGGCGACTGGGCCTGGGAGTTCCCGGGTAGGCGGGCAATGAGAGGCAGAAGGTGGGGAAGGGTGGCCCCGATCCCTTACGACAGCAGGTTTAGGGTCCAAGTTGGTTTCTGCTAAGGACGGGCCATCCCCACTCTCTACATCCGCATCAGCAAAATTGGGGCAAAGAACCGGGCTTGGGAGAGGGGCAAACCCGAGTTTGGTCTTCGCTCCGAAGTTGCAGGGCTGTGTGACCCATCCTCTCTGCGCCTCATTCTCTTCGTATGTGAAACTGGGGCCTGAAGCTCAGCTTTGCAGAGCTAGTGGGATGGGGGTGCGTAAGACAAGGAGGACGGAACTGGCTGCACCTCGAGCTCTTGGAACGAGTTGTCTAAGGCTCTCCTCTTTCCCTCACCTGGGAAACAATCCACTTATTCATGCCTCTTCCCCATGAAGGGGCGGAAACCTGAAACTGCGGTCAAGAAATTTGCTCAGTGATTGGATTCAGAATAGCTAAACCGCCCTCGTAACTGCTGGATTGACCCCAATTGCCTTGAGCCTGTCACTTTAAGAAAAACGACGCTATCCTACTTCGACTATTCCTGCCTGTTCTTGGAGGATCGCTCTCTACAATCTTAAGTCTGAGCTCCGACCTGGAAGTAGAGGTAGCACGTGAGGTTTCAGGTCCATCGCTAAAAAGGGCGGACTTAGAGGGGCGTGCTCCCGTAGCGAACTGTCGCTTTAGCCAAGGGAGATCCGCGCCTCCATCCTTTTCCCCGCCTCTTGTAACTCACTGGGAGAATTTTGCGCCAGTTAACTCCGCCGTTACTCGATGGCCCCTCAACTATCCCTTGGGTTCCGCCCAGTGGTCTCCGCTAGATTGGCAACGTTTAGGTGTGCGCATGCGCACAAGCGCTTCTGCCTTTCGGACCGTCCCTTCCCTTAGACCTGAACTTTGCGCACGCCCAAAGGACTCTCCCGCTTCTTAGCGCTCCACCACTTCCCTGCGCTTGCGCATTCAAGCCGCCAGATTTTCCTTTTCCGGGTCCCAACTGGGCTCGTTGGGCGCATGCGCCACTGCAGGTTGGCGGCTCGCGGCTCCTTTTTCCGGCCTCCCCCTTGGGCCGGCTCCCGCAGAAGCGGGGCGAGCGCGGAGCCCAAAACGAGTGACCTGTGACCCCGGAAGTGGACCTCAGGGTACCAGGGCTTTCCCCGGGCCGGAACCGAGGGAGCCGTCGCCTGCACCCCCAGAGCATCCACCCCACGCCCACCTCTGGATGCCGCCGACGGGTGCCCGGCCCGTGCCCTGCGCCTGCCTGCCGGCCCGGCCCTTGGGAGCAGATCTGGGCCGGGGGTGGGGGCCCGGACCCCGCCTCTGATGCGTCTCCACCCCCGCGCCTGGGTCTCGCACCGCTGACTGCCCGGGCCGGCCCCGCCCCCTGCTCGCACCCTAGCCCCACCGACCTCTCTCCTCCGCTGGGGGAGGCCATGGCGTGAGCGCGAGGCCGGGCCCCGGGGCCCTCGGGCGCCACGCGGGGCATGGGCCGGGGGCCGCCCCCATGAGGGTCCCGGGAGGAGGGCGCGCGCAGCAGCGGCGGGGCCATGGGGTCGCAGGTATTGCAGATCCTGCGCCAGGGGGTGTGGGCTTCGCTCACCGGCGGTTGGTTCTTCGACCCGCACCAGAGCACCTTCTCCAACTGCTTCCACCTCTATGTCTGGATATTCCTGCTCACCTTTCCTTTCTTGCTGTACATGGTGAGACGCTGCCGCCACCTGTAACTCCCGCCGGGGAAAGGGAGGGCAGATGTCACGGAGGGGTGCAACCTGGCTGGGATTCTGGGCTGTGGCTTGGGCGCTAGGATGTAGGAAGAGGACTCAGTGCAAAGTTTGGAGTGTGTGGAGGAGAGGCCAAAATTTTCTGGCCTGGGTGACCTTGAGACCCTCACTTCGTTTCTCTCCAGTTAGAAAGAAGACAGGGCCCTCCGCCAGGGCCTTCTTACTAGCTGTATGCAGGGGCGATGAAGTCCTGTTGTGAATTTGTGAATCCTAGCTTTGAGTGTGGCGTTAGGTCCACCCCACGGGGCCAGGGCTGTGTGAAGAGGGACCTGACTTGCTGCCACCTCCAGGTCCTGCCCCCCAGCTTGATGGTGGCTGGTGTGTACTGCCTTGTGGTGGCTGTCATCTTCGCTGCCATCAAGACTGTGAACTATCGGCTGCATGCTATGTTCGACCAGGGCGAGATTGTGGAGAAGCGCAGCTCTACCATGGGGGAACCAGAGGAAGAGCCTGCCCAGGGGGACGGCAGTCTGCCCAGGTGGGGCGAGGCAGGGCCTGTGTTGGAAATGGAGGGTCCTTGGTGCCTGGGCCTGAGCGCTGGAGGATGGAGAAGGGGCTTAGGGAACATTGGGTCCAAGAACGGTTGAATGTTCTATGGTTGGCCCTGGATTTATCAGGGGGATCTGTGCGGAGAGTAGAGTGATGGGGATGTTGGGAGAAGTACTGTATGAAGAGAGAGGGTTAGCTGAAAGCTACTGTTCTTTTCCACTGCTAGGGATTCTGGAGTGGAGATGACAGTATTTCGAAAAGTGAGTTCCACACCCCCCGTACGCTGTAGTTCTCAGCATTCCGTGTTTGGCTTCAACCAGGTCTCGGTGAGTGGTCCTGGCCCTCTCTCTTCCCCACTCCTCTCCTGAGAGCCTGTCCCCAACATGGGTATGTCCTGAACCTACTTTTTGCCCTGTTTGCTCCTTCGTACTTTTTTTTTCTATTGCTCAGGAGTTGCTGCCCCGGATGGAGGACTCTGGGCCCCTCAGAGGTAGGTGGCTGCTGTTCAGAGCTGAAGGTGGTGGTGTGGAGTAGGGGATGGCGCGTGGAGGCCTTGAGGTCCTGCTGACGCCTCTGGGGCTGTGGTTGCAGACATCAAGGAGCTGGTGCGGGAGCAGGGCAGCAACAACGTGATCATGACCTCTGCCGATCGAGAGATGCTGAAGCTAAGCTCACAGGAGAAGCTGAGTGAGTGGGCATGTTGGCAAGAGCCTGGGGAGAAGACTAGCTGTCTTGTCTTTGAGTCACCCCAACTTTTACTTCCCTGGGCTCTCTGTGTTCTCTCAGATTGGACCTCCTCTGTGTCCTGCCCCACCGGGTTCTCAGAAAGTGGGGCCATAGGACCCCCTCAGCCACCAGTCTCTTTTGTAGAATGCCATTCTGTCGTCTTCTGTCTTCTTGTGTTCTGATAGTTGGAGACCTCCCCCAGACGCCTCCAGGGGCTGCCCCAGACCCATCTCTCCCCAGCACGGACTCCTCAGAACGTTCTCCCCTGGCTGGAGATGGCGCCCCCTGGAGTGGGAGCAGCGTGGCTGACACTCCCATGAGCCCCCTGCTGAAGGGGAGCCTCAGCCAGGAGCTGAGCAAGAGCTTCCTGACGCTGACCCGGCCCGACCGGGCCCTGGTGAGGACCAGCAGTCGACGGGAACACCGCCGCGGAGCGAGCGGCTACCAGCCCCTGGACCGGAGGGGCTCGGGTGAGCCCACACCCCAGAAAGCCGGCTCCTCAGATTCCTGCTTCAGTGGCACTGACAGGGAAACGTTGAGCAGCTTCAAGAGCGAGAAGACCAACTCGACCCACCTGGACAGCCCCCCCGGTGGGCAAGCCCCCGAGGGCAGCGACACAGACCCACCCTCGGAGGCAGAGCTGCCCGCTTCACCAGATGCTGGGGTCCCGTCAGATGACACACTGCGTTCCTTTGACACAGTCGTAGGAGCAGGGACGCCTCCGGGCCCGGCTGAGCCGCTCCTGGTTGTACGGCCCAAGGACTTGGCCCTGCTGCGGCCTAGCAAACGGCGGCCACCTGTGAGAAGACACTCCCCCGCTGGCCGTGCCCCTCGGCGGCCGCTGCTGGAAGGCGGGGGCTTCTTCGAGGACGATGACACCAGCGAGGGCAGTGAACTGAGCCCGGCCTCCAGCCTCCGGTCCCAGCGCCGCTACAGCACCGACAGCTCCTCGTCCACTTCCTGCTATTCCCCTGAGAGTTCTCGGGGTGCGGCGGGGGGGCCCCGGAAACGACGGGCCCCGCACGGGGCTGAGGAGGGGACGGCTGTGCCTCCCAAGCGGCCCTATGGGACCCAGCGGACGCCTAGTACCGCCAGCGCCAAAACGCACGCCCGCGTGCTGAGCATGGACGGGGCAGGGGGTGATGGCCTGAGGGGCCCCCTGGCTGGCTCCAAGGCTGAGCTGGAGGTCCAGGCGGGGGTGGAGCTGGCAGCTGGTGAGCCCGCCGTGCTGCCCGCCGAGGCCCGCCGGGGACCTGCGGCCAACCAGCCTGGCTGGCGGGGGGAGCTGCAGGAGGATGGTGCTGTGGGGGGAGGTGAGTGCCGGCTCCAGAGCTGGGGGGAGGCGAGCTCGGTAGGGACGTGGGTTTGGGCCAGGGGCAGCTGGAGTGGACCTGGTCAGCCTCTGTCTCAGGCAGCAGATGGACAAGGACGCAGCGACCTAGTGACGTTGGCTGCCAGGCGTCTCAGATGAGCAAGGCTGGAGTGGTGAGGAGACCGAGGCAGAGACCTCAGGCACCTGACTCCAGGTCCTGCAGGTAGCACCTGGGCCTCTGCTCTTTGAGGACTCTGAGTAGCCACGCTCATCCTCCTGGGTCGCCAGTGGGGCAGAGCAGATCACGTCCTTGTTTCCACATGTGGAAACTGAGGCCCACGTGGTTAGGTGACCTGGCTGGGCCACAGAGGCGGGATACGGTTGGACTAGGCCTGACCTTTAGCTCCATCCATGCAGGGGCATCTGTCTCCCCCCCTCCCCCAACCCTCCCTCAGGCTCTGTCCAAGCCTCTGTCACTTAAGCTCGGGGGGCCTCTCTCTCTGGTCAGCTGCCGAGGAGACTGGCAAGCGGGACCGCTCAAGCAGCGTGAGGCGGGCACAGGCCATCCGGAGGCGTCACAATGCCGGCAGCAACCCTACCCCCCCCGCCTCGCTCATGGGCTCGCCGCCCAGGTGAGCACCTGCTGGCTGCTTGGACGGGAGTGGGGGCCGGCTGGCTCTAAGGGGTGCTGACCATGAGCCGACCCCTCCCCAGCAGCCTGCAGGAAGCTCAGCGGGGCCGGGCTGCCTCCCATTCCCGGGCGCTGACGCTGCCCTCTGCCCTGCACTTCGCCTCCTCGCTGCTGCTCACTCGGGCCGGCGCCAACGTGCACGAGGCTTGCACCTTTGACGACACTTCCGAGGGTGCCGTGCACTACTTCTATGACGAGAGCGGTGAGCCCCTCCCCCGGTCCGTGGCCAAGCCTCTTTCTCTCCCGCTGAGGGTCATGGTCCCAGCAGCTGTGCTCTTGGTGCCCAGGGGCTGGGCTGCCATCCAGGGGAACCCAGCAGAGGGTTTTCCTCACTTGATGGCCCTGGTGCCCACGTGGGGTGGGCCTCGGTGCTCCTGTCCCTGACAGGCTGCCTTGTGTCCCACACTTGTGCCCCAGGCGTGCGGCGTTCCTACACCTTTGGCCTGGCTGGAGGCGGCTACGAGAACCCTGTAGGGCAGCAGGGGGAGCAGGCAGCCAATGGTGCCTGGTGAGTCTCCAAGCTTGGGCTCTCCCGACCCAGCAGCCGATGGGCTGCCATTTCTGGGGAATTTTCTGTCTTCCTTCTTTGGGCTGGGCAGGGGCAGCTCAGACCTCTAGGAGGAGAGGAGGGTGGGCGGCGGTGAAGGGTGGACCTGCAGGGATCCCTTAGGTCTCTGGTTCCGCGGCATTTCCAAGCAGGAGGCTTCCAGGGTCTTCCAGGAGGCCCAGGACCTGGGAGGGAGGCACTTCTGCCACCTGACTCCTCTGGACACCCCTGTGCTCCTGGGTATTGGAGCAGCTCCCTTGGGCCCCCAGTCATGGCCTGGCCTTGGCCTCGACCCCATTCCTTTCCCAGCCTCACCCACAGCCCCGACCCTCACGGCTGCTGTTCCCACAGGGACCGCCACTCGCATTCCTCCAGCTTCCACTCGGCTGATGTCCCAGAGGCGACAGGTGGCTTGAACCTGCTACAGCCGCGGCCCGTGGTCCTGCAGGGCATGCAGGTGCGCCGAGTGCCCCTGGAGATCCCAGAGGTGAGGAGCCAGCATCGGGGAAGGAGCTGCAGGGGGCGGGGTGCAGACCACCAAGCATCCACCCAGGCACCAGGAGGGACATGTCACCCTGAGTGAGGGCTCCAGGGGCCTTGAGATAGCTGTCTTGACCTTTGATGGCAGGGTGCACAGGTCCTGGACCTGAATGGCTCAAGGAGTCGCTTATTTATTTACTCGTTCAACGAACATGTCTGGAATAGTTTTGTTTGCCCTGGAGGGGCCACAGTTAGTGGGGATGGTGGATGTTAGCAGTGGCACTTGGAGAAGGGGCAGTTGAGCTCGCCTGGCAGTGGCAGTGCTGCCTCCTGTGCTGGGCGCCTGACGTGGGGTGTCTTGAGGCATGCTGTTCGAGCTTGTCCGTCTCAGCAGAGCTAGCAAGAGCGCCACCTTTCGTTCCTGAAAGCGTCCTGACGTGGGCAATAACTGATGTGGTTGGCCAGGGAATAACAGAAGTACTAGGGACGTATGAGACACAGACTCAGAGTTAAACGACAGTCGTGAAAGTAGCACCCACACACCCAGGGCCACAGAGAGGCCACGGGCAGCGCCCAGAAGCCCCACGTGCCCCTTCCTGACGCGATTATTCTCTTGACGGTCACGTGGGATAGCAGTGTTATCCTTCCACAGCCGAGGGTCTCCACCAGCGGCAGGGGCTGTGCTGCTGGGCTCTCCAGAGCCCAGCACAGGGACAGGCTCGTAGTTGTATCCCGTAAACACTTGTTGAATTAAAGACACGAGAAGCCCAAAGAGATTAAGTAGTTGGTCCAGGGCCTCGCAGTGCTGGCACCGGCACCGAGGCCCCGTCCTCAGGGCTGGCGCTCCGTGTGCTCCAGGGTAGGGGGGTCTGAGTGACCCTGAGGGCTCTGTCTGGGAGGAGGGTAGTGTTTGTGCTGGCTCCTGAAGGATAAGGTGGATTTCCCTGAGCCCAGGAAGAGACGGGAGATGCTGCCTGAGTGGGGAAGACAGACGCAGGAGCTAGTAATCCTGGCGTCCAGCAGCCCTGGAAGCCCCCACGGCCACTGAGCCCCGTCCTGGGAAGCTGGAGGAAGGAGTAGGCCCTTGGATGAAGGGTCAGGGCAGGCCGCGGGGCTGCTACATGGTGGGGACTTTCTGTGTTGACCAGCCAGTGTGTGCCGGGGGGTGGCAGTGGACCACGGGGGCGGGGGGTGCGGGGCTGATGGCCGCGGCCATGGGGACCGCAGTTTGACCTGCTGGACCAGGACTCCCTGCACGAATCCCAGGAGCAGACACTGATGGAGGAGGCGCCGCCCCGGGCCCAGCACAGCTACAAGTACTGGCTTCTTCCCGGCCGCTGGACCTCTGTGCGCTACGAGCGGCTCGCCCTGCTGGCCCTGCTGGACCGGTGAGCACCCACCCCCTCATCCCCCAGTCCTTGATCGTCCCTGGCCCCTGGCCTTCCAGACTCTGAACGTGTGGAGGCTGTCATGGCAACAGAGAACCTACCTGCTGGGGTCGCTGAGGGTGCGTGGAGAGCTGGAGTCTGCAGTGGGGTTTCTTCAGGTGCTTCTGGGTGCAGAGGGGCGGCCGAGGGGGTGGTGCTCTGGTCACTCCTCTCCCAGAGCTTTGCTGGAGATGTTGTTCCTGTTCAGTGTGTTGTTTTTTATTTGCTTCTGGGTGAGTGTCAAGTAAATTGAATCCTGTACCCTGAAAAAGCTAACGAACCATCTGTCTTAGCTTTCCATGTTTTCGGGAGGAAACTGAGGCCCAGAAAGTGAGAGAGATCAGATGACGTTTGTTGTCCGGGTGAATGATTTGGGCCTGGAACCTGTGTCCTGCCTTCCTGTGTTCTGGATTTCTCCCGGCGCTGTGACCGGTGTTTTGGGGGCATTGTCTGTGTGCGTAGCATAGCGAGTGGGAGCCGGAGATGGGCAGATGCCAGAGTGGTGGCACCTGAGGCCTCAGGGTCTAGAGGGGGCAAAGACTGGCATCGGGATGCAGGGTAGCAGTGGAGTGGCTTCCTGGAGCGGGTGCCACCTGGCCCTGGCCCTGAGAGGGCATAGCTTCACATAGGATGATGGCTGGCGTGGAAACCGGCCTGGACATGGGCCTTTGTGGCTAGCTCCTGTTTCCCCCATCCCCTAACCCCTTGCCCCACTAGCAGGTGAGGAGGTGGGTGTGCTCTGACCCTGCTCTCTCTCCAGGACACGGGGGCTGGTGGAGAACATTCTCGGTGTCGGCCTGAGCAGCCTCGTCGCCTTCCTGGGCTACTTACTTTTGCTCAAGGGCTTCTTCACCGACATCTGGGTCTTCCAGTTCTGCCTGGTCATCGCCTCCTGCCAGTACTCCCTGCTGAAGGTCAGGCTTGGCTTCCTGGGTCTCTTCCCTCCCGTCTCTTCCCAGATGCACCCCCCTTCCCAGGACCCCTCTTGAGCGGGTTGAGCTCGAAACCCGCTCGAAAGCAGTTAAGATGCTTCAGATCCCCTGTAGCCACCCCCCATCCTACAAATGAGAGAACTGAAGCTCAGGACAATTCAGGGGCCTGCCCTGCTCATTCATAAGGGCCCAGAAGTGGAATCAAACAGATCCTGGGGCCTCTGACCCTCCCGTGGGCGCTGGCTCTCATCACCAGTGTAGCTCTTGTCTCTTCCAGAGTGTCCAGCCTGATGCAGCATCCCCCATGCACGTGAGTACCAGCAGAGCAGCACCTTTCCCCGCGAGACTCAGGCCTGGGTCCTGGGCAGGACTGAGACCAGGTGGGGAAGGGGTCGGATGGGGGAGAGGCAGGGCTCCCTCAACCACCCCCATCACCCCTAGCTCCTTGGTCCTTCTGTCCCCAGCATGCCAAGCTTTCTATCTTGGACCCAGGGCCAGGCACGGGACATGTGAGCGTGTGTGTGTGCACGTACAAGTAGGGTGTTCAGTAGGGGAGGCCTGGCTCCTCACAGGCCCCCCTCCCCAGGGCCACAACTGGGTGATCGCATACAGCCGGCCTGTCTACTTCTGTATCTGCTGTCTGCTCATCTGGCTGCTGGACGCCCTGGGCTCAGCTCAGCCTTTCCCGCCCGTCTCCCTCTACGGCCTCACGCTCTTCTCCGCCTCCTTCTTCTTCTGCGCCCGTGATGTAGCCACTGGTAAGGCCGGGCAGGGTTGAGGTTGCCCAGGGAGCGAGGCCCCAAGGGTGGGCCGAGGGGCAGCCTGCAGGCTGACCGGGCCTCCGCTTCCCCTCCCCGCCAGTGTTCACCTTGTGCTTCCCGTTCGTATTCCTCCTGGGCCTCCTGCCCCAGGTGAACACCTGTCTCATGTACCTGCTGGAGCAGATAGATATGCACGGCTTTGGGGGCACAGGTATGGGGCCCACGGGTGGCTCGGGGGTGTGGGGGCCGTGCGGGGCCCAGGAGGGGCTGTGGGTTATGGCTGCGGCTCTGGCTGCTCACTGAGCCTTCTCCCGCGGTGACCTGGTGGATTCTGAGAGCCCATCTCTTCCCCTCCCCTCCCTTCCCCTCCTGTCTCCTCCGCAGGCAAGTGGTTTAAACCCAAGAATGCCAGGGGTTCCGAAGGCCTCTCCGGGCTCGGGGGAGCCGAGAACAGTGGGCTGGGGACGGGGTCTGGGGGAGTTGAGAGGCAGTGGGGGGCGGTGGGGTGGGCGGCCGGCAGGTGGGAGCTGGGCTTTACTAAAGGCTGTTGCTCACCTCGCAGCCGCCACCAGCCCACTCACTGCGGTCTTCAGCCTCTTGCGCAGCTTGCTGGCTGCTGCCCTGCTCTACGGCTTCTGCCTCGGAGCCATCAAGGTAGGGATGACCTGTCGGTGGCGGGCATACTGAAGCCCAGGGGGTTGTTGGGACAGGGCTGTGAATTGGGCTCAGCAGTGGCTTCTCCCACGGTTGGGGGACCGCCCCCCGCCGCCATGCTTATCCTCATCCCCTCTGACCAGCATGGGTTCTCTCCCCAGACTCCTTGGCCAGAACAGCACGTCCCCGTCCTTTTCTCTGTCTTCTGTGGCCTCCTGGTGGCGCTGTCCTACCACCTAAGCCGGCAGAGCAGTGACCCCACCGTGCTCTGGTGGGTGCCCGCATGTACCTGTCCGTGTGCGCACGTGTATACGTGTTTGCGTGTGTCTGTCACCACCTGACATGGCAGAGGTTGGGGGGGTGTCTGTGGGAGGAGGGGCAGCCTCCCCAGACCCAGGCCCCTGACTCTTCTCATGCCCCCCAGGTCTCTGATTCGGAGCAGGCTCTTCCCTGAGCTGGAGGAGCGGAGCTTGGAGACGGCCCGCGCCGAGCCCCCAGACCCACTGCCAGACAAGATGCGTCAGTCAGTGGTGAGGACCGGCAGTGTCAGGGTCTAGTCTTGGGGTGCGGGGGTGTGGTCAGCCACTGGGTGGCGGGGACACCCAAGCTGGTGTTTCCTGACCCTGCAGCGCGAGGTCCTGCACTCTGACCTGGTGATGTGTGTGGTGATTGCTGTGCTCACCTTTGCCATCAGTGCCAGCACCGTCTTCATTGCCCTGAAGGTTCGTGTGGCGCAGGCCACCCCTCCCCCTCCCCCCACCTCAGTTTCCGCCGGAGCCCGATTGCCCTGAGGGCCTGGGCAGCCATGGCCTCACGTCCTTCTCTGCCCCTGGCTGACCTGTACCAGGTGGCTCCGTGGCCCTGTGGCCTGTGTCCCTTGGCTGAGCCTCCCGCCTCTCCCTCTTGCAGTCCGTGCTGGGTTTTGTGTTGTATGCGCTGGCTGGGGCCGTGGGCTTCTTCACCCATTACCTGCTGCCGCAACTCCGCAAACAGCTGCCCTGGTTCTGCCTGTCACAGCCCGTGCTGAAGCCGCTGGAGTACAGCCAGTATGAAGTGCGCGGTGAGTGCCCCCCGCCCCGGGCTGGGACCCCTCCACCCCTCCTGCCCTGATTTCCAAGCGGACCTGCAGCCTGATGGGAGCACAGGCCTCGCAGCTCAGAGTGCCAGCAGGGGGCAGCCTCTGCCCACACCTCCCCGTCCGCTCTGGCACTGGCCCTGCGGCCCCTTCACTGCCCTCTGTACCCGCTCCTGCGCCCGCTTCAGCCCATGCCTCACTTTCACCCTGCCTGCTTTGCCCTTTTCCTACCTGCCTCGCAGTCTCTGAGGAGATGGGAGAAGTAGAACTCCAGGACCTTAAAGGGACGCGTTGTCGAGAATTACAAGTTGGCTACCAACGAACTACATCAGCCTGGCATGCGTTTTTACTTGGATTCTGCAACACAAACACCCCTGAGCCTATATTTAAACACCTGGATTTGTTTACTCTTTTCTTTTTTTCTTTAATATTTATTTGTTTATTATTTTGGCTGCTCCGGGTCTTAGTTGCGGCGCACGGGATCTTCATTGCGGCTTGTGGGATCTTTAGTTGCAGCATGCAGACTCTTAGTTGCGGCATGCATGTGGGATCTAGTTACCCGACCAGGGATCAAACCTGGGCCCTCTGCATTGGGAGCGCAGAGTCTTACCCACTGGACCGACAGGGAAGGCCATAAACATCTGGATTTGTTATGCAAAGGTCCACATGCCTTTGTTTTCATAGACGATGAAGGATTTTGCCCACTGGGCCAGCATCTCCATGTGGCTGAAGTCAGCTCGAGCCAAGTGGCAGGGGCCCCTTCAGAAGGGCCCTGAGGCTGAGGATCACTGTGTGCTTGGGCCTCACCCTGCCCGCCCTGGCTCCGGTGGGCACCTGGGGCGTTGTCATCAGCCTTTATTTCACAGACAGCCGACTGGGCAGAGCACCTGCCCTAATCCCCCAACACACCCGACCTGGGCCTCATCGGCCTCATTGCCCTCATCTGGGCTGCCAGAGATCAACCACCTGGCCCGCAACCGCTCAGAGTCTCTAGGGACCCAGAATGCCACATCCCCACGTCCTGGGGTTTGCCGTCTGTCCAGGTTCCTTTGGAGAGCACACCTATCCTGCCCCGTGGTTGGAGGGGAATGCGGAGGACCCGGTGCTAGACAGCAGTCCCACCTTTCCACCTTTCGTTGCAGGTGCTGCCCAGGTGATGTGGTTTGAGAAGCTGTACGCCGGCCTGCAGTGTGCGGAGAAGTACCTCATCTACCCTGCTGTGGTGCTCAACGCCCTCACAGTGGACGCCCACACGGTTGTCAGCCACCCGGACAAGTTCTGTCTCTAGTGAGGACCGACAGCCCCCTGCCATCCCACCGTCTACATCTCCGTGTGACACAGGGGGAAACTGAGGCCCAGAGAGGGAAGGACACCTGCCTCAGTTGCCCAGCAAGCTTAAGTAGGCCCCCAGCTCCTGACACCCTTTCCGGTGCAGCAGCTGTCCCTTCAAGAGCAGACGTGTCTCTCCAGTGTGCCTGAAGGGGGTGACCTCTTTAGAGAGCAGAGACGAAGAGGCACCGGGCCAGAAGAGCAGGGGCCTGCCCAGCAGAGCCCAGGCCAGGGCCAGCAAGGGATGGGCACCCACACCCACTGTGCCGAGTCTCCGCCCAGTGCCTAACGCCCACCCCTCGCCCACAGCTGCCGGGCGCTGCTGATGACCGTGGCTGGGCTGAAGCTGCTGCGCTCGGCTTTCTGCTGCCCACCCCAGCAGTACCTGACCCTGGCCTTCACCGTCCTGCTGTTCCACTTCGACTACCCGCGCCTCTCCCAGGGCTTCCTGCTCGACTACTTCCTCATGTCCCTGCTCTGCAGCAAGGTGAGACTGTGCAGGAAGACTCCAGGCTGTGCAGCGGGAGCAGGCCTCTCGTGCCTTGGTGCGGGAGACCTTCCCCAGTCCACGTTAGCCACACTGGGGGCCTTCGCAGCGGCTCCTGGCGGGGCAGCGAGCATGCTGAGGTTTAAAGTGGGTAAGTGATTTGCCTCAGGTCTCCTGGAGCATTGGTGATCAGCTGGGATTTGAAAAGGACCGTTCCCCGGCTCTGTGCTGGAGTCTGCAGTGGTGCCTGCAGGGCGACCCCAGTGCAGGCCTGAGCTTTCAGCTCACTCATGTGGGCATTCTAGTCTGGTTTCTGGCCTGGCCCAGGATGGTGGCGATCCAGACTGTGTCCCCCTCTGAGGGCAGGGCCTGTGACTGTCTCTTAACTCTTGGTACCACAGTTGAGGCCCAGCCTCATCACTGAGAGTGGCATGGCCTGAGCAAGTCTGCTCTACCTTCTCGAACTTCAGTTTTCCCATCTGAGAAATGGGACAGCAGTAGGAGGCTCCCGGAGTGGTTCTACGAATTAAATGGCTAACGCCCCCTTGGTTGCTTTGTCTGGAGCTGCTGATGGTATCGGGGGCTTCGAGGCAGGTCCAGAGTGTAAGAGCTGGGAGTGATCTTGAGCTTGACTCCCATGTAGGCAGCAAGTGGCGTAGCCCCAAGGCTCTGAGTGGGTACTTGGTGGACCCCCCCTCTCTGTGAGTGATCTGCGTATCTTTTACCTTCCCCCCTTCCAACCCTGCAGCTGTGGGACCTGCTGTACAAGCTGCGTTTTGTGCTGACCTACATCGCGCCCTGGCAGATCACGTGGGGCTCGGCTTTCCACGCTTTTGCCCAGCCATTCGCCGTGCCACGTACCCAGCCTGCCGCCTGCTGCCTGGGCGCGGGTGTGCAGGGAGGACCGTGGCCTGGATGGGGCTGGGGGCCGCCAGGCGGGTTGGCACGGGGTGGGGGGCTAGTGAGGGAGGCCGGGGAGGGTCCTGCGTGCCTGCCACCTCCTTGACTCGTGCCCAGACTCGGCCATGCTGTTCGTTCAGGCCCTGCTCTCCGCGCTCTTCTCCACGCCGCTCAACCCCCTGCTGGGTAGCGCCGTCTTCATCATGTCCTACGCGCGGCCCCTCAAGTTCTGGGAGCGCGACTACAAGTGAGTCTCGTGGGACACAGAAGCAAGTTCCGGGGGCGTCCCTGAGAGGGATTTGGCAGAGGAGCGGGATGGCTGCACCGGGGGGCAGGTTGCGGGGAGACGGGAAGGAGTTTGGAGCCCAGGCTGGGTGGGGCACTGTGGGCTTCGGTGAGGTGGCTGACCCAAACGAGGCAAAACTCGAGCCAGGCCGAGGCCTCGGCTCACACCCTGGGCTTCCTGGCTGTGTGGTCCCGGGTGAGTCCCCTCATGTCCCTGAGCCTCAGCCTCCCCCTCTGTCACGGGGCTGTTGTGGCGTCTGCCTCAGAGTGCAGGGGTGCGGGTTCGGAGGGGAGGTGCTTGGGGCTGGCGGGAGCAGTCGTTAAGCCCTGGGCAGCGTTGCCCTCTTGGCCACCTGTGTTGTCGCTCTCTCTCTGAACAGCACTAAACGTGTGGATCATTCCAACACCCGCCTGGTCACACAGCTGGACCGGAACCCTGGTGTGTACCTGGCCATCGGGGGCTTTCGGGTGGGGCCTTTCTGGAGGGAGCCTTGCTCACGTGTCACGTTGTCCATCTGTCCGTCCATCCTGGGTTCCAGGAGCTGATGACAATAACCTCAACTCGATCTTCTACGAGCACTTGACTCGCTCGCTGCAGCACACGCTGTGTGGGGACCTGGTGCTGGGCCGCTGGGGCAACTATGGCCCCGGCGACTGCTTTGTTCTGGCCTCCGACTACCTCAACGCCCTGGTGCACCTCATCGAGGTCGGCAATGGCCTCGTCACCTTCCAGCTGCGTGGCCTCGAGTTCCGGGGTGAGTCGCGGGGCCGAGTTTGACGGTGTGTCGGGGCTGGACTCTAGCCCTGCTCTGCTCCGGTTTGCTGGGGCCCTTGAGCAAGGGGCTCTGTCCGCCGGGCCTGGGTTTCCTAGTCCGAGCAGTGAGGCGGCAGGCTCTCTCCAGCCCAGCCCCGTCCCTGCCCTGACTGCGGCAGGTCTGTAGCGACCAGGCTGCTCTGATGAAAGCTCGGACCTGGAGCTTCCGCTGGCCTGCTCTGCGGTCTCAGGCCAGGACCAGGTGGGCGGCCACACATAAGCCCTGGTGAGTGAGCCGTTTCCTTGCCCTCAGGAAGCTGTGCCTGGAAGATGCCAGCTTCAGAGGGGCTCACAGATGCACAGGGGCTCTAGGCACAGCTCGGGAGCAACACGAGCCTGAGCTTCAGTCTTTGCGTCTATAGATGAGGGACCAGACCCTGTCCCCTCCCCCCAACCCTCAACGACCCAGTTACACCCATCGCGGCCACTGGGAGTCGGGAGAAAGGGGCTTGTTTGTTAATCGGTTCACTTAATAATGGTTACTTGCGTCGCATCTCGGGGAGGTGCCTGGGCACTGTCTGGGGAGGAGGTAGGCTGGGGTGTCCCTGTGGCCCCCTGACTGGAGCCCCCCCTTCCCCGCAGGTACGTACTGCCAGCAGCGTGAGGTGGAGGCCATCACAGAGGGTGTGGAGGAGGATGAGGGCTGCTGCTGCTGCGAGCCTGGCCACCTGCCGAGGGTCCTGTCCTTCAATGCCGCCTTCGGGCAGCGCTGGCTGGCCTGGGAAGTGACAGCCAGCAAGTACGTGCTGGAGGGCTACAGCATCAGTGACAACAACGCTGCCTCCATGCTGCAGGTCTTCGACCTCCGCAAGATCCTCATCACCTACTACGTCAGGGTATGAGGGGCAGGTGGCTGGGGGCAGGGGTCCCCGCCGGTGACTGCTCACTGGCCAGGAGCATCCCGAAGGCCATCCTCTGGATCCTTGGGGGCCTGTTTTGCCCAAGGGAAGCAGAGGCCTCAGAGAGTTTAATCAGCCTCCAAAGTGTCAGTGTTGGACAGCGGGCCTCAGAGGCCCATGTGACTCTCTGACGGTGGGGAGCCCGGGGCGGCGGGCTCCCTGTCACCCTCCTCCAGGAGGCTCACGTGGGGTGGTGAGTCCTGGGGGCCGGTGGGCAGCACGTGCACAGATCCTCTCTCTGGGAGGGGCGTTGCTGATACCAGCCTTCTAGACCACCAGCCCCGCCCCACGACCCCCCAGTACAGAGTGACGGTAATAGGAACAGTGGTGGCAGGAACGACAGTCTTAGGAGCAGCTGCCAAGCAGCGGTGCTCACTGAGGGCTGGGCTCTGCCAGGTACCCCTCCTGAGCTGGGTGAAGCCCGCCACACCCTCCGGGAGAGGTCCCGCTGCCTCAGATGCGGACAGTGACTTGCCCGAGGCCCTAGAATCAGGAGAAGTGCCAGAGCTAGGCTTAGCCCAGGCCTGGTCCTCACTGTCTCAGCCTGGGCACGCCAAGCCAGGCCTGAGGGTGTCGAGGCCTATGGTGACGTGGCAGGGGGTTGGTGAGGCACGGTGTGGGGTCCGAAGGGAGCTGTGGATTGGGTTCTGGGAAGCTTAAGGTATCGCCTTCTTTGCTGTGCCTGTCAACCCCCTTGAGAAGTGGGGATTCTCGCAGTTCTGTAAGGTGGCAGGGATGATGAGGGCGTACAGGAGCGGGGTGAGTAGGGGCTCACAGGTCCTCTCACGCTCTCTTAGCATCTTCCCTGGGGCTTGTCGTGGGCCCAGAAGGGGTGGCCTGTTGGAGTCCAGGTGAGCCTGCCCACCTGAGGTTCTCTCTAGGGCAGTCCTGTGCATCCCCTAGCTGTCCTTCACTGCCAGTGGGCACCCCATCTGTGTCGCTTGTCAGAGAAACTGCACTTTCTCTGCTGTGGATGTTTCCACCCGTCCACTCCTAGGGAAGGGCTTGTGAGCCTGCCCCATACTTATCGTCACCAAGAAAGAGGCTGTGGTCCAGAAAAAGGACCAGCCGCAGGTCACCCAGGGGTTACGGTCCTGTCCACCTTCCTCTCCCCGTCTCCTGAGAGGTGCTCCTGCCCAGGTCTCCCCACTTCCTCCCTCTCGGCCAGTGTAGGCTTCTCGTGACGGTGTAGCAGACCCCAGCCAGGCCCCCGGCTAGCAGGCTGAGATGAGCGCCGCCCCTGTCCAGCTTCTTGAGGGGAAGCTGACTTGCCACAGCTGCCTCAAAGGCTGGGCAGAATCACGGCCGTGTGGAGGCGCCTGGAGGACCCAGGGAAGGCTCTGCCCAGGATGGAGTGTGGGCTGAAGTTTGGAAGGATGAATGGGGGCTGCTGAGGCAGGCCCTGGGGGGAGGCAGGTGTGCAGGGCAGCCCCACAAGCCTGGGGCAGTTCAGGGATGTGTCCCATCCAGCCCTGGGCTTGGCAGACCAGGCGGAGCCTTCCTGTGCAGATTTAGCCCCCCTTGGCGCCTCCTACCCCTTGTCCTTCGTGGAAGTCACTGAGTGCAGTTGCTTGAGAGATTCAGTGCAACTCTCGTGGCCACGGAGACACTGGCCCTCACATCCACCTGCAGCCAAGCCTTGGGGTGCTCTTAGCATTTCCAAGCTCAGGCACATTCATTCTGCTGTTTGATTCTTTTTTTTTTTTTTTTTTTTTTGCGGTACGCGGGCCTCTCACTGTTGTGGCCTCTCCCGTTGCGGAGCACAGGCTCCGGACGCACAGGCTCAGCGACCATGGCTCACGGGCCCAGCCGCTCCGCGGCATGTGGGATCTTCCCGGACCGGGGCATGAACCCGTGTCCCCTGCATCGGCAGGCGGACTCCCAACCACTGCGCCACCAGGGAAGCCCCTGTTTGATTCTTTTAGTAATTCTTGGAAGAGGCAAGGTCAGTGTAATAGGCCCCTTTCACAGTTGAGAAAACTGAGACTCACAGACCCGTCCTTGCAGTTAGGTGGGATGAAGGCAGAAAAGGTGCCGCAGTTGTGATGCTTATGAGGATTCAGTGAGCTGCCCCACGTGAAACATGGAGCAGAGCCACTGAGCTGCCAGCAAGTGCTTGCAGGCGGGCGCTGTTACTCCTGAGAACCACTCTCAGGGCTGGGCCCCAGGATTGCTGGTTCCGTAGAACACCATGTGGTTGTGCAAGTTAGTGGAGCACTTCTGTGTGCCAGGCCAGCTCCTCCCCCAGTCCCCAAAGTTTTTTTTTCTGGTTCTTCTTGGGGGCTGCGGAGATGCCCTCTGAGCAAGAAGGTCAGTCTGGAGCCAGTCTGCCTGGAGCCCAAGCTGCCCCACAGCCCTCCTGCCCCCATTCACCCCATTAGGCTCCTGGTGCCCCTTCCTCTTGGTAAGGGGGCCACCCAGCCTTCCCCAGACTGCCCACTCACCTGCCACAGCCGAGGCAATGCTGGGGCCAGGCTCCCAGCTACCAGGCAAGCTGCTGTATGCCGGGAACCGAACTGACGAGGCTCCACCTATAGCCATGGCCTCCAGGCGTCCCCACCATCACCACCCAGGGAGCTAGCTGAGGCCCTTGGCTCTTCCTGGCTTGTACTGTGGCCATTTTGCCCTGGCTCTTAGCCTTTCCACGTCCTACCAGAGCCACCCTGCTGGACTCCCCTACTGCCTAGGTGCCCTCTGTTCATGGCCAGCTGCGCCAGCCTCCCCAGCTCTGGACTTCCCACCCTTTCCCCAGGCAGAAGCCCATCTCGTTGGCTTCATCCCAGGGCAGCACACAGAATCCCAGTAACCTCACTGGCTGCCAGCTGCCGGCCTCACACTGCCCATCCATGCTGGCTGTGTCAGCTGCCTACTTCCAAGAGCTCCTCTGCATTTGCCCAAACCCCTGCTTAGAAGCCAGCAGAATCTCTTAAAGGGTCCAGGAGCCCCGGACTTTGGGCACAGATGCCGTGCCTCTGGCTTTTTTCTGAGGGGAAGCCCTGTGGCCGTCACACTTCAGCTGCCTCAAGGGGCCCAAGACCTAGGGGCACTTAGGCCCCACTGGCCTGCAGGCAGCCCCACGACCTTAGTCTGACCTTCTGGGGCCTCTGAGGTCTGGATGCCACAGCATCGTGGTATTGTGGTGCTGGCCAGCTCACCCTGCCCTGCTGTGTAATTGCGGGCAAGTCTGTCGTCTGTCTGGGCCTCAGTTCCCCTTACAAACAGGGCAGGAGGGAAGGGCAAGCATCCGAGCACTTGCCACAGTGCACCACCCTCCAGGGGATGCTCCGTGAGGAGGACTGCTTCCTGTCAGCTTTCCCCTTCCCCCTCCCTGGCCGAGAGAAGGGCAGCAGACTTGCCTGTGGGTCTTCAGGGAGCTGAGATGGGACACATGATGGGCGTCCCGGGAAGCTGACTTCAGCTCAGTCTGAGGGAGAAACCTCTTTTTTTTTTTTTGGCCACTCCGCATGCCTTCTGGGGTCCTGATTCCCTGACCCGAGATCGAACCCCTGGCTTTGGCAGCAAAAGCATGGAGCCCTAATCACTGGACCGCCAGGGAATTCCCACGGAGAAGCCTCTTCACCCTGACGCTGTCTCCTTCAGTGGCCAGGGCAAGGGCGCTCCCCCAGTCACTGACCCCAGCCCTCTCCTCCCAGAGCATCATCTACTATGTGAGCCGCTCTCCAAAGCTGGAGGCCTGGCTGAGCCACGAGGGCATCGCAACAGCCCTGCGTCCTGTGCGGGCACCTGGCTATGCTGACTCAGACCCCACCTTCTCACTGAGTGTGGATGAGGACTACGACCTTCGCCTCTCTGGCCTCTCGCTGCCCTCCTTCTGCGCCGTGCACCTGGAGTGGATCCAGTACTGCGCTTCCCGGCGCGGCCAGGTCCGGCCACCGCTACCCTGGGGCTGCCTTCTCCCTTCGGCCTACCCTCTCCCCGTGCAGGTTCTTCTCACCCTCAGCCTCCCTTGGCCTGGGCCCCAGCCCCCACCCCAAGTTCCCTGTCCCAGGTCTGAGCTGGGCTCTGGGGACGGGGGTCCTTGTGCCGCAGCCTGTGGACCAGGATTGGAACTCGCCGCTGGTCACGCTGTGTTTTGGCCTGTGTGTGCTGGGCCGCCGGGCCCTGGGGACAGCTTCGCACAGCATGTCGGCCAGGTGAGTGCCCGCAAGTCCAGCCGGGCCTGTCACTCTCCCCTCCTCTACCTCCATGAAGAGCTCTGGGCCTCTGGCCTCAGCCCCCAGGGGCCGCGTCAGTCCTTCCTTCAGTGGCTCTTTTACCCATGGTGACTTCGCCTGCTCCTCACCGCCCTGTGAGGGACATGGGCAGAGGTTGACCTCGTCAAGATGGCAAAACCAAGGCCCAGCATAAAGAGCCGTCTCTGCTCTGACCACTGCACATAGAGGCAGAGCTCAGGAAGCCAGGAGCCCCCTGTGCATTCACCTCCCCCCCTCCTCTTCCCCAGCCTGGAGCCCTTCCTCTATGGCCTGCACGCCCTGTTTAAGGGGGACTTCCGTATCACCTCCCCGCGCGACGAGTGGGTCTTTGCCGACATGGACCTGCTTCACCGCGTGGTGGCACCTGGGGTTCGCATGGCCCTCAAGCTTCACCAGGTAGGGAGAGGTGTGCCCAGGCAGGGTGGGGCGAGGTCTCTGCCCAGGCCAGGGGCCGCCGGCCTCAGCCCTCCGTCCTTCCCGCAGGACCACTTCACGTCCCCAGATGAGTATGAGGAGCCGGCCGCTCTGTATGACGCCATCGCAGCCAACGAGGAGCGGCTGGTCATCTCACACGAAGGCGACCCGGCCTGGCGCAGCGCCATCCTCAGCAACACGCCCTCGCTCTTGGCGCTGCGGCACGTCTTGGACGACGCCTCCGACGAGTACAAGATCATCATGCTCAACCGGCGCCACCTCAGCTTCCGTGTCATCAAGGTGGGGACGGCCGCTCGCCCGACCCGGCCCCCTTCCTGGCGCGGCCTCCTGACCCCTGCGTGTGGCCTCCGCAGGTGAACCGCGAGTGCGTGCGCGGCCTGTGGGCTGGGCAGCAGCAGGAGCTGGTGTTCCTGCGCAACCGCAACCCCGAGCGAGGCAGCATCCAGAACGCCAAGCAGGCGCTCCGCAACATGATCAACTCCTCCTGTGACCAGCCGCTGGGCTACCCCATCTACGTGTCGCCCCTCACCACCTCGCTGGCCGGCAGCCACCCCCAGCTGCGGGCATTGTGGGGCGGCCCCATCAGCCTGGGCGCCATCGCCCGCTGGCTTTTGCGCAGCTGGGAGAGGTGAGCTCCGACCCCCCGCCTCTAGCCCGCAAGGCTGGGGTCACGGGGCAGGAAGCCGGGGCTCGGAGAGAGGAAGCGGCTCTCTCCGGGGTCTGACTGAGGAAGTGCTGGAGCCAGGATTGAGCCCCGAGAGCTGACCCCTTCCCCGAGCTGACCCCTTCCCTGAGCTGACCCAACCGCATACCCCGCCCCCTCAGCCACAGCTGAATGTGGCCTTTAGCCTGAAGCACCGTTGATGATGCTTCCCTTTTTTTTTTTTTTTTTAAGGTTTATTTATTATTTATTTTATTTGTCTTTGGCTGTGTCGGGTCTTAGTTGTGGCACGTGCGATCTTCGTTGAGGAATGCGGGATCTTTTGTTGCAGTGTGTGGGCTTCTCTCTAGTTGTGACGAGCGGGTTTTCTTCTCTAGTTATGGCGCGCAGGCTCGGGGCCCATGGGCTCTGTAGTTTGCGGCACTCGGGCTCTAGTTGAGGCGCGCGAGCTCAGTAGTTGTGGCACATGGGCTTAGTCGCCCTGCGGCATGTGGGATCTTAGTTCCCTGACCAGGGATCGAACCCGTGTCCCCTGCGTTGTAAGGTGGAATCTTTACTACTGGACCACCAGGGGAGTCCCCGATAAGCCCTCCCTTAAAAGCCCTGTAGGGACTTCCCTGGTGGTTCAGTGGTTAAGACTCTGTGCTTCCGCTGCAGGCGGTGCGGGTTTGATCCCTGGTCAGGGAATTAAGATCCCACATGCCACGCAGTACGGCCTTAAGGGGAAAAAAAAAAAGCCCTGTAAAGTAGATGGCAAAAACCTTTTAGAAATAGGACTCTGGGTTCTGATATGGTAGGTGACCTGTCTTGGGTTGGGGACTTGTGCTTGTGAGGTCTTTGTATCTCCCACCCCCTACCAACCTCTTGTCCGCCTCCCATCCCCCAGGCTTCATAAGGGCTGTGGTGCCGGCTGCAACAGCGGCGGGAACGTGGATGACTCGGACTGTGGTGGAGGCGGAGGCTTGACCTCCCTCAGCAATAACCCCCCCTTGGCACACCCCACACCTGAGAACACAGCAGGTGAGCAGGCAGGGCCGCGCTGAACCGCTGAGTGGAGAGGGCAGCCTAGCCGACTGAAGTCTCTGCCCTCTTATCTGTCTCCCACAGGCGGTGGTGACCAGCCCCTCCCACCAGGCCCTGCCTGGGGCCCGAGGCCCTCCCTGAGTGGCTCTGGTGATGGGCGCCCCCCTCCTCTGCTGCAGTGGCCACCCCCTCGGCTCCCTGGACCATCCCCCGCTTCTCCTGCCCCCACTGAGGGTCCCAGGCCCTCAAGGCCCCCTGGCCCTGGCCTCCTTAGTTCTGAGGGTCCCAGTGGGAAGTGGAGCCTGGGGGGTCGGAAGGGGCTAGGGGGATCCGAGGGGGAGCCAGCCTCAGGGAGCCCTAAAGGAAGCACCCCCAAATCTCAGGTAAGGTTCTTTTGGGAAGGTCAGGTCCTGGGCAGCTCAGGTCTGCTCTCCTACCAACCTATCTCCCCTCCTTCAGGTGCCCCTAGACCTCAGCCTCAGCCCGGACATCAGCACCGATGCCTCGCCCCCCAGAGCAGTGCAGGATATTCCGTGCTTGGACAGCAGCGCTCCTGAGAGTGGCACGCCCACTGGGGCCCTGGGTGACTGGCCTGCCCCCGCTGAAGAGCGTGAGAGCCCAGCTGCCCAGCCCCTGCTGGAGCATCAGTACTGAGTGGCCTGGTGCCCTCTGGGTCCCAGCCCAGGATTCAGAAACTTGGACCCCCAGCCTTTGGCCCTTTCTGCTGGACCACAGAACTGAGTGGCTTTGGCTCCCACATGTGAACCCTGACCTCTGGCTGCCTTAGCCAGAGCACCAGAACTGAGTATCCCAGACCTCTGACCTTGGCCCCTGATCTCTCATCCTAATTCAGGGCCTGGGCTCCCCCAAACTGAGGCAGGCAGCCTCCCAGCTGGGCCCTAAGAGCCAAACCCGTGGGCTGGTCCTGCTTCAAGCCCATGGCCAGAACTGACTTGGCCCCTCGGCCTGCACTGCCTGCTGGGGTAGCCCCTTGGCCTTGGACTTGGGGCTGAAATGTGGGGAGGGGGGTTTCTTTTTCTTTTTTTTTCTTTTTTTTTTTTTTTCGTGCTTCGGAGACACCAGAATTAATAACACTATTTTTGATTTTGGTTGGTAGTTTCTTCTTCCATCTGGGGGTGTTTGGGTGGAGGGTAGATGAGCACAGAGAGGGGAATGGGCTATGATGAAGATCAAGGTTAGACCAGGGTGGGGTTCAAGTAGGACTGGATCCTCTTCCTCACAAGCCTGTTGCCTTTTCTAGCCTTGATCTGAGGTTTGCAGTTGTTCCGTTTCTCACACCCAAGTGTTCAAAGACTTCTAGCTCCAGTGGCAGGTTCCTACAATTGTTAGCCTTGACCTTGGCCAAAGCCTTTCTCTGAACCTCAGTTTCTCCAGTTATAAGTAAGAGATACCTGTCTAAGGTGTTTTAAGAATACACGAGAGCGTGTGTAGGGCAGGTCCCAGTGCTTACGAGCAGAGTGCTTGTAAATAGCGGCACTTCCTGAGCACTTGCTCTGTTCCGGGATGGAGCTGAACACTAGTTGTCCCGGTCTAGCCCTCCCAGTTGGTTTGGAAGGCAGGTACATTTGTTCCTGTTTCTCAGCCAAGGACTGGAGGCCCGACAGTTTACTGGGCTGGGCCGGGCCTGTCGTGGGGCAGCCGTTCAGACTGCCCGCCGCCAGGCTTCCAGTCCCCGCCCGCTGCGCTTCCCGCCGACGGAGACTCCTGGGCCGGCCACGCCCCCTCCGCTGCAGTTCCGCCCCCGGCATGGCCCCGCCCCCAGGCGGAGCCGGCGCCCAGAGCTGTAGCGGGAGAGCAGGCAGCTGGACCCCATCGCGGGAGGAGGCGGCAGAGGTACCGGCGGGAGACGGGGGAGCGGAGGCACCGCGGTCGGGCGGAACAGGGAAGAAAGTGGCCTGGCGTGGGCCCGGGTGGTGTGTGGGTGGGAGGGGTCCTCGCCGCGTTCGCCGTCTGCACGCTCCCAACCTCCCGTTGGGCTTCAATCTCAAGTCAGCACGTCCAGTCCCCTGCCTCTGGCCGGTGCTGCCCCCTACCTCCTTTGCGGGACGGCCTGGCCCACCCAGTGTGCGGGTGAGCGGATGCGGTGCCTCCCGACTCCTCTCAGCGGCACTGGCGACTGCCCTTCTGCCTGTCGGCTGTGTGCTCCCCTTATTCTGGGTCTCCCCTTCTCCCTGGGCGGCCTCCAACCCAGCCTTTGCACACCGCCCCCTGGTCCCGGGCCTGGCCTGGGAGGAAACATCTGTCGCGCCCCCTGGCAGCAGAAACGGGGTCATGACCTCCAGATGTGCTGGGAAGCGTCCAGCGCCTCCTCCTGGGGCAGCCAGGCCTTCCGGATCTGTGGGAGCGGGCCGGCCCCCTCCTCCCCAGTGACACAGGCCGTGAGGAATGTCCCGGCCTCAATGGACCCTGTGTGAAGCTGCCGGGTGGGGGGCAGAGCCCAAGAACATCCCCCAAGGCAGGCCAGAGCCCGGCACTGGGCCAGAGCAAGAGGCAGCCCATGGGCTGTGCACGCACAGATACACAGAGCTCAACCCACACGGAGCAGGGGTCTGCGCAGACCCCTTCCCTCATGTCCCCTGTCACCCCCATCACACACACTTCACACACACCACAGCCGAGGCCCTGGAGCTTGGCACGTGGAGCCAGGGCCTGCATCTGACACCACACACTTAACACAAGGCCAGCTTCGCTGGCTTCACCTTCCTTTCGGTCTTCCAGCAGTGTTGGGAGGGGACAGGGATGGTTAACCCCATTTTAGAGGTGAGAGAACAGAGACTCAGGGTCAGTGTCACGAACTTGTCTTAGGAGAAACCAAGGGAGGAGGCACTCTGAGCCTTACTTGGTCCTGGAGCTTTAGCTGAGGGGTGCAGAGCCTCTGCCTCCATCCCCTCCTAGCCCAGCCCTACACAGTGTCACTGGATGATGCACAAAGACTCACCAGCAGGTGCCTGCACCCCTAGTGGGTCACCCACATCCCTGTCCCAGCCACCCACTCCATCCTGGGTTCACCTGAGGGTGACTCCCCCTCACGTTCTCATACCACCCTTTGCACCTGCCCCTGGTCTCGACACATTTTTCGCACTTAAGCAGGTCCCTGGGGCCTTGGGTGTCTCACTCTTACATCCTGTGAGACCTCGAGCCTTAGCCCAACCCCCCACCTGCCCCACACCTACTCACACAGTGTTAGGAGTGGGGAGGTACAGCACTGTTTAGGCCCTGGAGATTGGCAGGCCCAGGTTCAAATCCTAGCTGATATGGAATTGCTTCAGTCAAGAGCATCCCCTTATCTGGACCTCGGTTTGTTTGTCATATGGGGTTCAGATTCTCCTTTCAGCATCAGTGAGGCCAGGTAGGCAGAAGTCCCCATGGGTCCCAGTTCCAGCAAAGTCCCCATGGGTCCCAGTTCCAGCAAAGGGGCCTGGTCAGCATGACTCCCTCCCGTACCCCCAGGTATGGCTACAGAGGCCTGCAAGAGGGTGAGCCCAGGCCTGTCCTTCAGGTTAGGTTGACTTAGGTCCCATGACTGAGCTAATGTGATCCCAGCACCTTCCTCAGGATGTGGGGCCGGGCAGGGGGCTGGGCCCAGAGTTGGGGCCACTTCCCGTGCTGAAGGACATGCTCTTGCTGTTCCTGCTGCCCCGCCAGTGCCCCCTGGGAACCCCTGTGTCCTTGAGGTACTGAGGCCGTGAGGGCCAGGGCATTGAGACCCAGCCTCTGGGTGCTCAGCTCCTCTGGGATCCTGGAGGAAGTGGGAGGAGCAGGGAGGAAGGTCTCTGGGGACAGGACGTCCTCCCTTTGTCAAGTGGACAGGACCCAGACACCAGTAGCCCCATGGGTTTTCCGTCGGAGTGGAGACAAACCATCTGTCCGGTTGGGCCAGGTCTTGGTGGGGACTGTCGCTCTGGGCCCAGACCAAAGCCAAGGTGTGTGAGTGGGGACTGGGGAGCCCTGGCAGTCCCAGGGCCGCCCAGGCTCCAAGACCCTCAGGGCCAAGGCCCCGACAGCCCTGCCCAGCACTAAGCTGGAGGAGGGGGCTGGAAACTTCAGCCCCAGGCAGACGAGGAAGTGGCCAGGAAAGCGGAAGCGGCTTTGATGGTCGTGGAGGGGGCCGGAAGTCAACCCGCATGGTGGACCAGGCTGGGGGCCCGGGTTCCTGTTTTCTCCCCAGGCTCCTCTGAGCAGACCCCTCCTCCCTCAGGGCAGGAACCGGCCTGCCGGCTGGGCACCAACCACCCGTGCCTGCCAATGCGGCCCGGCACCCGGAGAGCCAAGTCCCCAGGTCCGAGGCACGCCCATGTGGGCCGGCGGCGTGGGGAGTCCTCGGCGGGGCCCAGCCCCTGAGCCCACCGATGACCTCTTCGCCCGCAAGCTGCGCCAGCCGGCACGGCCCCCGCTGACGCCACACACCTTCGAGCCCAGGCCAGCCCGCAGCCCGCTCCTGCGCAGCGGCAGCGATGCGGGCGAGGCCCGGCCCCCGACACCGGCCAGCCCTCGCGCCCGCGCCCACAGCCACGAGGAGACCAGCCGCCCTGCCGCGCCCCCCGCCCGCTTCTTCTCCGACCCGCTGGCGCTGCTGGGGCTGCCGGTCGAGGAGCCGGAGCCCGAGTTCCCGCCCGTGCCCGAGCCCCGCTGGTTTGCCCACTATGACGTGCAGAGCCTGCTCTTTGACTGGGCTCCGAGGCCCCGGGGGACGGGGGGCCACGCAGAGGTGGGCTCTGGGACCCCCGCCTCGTCTCAGGACCAGACTGCCCGCTCCGACCTGCTGCTTGAGGCGCCTGGCTTCGTGAGTGAGATCGGGGGTGAGGGCGAGCTGGGACTGGGTGGACTGGTGTCTCCACCTGTGCCCCCCTCACTGCCCAACGCGGCCGTGTCCGTCCTGGAGGAGCCACAGAACCGAACCTCGGCCTACAACCTGGAGCATGCAGACCTGGGCGCTGGCTACTACCGCAAGTACTTCTACGGCAAAGGTGAGGGGAGGGCCGCTGGGGAGGGGCCAAGGTCCCTGTCACCTGTGGTGAGCTGTCCTTTCCCTGTCAAGTCCCTGGCCACGTGAAGGGTCAGGCTCTGTCTCTGGGCTGAGGCTGCCCAGCTTTAACCACCTCCCTAAGACCAAGCCCAGCCTCCACCCAGCCAGGCATGCTCCACTGCCCCCATCTGGTTCATCCTTTTGCTCCTCCCGGCTGGGGAGAGATTTCCTATGGACATTTCTGTGAGGTGAAAACTGAACCCCTGCACCCGGGAACCTTGTTCTCATCAGTGCCCACAAGGGAGGGCCCCAGACATCCTGGGGAAGAATATGGGCATGGTGGGCGAGGCCATGCAGGATCTAGGTTTTGGAGCAGGCAGGCATGGCCCCCCTGGGTCTGGGGCAAGATATATCATCGGTGAGGCTGCAGAAGGGGTGAGGCCTAGGGCCAAGTGTATAGGTGCCGACAGGAGTCAGGATCTGGGTTGGTAGAACGTGGGCAGGGCTGACGAGGGGACTGGACTTAATCTAGGATCTGAACTAGTGTTGTGGTGGGACCTGGAGCGGGGACTTTGGTGGACGTGGTCGAGCGAGGGTGGGACTGCTCAGGGGGCGGATCTGGTCATCCACCACCTGCTTCCCCCAGAACACCAGAACTTCTTCGGACTGGATGAGGTGCTGGGCCCGGTGGCAGTGAGCCTGCGGCGGGAGGAGAAGGAGAGCAGCGGAGGGGGCACTCTGCACAGCTACCGCATCATCGTGCGGACCACGCAGGTAGGCCGAGGTCATGGGAATTAGACCGTAGATTGCCTTCTGAACGGCCTGCACATATCCTGAGCGCCCCTATATCCCCTCCTTAGCTCCGGACCCTCCGCGGCACCATCTCGGAGGACGCGCTGCCGCCAGGGCCCCCGAGAGGCCTGTCCCCAAGGAAGCTTCTAGAGCACGTGGCATCGCGGCTGAGCCCGACCTGCCTGCGCCTGGGCTCAGCTTCACCGAAGGTGCCCCGCACGCTGCTTACGCTGGACGAGCAAGTGGTAAGTGGGTGGGACAGCCCAGCCCTACGGCTAGACCTGGCCTGAACCCAGCCTGCCCAGCTCCTAGCCACCTAGCCTTGACCCTGATCCTGGGCTGGACGGGGACCCCAGGAGAGCTGCCTTTTCAAAAGGAGGGCATCAGAGGTCATCTGGAGCCTTGCCTCTCAAAGTAAGGTCTGTAGACCAGCAACGTCCGTATCATCTGGGAGCTTGTTAGAAATGCAGATTCTCGGTCTCCACCCCAGACCTACTGAATCTCAGAGCCCACACTTTAAGAAGATCCCAAGGTAATTCCTATGTGCATTTCAGCTGAGGAGCGCTGATCTGACTGCCACCCCCTCTTCCTGCAAGTCCCTCTCCTTCCCTGTCAGTTTTCCCTGCAACGCCCTGCTTGGTCTCCTGCCAGTCTGGGGTGCTCACTCCTTCCTGGGGCTGCCCATTCCACTGTGGGACCACTCAAGCCCGCTGAAGGTCCTTCCCTACCCTGTGCTGAAAGCTGCCTATTGGCCCCGATTTTCCTCCTCTGTCATTCAGTCTGTTAGTCATTCAACAAACATTTCCTCATACCTCGGTACCACGCCCCAGACTGGATGCTGGAGACCTGTCTAGACCAGATGCTGTCCTTGAGTAGCTCACAGACAGGTGTGGGAGAGAGACTGCAGAGAATCATGGATAATGATGGAGCAGGATAACAGGGACAGGGCAATGTTGAGAGCTCTATGGGGCACCAAGGTAGGGCTGACAGCCCTTCCTTGGTTCAGCATCATGGAGGAAATGCAAGAGCCCAAACCAGGAAGAGCAGGCATTTTCTGGACAGAAGGAACAACTTGGGTGAAGCTTAGAGACTAAAAACTGTCACGTCAGGGTCCTGTGGGCAGTTCAGCATGACTGGAGTAGGACTTGGGGGGAAGGGGTGGGAAAGGCTGGCCTTTGGTCCTGAGGGCACCGTGGAGCTGTGGAAGATCTGAGAGGTTGAGCAGCCCTCTGGCTGCAGTGTGGGGGCTAGACTGGAGGCCAGGCTGAAGTCTGTCGCAGTGATCCCAGCCAGACGTGGTGGTGACGATGGCAGAGGTGAAGAGGAGGTGACAGTCCAGGGACAGAGTGGATAGCCTTCGTGGCCGACTGGAACGGTGGGGGTGTTGTGAGATTGCCCTGCTTCTCGGCCGCTGGGAGCGGTAGTTTATGGAGGCAGGGACCCTGGAGGACGATTGGTGTGGGGGGGGAGTCATAGTGAGGAGGTGAGGTGCCAGGGGCTGGAAGGACATCTGGGCAGCTGGAGCTCGGGAGAGGGGTCTGGGCTGGAGGCAGAGTTGGGGGTATCATTCCATGGAGATGGCTGCTGTGGCCACTGAAGGTGAAGAGCGTGGGTGGGGAAGAGGCCCAGACATGAGAGGGTGAGGTCCCTGGGGTCTCAGGCAGAGTGAAGTTCCAGTTGTCCCAAGTGCCAACTAAGGTGAGAGGGTGCCAGGATGAGGCCGTGCCCGTGGCTGTAAGAGGGGCTTGGGGTTTAGGAGCTGGGGTGGAAGTGGGGCTGTAGTGTGAGGAGGGACGAAATGAAAGTGGGGACTCTGGGTGTAGACGTGCTTAGCAGGAAGACGGGAGGCCAGAGCTGGAGGGGCCCTGGGCTTGTTTGCGTGGTGTCAGAGCGCCCTGAGCTGTGCACAGTTAACCCCAGATGCAAAGGAGCCATAGGAGCCGGGGGCAGAGAGTAAGCAGAGGTGGTGCAGGGCTCCAGGCCTCCAGAGGCTGGGCTCAGGGTGCCTGGCATTTGAGGGAGGGGAGGACAGGCTGGCCTTGAGATAAGGAGGATGACAATGTGGCCATTAATTGGGATCGAGCGCACTCTGTGCAGGGTCCTTTCTGTGAATCACGTTCTCTATGGTCATATGACAACCAGCCCCCTCCCAGTTCCTTCTCACCTTGGTCTCCTCTGCCCTCCTGAGCGCTGGGAGCAGGAGAGACAGAACCCGCTTGATAAGCGAGGACACAGAAGTGGCTTAGAGAGGGCAGGGCTCAGGCCACACACGGAGGCAGTTCTGCCCCCAGGCCAGTGTCCCGGTCCATTCCCCAAGGCCCAGGGGTGCTGCTGGGCGACTGAGGCCTGTGCCTTCTGCCTGTGCCCTCCCCCGCAGCTGAGCTTCCAGCGCAAGGTGGGCATCCTGTACTGCCGGGCGGGCCAGGGCTCGGAGGAGGAGATGTACAACAACCAGGACGCAGGACCCTCCTTCATGCAGTTCCTCACCCTGCTGGGCGATGTGGTGCGGCTCAAAGGCTTTGAGAGCTACAGGGCCCAGCTGGACACCAAAAGTGAGGCCCAGGGGGCCCAGGGTGGGGGCAGACCCATGCTGAGGGGCAGGCTGCCTTGGTGAAAACCAGCTGCCTGCTCACTTTTCTGTCCCATCTTGTCCTGGGTCTGGGGCCGGGGGTGGAGAGTTCTTTGGGTAGGCTGAGGACGTGGGTCTGGGGCTGCAAAGGCCAAGCCATGGCTGGGAGGAGGGGCTGGGACTATCCCCCAAGGCCCCCGTGCCCTACTGCCTAAGCTGGGTCAAGGGGGTTTGTAGGCACCACCCTCGCCATCAAACACACATATTCCACCAGCCCAGACCCTGCCTCCCTGGTTGGAAAGGTCCCAGGGTCCCTGGAAGGTGTTTTTATCCAGCACCTCCTGCCTGCCTTCCACTCTCTCAGCTGCTCCACACATGCTGGTGCCTGGGCCAACATCTGTCTTCTCCTGGGACATCCGCCCCCGACTCCCTGTTAGCAGGCCATTTCTCATTTCTGTCTTCATTCTATCTCAACATCCCCCCGTCCCAGTCCCAGGCTGGAGGCTGGATTCTGTGGGGGGAGGGGAAGGGGAGCAGCCAAGGCTGAGGCCCTTGGACCTCATGGCCTGGACCTTGGCTGGTGGCGGAAAGGGGTTGTCCACCTGCTGGCTGGGGGTACAGAGGCTCCAGACTGCAAGCAGGATGGCAGGTTCAAGCCGTCCAGATTTCCCTTGCTCTCCCTCGGTGTCCCCAATTAACTGGCCACAGCGGATTCCACGGGCACGCACTCTCTCTACACCACGTACCAGGACCATGAGATCATGTTCCACGTGTCCACGATGCTGCCTTACACCCCCAATAACCAGCAGCAGGTGTGAGGGAGCCCTGGGGATGGGGGCTGGCTATGGGCTTCTGGGGACCATGGAGGGGTGCTTTGTGGGTGGCAGTGTTTGAACCTTGGTCTGAACTCTGCTGACCCCTAACTACTCTCCAGGCTAGTGTACCTCCCCAAGACAAACACCCCAGGCCTTCACCAGGGGCAGGTGGGGGGAGCCACTGGTGCCCAGGCTCTTAGGTCTCACTCGCATCCCCCACCTTCTAACCCCCAGCTCCTGCGGAAGCGCCACATTGGCAACAACATTGTGACCATAGTGTTCCAGGAACCCGGCAGCAAGCCCTTCTGCCCCACCACCATACGCTCGCACTTCCAGCACGTATTCCTAGTCGTGCGGGCCCACGCGCCCTGCACTCCGCACACCTCCTACAGGTGGGCGCCCGGAGTTCCAGTTCTGCCAAGGGTAGGTCTTCCTGGGCCCTCCCTTTGCCCCTGACTACCGCCTCCTTCCCCATAGGGTGGCTGTGAGCCGCACCCAGGACACCCCGGCCTTTGGGCCAGCTCTGCCCCCTGGCGGAGGTCCCTTTGCGGCCAACGCCGACTTCCGGGCCCTCCTGTTGGCCAAGGCGCTCAATGGCGAGCAGGCGGCGGGCCACGCACGCCAGTTCCACGCCATGGCCACGCGTACGCGCCAGCAGTATCTGCAGGACCTGGCCACCAACGAGGTGACCACCACGTCGCTGGACTCCGCTTCCCGTTTCGGCCTGCCTTCCCTGGGCGGGAGGCGGCGGACGTCCCCCCGGGGCCCGGGCGCTGAGCTGCAGGCGGCAGGGGCGCTGGTGTGGGGCGTACGCGCGGCGCCCGGGGCGCGGGGCGCGACCGGAGCCGAGGAGGGCGGCCCTGACGGCGCAGAGGTGCCATGCCTGCTGGGCATCTCGGCCGAGGCGCTGGTACTGGTGGCGCCGCGCGACGGCCGTGTAGTCTTCAACTGCGCCTGTCGCGACGTGCTGGCCTGGACCTTCTCCGAGCAGCAGCTCGACCTGTACCACGGCCGCGGGGAGGCGATCATGCTGCGGTTCGACGGGCCCCCCGGCCAAGCTGTTGGCGAGGTCGTGACGCGCCTGCAGGTGAGGCGCGGGAGTAAGGTTGGGGTGCAAGGTCCCTGCGCGTGCGCGCGCAGCGGGGAAGGAGCCTGCTTTGGAACTCCTCGTTCCCGCCGCCTCTCCTGCGAAAGGGGAGGTCGGGGTGGTGGGGCACACCGGGAGCCTCGCAGGGATGGAACTGGGCGTCCCCAGGCCCTCTTTTGCGGGGTGGGTGGCTAATACCCTCCTTGGGCGTGTGGAAGGGCCCATGTGACCTGGGACGGTCCCCGGGGCTGGCGCTGGGGCGGCCCCTCCTCCGTTAGCCCCCCCCCCCCGGCTCACTCCCCGCCCCGCCCCGCTCCGCCCCAGCTGGTGAGCCGCGGCTGCGAGACCCGCGAGCTGGCGCTGCCCCGCGACGGCCAAGGCCGCCTGGGCTTCGAGGTGGACGCCGAGGGCTTCGTCACGCACGTGGAGCGCTTCACGTTCGCGGAGACGACGGGGCTGCGGCCCGGGGCGCGCCTGCTGCGCGTGTGCGGTCAGACGCTTCCCACTCTCGGCCCCGAGGCCGCTGCCCAGCTGCTGCGCTCGGCGCCCAAGGTCTGCGTCACCGTCCTGACCCCCGACGAGAGCGGCCGGCCCCGCAGGTTAGGACGTTGGGACGCAGGGAGGTGGGAGGACCGGGCAGCTGGCCACCGCCTAGCCCGTGCCTCCCGTGTGGCCATTAGCGACAGGAACCTCGCGGGGAGGCCTTTCCTTCTTGAGAGAATCCCGCGTCTCTTAATCTCTCTGAACTGCACTATCCTTATGGGTAGAATGAAGACTATTAAGCTCGCGTCTTCACCGCCCAAAAGATCCAAGAGCAGCCCCTGTTGTATTTCTCACAGACACCCAATACACACTATTGGTTACTTACTGCATTAAACCAGGGATATGCGGACTTTTTATGTAAAGAGCCAGAGAGTAAATATTTCAGGTTTTCTGGGCTATCTGGTCTCTGATGCAGCCACTCGGCTCCGTCACGGTAGCACAAGAGCATCCAGAGGTGACATTTAAATGATGAGTATGGCCTCGTGCCATGAAAACTAGTTATGGACCCTGCAACGTGAAGTTTATGTGACTTTCACATGTCATAAAATAGTCTTTTTATTTCTTTCAACTGTTTAAGACTGTAAAAGCCAACCTTAGCTTTCAGTAGTACAAAAACAGGCACATCTGCTAAAAAAGAAGACAAAGGCAGAGGCTGGATTTGCCCCCAGGCAGTACTTTTTGGATCTCTATGCTAAGTGGTTTTCCCACGTTATTTAAATCCTCACAGCAAACTAGGAGATCAGTACTATTATCCCCATTTCACAGATGGAGAAACTGACATTCAGTGTGATTTGCTTAGGATTCACAAGGGCAGCACTGCGATTTGAACTGAGGTCTGGACAAATGGCCAGTAGCCAGGCAAATATTTTTCAGTGTTGTCAGAGAGTTTGGAGAGCTCTCCTCCTCCTGGAAGCGAGCCTCGGGCACAGCTGGGAGTGGGGCTGGTGATGCTGGTGTTCCTGCCTGACCTACTCCTTCCTCCCCACAGGAGCTTTTCGGAGCTGTACATGCTGTCTCTGCAGGAGCCCAGCCGGCGGGGGGCTCCCGAGCCAGTGCAGGATGAGGCCCCAGCAGTGGCCCTACTGGCCACCACGAAGCAGCTGTTGCAAGTGTGCCTGAACGATGGCAGTGGTCCTCCAGGGCCCGGGGGCCTGGCCGAGGAGAGAACCGAGTTCCTGCACAGCCAGAACCCTCCATCACCCTGCAGGTGCGCCCTCTCGGCCTTCCCTCTCCTCTGGCCTCTGCAAGCAGGGTCCACGGGTGGGGGCAGCTTGCAGTGCTGAGCCGTCCCTGCTCTCCCCAGCTCCCTGTCCGACGAGGCCCCAGTCCTGCCCAACACCACCCCGGACCTCCTCCTTGCCACCACAGCCAAGCCGGCAGCACCCGGTGCTGGCAGGGAGACACCCCCCACCCAGGTGAGCAGAAGCAACGCTCTGGAGCCCAACGAGCAGGGGTGGGCACCGTGGTGATGGTGGGCATCACTGCATCTATACCCACTTCTGCCCCCCAGGACGGGCCAGGCAGCCCCAGTGGCTGTGAGGACAGGGGTGACCCAGCCCCGGAACTGAGGGCCTCCTTCTTGCCACGAACCTTGTCTCTGAGGAACTCCATCAGCAAAAGTGAGTCTGGAGCAAGGTGGGGGTCTAGGAGCGGGGCAGGAGGAGGCCTGGCCTGCGCTTCCCTAGCTGAGCCCAGCTCCGGTGCCCACAGTCATGTCAGAGGCGGGCAGCGAGACCCTGGAAGATGAGTGGCAGTCCATCTCAGAGATCGCCTCCACCTGCAACACCATCCTGGAGTCGCTCTCCCGGGAGGGTGAGGCCACCAGGGCACTGCGGGCGGAGCCAGGGTGGGGCTTTCTCCCTTTACCTCCCTGCCCAGACGGTCCCTCTGTCCCCACAGGGCCACCCATCCCAGAGAGCAGAGATGCCAAGGGAACTCCAAAATCTGACGCTGAGTAAGCCTCACATCCGATCTACCCCTTCACCCCATGCCCAGTGTTCGTGCCCACCCATTGGAGTGAAGCTCTGTCCCAGGGCTCTGCTGTAATGTACACCCAAGTCAGAAGACAGGGGTTGGGCCCCTCTCAGGCGGGTGGGTCTGGGAACCAGCCCATGGTGCCGTCCCCTGCCCTGGTCTCACTGAGTTCTGAATCCCATGTTCTCAGGCCAGAACCCGGGAGCCTGTCTGAGAAGGTCTCTCACCTGGAGTCTATGCTCAGGAAGCTGCAGGATGACCTGCAGAAGGTGACACGGTGGCTGCGGGTCATGGGGAGTCACAGGGCTGCCCCAGGAGAGGGGCCAGGGGCTGGCCACGCTGACTCCCGCCTCGCTCCACCTCCCCCCAGGAGAAGGCAGACAGGGCGGCCCTGGAGGAGGAGGTGCGGAGCCTGCGACACAACAACCGGCGGCTGCAGGCCGAGTCCGAGAGCGCGGCCACCCGCCTGCTCCTGGCCTCCAAGCAGCTGGGCTCCCCCACCAGCGACCTGGCCTGAAGCTGTCGGGTCCAGCCTCAGCCTGGCTGCGGACCTGCTGGAACTGCCCGGTCGCTCGCTCGGGGCACCTGGGCCATACCAGGCCCTGGGCCCTCCTCAGGGACTATCCCTGCGCGAGGCGCATCTTAGCACTGCCCCCGCTCCCCGGCCCATTATTTGGTGGCATTTTGGTGGCAAAGTTGCTCCTCTACCCCATCCCCGTTTGTAAATATTCTGTGGAGAAAAGGGGACTTCAGGGAATAAAGAAGCCACCGTTATTTGTGTCCACACAGGTGTTCATGACGTGATGGGGGAAGGGGCTTTGCCCCCTCAGGCCCCGGCCAAGCTCCCGGGACAGTGGCTCAGGGTTGGGTTGGCACAAACTGAGGGGTTCTCTGAGGCTAGGCCACCCTTGGCTTCTGTCCCACAAACATTGGTTTGGTCTGTTGGAAAGCAGGTGGCCACACCCTGTACCTATTCTGCTTAATCGTTGGAGCCAGGCCCCTGCCCTAGAACCAGACCTGCGGGGCTGAGATCAGAGGCAGAGCCCCTCTGGGCAGGAGAGGAAAGGCGCTTAGGGGCCAAGGGGCACCTGCCCATGCCCTCTTTAAAGGCCCTGTCCCCAGTGCAGGCCCCGTTCTCCTCTCTGTAGACACTGAGCCCCCAAGCCTGGCACTCCCTCAGTCACCTGGCCAGATCTGGCAGGCCCCAATTCCAGAGGTAGTAGCTTCTCTGCCTTAGTTGCTTGAGAGATGTTTCCATGTCCCAGAGGAAATCAGCCCTTGACCCACTTCTCTCCTCACCAGCCCATGACCCCTTGTTCCTCAGCAGGCTGGGCCCTTTCCTGTGAGTGGCATCAGCAGGTCCAAACTTGAATCGTGTCTAAACTGTTTTCTGGATCTGAGGCCCAGACAGGGCACTGACTTGCCCAGCATCACATGCCTAGTTCAGCCCTGCTGAGACTCAGGCCCTGGGGTCCATAAACTCAGGCTTTGGCAGGATGAGCTTGGCTCTGAGAAACAGAGCTTCAGGGGCTCAAGCTTCATGGAGGAGGTAATGTGAGGGCTCTTTTGTTTTTTATTTATTTGTCTGCCCTGGGTCTTAGTTGAGGCACGCGGGATCTTCATTGTGGTGTGTGGGATCTTTAGTTGCGGCATGCAGGATCTCGTTCCCTGACCAGGGATCGAACCCGGGCCCCCTGCATTGGGAACATGGAGTTTTAAACCACTGGACCACCAGTGAAGTCCTGGGGCTGAGTTTTAAAGGTTCAATGTGGGGACATTCGATCCCTGGTCAGGGAACTAAGATCCCATGTGCCGCAAGGTGTGGCCAAAATGTAAAAATAAAATCAAGGCTCAGTGTCCTGTTCACCAGGTAGAGAAGGCAAAGGGATCCTGGGTAGAACCAGTCTGGGGGGCCTGTTGGACTGGAGTCAGCCTACGTAGGGACCCAGGGTCAAGGAGGCTGGAGCTGAATCAGAAAGGGCTGTGAATGGGTGCACTAGAGCTCCTGGACTAGCAGTTCCCAGCACTGTGTCCCAGCTTTCACCTGGTGGACTGTAGTGAGGAGCCCTCACAGTGCAGGGTGGAAGGCTCTGGTGTGATAGATGTTCAAAGGGAGGGTGATGTGATTTGGGTGTCAGAGCCCTTCGGCTACAGGGAAGGCAAGGCCAGGGAGGAGGCTGTAGTAGCAGGCCCAGTGGAAGAGGTGGTGGTTGAAACTAGGTGACAGCAGTGGAGATGGGGAGAACTGGGCACATTTGCCAGGACCCAGTGAGGAGGTGGACTCGAGTTGCTAGGGGAGAAGATGCAGAATCCACGGTGGTGGCCAGGTTTCTGGCTGGAGCCCCTGAAGGATGGTAAGGCCATGGCTGAGATGGGGAGGGGGAAGGGCAGCCTGGGGCTGGCTGGAACACGGAGAGTTTGAGAGGCCTGAGGGATGTCAGTGTGAGATGTCCAGTGTGCTGGCGCACTGGAGAGAGAAGTCTGGGCTGGAGACAAGGATTTGGGACTGGTGAGCCATGAGCATGATGAGGTCACTCAGGGAGTGTGGGAAGGACCGTGAGAGGGCTTCTGGGGGTCACGGGATGTCACTTCAGGACACTGGGAAAGCCAAGAGCGAGGCACAGCCTGGGCTGGAGGACCTGGGCTCGCTCATTCCCCTCTGGGTCTCAGGTTGGCCACACTGCGGGCAGCTCTGCCATCAGTTTCCTCTGGTTAGCCTTCTCACCCTGCCAGGTCCCTCCTGGCGCTCGCCCTCGCCCCATTTACAGCGCCGTTGCTCCATCAAGCCCCACCTCTCCAAGCACCGCCCCCCCCACCCCCCACCCCCCCCACAGGTTCGCCGGGGTCCTGACCTGGCCACCATGCTCGGGTTCCGCCCCTCGCGCTTAAGTACAGCTTGGCCTGGTCCCAGAGTGGTCCACCTGCTTCAGACCCTGCCCCCCGACCAAGAGCCTGGAGCGAAGCACGATTCGCTCGATGCTTTCCGGTTCGCCAACATTCCGCCGCCAGCTGGCATCTTTCCTCGTAGACACCGTCCATCGGAGTCTGCACCCCGGGCCTACTGTGTTCCCAGGGGACTCGGTAGATTTGCAGCACGTCCCACTGAAACCCGGTTGCTCCTGCCTTCACCCTCCCGCAAAACCCTGCGACGCCACCGGCCTCAGGATGGGTTTTCCTGAAGCGCATTAGCCGGCATCCCTATTGTAGACTGCTATCCTTGCGCATGCGCACTACCGACGGCGGGCCCTAGCGGGCCACTGCCTCTGGCGACCCTGCTTTACTGCGCGTGCGTCGGGCCAAGCCGGAAGTACGTCCAGTTCTAGTCCCTCTGGAAGTCGATTTGTTTTTGTTGAGGACTCCTGGGCGCGCGCGGTGGTGGAACGGCGGCTTCGGATTTAAGATTTCCTCGGTGCTCCCAGGGCAGGGTGTCAAAGCATAGACCTTTACCTGGCACCTCCCCTTCCCCAACACATGCAAACACTCCCTCATCCATTTAAGGGATGAAATCCAAACCTCTTAGCCCCGCGTTCTTGATCTTTCACAGACTGACCCCATCGAAACTTTCAACGTCGTCTCTCTTACCCCGCTCACCTACAAACGCTGGCTAGTCCCTCTGCGAAATCCACCCTCCTCTGTTGATGTAAGACCTGAAGCTAGCGTGGCCTCTGTGAAACCCTTCCTGAAAATGCTCCATCCCCACAGCTGCTGGGCCCTACCGGGCTCTCACTAGGCTGGGACCTCCACCCACTCCCACCCCCTGGCTGACTGCTCTCATCCACCGGCTGGTATCCAGGGGTTTCCACAGGCATCCTTGGACTGCAGGCTCCCGGATGGCAACGTATTCTTCCAACTCTGTATCACCAACGTCCAGCCTGAAATGACCAGCAAAGAGTGTGCTGTTTGCTGAAAGAAGGCAAATCTCTGGCCAGCTTGGCAATGAATTTATTAGTTCAGAGTAGAAAAAGCAATAGTCTATAAACGCTTTGATTCTTCACTAAAAACTGAGCCTTTTGACTGGAGAGCAGTCAGCCTGCTCTCCCCCTGACCCTCCAAACAACTTGCCCTACTACTAAGGCACTTGAGAAAAGGGGGAACAGAGCAGTCTCAGAGAGAACCTCCTTGGATCCTGGAGAAGGCCAGTGCTATCCCACCAGTTCCCTTCAACCACAGCCCAGCAAGGAAAGAGCTGGCAGACCCCTGTGCAGGGTAGGAAGGCCAGCCCCTCAAATGCTGGTGGTTAGGCACAAAGAACGCCAGCACCACACAGGGGCTGGTAACAGGGGCATTATTTTGGCTCAAGATGTAAGTGAACCCACGATTTGAGGCAGACACTTGGTAATAAGGCTTTGTGGCCTCAAAGGCCATAGCTCCAGCCTGTCCCTCTCTCTAGGAGAGTACTAGAAGCTGGAGGGTGGGGTTGAGGGACCCCAGAATTCCCTATAGAGACTGGAGCTGAATATCAGGATAAGGGAAGGAAGAATTTGAGTTTTCCCAGCTCTCCCCTTTCCAGAGAAGTTAATGCTTCTGCTTAAGCACCTCCAAAAAGAGAGAGATAGCTACTGCCAATGGAAGAATAAAATGCACCCCCCTCCCCAGAAAGACATCACCCAAAGAAGTAGGGGGCAGCTGGAGAACACCCCCCCCCCCAGAATCCGTAAGTGCTTGCTTTGGGAGGGCTTGCAACCCAGTGCTCTGGGCAGGGCAGGGCAGGTCCCTGCCCTTTAGGAGCTGATCTGACTCAGAAGGGCTGAGAAGTCCATGTCCGCAATGGAGGAGAAGTCTTCATCCCCTGAGAGGAGGCCGTTGGTGAGGCCAGAGGCTCCCAGGGGAGTGGGAGCTGGGTCAGGGGGCCTCTGGGACCCTGTCACCAGACGAGTTATAGCCTCAGGGTACTCCATCAGCATGGGCTCAGCTGTATGGGGGGCCAGGGGCACACCCTGGTTCAGCAGCTGCTGGAACTCAGAGTTGTCGACGGATGCCAGGTCCGTGAACACGGCTGGATCTGTGCTACTGCCGAGCAGGGCCCCCAGGTCTTCATCAGCATCAAACTGCAGCTGCAGCAGAGCCTCTGTCAGCGTCCCTTCCCCAGCTGGGTTAGTCTTGGGGGCAGGTGGGGTCACAGCCTGAGCAAGGCCTGGGGCTAGGACTGGGCCAGGGGCTGGGGCCTGGGCCAGGGCTGATGCCATGGCTGGGGCAGGGGCTGGGGCCTGGGCCAGGACTAGGGCAGGGGCCGGTGCCAAGGCCGAGGTCTGGCTTGGGATCTGCCCAGAAGGAAAGACCATGGGGGAGAACTCCTCAAAGTTGATGGTGCTGAGAGATGGTGTAAAGGGATAGGGCTGGGGAGCTGGAAAGAGAAACAGAGAGGCAGGGGTCACAGAAAGCCTCAGAGGCCCACCCCAGCCTCTGGACCCCAGCTGCTGTCAAGACTGCTTAGGATCAGTCCTTCTCTGTGCGGTCACGGCCAGCACCCTAGCACCCTCCTCCTAATCGAATCTGACCTCGCCTGTAAGGTCCAGTTCTAGCCTCAACTCCTTGGAGCGTTCCCTGTCTACCCTAGCCCACAAAACTCTCACAGCCTTTCAGAGGAAGAGACGCTTTCAGAGCTGGCGAAACCTCATCATACAGCTGAAAGACCAAGCACTAAGTGGGCCTGGGCCCAAGCAACACCCAGTAAGCAGGGGGTCGTCATTCTTCTTTGAGCCACATTTTGCTACTTCAGAGGTGATTTTTTTTGTTGCCCCACTTCAATGGAGAGCTGAGGGCAGAGACTGTGCATTTTTGAAACTTCTGTATCTCAAGGTCTCCTGGGGTTTAACTGGCATAGGGGTTCTCATCCCCAAGAGATTGCTGGTTCCTGGGCCACACCTCCAGAGCCTCTGATTCCACACGTCTGTTAGGGGCCCAGGAATCTGCATCTTCACTGCTTCCCTGATGGCTGTGACACAGGCAACTAGGCCTCAGGCCCTGAGAAATAGGAGCCCAACAGAGAGCAGCCTTCAGACGTCTGCTGCTGAGACTGACTGCTCATCTCCCTCCCAGAATGGGTCTAAACCACGCACTGAACAGATTTGAGCCTATAGTTCTGGTGGGGCAACCTTAAGGAAATCCTTACGTGGCTTGGGGACGGAAGTTGAGCTGCGGGAAGGCACAGCGATGCGCCGGGTCGGAGGCCGGTGGTCGGTGGGTCCTGTGAGGCGAAGCCTGGGTCAGTTCATGGCGCCCAAGGTCCCCCTTCCCCCGCCTTCTCTCTAATTCTCCCACTGCCCCTCTTACCATTGAAAGGGCTCTTTTTCATGATGCTCTTAAAGGTCTCATATGTCCTTTTGCGTTTCTCCTCAATCCGGTGACGATCATCTGGGAAAGTAATGGAGAAAAGCGGGTCTTACTCTCCCCAGCTGGACCCCCAAAGCTCTCAAAGGACCCTTGGGAGGTAGGTGACGGGACAAACTTCCCGAAGACCCTTTCTCCAAACCTTCTCAGCCAATGAGAAGAGCTGTGTGACTCTGTGACACTCAACAATTATAAGAATGGGGACTTCCCTGGAGGCGCAGTGGTTAAGAACCCGCCTGCCAATGCAGGGGACACGGGTTTGATCCCAGGTCCGGGAAGATCCCACGTGCTGCGGAGCAACTAAGTGCGTGCCCCACAACTACTGAGCCTGCGCTCCAGAGCCCGTAAGCCACAACTACTGAACCCATGTGCCACAACTACTGAAGCCAGCGTGCTGCCTAGAGCCTGTGCTCCGCAACAAGAGAAGCCACCACAGTGAGAAGCCCGCGCACCGCAATGAAGAGTAGCCCCGGGCTTCCCTGGTGGCGCAGTGGTTGAGTCCGCCTGCTGATGCAGGGGATGCGGGTTCGTGCCCTGGTCCGGGAAGATCCCACACAGGAAGATCCCACATGCCGTGGAGCGGCTGGGCCCATGAGCCATGGCCACTGAGGCTGCGCGTCTGGAGCCTGTGCTCCGCAACGGGAGAGACCACAACAGTGAGAGGCCTGCGTACCGCAAAAAAAAAAGCAAAAAAAAAGAGTAGCCCCTGCTCGCTGCAACTAGAGAAAGCCCGCGCGCAGCAACGAAGACCCAACGCCGCCAAAACAAAACAAAACAATTTTAAGAATGCCATGGCTTTGTGAGAAGACCTCTGTTAGCTCAATCTGCCCTCTGAAGGCCACACAGGTACTCCCAAGTCAGGGGCACAGCTGACATCCCTGTTCCCCTCCAGCCTTGATCAGGCCTGGCACTGTGCCCTCTGCTCTCTGGGGCAGCCCAGGCATGACAGACCAGCTTAAGACTTCAACAGACTCTTAATCTTCTCTCTGATGGTTTCAGAGTTCAGTCTGGAGCTTTCAGAACTTTCTAACTACTGCTGCACTTGGATAACCCCAAAGGACTCGACGCCAACAGTCCAAAGCCAACCTCACCATCTCACCTCAAACACCTGGTTCTGGTTCTTTCTCCTTCCGTGTTCCCTCCCTACCTCTCTGCCCTGTCCCCAAACCTTGGACACATCCTCAGCATCTTCCTCTTTCTCACTCCCTACCATTCAGCCCCTAGACACATATTTACCAAGCACCTACTGCGTGCCAGCCTCCGTTTGAGCCACTGGGATATGGCCCTGAGTAAGCAGACAAGGTTCCTGCTCCCAAAGTTGACATCCTGATGACAGAGGGGCGAAGACACAACCACATACAAGTGATAGGAGCTCTGAGGGAGAGGCACAGGGTGATGTAACACCACCAGAAGATCAAGGAATCTAGTTTAAAGGTGTCCAGGGAAGCACTGGTGTGAGCCCATCGCGTGAAGATCTGGGGGCCGAGCATTCCAAGCAGAGGCAACAGCTAGAACACTGGTCCTGAGGGGGACTGGGCTTGCTGTGTGTTGTACGCAAAGGGCCCGTGGGGCTGAGAGTCCCCGAGGAGGCCAGCAGTAGGTGAGATCATCTCGCTTTGCACTCCCTCTGCAAGGTTCATATGGCACCTCCTCTCCCAGGATGACCAAAACATCTTCCAAAATGGCCTCCCCACCCCGAGTCTCCCCATCTCAGATCCTCTGCACGCTGCTGCCAAAGCGAGCTTCCAGATCTGCTCATGTCACTTCTCTGCTCAGAAACCTTTGGTGGCTCCCCACTGCCTTAGGATGCAACCGTGGATGAATGCCTAGAGTCTAACCTTCAAGGCCCTTCTGGGGCTTCCCTGGCAATCCAGTGGTTAAGACTCTGCACCTCCACTGCAGGGGGCGAGGGTTTGATCCCTGGTCGGGAACTAAGATCCCACATGCCACGTGGCACAGCCAAAAACAAAACAAAACAAACAAAGAAAACCAGCCCTCCTGCCGGGGCCTGCTCACCACCCACATCAGCTCCCACCTCGAAGCTGTCCCCAGACGTGCTGTGCCGGGCACCCTCCAACACCCGTGCCCTTCCAGATGGTGCGCCACCTGCCTAGAAAATGCACTTCTGGGTCTTTCTCCAACTCAAATGGCAACTCCTCCATGCAGCCGGCTCCAGCTCCCACGGTATTTTGCACACACCTCCATTTCGCACGTTACTCTGTAACTTAAGGCTCTGTTTTGCATGTGTGTCCTCCTCATGTGCCTGAGCTTCCAAAGAGCAGGGCACATGTCTTATTCATTTTTGTATTCAGATTACCTGGCACCAAGTGGACACTCAGTGATTATGTGTGGAATGAACTGATGGCCGTTTTGGGGGTTGTTTTCTAGACTCTATTAGACAGTTCCCAGGGCAGGAAACACTCTCAGGCTGGATGACGGACTTTGAATAAAGGATCACTCCGGCTATTCCTATTTGATCAGATACCCGAAAGCCTTGACCAAACCATGGCTGTGTGGTAGTGATAAGAGAGATCCGGTGTGGCAACAGGACCCTGGAGCCAGATGGCTTGGGTTCAAATGAGGTCTGGGTCTGCCGACTCACTGAGTATGTGACCTCAGGCAGGTTAGATGCTTACTCCCACCTCAAAAGGTTCATTAGAGAATAAAATCAGGTAATTCGCTGATATGCCTGGAATAGGGCCATGCCTATAATAAGAGCTCAGTAAGTCTTGGGTATCGTTACTATTAAATGAGGCAAGAAAGATAATCTGATTACTGTGTAAATCCCCGCCCGACTCCAGCTTCTGACCCTCACCTACAGCTGCCACATCCAGGCCTGGCCTCACTCCCATTGGCTGGAGCCCAACAGCCCTGCTGCTACCCTCCCCAGCTGGGTACCTGTGTCTGGCAAGTACTGGAATTCCATGGGTTCGCTGAGCTCCCGATCGGAAGGCCGCCGCAGCTGCATGGAGACGCGCACGGGGGCCTGCAGGCTGGGGTCCGCGTAGGGGGGCGTCCGGAACACAATGGCCACTTGCCGGTGCACATCAGCTTGTGAAAAGGAGCCTCGGGCCTCCCAGCCTGGTCCCGTGAAATACACCTCGATATCCTCTGCCAGAGATGGGGTGGCTTCGTGGGTCACCGTGCTCAGCTCACCCAGCCCGCCACCCCCTACAACTGCTGCTACTTATCTCTGGACATACATCGCCCTACTGTCCCCAAGGTGTTGGGGGAGTGTCTACACCAGTTCCCTGACACTCACCCCATGTCTGCTCAGCCCTGCCCTTCACCTGCTGATCCAAAGAGCACAGCCCTCCTCCCAGGTATGTACCTTTCTGCACCTTGTCACACAGCAGGAAGATCTCATCCCCCCCAAGGCAGCTCCCAGAGTTCCGATTCACTCGGCAGATCTTGAGCTCGGCAGTGTTGGGGGCGCCTGAGGGTGTGGGAATAAGGACGGAAGCCCTGAACCACCGGAGGTCTCCTGGGCTGACCTGCAGGAAATGCAAGGCTCCTGCCCAGCCCAGAGCCAAGGCTGTCCGGAGCTTGCTGACTGTACCTCTGCAGCCAAGGTCCGACCATTCCCACTGGCTCCTCACCCCAACCAATTTAGCAACTGTTTATCTACTAGCACCTACTCTGTCCCCAGCTCTGTTCTAGGCCTGAAGAATATAACCACGCACAAAACCTAAACGTCTCTGCCCTCACGGAGCTCACAGTCCAATGTGAACCAAGGGGATCACAACTCCTCTTTCTCCACCTGACCCAAGTAATCTTCAAGGCCCATTCATACCCACCCTGGCAATGAACCCTTCCCTCCTGACCCCCCGGTTCATCCTGGTTTCCGGGCCTCGGGGCTCCAAAGGCCTTTTATTTTCACTCATCCTGCTGGCTACTTAATTAAAGACTGCAGTTGATCTACGTCGGCCCAATTCATCTGTGAACTTCCTGTGAGCTTTCATCATTGAATTATTACTCTCTAACATGATCTCATTTCTGGGAGTTCATTTCCTGGAGTCATTAGTACAGTTCTGGGCATACCACCCTCTCATCACGTATTGGAAATGCCTGTCTCCCATCTGACTCCCTGCCAGCCTGGAAGCTGCACCTCGAGGGCAGCTCTGGGTCTTCTTTGCCTCGTCTCTCCAGCCAGCACAGTTCTGGGCACAGAGGAGATGACGAATCCGCTGGATGACCGGACGAAGCCAGAGCAACTTTTGCAGGCCCCCGTGCCCGCCCCCACTTCCTCCTCACAGGTCCACCCCTCCTCCCTGCCTGCAGCTCCCTGGCCACTCACGGTTGTCAAAGATGGGATGAGAGAGGGCAGGCGACAGGCGTAGGGGCCTGCCTGCTGGGTCCCGCACTGTCACCTGGAAGCAGAGCCGGACAGCATTCAGGTCGTAGTCCCCACGCTGCTCTTCTACGGGAACTGCCAGAAAAAGAGATGGTCAGGCGAGCCTGGGCAGGGGATGGAGCGGGACGTGTGTGTGTGTGCAGGGGTGAGCTCTGGGTTGGGAGGGCTGTTTGAGGGCATGTGAAATGGTAGGAGCCCTAGAAGAGGAGGAAGAGAAGGTTCTAGACCCATCACTGACTCCACTTGTGACCCTGGATGCCACGTTCCCTATGTCCCCTCTCCGGGTCTCTTTCCCCAGTGGTAAACAGCAAGATTCCATCTGTACTGTGGGTCTTGGCCAGCGAGGGACAGATGAGGGGAAGGTGGCCTCAGGGGGCGACAGAGGCTGGAGGTGCTCCAGGCAGGCCCAGGCCTTTGCCGCCGCCGCCCTCACCTTGGAAGGGGTTGTTGTTGGTCTGGATGCGCTGACTGATGGCCTGCTCCAGGTCCCGCTTCTTTACACACTGGATCCCCAGGTTCTGGAAGCTGAGGCCCCCCCCGGGCATCAGTCCCACTGTCTCCAGAAGAGCATGGGCCCTCCTGCCTTGCCCACTCTGCCCGTTCTCCCCCACCCACTCGCCAGGTGAGCACTTCGTGCTTAAGCCCCTTGAATGGTCCCCAACCATATGCCACCGTGAAAGCCACTCCCTACTCTGGCTGACAAGGCCCTGTGCCCTGGCACCTGGCCCCAGCTGCAGTCCCTGCCGGCTCCCTACCCTCTGCCACAGGGGCTTCTTTCCCTTCTCCAAACACATGAAACTCATTCCCACTTCAAAGGCTTTTGTACCCGTTCATTCTGCTGGGCGTGTTCCTTCGGTGCTTCTCTGCTTTCCCACATTTAGGTCTTACCTGCGAGAGGCCCTTCTGACCTCCCAATCCAAAGGAATGAGACTGGCTCCTTCGCCTCCCCCACCTCAGGCTCTTCTTCCAAACTATTACTGCTTTATTTTCATCACTGAAATGGTGACTCCCTAACAGTATCTTGTTTAGTTATTTGTATATTTATTTATGGCCTGCCTCTGTCAACTAGTATGTAAGCTTCAGGGGAGACTGGTGGTTCAGTGGTTTTCTTTCTCGCTATGAGAGATGTGACACTGAGCGACTCGCCTTTCCAGCCACAGGGGTTAGGGGTTCAGAGGTGAGCAGGGACCCATTCCTTTTCCATGGAGCTCACAAGGAGCTCCTCTCCGCTTGAGAGAGGAGACACAGACACTTTCAAGACAAAGGAATCTGCTTGCAGAGCTGGGGACAGAGCAAGGAGTGAGGAATTCTGCCCTCCCGCCAGAAAGGAGTAACACTGTAACAGCTACACAACTGCCCCGCCTCTCCGCCTTCCGTCTCACCACCACCCCTGCCACCCATGACAAGCTCACCTGTGGATGCAGCGGTCCGGGCAGAGCTCAGCCTCATAGAAGCCATCCCGGCAGTCTTTCCCCACAAGCTCATGGGGGTGAGGCCGGTGAGGGGGGTCCTTGGTCACCAGGGAAATGCGGACTGTCCCTGGCCCCGTGTAACCATTGATCTGTCCAAAGTACAGAGAGAACCCTAGAGGCTCAGAAATTCCAGACTCATCTCCCAGACACAGACTGTGTGGGCCTGAACGCAAGTCCCTCCCATACTGACTCTATGTCCCCCACCCGGGCGCTGTGCTGACCTTGATGGTAGGGTGGGTCTTGGTGGTATCTGTGCTCCTCTCGCCTGGGATACTGCCTGCTGAGCGGCCCTCACACTTGTAGCGAAAGCGCATGCCCCGCTGCTTGGGCTGCTCGATGATCTCCACGTAGGGGCCGGAGGCCTGGGCCGGCTCTGTGGGGGACACGCGGGCCAACCCCCATCAGATGGCTGACCCCATTGCCCCTGGCCCTGGGGAGCTCGTCCCAACCCACTGAGAAAGGATGGCCCACTTACCCGCGGGGAAGATGAGGGGGAAGAGGTCTGAAAGGAGAAGGAGACAAGGGTCAGCACAAGCCCACATCCTGTCCTCACCAGAGAAGGTCTGCTTCCCCACAGCGAGGAGATGGAGCCAGGCCCCTTCCCAGGGACACGGAGTCGGGGCCTGACACCTGGAACCTGCAGGGAAACTAAGGGGCAGGGGTAAAGGAGCCAGAAGCACCTGCTTCCTGAGGGAAGCCGGGGATGGGGGCCTCCCTCCACCAGGGGAAACTGAGTCAGGGTCTTTTCTATTTTCATAAGTTAAACCAAGGGAGGGCACCCTCACCCCCCATCCCGAGAGGAAACTGAGTCAGATACATTCCCCCCTAACGAGGAAACTAAGTCGGAACTGCCCCCCCGGACCCCGGGGGGAAACCGAGTCAACGCTCCCCCCACACCCCACACCCAGAGGGGAAACTGAGTCAGACCCCAGAACACCCAACCCCGCCCCGCGCCACCATCCGGCCGGCCGCTCCCTGCGCAGCGCCCATCGGCGTAGGAAGGGTCGGAAGGCGACGCAGGGGCTCCCGCCGCGGTCCCGGCGGCCCCAGCGCCGCCACCCCGCGGGGTCAGAGGTCGCCCTCACCGTCCATGGCCGGGGTCCCGGGGGCGGGGCCGGGGTCGCAGCTGGGCCCGCGGCGCGCGCTACAGCAGAGCCATTCGCCAGAGGCGGAAATGCGCTGCGCGCGCCCGCCGCCGCGTCACTGCCGGGAATCCGACCGCGCTTGCGCGCTGGGTCGTCGCCGCCGCCGCCGCCGCCGCCCCCGCCGCCACTGGCGAGGGTAAGGGGCGAGTGAGCGCCACGCGGAGGCCCGGGAGGCCGTGCGTGCCGGCGCTGTTGTGGACCGGGAGCCAGTGCGCGCTGCGCGGGGCACCGAGAGGCTGCTTGCTTGGGGGCCGCTCCCGGGGCTGGCGGGGCGGCTGGGCTCGTCCCCGAGTTCGGGCCCCGCCTGGAGGGCGGGGCCGGCGATTACTCACAATGTTTTTAGGGGATTTCGGGGCCCCCTTCCTCCGATCCGAGGAGTTTGGTGATGTCACCCCGAGCCGGGTCTGGAGTAAAGCCAGGGCTGCCGGGCTTCGACCGCCCGCCTTGCGCAGGGAAGGTCTCGGGCCTGCTTTGCCCTCAAAGGCCAGGTGGCTGAACTCCTCACGGTTTCCTAGTCGATAAAAGTGCTGCTCGGTGCTTCTCGGTGGTTGTTGCCGCAGAAGCACTTTTTAATTTCCCGTCCTCCCCAATCTGGCTGCAAGGAGGGGAAAGGGAAATGCCCGGACCTCTCCACCTGGCAGTGCTTGGATCGTGGGCTTCGCGGAGCCTGCTGCACGCTAGGGTGGCCCGAGGCTCCGCGCCGCGTCCGCCCCCACAGGCGAGCCGGGCCCAGGCTCATCTGTTTAAGATCATCCACACTGCCGGCCCTCGGGGGCAATGGGAGGGCAGGGGGCACCCAGAGGTAAATCTCTGGAGCCTCGTCTCTGCAACCTGCCGCCTCTGTTTTAGAAGGTCCGGGACCCCCAGGGGCCGCTTGAACTCGCAGGGTCACGTCCCCCCCCTGTCTCCCCAGGGCTTCCTCCTGGGGTCCAGCCGTCTCCCAAAGCATTCCCACTAATTAAACGTCCTGTAACTCCTCGCCAGGGGTGCAGCGGTCCGGGCAGAGCTCAGCCTCCCCCAAGGCCAAGCCCAAGGCACATTCGAGCGGGGTGAGGGTGGGCCTGGAACACCGCGCCCCCCCACCCCCCAAGGCGGCTTCCTCATCCCAGAATGAGGATGCTCCATGGCAGGCGGCAGAGTCTTCCCCAGATGGAGGAAGCCTTTTTATTTTCTCTAAGTTCGTTCTAAATTAGGGAATCATGTGGGAATTGGAAAAGATTGGAAATTCTGACTTTCTTTCCCAGGCTCTAAAAAAACAGGAAGAGAAAAGTGAAAACAGTTACCACCCCTCCCACTCATTTCAGTTTCTCATGTGGCTGCCCGGATTAGAAAAGTCACCTTACTTTTTATGAGGAGGCAGACGTCAGGACGACAGAATGGATTAATTATAATCCTTTTAAAATTATTTATTTATTTATTTATTTTTGGCTGCGCTGGGTCTTCCGTTGCTGCGCGGGCTTTCTCTAGTTGCGGCTAGCAGGGGCTACTCTTTGTTGCGGTGCTCAGGCTTCTCATTGCAGTGGCTTCTCTTGTTGCAGAGCACAGGCTCTAGGTGCGAGGCTTCAGTAGTTGCAGCACTTGGGCTCAGTAGTTGTGGCTCTTGGGCTCTAGAGCGCAGACTCAGTAGTTGTGGCACACGGGCTTAGTTGCTCCAGGGCATGTGGGATCTTCCCGGACGAGGGTTCGAACGCTTGTCACCTGCATTAGCAGGTGGATTCTTAACCACTGTGCCACCAGGGAAACCTATAACCTCTGATTAATGATCATTGATCATTGATCAATGATCATTGATCCTGGCATGATCCTCTTTTAAAAATTTATACATGTATAACTTTTAAATTAATATGTTGAATTCCAGTGTACCCACTGCAAAACTCAAGAGGCTGGATAGAGCACCAACAGGACTTAACATCTACCCACGTGCTCCTCACCTGTTCATCCCCTCCTTATCCCTGTGTCTAGCGTGCCATCATCCAGAATTCTATATTTGTTATTCCTTTGATTTTTCTAAAGAAAAAAAAAATTTAAGAAAAACATTGTACTCACGTGTACATGCCTACACAATGTCATGTTTGGTTTTGCTTAGTTTTGAACTTCCATGAAGAGAGTATCATGTTATTTGTTGTCCTTTGTTATTTGCATATTTCACTCAACACCTTACTAATATTTGTCTGTTTCATAGTTTATTCAGTTTTTTACTGCTGTATACTATTCTGTAAATGTACCACAGTTTTTTATTTATTCATTCTGAGGATGGTCATTTGGGTTTCCAGTTTGTTGCTATTATAAACAGTGTTGTTAAGAACAGTCCTGTGAATGTCTCCTGTTACACATGTATCCAGAATTTTCTTGGATATATACCTAAAAATGATTTTTTTAGAGTATAGAATTTCTCTTTATCAGTTTTCAGAATAATGCCTTGGTTCTTTAGCATCCTCTAAAATTGATTAGTAAGCATTTAAAAAATATCTTAATGAATGCATGGATTTAAGCGTATTTGATGTGCTTTAATCTATTACAATTTTTATTGAACTTCAGATTGTTCCATCTTTGGCCAGAATACATAAATAATTCCTAAAATTCAACAATCAGAAAAACCAAACAACCCAATTTAAAAAATGAGCAATGGGACTTCCCTGGTGACGCAGTGGTTAAGAATCCGCCTGCCAATGCAGGGGACACAGGCTTGAGCCCTGGTCCGGGAAGATCCCACATGCCGAGGAGCAACTAAGCCTGTGCATTACTGAGTCTGTCTGCACTCTAGAGCCAGCGAGCCACAACTTCTGAAGCCCGCACGCCTAGAGCCCCTGGTCCGAAACAAGAGAAGCCACTGCAATGAGAAGCCCGCCCACCACAACGAAGAGTAGCCCCTGCCCGCCGCAACTAGAGAAAGCCCCAGTGCAGCACGAAGACCCAATGCAGCCAAAATAAATAAATTTATAAAAAATAAAAAATGAACAGTGGACTTGAATGGACATTTCTTCAAAGAAGATGTAAAATGGCGAATAAGCACATGAAAAGATGCTCAACATAATAGCTATCAGGGAAATGCAAAGAAAAGTCACACTGAAATCCTACTTCATACTCATTAGGATGGCTATTATCAGAAAAACAAAACAACAAGTGTTGGTGACGATGTGGAGAAAGTGGTTTCTTTGTACATCACTGATGGGAATGAAAAATGGTGCAGCTGCTGTGGAAAAGAGTAATCCTCAAGAAATTAAACAGAATTACCATATGATCCAGCAATTCCACTTCTGGTATATATACAAAACAATTGAAAAGAGGAACTCAGTGTTCATAGCAGCATTATTCACAATAGCCAAAAGGTAGAAGCAACCCAGATGTCCTTGGACAGATGAACAGAGAAACAAAATGTGGTATATACATACAGTGGCATATCATTCAGCCTTAAAAAAGAATGAACAGCAGAAACTAACACAACATTGTTAGTGAATATACTTAGTGTCACTGAACTGTACACTTAATCATGGTTAAAATGGTAAATCTTATATTACGTATATTTTACTACAATAAAAACAAATCTCTCAGTGATACCAGACAATTACTCATTTGGTCTGTCTCATACTATACACAAAACACTCAGAATAATGATACCAACTCTACCACCAATAATGTGATTAAATACAGAGTATATTTTTACAGTTCTTGTCCTTAGGTTACATTCAGTTCTGTTTTTGTTTTGTTTGTTGTTTGTTTTGGTACATATCTATTACCAAGTTAAGGACGCTCCTTTCTAGCTCTAGTTTACTGCATTTATGATAAATGGTGTTAATTTTTTTTTTTTTTGGCTGCACCGTGAGGCTTGCAAGATCTTATTTCCACTACCAGGGATTGAAACTGGCCCCAGCAGTGAAAGAGCTGAGTCCCAACCACTGGCCTGCCAGGGAATTCCCTGGGTGTTGATTTTTTATCAAATGCTTTTCCTGTATTTATGGAGAAGATTCTTCTTTATCTGTTAATGCCGAGTATGACATAGATTTCCTAATAGTAAACCATCCTGTATTCTTGGGATAAACCTAACTTGGTCACAGTGTGTTACATTGTAGAATTTGATTCACTAATATTTTAGGAGGAAATTTTACAACTGTATTTGTAAATAAAATGGCTGTAGTTTTCCTTTTCTTCCCCGTCCCCCTGGCCTTGCCTAATTTTGGTATGAAAGTTGTACCAGCCTCATAGAATGACTTGAGGAAAAATCCCCCCTTTTCTATTCCCCAGAAGAGTCTATGTAAATTTGGAATGATATATTACTTGCAAGATTGGTAAAACTCACCAGTAAAATTGACTGTGGCTGTTGTTTTCTCTGCAAAAGATTTTATTTATTTATTTTAACCTTTCATTATGAACATTTTCAGACACACTCAATATTAGAGAGAATGGTGTAATTAACCCTCATATAGCCATCGTTCAGCTTACATAAGTTATCAGCTTTGCTATTTTTGTTTCATCTCTCTCCCATTTTTTGGGGGGTGGGAGAGTATTTTAAAACAATCATTATATTGACTCATAAATACAGAATTACATATATCTCCATATAAGGATTTCTTTAAAAAATAACTTCTTTGTGGGAAAATTTTAAACTACTATTTCAGTTTCTTTAATATATTGGAATATTTCGTATTTATAGGACTATTCCACTTTTCCGGAGTTAATTTTGAAAAGTTGTGTTTTTCTTGGAATTTATTTTACCTAAGTTTTCAAACCTATTGGCATGAAGTTGATGACAGTTTTCTTATCTTTTTCATATGTTCTGTAACTATAGTTATGTGTCCCTTTTCATTCATTATGCTATTTATTTGTACTTTCTATTTCTCTGTAGAAGTCTTACCAGAGGTTTTTCGAGAATCTTTTCATATGCTTATTTGCTATCCATATATCTTATCTAGTGAAGCATTATTCAGATGTTTGCCTTTTTTAAAAAATTGGGTTGTACGTGGTTTTCTATAGTCTAAATACAAGTCCTTTGTTGAGTGTACACTTTGCAAATATTTTCTCCGAGTCTGTGTCTTGCCTTTTCATTTTCAAAATAGTATTAGTTGCAGAATAAAACATTTTCATTTTGCTGAAGTCCATTTTTTTTTCTTTTGTACTTCTTACCTTTTGTGTCATGTTTAAGAAATCTGAGCCCATCTAGAGATGAATGGATAAAGATGTGACATATAATGGAATATTACTCAGCCATAAAAAGGAATGAAATCTTACTATTTGCAACAACATTGATGGACCTGGAGGGTATTATGCTTAGCGAAATAGGTCAGACAAAGACAAATACTGTATGTTTTCACTTATATGTAGAATCTAAAAAATAGAACAAATGAATAAATATGACAAAACAGAAACAGATTTACAGATACAGAGAACAAACCCAGTGGCTACTAGAGGGGAGAGTGGTGGGAAGAGGGTCAAAATAGGTGAAGGGGATTAAGAAGTACAAACTGGCAGTTATAAAATAAATAAGACACAAGGCTGTAATGTACAGCGCAGAAAATAGTCAACATTTTATAATAACTTTGTATAATGTGTATTCTATAAAAATATCAAATCACTATGTTGTACACCTGAAACTAATATAATATTGTATGCAAATACACTTCAATGAATTTTTTTTAAAAAGAAAGAAATCTTTGTCAAACCCAAGGCCACTGTAATTTTCTCCAATTTTTTTTTCTAGAAGCTTTACAGTTTTAGCTCTTACCTTTAGGCCTATCCATTTCTTTTTATTTTTTGGCTGCCCTGCGCAGCATGTGGCATCTTAGTTCCACGAACAGGGATGGAACCGATGCCCCCTGTTTTGGAAGTGCAGAGTCTTAACCAATGGACCGCCAGGAAAGTCCCATTTTTTTTTTTTTTTATAATCCATTTTGAGTTAACTTTTGTAGATAGTATGAAGTACGGGAATGCTTCTTTCTTTTTCTTTTTTCCCTGTTTTTCATACAGTTATTGAATTGTTTCAACACCACTTGTTGAAAAATTATCCTTTCTCCATTGAATTACTTTGACAGCTTGGTTGAAAACCAACTGACCATATATACATGGGTATACTTCTAGACTCTTTATTCTGTTGCATGTATCTATATGTTTATCTTTACGCCAATACCACAAAGTCTCAATTACTGTAGCATTAAAATATATCTTGAAATCAGGTACTGTAATCCTTCAACTTTCCCCTTCTTTTTTTTTTCAGTCCTTTCCATTTTCTTATAAATGTTAAGATACAGCTTGTTAGTTTCTACAATTGGGGGAGCATTGACATCTTAATATCAAGTCTCTCCGTCCATGATCTCAGGTATATCTCTACCCTTATTTAGGTTTTCTTTAATTTCTTTATGCATTTTGTTTTGTAGTTTTCAGTGTATAGGTCTTGCACATCTTTTGTCAAATTTATCCCTAAGTATTCAATATGTTATGGTATTTTAAATGTTTTTAAATTTATGATTGTTGCCAGTATATAGAAATATAATTTATTATTGAATATTGCATCCTGCAACCTTGCCAAACTCCCATTTTAGTTCTTGTAGCTTTTTTTTTTTTTGAGTGGAGGGTAAATTTCTTAGGATTTTCTGCATAGATGATCATGTTGTTTATAATAAAGGCAGCTTTGCTTTTTGCTTTCCAGTTCAGATAGCTGGATACGTTTTAATTTCTTTTCTTTTTTCTTTTTTTTTTTACTTTATTGCACTGGCTGGAACTTCCATTACGAGTTTGATTTAAAGTGGTAGCAATGGACACCCTCGCCTTTTTTCCAGATCTTGGGAGGAAAGCATTCTTTCACTATTAGTATCATGTTTGCTGCAGGTTTTTCCTCTAGATGCCTTTAATCAGGTTGAAGAAGTTCTTTTCTATTCCTACTTTTCTGAGAGTTTTTATCACGCTGATCAAATTTTTTAAAATTTATTTTATTTATTTTTGGCTGCGTTGGGTCTTCGTTGCTGCGCGCAGGCTTTCTCTAGTTGCGGCAAGCGGGGGCTACTCCGTTGTGGTGCATGGGCTTCACATTGTGGTGGCTTCTCTTGTTGCAGAGCACAGGCTCTAGGTGCACCGGCTTCAGTAGTTGCGGCACGTGGGCTCAGTAGTTGTGGCACACGGGCTTAGTTGCTCCATGGCATGTGGGATCTTCCCGGACCAGGGCTCAAACCCGTGTCCCCTGCATTGGCAGGCAGATTCTTAACCACTGTGCCACCAGGGAAGCCCAGGGGTTCTTTATCTATTCTGGATATAAGTAGTTTTTCAGGTATTTGTCTTGCAAGTATTTTTCCTTGTGGTTTATCTAATCATTTTATGAATAAGTCACAGAAAGAACATATGGAAAGCATGGAGGAGAGGTAATATATTAAGAGATAATGGGGGCTTCCCTGGTGGCAGAAGTAACAAAATCCACACTGGCAGAAGTAACAAAGTCTGATTATAATGAGGAGGTAGGATTCTGTTTCACAAGGAGGACAGCAGAAATATATCTGGAAATCAAGAGATTCACTGACAATGCCTATTGATAAGTATGTATGGGCAATTGCAGCAGCCACAGGATGACAAGGCTGAGGACTGGGTTAACCCACTGGGCTAACAACCAGGTTCATGGATTGGATGATTCAATATTGTTAAGACATCAGTTCTCCCCAGATTTCTCTACAGATTCAGTGCATTCTCAATTAAAATACTGGCAGAATCTACAAAAGATTCTACAAGTTGATTCTATAATGTATATGGAAATGCAAAGGACCTATAACAGACAAAAACATCTTTGAAAAAGAACAAAGTTGGAGGAATTACATTACTTGATATCAAATTTTATTTTAAAGCTAAATATTGGAATTTGATTAAAGAAGGTTTTTTGTTTTTGTTTTTTGGACTTCCCTGGTGGCGCAGTGGTTAAGAATCTGCCTGCCAAGGCAGGGGACATGGGTTCAGTCCCTGGTCCGGGAAGATCCTACATGCCGCAGAGCAACTAAGCCCGTGCGTCACAACTACTGAGCCTGCACTCTAGAACCTGCGTGTCACAACTACTGAGCCCGCATGCCACAACTACTGAAGCTCACGGACCTAGAGCCTGCATTCCGCAACAAGAGAAGCCACCGCCATAAGAAGCCCACGCACTGCAATGAAGAGTAGCCCCCGCTCACAGCAACTAGAGAAAGCCTGGGTGCAACAATGAAGACCCAACGCAGCCAAAAATAAAATAAATTTTTTTAAAAATAGGAGGGTTTTTTGGAAGGACTTCCTTGATGGTCCAGTGGTTGAGAGCCTGAGCTTCCACTGCAGGGGGCGTGGGTTTGATCCCTGGTAGGTGAACTAAGATCCTGCATGCTGCGTGGTTCAGCCAAAAAAAAAAAAGAAAAAGAAGGGTTTTTTTGAAGTAAAAAAAAAAAAAGCTGCAGTAACCAAGAAAGTGGGATATTAGTATAAAAATATAGATAATGATATAAAGATATAGGTAAATGAAGCTAATTAGAGAGAACAGAAAGGGACCTACATATACATGGTCAATTGATTTTTGATAAGGGTACCAAGAAAATTCAATGTGGAAAGGTGAATCTTTTCAAAAAATGGTGCTGGAACAATAGGGAGGGAGAAACAAAACTGAATCCTTACCTCACACCATATACCATAAGTGGTTTCTTGTTTCTGCTGATATTCACTCACAGTAGTTTACTTTCATGTGTTTGGTGGTGGTTGTGAGATCAAACAATCCTGTAGGCTTACTTGGAAAATCTTCCCTCCATGGAGGGTTTGTTTCTGCTTCTGCTGTTAGTTCAGTGGGGGCGGGAGCCATAGGAGCATTAAGTTCATTTTAGGACTAATTCAGCCTCTCTTGTGGGTTTAGCTCCAAGTGGGAGTCTCCAAATCAGTGTTTTAACCTTGCTCTTGTCCTGAGAATTTTTAAATGTTGGTCTAATGTTAATTATGTTTGCTAACTATTTTAAAACTACAACTTTATTGTCATTGTTGATAAAATTTCTGTTTCTACAGATGATTCCCTTTGTATTAACATAGATTTTAATAAAAACCATTTAAATATTGTCTACAAAACAATCTAAATATTTCTTTTGTTGGATCCGGTTGTTCTAACAGAGGATAAAACTAGTGCCTGAAACTCCCTGCTTAGGTAAAGCACTTAGAACCAAGTTATCTGTCAGTTCTCTGACATGTATGAGAAATCTCTGCACGAGTTATGGACTTAGTATCTGTTTCTATAACTCTTCTAAAATGACACCTTCCTTACCTCTGAATATTGTCCTTCCAGTGATAACTTTAGTGTATGAATCAAAATTCTATCAAACTAGAAAAGTGCACTCAGATATTTAATGAAGGTACCGTCAGACACTTTTCTGGCCACCCACCAGTTGATTTACTTTACATGTGTTCTGTCCTAGTTCACTGGGCCCTGGGCACCAGCTCCCCCTCACCCCACCCCCCCATCTCCAGCACAGTAACAACAGCTAATGTTTGCTGAGCATTGGCTGTGCGCCAGATGTTGAGCTAAATGCTGTATATGGCTGATCCTTTGAATCTAATGCTTATAGCCAGCCTTTGAGGTGAGTGTTTTATCACTAGGATCTCCATATTACAGATTTGGTAATAGGTTCAGAGACATTGGGTAACCTGCCCAAGGTCACACAGCTTAATGGAGGGGCCAGGATTTAAATCCAATTCTGTCTGACTCAAGAGCTGACATCTTGTTGCAGGAACCTACCGCAACGTGACTCGGGAGCCAAGTCCTAGGTGCAGTGGCTGGAAAGACCCACAGGGGCCCTTCAGTTCTGCCTTGAAGCAAGTCATCTTCCCTTCAGGCCCACCTCTGGCCTCAACGTGGTCACTTCAGGCAACGGTATGCTCACAGCAGCTCTGTTTTTTCAAGGTCCTTTGTGATGTAGGGTCAAAATCTGTCTCCCTTTGGTTTCCATGAGATGGTCAGCCATCTGCCCATGGAGCCATACAGAAGACACTAGCCTGCTCCCCACCCTAGGAAATCCCCTCAGACCCAATCCCCTTGACTCAAGCAAGGTATTTACTGTGGACCCACAATGTGCCTGGGACAGAGCAGTGAGAAAGACAAAGTTCTAGCCCTGGTGGAATTGACATTTTAAAGGGAGAAATAAAAAGTTCCATTTTGGCAGTGACACACTCACCCACCCACCCCTTCTAGCCTTTCTGGATCATTGCAGATTTCCAGATTCGAGACCCTTTGGAAATGTGGTCCTTGGTGAGGTAGCCACACAAGGGACAGGGCCATGGGGCTGGCTGTGCTGATCCGGCATGAGATGCCCTGACTTGGGGCTTGGAGTGGCCATAGGTCCAGGGCAATCCCAGAGCTTCACTCTGTTCAAATCTTGGCAAAGGAGGAAAGAAAATCCTGCTGCTTCACTGCCATTCACCAAACAAGCAGGCAGCAAGACAGGCTCGATCCACTGCCCTCCCTACCCTCCCCAAACTCCGAGTTCCCCTTTCCCACCCCTGCCAATGTCTCCTGCACCTGCCCCACCTTCCCTAGCTAGAACCCACAGGCACTTGTGACTAAACTCATGTTCTGCCCTTCTCCAGCCCAAAGTGTGCTTGCCTATTCTCACTGCTCTGGCTCCCCCCCGTCCCCACCCCCAACTTCTCAGTTCCTCCCCCACATTCTGGCCTCTTCTACTTCCAAAATCTCTCTACAGTCCAGCCATGACCCAAAACCAAGTGTTAGTGCCATTCCCTCGGACTGCACCCTTCCTCCTCATAGCTATTTGGAATAGGTGAGCACTTAAGAGAGCATCACAGGTCAAACACACACACACACACACACACACACACACTTCCTTCTATCCGGTGACACTCCCTCTCTAGTCACAGACTCAGGACACAGTGGAACAGAAGTGCTGGTGCTGGTTTCCGGGTCATAAACAATAGAGGCGGAAGAACGAATGCTCAGCTATTGAGCCCATCAACATACCACCCTCCCCAAGGGAGATAATGAAAGGAGAGGAGAAGAGAGGAATAGCAGAGGCTTCAGAAAGGAGCGGAAAAGTTGGGGTGTCCCCAGGAAAAGCCTGTGTCCTAGTCCCCACTGGCCTGCACCCTGGCTGAGGTGTAGAAACAAAAAGAGAACCCTGAGAGATTGGGTTGCTCACAGCCCTGACGCCTGTGCTGTGCTTCTGGGATGGAACCAGGGTCAAGGGTGTTCTCAAGGCTGATGGCCAATGGGAGGCCAAGAGTCAGTCTGAGGGGCTTCAAAGAGTCGCTCGGCATCAGCAGGGATTGGGGCACGAGAGATGGGTTCCCCTGGCCACCAAGAGTTGTGTGATCTTGGCATCAAGAGCTGGTCCTACTGGACCAGCTGGAGTGGTCCTGCTCTCAGGGTAGCGGAGGCCAAGATGCAATTGAAGGGAACAACTGGGGTTTCCATAGGTGCCAGCAGGGACTGGATGGCTCTCCCTCAGTAATATTATCTCGCCTTTGTGGAGTGCTCACAACATGACCCTTCATGTGAATGAATCTCATTTAAATCTCTCAAAACAACCCCGTGAGATACTATGATTCCCATTTTACAGATGAGTGAATTGAGGTACAGAGAAGGGAAGATACCCATTCGAAGACACAGTACAGAAGTGGCAGGGCAGGTATTTTCAGTTTTTTTTTAAAGTCAATTTTATTAAGATATATTTGCCTACAATAAATGCATATGTTTTGAGTGTACAGTTCAATGAGTTTTGTTTTTTGGGTTTTTTTTTTTTTTTTTGGCTGTGCTGCAAGGCTTGAGGGATCTTAGTTCCCTGACCAGGGATCGAACCCAGGCCCTGAGCAGTGAAAGCACTGAGTCCTACTTTAGATGAATGTAGGCTGGTTCTTCAAATGTGTGGTATGGTGGAGGGCATCCATTTAGTCACTCTAGATTTGTGGTAGTAAGGTCTACTGATAATACTTCTCATTTGGACGTGAATGCTTCTCAGATAATGAAGATTATCAATATGACTGCTGTTAATGAGGTGAATGACCCTATTGATGAAATAGTATTTCACGTTGTGTAGGCGTCTGGATAGTTGGAGTATCGTCGAGGCATGCCGGATGAGCCTAGGAAATGTTGTGGGAAGAAGGTTAGGTTGACACCCACGAATATAATCACAGTGAATTTTTGCTCATGTTGAGTTGAGTGTATATCCTGAGAATAGTGGAAATCAGTGTACAAACCCCCCTATAATAGCGAAAACAGCTCCCATTGAGAGCACGTAGTGAAAGTGTACGACTACATAGTAGGTAACATGAAGGACAATGTCTAATGACGAATTGGCTAGGACAATACCTGTCAGTCCACCGACTGTGAAAAGGAAGATGAAACCTAAGGCTCACATCAGGGCTGGTGATCATTTAATATTGCCTCCGTGAAGTGTTGTCAGTCAGCTAAATACTTTTACTCCTGTAGGGATAGCAATAATTATAGTGGCTGATGTAAAGTATGCTCGCGGGTCAACGTCCATACCTACTGTGAATATATGGTGAGCTCATACGATAAAACCTAAGAACCCGATTGATACCATAGCTCATACCATACCTATATATCCGAAAGGTTCTTTTTTTCCTGAGTAGTAAGTTACAATGTGTGAAATTATCCCAAACCCAGGTAGGATTCAAATGTATACTTTGGGATGTCCAAAGAATCAAAATAAGTGTTGATATAGGACTGGGTCTCCTCCTCCTGCCAGATCAAAGAAAGTTGTATTCAAGTTTCGGTCGGTTAACAGTATGGTAATCCTGGATGCTAGGACAGGTGAGGACAATAGAAGTAATAGTGCTGTGACTAGGACTGATCATACAAAGAGTGGTGTTTGGTATTGGGTTATGGCGGGTGGTTTTATGTTGATAATAGTAGTAATAAAATTAATGGCCTGGGCTTCTCTGGTGGCGCCAGTGGTTGAGAGTCCGCCCGCCTGCCGATGCAGGGGACGCGGGTTCGTGCCCCGGTCCGGGAAGGTCCCACATGCCGCGGAGCGGCTGGGCCGGTGAGCCATGGTTGCTGAGCCTGCGCGTCCGGGAGAGGCCACAGCAGTGAGAGGCCCGCGTACCGCAAAAAAATAAAAATTAAATTAATGGCCCCGAGAATTGAGGATACACCAGCTAGGTGCAGAGAGAAGATGGTGAGGTCAACTGAAGCTCCTGCATGTGCTAGGTTTCCGGCTAAGGGAGGGTACACAGTTCAGCCTGTGCCTGCGCCGGCTTCAACTATTGACGATGCTAGTAGTAATAGGAACGAAGGAGGGAGCAATCAGAAACTTATGTTGTTTATACGGGGGAAAGATATATCGGGTGCCCCAATTATTAAGGGCACTAGTCAGTTTCCAAATCCGCCAATTAAAATGGGTATGACTATAAAGGAAATTATTACAAACGCGTGGGCTGTTACTAGTACGTTGTAGATTTGGTCGTCTCCGAGCAGTGTGCCGGGTTGGCCCAGTTCAGCGCGAATTAATAAGCTTAGGTCAGTGCCCACTATTCCTGCTCAGGTGCCAAATAGTAGGTATAAGATGCCAATGTCTTTGTGGTTGGTTGAAAATAATCAGCGATTTATGAACGTAGGTAAAATGACCGAGCAGGCATTAGACTGTAAATCTAAAGACAGAGGTTGAACCCTCTTTTTGCCAAGTCCCCTGGTGAATGATCATTTTGAATTGCAAATGCAGGGAAGCAGCTTCAACCCTGCCGGGACTTCTCCCGCCTTTTTTTTTTTTTTTTTAAAGGTAATCAAAATTTTTATTGATTAACTTTTCTTCTTACCTGAAAGATTAACACATGCATGTGATGAAAAATTTAAGTAGTACCAGAAGAGTCACAGTGAAAAGAAATCTTCTTCCCACGTATGATCCCCAGGGTGCTAGTTTATCTCCCCAAAGGCAACTGTGCCATATTCTAGAGTATTATCCTCAAATTAATCTATAGATACACACATATATGTATCTTCTATATTGCATATCTTTTACACAAATAGATACCTGCTGTACATGCTGTAGTGCATTTTGCTTAAAATGTGATTTCTTTTTAACATCTTTATTGGGGTATAATTGCTTTACAATGGTGTGTTAGTTTCTGCTTTATAACAAAGTGAATCAGTTATACATATACATATGTTCCCATATCTCTTCCCTCTTGCGTCTCCCTCCCTCCCACCCTCCCTATCCCACCCCTCCAGGCGGTCACAAAGCACTGAGCTGATATCCCTGTGCCATGCAGCTGCTTCCCACTAGCTATCTACCTTACGTTTGTTAGTGTATACATGTCCATGCCTCTCTCTCGCCCTCTCACAGCTCACCCTTCCCCCTCCCCATATCCTCAAGTCCGTTCTCCAGTAGGTCTGTGTCTTTATTCCTGTCTTACCCCTAGGTTCTTCATGACATTTTTTTTTCTTAAATTCCATATATATGTGTTAGCATACGGTATTTGTCTTTTTCTCCCGCCTTTTTTTTTTCTCGTGGCGGGAGAAGTAGATTGAAGCCAGTTGATTAGGGTATTTAGCTGTTAACTAAAAATTCGTGGGAAATGCATCCCTCCAATCTAGTGAGGATTTAGCTTAATTAAAGTGTTTGATTTGCATTCAACTGATGTAAGATAGAGTCTTGCAGTCCTTATTGGGCAGGAATTAAGTAAATTGTACTTGCTTAGGGCTTTGAAGGTCCTTGGTGTGGTCTAACCTAAATTCCTATTCTAGGATTGACAGTATTGCTGTGAGAGGTAGAAGTATTGTGGATATTACGACTATAGTTGGCAGAAGGGTTATTTGTTTCGTGGAGTCAAGTTGTCATTTTATTTTCATGTTGCTTGTCGAGGGGAATAAAGTCAGTGCTGTGGAGTAAGTGAGCCGTATGTAGAAATACAGGTGTGATGGCCATGAGTGTGGGTAGAATAATGGCATTGTTTGTTATTTCTTGAATAGTCATTCATTCAAGCATGAATCCTGCTAGCGGTGGGCGCCCTCCTCCTGACAGTAGAGTGAGTATGGTGAGGGTTGTGGTAACAGGGGTTTTGTTTCATGTCTGCGGTAGTGATAGTGTGGTGGTGGTTGAGTTTTGAATAAATAGCATGAATATGGTGAGGATTGTTATGGTGTAGATTAATAGGTTTAGAATGGTTATGGTTGGGTTATACAGTAAGATGGCCATTATTCGCCCCACGTGCGCGATTGACGAGTAGGCCATGATTTTTCAGAGCTGTGTTTGGTTTAATCCACCTCAACCTCCGACTAGGATAGAGAGTATGGATATGGTTAATATTAGGCATAGATTAACTGATGGGGAGATTTGATAACGGATTGACAGGGGTGCAAGTTTTTGTCATGATAGTAGGATTAGACCTGCGGTTAAGGGGATGCCTTGTGTTACTTCGGACACTCAGAAGTGGAAGGGGGATAGTCCTAGTTTAATAGCTAGTGCTATTGTTATTGTTATGGATGCTGTTGGGTTGAATCGCTTTGTGATGGTTCCTTGGCCAGAGTGCAGTAGATTAATGATGACTGCTATTATGAGTAATACGGATGCGGCGGCCTGTGTTAGAAACTATTTAGTGGAGGCTTCTATAGCTCGCGGGCTAAAGTTTTTTTATTATGATGGGGATGATAGCTATTATGTTTATTTCGAACCCAATTCAGGCTAGCAATCAGTGAGAGCTAGTAATTACGATTGTAGTCCCTAAAATGACGGTTGTTAAGATAATAATAAAGATAACGGGGTTTATTAGTACGGGAAGGATATAAACCAACATTTTCGGGGTACGGGCCCCATAGGTTGTTTAGCTGAACTCACTGTAGATTGTAGTGTAATGTGGTAGCACGAAGAGCTTTGAATTCTTAAGGGTAGGTTCAATTCCTATGACTCTAGAAATAAGAGGGCTTAAACCTCTATTATTTACTCTATCAAAGTAACTCTTTTATCAGACATATTTCTTATGTTTGTGGAGGGATACTTGCTGTTATGATGGGTAGTGAGACATGTCATATACACAAGGCTAGTGTCAGAGGTAGGAAGTATTTTCAGAGTAAGTGTATTAGTTGATCGTATCGGAATCGAGGGTAGGATGCTCGAATCCATAGGAAAGATGTTGCTAGTAATAGTGTCTTAGCAATGACATTTGTTGTATAGAGTTCTGGTGTGTGGGGGCTGTGGAATGCTCCCAGGAATAGACTAGTTGTGAATATATTTATTATAAGGATGTTGGCGTATTCCGCTAAGAAGAATATGGCGAAAGGGCCTGCTGAGTGTTCTACATTGAAGCTGGATACGAGTTCTGATCTGATTCTCCTTCTGTTAAATCAGATGGGGCTCGGTTGGTTTCTGCTAGGGTAGAGATGAATCATATCATAGCTAACGGTCGTGATGGGCAGAATAGCCATCGTTGTTCTTGTGCTGTAGTTAGTGTTGAGAGGGTAAAGGATCCATTTATTAAGAGTGCTCATAGGAGGAGGATCGCTAGTGTCACCTCATATGAAATTGTTTGTGCTACTGCTCACAGAGCTCCAATTAATGCGTATTTTGAGTTGGAGGCCCAGCTGGATCATAGAATGGAATATACGGCTAGGCTTGATATTGCTAGTATGAATAATACTCCTACGTTTATGTTGATGAGGGGGTATGGTACGGGCAGAGAGTCACACTGTGAGGGCCAGGGTCAGGGCTAGGATAGGTGCAATGATGAATATAGTGGTGGAGGACGTGGCTGGTCGCAGGGGTTCCTTAGTGAACAGCTTGATTGCGTCGGCAAAGGGTTGGAGCAGGCCATGAGGGCCTACAATGTTTGGTCCTTTTCGGAGTTGCAAGTAGCCTAGGATCTTACGTTCTACTAGTGTCAGGAATGCTACGGCTACGAGGAGAGGGATGGTGGGCATTAAAATGTTAATAATAAACGTTTTGTTGGGGAGAGGGTTTGAACCTCTGAGTATAAAGGTTTAAGTTTTACACAATTGCCGGCCTCTGCCACCCCAACAAAACCCTGGTCTCGGGTAAATTAGTTTGTGCTTGCTTGTTAAGTTGAGATTAGAATCATTAATTGCTTTGAAGGCACTTATTTAAAGTGGGCCTTATTTCTCTTGTCCTTTCGTACTGGGAGAAATGCATGATAGATAGAAACCGACCTGGATTGCTCCAGTCTGAACTCAGATCACGTAGGACTTTAATCGTTGAACAAACGAACCCTTAATAGCGGTTACACCATTAGGATGTCCTGATCCAACATCAAGGTCGTAAACCCTATTGTCGATATGGACTCTAGAATAGGATTGTGCTGTTATCCCTAGGGTAACTTGTTCCGTTGATCAATTTTTTTTTTTTTTTTTTGGTACGCTGGCCTCTCACTGTTGTGGCCTCTCCCGTTGCGGGGCACAGCCTCCGGACGTGCAGGCTCAGCGGCCATGGCTCACAGGCCCAGCTGCTCCGCGGCATGTGGGATCTTCCCGGACCGGGGCACGAACCTGTGTCCCCGGCATCGGCAGGCGGACTCTCAACCACTGCGCCACCAGGGAAGCCCCCGTTGATCAATTTTTTTGATCAATAAGTGATACTATGCTTTGGCTAGTAGGTCTAGGCATTAATCATTCCCACCAGGGAATTCCCTACTCAATGAGTTTTGACAAACATATACAAACAGCCATGTATACATCCCCACAATCAAGATAAAGAACATTTCCACCACCCCAAAATGCTCCGTTGTGCCTTTTCCCAGTCAATCCCACACCCACCCCATGCCCCAGGCAATCAGTGGTCTGCTTTCTGACACTATATTCCTTATTATTTTTTATTTATTTATTTATTTTTTGGCCGAGTGGGGTCTTAGTTGCGGCACACGGGATCTTCGTTGAGGTATGCGGGATCTTTCGTTACGGCACGCCGTCTCTTCATTGCAGCGCTCGGGATTCTCTCTTGTTGTGCGTGGGCTCCAGGGTGCATGGGCTCTGTAGTTTGCGGCACGTGGGTTCTCCAGTTGAGGTCCTCAGTAGCTGTGGCACGCGGGCTTAGTTGCCCCGCAGCATGTGGGATCTTAGTTCCTCGACCAAGGATGGAACCCGCATCCCGTGCACTGGAAGGTGGATTCTTTACCACTGGACCACCAGGGAAGTCCCCTCTGACACTGAGTATAATTGCTTTACAATGGTGTGTTAGTTTCTGCTTTATAACAAAGAGAATCAGCTATACATATACATATATCCCCATATCGCCTCCCTCTTGCGCCCTCTGACACTATTAATTACATTCTTCTTTCCTAGAATTTCATAAAAATGGAATCATACAATATGTACTCTTTTGTGTCTGGCTTCATATGTCATCTATTGTGAAGTTTCCATTCAAATGTTTTGCTCTTCTTTTTTGTCTTGTTATTGAGTTTTTTGAGTTCTTTATACATTTGGATACCAGTCTTTGACTTTGCAATATGTGTATTGCAAATATTTTTTCTCAGTTTGTGGCTTGCCTTTTCATTTTGCTAATGATGTCTAAGAGTAGATTTTAATTTATTTCATCACTTTTTTCTTTTATGTTTCATGCTCCTTCTGTCCTGTTAAAGAGATCTCTGCTCATCCTAAAGACACAAAAATTTTCTCCTGCGTTTTCATCTAGAGAACTTTATAGTTTTATAGTTATAGTTTAATAGTTTTAGTTCTACATTTAGGTCTATGATCTATTTTTTTAATTAATTAATTAATTAATTAATTTTGGTCTGTGTTGGGTCTGCGTTGCGGTGCACGGGCTTCTCACTGCCATGGCTTCTCTGGTTGTGGAGCACGGGCTCTAGGTGTGAGGGCTTCAGTAGTTGTGGCACACGGGCTTAGTTGCTCCAAGGCATGTGGGATCTTCCCAGATCAGGGCTCGAGCCCGTGTCCCCTGCACTGGCAGGCGGATTCATAACCACTGCACCACCAGGGAAGTCCCTATGATCTATTTTGAATTAGTTTTTGTGTGGGGTATGAAGTAAGGATCAAAACCCATTTTTTTCCCAAATGGATGTCCAGCTGTCCCAGCTTCATTTGCCTAAAAGTCTATCCTTTTCTCATTGAATTCTCTTGACCCCTTTGTCACAAGTCAATTGACTATATATATGCGGATCTATTTCTGGGCCCTATTCTGTTCCATAGATCTATGTTTTGACATATGTTTCTATTCTTTTTTTTTTTTTTTTGCGGTACGCGGGTCTCTCACTGTTGTGGCCTCTCCCGCTGCGAAGCACAGGCTCCGGACGCACAGGCTCAGCGGCCATGGCTCACGGGCCCAGCCGCTCCGCGGCATGTGGGATCTTCCCGGACCAGGGCACGAACCCGTGTCCCCTGCATCGGCAGGCGGACTCTCAACCACTGCGCCACCAGGGAAGCCCCTATGTTTCTATTCTAATGCTAATATGATCCTGTCTTGTAAGTCCTCTGATCTCATTCTTCTTTTTCAAAATTGTATTGGCTATTCCAGGTTGTGCTGGTGAGGCTATGGAGAAATTGGAACACTTGTGCACTGTTGGTGATACCAGGGTAACACCAATCACTTTACAAAGTGAGTTGGGAAGTGTCCCCTCTTCTGTCTTCTCTCACCACATTAAAGATGTTGCTTCATGTCTTCTTGCTTGCATTGTTACCAGCAAGAAATCTGTTGTCATCCTTATCTTTATTTCTCTGTATGTAACATATCTATTTTTTTTTCCTGACTGCTTCTAAGCTTTTCTTTTTACCACTGGTTTTGAACAATATGATAATGACGGGCTTTGATTTTTTTTCATATTTTTTGTGCTTGAGGTAGGTTGAACTTCTTAGATCTGAGGGTTTATAGTTTTCATCAAATTTAGAAAAGTTTTTTGTTGTTGGTGGTGATAGTGGTGGGTATTTTTTTAAATAACTTTATTTATTTTATTTAATTATTTTTGGCTGCATTGGGTCTTCGTTGCTGCGCGTGGGCTTTCTCTAGTTGCTGCGAGCAGGGGCTACTCTTCGTTGCGGTACACGGGCTTCTCATTGTGGTGGCTTCTCTTGTTGCGGAGCATGGGCTCTAGGGCACGCGGGCTTCAGTAGTTGTGGCACTCAGGCTCAGTAGTTGTGACACACAGGCTCTAGAGCGCAGGGTCAGTAGTTGTGGCTCACGGGCTTAGTTGCTCCGAGGCATGTAGGATCTTCCCAGACCAGGCCTCGAACCCGTGTCCCCTGCATTGGCAGGCAGATTCTTAACCACTAAGCCACCAGGGAAGACCCCTCCTTTTTTTTTGGCCTCATTGTGCGGCTTGCGGGATCCCCGACAAGGGATCCAACCCATGGCCCCTGTAGTGGAAGCTCGGAGTCCTAACCACTGGACCACCAGGGAATTCCCAGCATCTTTTTTTTTTTTTTTTTTTGCGGTACGCGGGCCTGTCACTGTTGTGGCCTCTCCCGGTGCGGAGCACAGGCTCCGGACGCGCAGGCTCAGCGGCCATGGCTCACGGGCCCAGCCGCTCCGCGGCATGTGGGATCTTCCCGGATCGGGGCAAGAACCCGTGTCGCCTGCATCGGCAGGCGGACTCTCAACCACTGTGCCACCAGGAAAGCCCCCCAGCATCTTTTTTCTTGACTTCTAAACCACTCTTTCCAGAACGCTCTCAGATTCTCTTGCACACCCTCTTCCAGGCAGGTTTTCCATACTCTGCCCAGCAAAAATCCCTACTCTCTCCTTGATCTCTCCGTCTGCTGAGGACCTCAGAAGCCCCATGGCTGTCACAAGGAAGAAAATTTGCATCCTGATCTCGGCCCATCCCTTGGGCAGCTCCCTTTCTGGTCCCCATTATCAGCTATTCCAAACATGAACCTCCATTTTAAAGCCTCTACATCCATCCACACCCTCAACAGAGCACCTGATCTCCTGCTTCCCCAAAAAATAGAGACCAAGGAAGAGGTTCTCAAACCTCAGGAGACCTCAGCAGTGCCAAAGCCCCATGACATCGTAAGATAAACTTGCAGTCTTTGATTCAATAAAATGTATTTTAGTGACTATTTATTGTATACTTACTCTGCTGGGCCCTTTATGTTCAATAGTTATTTATTTCTCACAAACACCAATTAAAAGAGTTGTTGTTATTCGCATTTTATAGATCAGGGAACTGAGATCGAGAGAAGTTAAATTACTTGCCCAATCATATAGCTAGTAAGTGGCAGAGTAAGGATGTTTTCTGGAGCATTAGTTTTATTCAGTAGTATGTTAAAACATTTTTAAGACAGACATAATTTCTTTAAACTTAAAAAATAAAGAAAAGTAAAGAAATAGCAATGTAAAATAAATTCTACTTATAAAGCAATATTGAAAGCATTGAAAGTATATCATTCGTTACACTAAATGTGAGGGACTGGATACTTGCAATAAAAGGTAAACTGCCAGATATGGTTAAAAACACCAAAGCAGCCTAAAAATATTAGATTATAACCATCAGACTTGCTAAGAGAGCTTAATGATTCCAGCCACCAAAAAGAGAGGATAATTATGTAACCTGATAGAGGTACTAACTATCGCTACAATGGCAATCATATTATACTACATAAAATTATCAAATTAACATGTTGCACACCTTAAATTTCCACAGTGTTACATGTCAAATATATTTCTTTTTTGGTAGATTTTAATTTTATTTTATTTTAAAATTTTTATTGGAGTATAATTGATTTACAGTGCTGTGTTAGCTTCAGGTAAATATATTTCAATTAAAAAAAAAAAAGACCTGCCAAAAACACTGTGATATTGCCATAACAACAGATATATGGACTAGTGGAATAGAATCGAGACCCCAGAAATAAACCCCCACATTTTGTTTTTGTTTTTTTTTTTTTTGCGGTACGCGGGCCTCTCACTGCTGTGGCCTCTCGCGCCGCGGAGCACAGGCTCCGGACGCGCAGGTTCAGCGGCCATGGCTCACAGGCCCAGCCGCTCCGCGGCACGCGGGATCTTCCCGGACCGGGGCACGAACCCCCGTCCCCTGCGTCGGCAGGCGGACTCCCAACCACTGCGCCACCAGGGAAGCCCAAACCCTCACATTTATGGTTAACGGATTTTAGACAGGAGTGCCAAGATCATTCGATGGGGAAAGGACAGTCTTTCAACAAATGGTACTGGGAAAACTGGATATTCACATGCAAAAGAATGAAGTTGGACCTTTACCTTACACCAGACACAAAAATTAACTCAAAATGATCAAAGATAAATCTAAATTTATCAAGAAAAGCACAGATCAATATGAACAATCATATTCTCAACATCATATTGAAAGATATTTTTAAAAATGGAACAAATAGAAAGCTATCCCAGGTTTTGGATGGTTAGACATGATAGCATAAAATGGTCCCTTGTCCCAAAATTAGTATATACATTTAATGCAATTTGAATTAGCATTCTAATAAGTTTTCTCTTTTAATTTGTTTAAATGATCGTAATGCCTATCTCAAGTAATACAAGTCTAGGAATAGTCAAAATATATGAAACAGAATAATGAGGGGGGCCTTGCCTTCCAAGAAAGGAACCATTATAAGCACACTGTAATCAAATCAACATGGTATTGGCAAAGAATTAGTTAAACAGATTCATGAATCCAAATTAAGAATATAAAGCTGGGTCCCAGTCCATTTTAAGATTTCATATATAACACATGTGGAATGTTGATTTAGCAGAAAAGGAGGGCCTTATTACCTAATGAGAGGTGTCAGCACACAGCTCACTACCCATCCAAAAGAAAATACAGTTGGGCCTGTTTCTTACACCAGTCTCCAGAATAAATTCCAGAAGGATCAAATTCTTAAATGTAACGAATAACATAATAACAATCTTGCAAGAAAATTTAAAAGATGAGAAGAGGCCCGTGAGCCATGGCCGCTGAGCCTGCGTGTCCAGAGCCTCTGCTCCACAACGGGAGAGGCCACAAAAGTGAGAGGCCCACGTACCGCAAAAAAAAAAAAAAAAAAAAAATGAGAAGACCCTCTTAACCAAGACTGGAAACCCAGAAGTTATGACAGGAAGGATAGGCATATTTGACTAAATAAAAAACTTAAATGTATGTATGCCAAAAGATGCTAGAGAATAGATTTAGGAAAAAATATTTACAAAGCAGAAGACAATAACAGGTTAATATTGCTCTACAAATCAAGGTGGAACAAAGAACACAACAGAAAAATGAACTAAGCATATAAAGAGGCAGTTCACAGAAGGAAAATTCCAAATGGCCAACAAAGGAAAGGATGCTTAAACTGACTGAAAGGTTGGGAAATGCACATTAAAATTGTAATGCTATGCCACTTTACTCACTGGTCTGGCAAAAATTTTAAAAGACTTTAGCATCTGTTGGCTGGAGAAGATACAGGGAAACAGGAATTTCCATGCATTTTTTGTGGAAATGAGATATGTTACTTAAAAAAAAAAACAACACTCAACTGATATTCAGCAAAATAGAAAATTCTTGTATCTTTCAACACAGCAATCCCACTCATGGGACTCCAACCCTTAGATCCTATAAGAGACTCACTGTAGCAATATTCATGTTGGCATACAACCGAGACCAAAGCAAAGACCCACAGCTGAATTCCACTTGTAGAATATTATAGCCATTAAAAAAGAGTGAATTAAAGCTGTAACAGTTGACTTGATGAGAGTCCCACGAGGTATTGCTGAGAGAGAAAAGAAAAGTGCATCTGGTACAGCACTTCTAGTAACTAGAAAACCAAACAAAACCCACATCCTGTGTATGTACATTTGCACATATTTACAATTATATGTAGGTTTATTCTTGATTATAAGAGTATTGGTAAAATACGGGAGATTACATAGCAGGGTGTTAATCTGCGTTATGGGGGGTATTGGTGGTAAACATGGGTGAAGGGAGGGAGAGGTCAAGCAAAAAGGACAAAGGAAAATTAGACTGCATAAAAAACATGTATTATGACCATGTATTCATCAGGTTCTCCAGAACCAATAGGGGATATAGATATATATTTACATATATTTTATTATATGTGTGTCTCTTCCTCCCTTTCTCTCTCTCTATTATAAGAAATTGGCTCACATGATTAGGGTGGCTGGGATGTCCCATCGTCTGCCATCTGCAAGCTGGAGGCCCAGGAAAGCTGGTGGTATAGTTCCAGTCCAAACATGAAGGTCTGAGAACCAGAAGAGCGAATGGTGAAAGTTCCAGTCTGAGGCCGAAGACTGATGTTCCAGCTCACACAGTCAGTCAGAGAGCAAATTCTCCTCCTCTGCCTTTTTGTTCTATTCTGGCCCAACAGATTGAATGATGCCCACCCACAGTGGGGAGAGCCAACTTCTTTACTAGGTCTATTGATTCAAATGCTAATCTCATCCAAAAACACCTTCACAGACACACCCAGAAATAATGTTTCATCAAATATCTAGGTGCCCTGGGACTTCCCTGGTGGTGCAGTGGTTAAGAATCTGCCTGCCAATGCAGGGGACACGGGTTCGAGCCCTGGTCTGGGAAGATCCCACATGCCGCGTAGCAACTAAGCCCATGAACCACAAATACTGAGCCTGTGCTCTAGAGCTCGTGAGCCACAACTACGGAAGCCCGCAGGCCTAGAGCCCGTGCTCCGCAACAAGAGAAGCCCCGGCAATGAGAAGCTTACGCACCGCAACGAAGAGTAGCCCCCGCTTGCCGCAACTAGAGAAAGCCCTCACGCAGCAACAAAGACCCAAGACAGCCAAAAATAAATAAATAAAATTAAAAAAAAAAAGACTAGTAAGATTCTGAAAAAGAATTTACTGCTGGCTCTCTGTAAGTGAATCAAGTGGATGTACAGCAGCAAGTAACACAGCATTGAAAATCAGCTACACACCATTATAAAAATAAATTACAACAACAACAAAAAGACAGTGAGAGAGAGAGAAATTCTTACAGAATTCCTTCAGAGGCTGTGATGCAACCTGGACTGACCACATCTAGACCCACAGCTGGATGGGGCCTAAGGCTGGACACTCGTGGGGCTGAGAGGCTTGGTGAGGATGGGCCAGCAAATGCAGCCCCTTTAGAGTAATACTGCCTGGTCCCCATTCCATGGGTCCCAAATCTCCAGGTGCAAGGGACCCTTCCTAGAGCTAAAACATGCATGGGACACCCAGAGGATGGTACACCGTCTGATCGGGAAGAGTTTGGAAAAGGCACCTCATCTCCTCATCTCCTGGCCATTGGGTTCCCCCCTCCAGCCTCTTTCCTAACAATCTCCCCACTTGGGGAAGTCAGCACCTTCAACATCCTGTTTCGCACAGTTTGGAATTTGTCCGGATGATGAAGCGGAAGTGGGGGAACCAATGAGAGACTAGCCCTAGGTGTTTGGACAGGCACATGCCACTCTAATTTCCAATCAGGAAGAGGAATTGACCAAAGGCTCAGCTTGCCCCGGAACCAGAATAGGGCTTGAAGTAATCCTGCTGTTTTGTGGCCAGTTCCCAAAAAAGCAAGTTGAAAAATGTAGCTTGGGGGCACTGCAATTCACAAATCTGCAGGGTTGTAAATGATACCTATCCTCGAAAAATGTCTTGAGGTAAGTCATCGAAAAGGACTTGTAAGCAAGGCAGAATTGCAGGAAAGGGATTTCAAGAGGTAGCTTGGACTCGCCCTTAAAGTACATGATAAGCGGGTGAGCTTCCCCAAGGATGCAGTTGGCCAAAAAGGGCGTATGCGTTTTTCCTGAATATATTCAGGAAAATATATTTGGCCAACCAAACAGGCGAACAATGCAAATCAACACTACAAAGAGGTGTCACTTCACATCAAAAAAGTGAAGAAAAAGAAAGAAAAAAAAGAAACAAAACAAAAGAACAAAAAAAAAGAAAAAAAAAAGAAACCGCCAGCCAATGCAGGGGATGTGGGTTTGAGCCCTGGTCCAGGAAGATCCCACATGCTGCAGAGCAACTAAGCCTGTGCACCACAACTACTGAGCCTGTGCTCTAAAGCTCATGAGCCACAACTACTGAGCCCATGTGCTACAACTACTGAAGCCCGCGCGCCTAGAGCCCGTGCTCTGCAACATGAAAAGCCACCGCAATGAGAAGCCTGCACACCGCAACAAAGAGTAGCCCCTGCTCGCCGCAGCTAGAGAAAGCCTGCACGCAGCAACGAAAACCCAAAGCAGTCAAAAACAAATAAATTAATTTTTTTTTTTTTTTTTTTTTTTTTTGCGGTACGCAAGCCTGTCACTGCTGTGACCTCTCCCGTTGCGGAGCACAGGCTCCAGAAGCGCAGGCTCAGCGGCCATGGCCCACGGGCCCAGCCGCTCCGCGGCATGTGGGATCTTCCCGAACCGGGGCACGAACCTGTGTCCCCTGCATCGGCAGGTGGACTCTCAACCACTGCGCCCCCAGGGAAGCCCAAATAAATTAATTTTTTAAAAAATCTAGGTGCCCTGTGATCCAGTCAAGTTGACACATAAAACTAACCATCACAGACCATATATGCATTTATATAAAATTATGTATAAGGGATACATCTAAGAAACATTTCAAATTAAAAAATCTGCCCTCAATTGGAGCCGTCTCACCCCAGGGGCAAAGAGCTGGGTGTTTATCTTCCCACTCCCATCAGGCATCGGTTGAGAGGAGCTTCTGAAGGTGTTCGTTTCCCCAACTTCCGGCCTTCCCTGTGCATGGGCTGGATACGTCCCTGTGGTCTGAGGAAGCCTCTATCAGAGCTGCAGGTATATGCAATGAGAGACCTTCCCCGTGTACAGAAGAACGTGGAGGGGGGAGGAGAGGGGCACGATAGCATCTGCTCCAGATATGTTGCATTTTTGCAAGAGCAGGCATAAGTGGGGTATTGAAAACACTTAACCATGCTATTTGTGGTTAAGGCCTATTGATTTTTGGATGCTCACCATGTACTGAATATGGTACCTGACCTGCACACACATCATCTGTAGGTGTAACCACTACCGTCCCTGTGATACGGCAACCAGTATCTCTCCACTGCTTCAGCACAGAAGCTCTTCTAAAGAGGTGGAATGGAGATGGGGTCCTCTGTGTTGGTGACATGCAGAATCGAAGGCAGGTGCCACCATGAAGGAGATTGCTCAGCCTGACCAGAGACCCATTTCCCCTAGCAAACACTTTATTAACACCTTTCGAGCCCAAATCCTTGAAGCTGATGTTGAAGGGTGGACAATGGCTTTTTTCTCTGCTAGCTACTTTGTATGTGGCCCATAAAGATGGTGACACTGCAGGAGATAGGGTTTTATAATGGTTGTGTCTAGTCTGAGAATAGAAATATTTTTAAGTTATATATATTTGGGGTGAAATAAAAATTCTGAAAAGCCTTCACGAGCCCTCCATCTTCAGGATGGTTCTAGGTAGAGCTCAAGTTAACCCTACAGCTCACAAGACCACCTGACCTGCAAAGTGTGTTTATTAGGACAAATGGAGCAAACACCGATTAATGCTACCTGATAACAACAATGCAAGTCCACTATGATGAAGTAGAATAAGAAAATGTCACATAACCTTTAAGGTGGCACACAGTTCTTATAGGATCACCTGCTCGGCAGCACTGCTGTAGCCACGCAGACCACGGCCCCAGTCTCTCTGCTGAGGTGCAGTCTGTGCTCCTAGGGTCCCTGCCCCACTGGCTCTGGGTTTCCAGGAGCAGGGCTGGCAGGGGTTTGGGTAGTGGATTGGAAGGAAGGGTCTGTGTTTGAATGGTGTCTCTGCTAATGCTTGGCTCCGAGGCTTGGTTAAGTCCTCAGATTTCTGAGCTTTCGTGGTTCACCTGTCAAATGGGTACAGCACCTAACCCATTCACAGGGCGACTGTGGGGTCAGATTCATTCCTCCAGCAAATGTTCACTGAGAGCCTCTTTTGTGCAGGCACCTTTTTGGGCACTGGAGAAATTGGGGGCTTCCCTGGTGGCGCAGTGGTTAAGAGTCCACCTGCCGATGCAGGCCACACGGGTTTGTGCCCCGGTCCGGGAAGATCCCACATGCCGAGGAGCAGCGGGGCCCGTGAGCCATGGTCGCTGCGGCTGCGTGTCCGGAGCCTGTGCTCCGCAACGGGAGAGACCACAACAGTGAGAGGCCCGCGTACCGCAAAAAAAAAAAAAAAAGAAGAAATATTTAATATTTAGAAGTTATCATTCTTAAAATGACAATGTAAAACATACAAAGCTTTCATTGCCCTGATACTCTTGATAACTGTTTCATAACTAGACCAGATGTAAAAACCTTTGTTTCAGTTTGCATTTACCTTGGTCAAAATGGTGTCCACAAACATCTTCAACAATTTGGGTGTATATGTTCCTTTGTAAAAGCTCATCTCCTCATCTTCTTTTTTTTTTTTTTTTTTTGGCCATGCAGTCTGCGGGATCTTAGTTCCCCGACAACCAGGGATCGAACCCCTGCTCCTTGCAGTGGAAGCTCGGAGCCCTAACCACTGGACCGCTGGGGAAGTCCCTCATCTGCTTTCTTAATGAGGAAAATATTTTATCTGCTAGTCCTGATTTTGGTCTTGCTGTTGAAATCAATACTGTTAATTCAGATTTCAGATCAGTTTCTGGTTTCCTGTTGGAGTATTACATAACTTTCACAACTTTTTTTTTTTCTCCTCTTAAAGCAGGGGTCCCCAACCTTTTTGGCACCAGGGACCGGTTTCGTGGAAGACAGTTTTTCCACAGATGCGGGGGGATGGTGGTTTCAGGAAGATTCAAGCACATTACAACTATTGTGCATTTTATTTCTATTATTATTACATTGTAATGTATAATGAAATAATTATACGACTCACCATAATGCAGAATCATTATGGGAGCCCATAAGTAGAGCCCAATCACTGGGAGCCCTGAGCTTGTTTTCCTGCAACTAGATGGTTCCATCTGAGGGTGATGGGAGACAGTGACACCCGAAGTGCATTGCTTATGTCCAATCTACTCTGTAAGATGCAGCTTGTCACTTGCCACTCACTGATAGGGTTTTGATATGAGTCTGCAAGCAATTGATTTATTATGGTCTCTGTGCAGTCAAACCTCTCTGCTAATGATAATCTGTATTTGCAGCCGCTCCCCAGTGCTAGCATCAATGCCTCAGCTCCACTTCAGATCACCAGGCATTAGATTCTCATAAGGAGCGCACAACCTAGATCCCTCGCATGCGCAGTTCACCGTAGGGTTCGCGCTCCTATGAGAATCTAATGCCGCAGCTGATCTGACAGGAGGCGGAACTCAGGCGGTAATGCCAGTGATGGGGAGCTGCTGTAAATACAGTGAAGCTTTGTTGACTTGCCCGCCACTCATCTCCTGCTGTGTGGCCTGTTTCCTAGCAGGCCACGGACTGGTACTGGTCCATGGCCCAGGGGTTGAGGACCCCTGTCTTAAAGTATTCACAAAGAACTGTAGCCTATAGTGAATATTTAAAATACTGGAATACTCCTGTGAACATTATTGGGTCGTATTTGAATAAAGTAACATTTGAATCTTCTAGCAAGATTAGCAGTACTACACAGAATCCCTTGGTGAAATGACCAATTTAAGAACTTATTTTACTTCCAAAAGGCGTTATTTCTTGAACACCATTCACAAACTTTGTATAAAGAATACTTGTATATAAATTTATTAATTTATATTTTAGTTGCCAGAATGACTCATTGATGTGGTATATCCATGCAACGGAATATTATTCAACCTTAAAAGGGAATGAAATTCTGATACATTCTACAACATGGACAAATCTTAAAAACATTATTCTAAGTGAAATAAGCCATATGCAAAAAGACAGATTTGTATGATCCTATTTGTATGAGGTACCTAAAGCAGTGAAATTCTTAGAGAGAGAAAGTGGAATAGTGGCTCCCATGGTCTGGGAGGGCGGGGTGGGGGGTTAGTGTTTTAACAGGTACAGAGTTTATGTTGGGGATGGTGAAAAGATTTGGAGATGGATAGTGGAGATGATTGCACAACACAGTGAATGTACTTACTGCCACTAAACTGTACACTCAAAAATGGTTAAAATGGTAAATTTTATGTTATGTATATTTTACCATAACTTAAAAAAAAAAAGACTGACTCACTGTTATCAGGGCCACAAACCTACACTTACAAAATGGTAACAGCTGCAAGAAGCAAGACTAATTTCATCACGATGACTTCTGGCTTTCACAGTCCTATTTCTGCTTTTGCTTTTAACCTGACATCAGTGAGTTCTTTTGAAGCAGTAACGTCTCCACGTGGATTGCTAAGCCTTAACTGTTGAGGGAGAATTATAATCCTTTTTTTCTTGATTTTTTTCAGGGTCAGGTCCAGCCATGAAACTTGTGGGGCCTGGTGCAAAATGCATATGCGGGGCCCCGTGTTCAAAAATTAAGAATTTTTAAGATGTCAACAATGGAGCATTAAACTAAGTGCAGGATCCTTCTAAGCTCTGGGCCCTGTGCAACTGCGCTGGTCTTACACCCATGAAATCAGCCCTGCTCAGGATTCAGCAAAACACAAATTTCCTGAGAAATGCCAAGAAGGCGTTTATGCCTGGAAACAGGAGGTGTGAAAGCAGAAGCATGTGGCCCAGCGGCTGCAGCAGGCACTGGGCCACCCTAAGGGGAATCCCCTTGAAAACAAAGCCAACGGACTGAGCTGGTGGATAAAGGTGCCATCTTTGAGCCACAGAGTTGACCAGCTTTGGAGCTGCTCCAGCTCCAGGGAGGTAAGAACTCCAGTTTATTCGGAGTTTATTCTTTGTTTTCTGTTATTTACAACCAAGAATGTCCAACTGATGCACGTCTTATAGAAACGTCCTTCCTCATCCTTGCAGCCCCCTCTGGTTCCCCTCCAATCACTCTTCTTAAAAAAAAAAAAAAAAGCTTCCCTGGTGGCGCAGTGGTTGAGAGTCTGCCTGCCGATGCAGGGTACACGGGTTCGTGCCCCGGTCTGGGAAGATCCCACATGCCGAGGAGCGGCTGGGCCCGTGAGCCATGGCCACTGAGCCTGCGTGTCCGGAGCCTCTGCTCCACAACGGGAGAGGCCACAACAGTGAGAGGCCCGCGTACCGCAAAAAAAAAAAAAAAAAAAAAGGTGGAATTCCCTGGAGGTCTAGTGGTTAGGACATGGCGCTTCCACTGCAGCGGTCTGAGTTCAATCCCTCATCTGAGAACTAGGATCCCAGGAGCTGCGAGGTGTGGCCCCCCAAAAACTAAAAAATTTTTTTGTTTTCATTTTAACTTTTTTTTCTTTTTTTAACATCTTTATTGGAGTATAAGTGCTTTATAGTGGTGTGTTAGTTTCTACTTTATAACAAAGTGAATCAATTATATATATACATATATCTCCATATCTCCTCCCTCTTGCGTCTCCCTCCCACCCTCCCTATCCCACCCCTCTAGGTGGTCACAAAGCACCGAGCTGATCTCCCTGTGCTATGTGGCTGATTCCCACTAGCTATTTATTTTACGTTTGGTAGTGTATATATGTCCATGCCACTCTCTCACTTTGTCCCAGCTTACCCTTCCCCCTCCCCGTGTCCTCAAGTCCATTCTCTAGTAGGTCTGCATCTTTATTCCCGCCTTGCCCCTAGGTTCTTCATGACCATTTTTTTGTTTTGTTTTTTAGATTCCATATGTATGTGTTAGGATACAGTATTTGTTTTTCTCTTTCTAACTTACTTCACTCTGCGTGACAGACTCTAGGTCCATCCACCTCACTACAAATAATTCAGTTTCGTTCCTTTTTATGGCTGAGTAATATTCCATTGTATATATGTGCCACATCTTCTTTATCCATTCATCTGTCGATGGACACTTAGGTTGCTTCCATGTCCTGGCTATTGTAAATAGAGCTGCAATGAACATTATGGTTTTCTCAGGGTGTATGCCCAGTAGTGGGATTGCTGGGTCGTATGGTGGTTCTAATTTTAGTTTTTTAAGGAACCTCCATACTGTTCTCCATAGTGGCTGTAACAATTTACATTCCCACCAACAGTGCAAGAGGGTTCCCTTTTCTCCACACCCTCTCCAGCATTTATTGTTTGTAGATTTTTTGATGATGGCCATTCTGACCGGTGTGAGATTATATCTCATTGTAGTTTCGATTTGCATTTCTCTAATGATTAATGATGTTGAGCATTCTTTCATGTGTTTGTTGGCAATCTGTATCTCTTCTTTGGAGAAATGTCTATTTAGGTCTTCTGCCCATTTTTGGATTGGGCTGTTTGTTTTTTGATATTGAGCTGCATGAGCTGCTTGTAAATTTTGGAGATTAATCCTTTGTCAGTTGCTTCATTTGCAAATATTTTCTCCCATTCTGAGGGTTGTCTTTTCATCTTGTTTATGGTTTCCTTTGCTGTGCAAAAGCTTTTAAGTTTCATTAGATCCCATTTGTTTATTTTTGTTTTTATTTCCATTTTTCTAGGAGATGGGTCAAAAAGGATTTTGCTGTGATTTATGTCATAGAGTGTTCTGCCTATGTTTTCCTCTAAGAGTCATTTTAACTTTTCACGCAAACTCAAACTACCCTAAAGAATTGTGTATTTGTGCTGCTTCCAGTCCCTCGAGCCCTACAGAGTCTGGCTTTCTCTCACCCCCACCTCTGTGAAAGTGCCCCCTGAAGTCTGGGAGGGCCAGCCAAGTACCTAGCCCAGCGGGCATTTTCTTGCCCTTGCTGCCATCCATGCTGAGGATTCCCAGACCTGGGCCTGCAGCCTTGGACTCTCTGCCAAGCAGTCTTTACCCCCACTTTGATTTTTTGGTTTTTTTAAAAAAATTAATTCATTTATTTATTTTTGGCTGTGTTGGGTCTTCGTTTCTGTGCGAGGGCTTTCTCTAGTTGTGGCGAGCTGGGGCCACTCTTCATCGTGGTGCACGGGACTCTCACTGTCGTGGCCTCTCTTGTTGCAGAGCACAGGCTCCAGACACACAGGCTCAGTAGTTGTGGCTCACGGGCCTAGTTGCTCCGTGGCATGTGGGATCCTCCCAGACCAGGGCTCGAACCCATGTCCCCTGCATTGGCAGGAGACTCTCAACCACTGCGCCACCAGGGAAGCCCTTGGGTTTTTTTTTTTAACACAAATAATTTTTTTATTTTTAAAGTTACAACCTACCGAGAAATTAACACCTTGTCAATCCAGAACAACACCGGCAACCATTCCTCATGCACTTCTCTTAGAATAGAAGTCCCCTCGGCTGGTAGGATGAGCCTTACGCTATGGAACCTTCTCTCCCACAGCCACAACCCCCTTCTATGACAGGCCCCTGCTACCCTTGTTCCCCCCACATCCCCACAACAGCATTCACCTGTCCCACCCCAGAAAGTGCCGCTCATGGTAACCGTTTGTAGAAAATGATTTTAATGGGTACAGCAAATACACTTTTTAAAAAGCCCTCTCTGAAAACCAGAGATGATGAAAATGAATTGTGTTCTTGAATTGTTTTTTTTTTAAGCCTTCACTGGGCCGAAAAGGTGTCATTCTGAATATTTGACTTTTGTCTTGGGTACTTGTTTTCCTTTAGATCCCCTGAGATATAAAGGAGAGCACAAGTCCGTTTTCCCAAATGAGTGAGCTGTTGAGCCCAGCGGGGCTCAGCTTCCGGCCCCTTTCCTGGCTCGGGGTCTTTCCTGGGAACCAGTTATTGCTTCCACGACACTGTGACAGGGAATGTTCCACAAAGGTCATGGGCCTGGTCACAGCCCACCTGCAATGACAACCCTGCGCTGAAAAACACACCAGCCCGAGAGCTCTTACCCAGAAGAAACATCTTCAGCCCGCAAGGTCATGGACACATCATTAGTGCAGTTTAGAGGAAATGCTTGTTTACTCCCACCTTGAATTCAGCCAGCATTTTGATGGATCTGGATCTTTTAAGCACAAACATAGCACATACATTTGGAAAACAGAAGTCCATGTTCCTTCCTTCTTCTTTTTTAAAAATATTTATTTATTTATTTGGCCGCATTGCGGCATGCGGGATCTTTCCTTGCGGTGCACAGGCTTCTCTCTAGTTGTGGCATGCAGGTTTTTTTTCTCTTCTCTAGTTGTCGTGCGCAGGTTCCAGAGCACATGGACTCTGTTGTTTGCAGCTCGCAGGCTCTAGTTGAGGCACGCAAACTCAGTAGTTGTGGCATGAGGGCTTAGTTTCCCCACAGCACGTGGGATCTTTGTTCCCTGACCAGCAATCGAACCCGCATCCCCTGCATTGTGAGGCAGATTCTTTACCACTGGACCACCAGGGGAGTCCCAGTTATCCATTTTAGTTATTTGTTTGTTTTTTTATGGTTCCATATGGTTATTATGGACCATATGGTTATTTATGGTCTTCGTTGCTGCACGCAGGCTTTCTCTAGTTGCGGCAAGTGGGGGCTACGCACAGCCTTCTCATTGCGGTGGCTTCTTTTGTTGCAGATCACGGGCTCTAGGTGCGTGGGCTCTAGAGTGCAGGCTCAGTAGTTGTGGCGCACGGGCTTAGTTGTTCCGAGGCACGTGGGACCCTCCCGGACCAGGGCTGGAACCCATGTCCCCTGCGTTGACAGGCGGCTTCTTAACCACTGCGCCACCAGGGAAGTTCCAATTATTCAGTTTTAATGTGGATGGAGTCATAGACAAAACGTCAATGAATGAGTGTGGCTATGCTCCAACAAAACATTGTTTACAGACCCTGAAATTTGAATTTCATAATTTTCATGTGTCATAAAATATTCTTTTGATATTTCCCCAAGCTTTAAAAAATATAAAAAACCATTCTTAGCCCACTGGCTGTAGGAAAACTAGCAGAGGGTTGGATTTGGCCTGCACGCCACAGTTTGCCTACCTGCCCATTTCCTTCACCTTGCAGGGTTTTTTTTTTTAGTTTCCGACGCGCAGGCCCAGCGGCCATGGCTCACAGGCCCAGCCGCTCCGCGGCATGTGGGATCCTCCCGGACCGGGGCACGAACCCGCGTCCCCTGCATCGGCAGGCGGACTCCCAACCACTGCGCCATCAGGGAAGCCCATCACTCTTTAATAGACTAGATAATTTATTTTTAAAATATATTTACTGTTTGTTATCTATACTCCTCTTTTTTTCTTCCCAACCTCCAAGAATGCAAGCTCCAGGAGGAGGAGATTATTTTATTCACTGATGTATTCCAGGCTCCTGGAATAGGGCCTGGCACATGGTAGGCGGTTAACTAAGCACTTGTTGAATGTATAAATGAAAAATGTTGTAATTACTCTTATAATTAGCAACCTATTATACAAAACAACAAACCCATAAATCTTCCGTGACTCCCAGCCCTAAGGAATGAAGTCCACAACTTAGCGACGCGTTGAGTCTTTCAAGTCCCGGCCACTTCTCCAGACCCGCCCCCCAACTCCCGGCCGAGCACGCGCAGTTCACTCCCCGCGACGCATCGTTACGTCAGTAGGAGACGCCCCAGCCCGGCCTCCCTCAAAGCACTAACACCAGTCCCACGTGACCGGCGTCGCACCCAGTGAGCGTCACGTGACGGACTCAGTTTTCCTCCAATCGTTGTACACGTTGTGGGGATTCCACCCAGGACCTGGCCTGAGATTTAAAACACACCATTCCCCCAGCAGCCAAACGGGCCGGCTCCGTCAGCAAGCTGGGCGGCGATGTCTCGCAAGTGTCCTCTCGTAAAGCCGCTTCGGGGAGGCCCGGGCCTACAACGTGTTCAGTCCCGGAAGTGACGTCTCCCAGAGGGGCCGGAAGTGGCAGTGGAGGGAGGGAAGATGGCGGAGGTGGTGAGTCCGGTGCCCGGGGCGGGGCGGAGGGAGCCAGGGGAGGTGGGTAGAGCCCGAGGCCCCCCAGTAGCCGACCCTGGCGCCGCGCTGTCTCCCCAGGGGGAGATAATCGAGGGCTGCCGCCTGCCCGTGCTGCGGCGGAACCAAGACAACGAAGATGAGTGGCGTGAGTGACGTCGGGGGGCGGGGCTAAGGAACCTGAGGGCGAGGGGCGGGGGAGAGTCAACCGAACCCAGGGGAGGGGGTGGGGCTTCTAGAATCCTGGAGCGGGCGGGGCGCAGATACTCGGGAGGGGCGTGGCTTTTAGCCGTTTGTGAGGGACCGGGCAGGGCTTGGAGAGGGGATGGCACTTGGTGACTAACGGGGGCTTGAGCGAGCAGTTCCAAGTGCTGGGGCTTAGGAATCGGGCCTCGTTGTGGAGTTCAGGTCGTAGGAGGGTGGAGCCTCATGGCCTGGTCTGTCTAAGGCCCTTGCCTCTGCTGTTCCCACAGCCCTGGCTGAGATACTGAGCGTGAAGGACATCAGTGGCCGGAAGCTTTTCTACGTCCATTACATTGACTGTGAGTTCTGGGCCGGGATGAGGTGGGGCCGCAGGGTTGCGGGGCAGCCTCTGGCACTCCTTCCTGAGCCATCCCCACTGCTGCAGTCAACAAACGCCTGGATGAATGGGTGACCCACGAGCGGCTGGACCTAAAGAAGATCCAGTTCCCCAAGAAAGAGGCCAAGACCCCCACCAAGAACGGACTTCCTGGGTCCCGCCCCGGCTCTCCAGAGAGAGAGGTGGTGAGTAGGTCCCCTGCTTCACCTCCTCTCTCCTGCCTCCTACTTTTCAAATCTCTTGGCCTCAGTGGCTCCTGGATGGGCTGGAGGCTGTGCCCTCCCACCCTGGCTTCAGCTTGTGAAGGATGGGGGCCAAATTGCAGATGTAGCTTCCAGAGTCCAGTGGCTGTTCCTGTGTCCTTGAAAGGGCAGAGGGTGGGGTTTGATCACTCCATGCTGAGGCGGCCCTACTCCCCTTCCTGATCCCACCACCAACCCCGCCCCAGAGGAAGACCCTGGACCTATCTCTACAGCCGGCCTCCGCCCAGGCCAGCGGGAAGACCTTGCCAATCCCGGTCCAGATCACACTCCGCTTCAACCTGCCCAAGGAGCGGGAGGCCATTCCCGGCGGCGAGCCCGACCAGCCGCTCTCCTCCAGCTCCTGCCTGCAGCCCAACCACCGCTCAACGGTACCCTCAGCAATTCCAGGGACCTTGCTTTCCTCTCAGGTCCCACCTTCTCTACCTTCTGACCCACCTGTCCTGGTTTCTTTCTGCAGAAACGGAAGGTGGAGGTGGTTTCACCAGCGACCCCAGTGCCCAGCGAGACAGCCCCAGCCTCAGTTTTTCCCCAGGTGAATCCCCCAAACCATCTCTTCTTCCCTCCCCTTCTTCTAACCTCTGGTAGCCCCTTTTGGGCTCATTTCACAGCTATGTTTTCTATTCCTACTTTCTCATCTGCAGAATGGATCAGCCCGTAGGGCAGTGGCAGCTCAGCCAGGGCGGAAGCGAAAATCGAATTGCTTGGGCACTGATGAGGTAGGTCTGAGGAAGAGGGAAGCTGGGTGAAAAGGAGGGGACATAGGCAGGGCGGAGACTTTAGTGACTAGTTTAAAAATGAACAAGGGGTGCTGAGCAGAGATGGCGTTGGTGGGACTGGGAGTGAGGCGGAGCTGGTTCAGATCAGGCATTGGGTGATTTTTTCTACATTCCAAATGAAAACTTTCCAAGTCTTGGTTTCTTTAACTGGAAAGTGGGGATTTTAGTACCTCCCCCAATAGGTTTGCTGTTAGGTTTGAACAAGGAAACCTGTGGAAAGGCTGTGAGCTGTAAAGTGCCCTGCTTGAATTGTCTCCTGTAACCTGGTGTCTTCCACCGGCCTTGGGCAGGACTCGCAGGACAGCTCAGATGGAATACCGTCAGCTCCTCGCATGACTGGGAGCCTGGTGTCTGACCGGAGCCACGACGACATTGTCACCCGGATGAAGAACATCGAGTGCATCGAGCTGGGCCGGCACCGCCTCAAGCCCTGGTACTTCTCTCCATACCCACAGGAGCTTACCACGCTGCCCGTCCTCTACCTCTGCGAGTTCTGCCTCAAGTACGGCCGAAGCCTCAAGTGTCTGCAGCGTCACTTGGTATGAGGGGTCCCAGGAGGCCATCCTCCTAGCAACCCCCCACCCCTGCCCCTAATTCTCCTCTCTTCCTCAGACCAAGTGTGACCTGCGACATCCTCCAGGCAACGAGATTTACCGAAAGGGCACCATCTCCTTCTTTGAGATCGATGGACGTAAGAACAAGGTCAGTGGCTGAGGGGCAGTGGGGAGTCCTTGTCGCCGGGAGTCTGAGGGAGTCGAGTGAGCAGCTTCTTTCAGCTCAGGAAAACACTGACCATTGTGGCTAACAGATCTGTTCACCCCATTTACTGCATTCCTGCTGTAGGGCAGGTGGTGGGAGATATTGTACAAGGTGAATTGGACAAAATCTCTGCTGAGAGCTCACAGGGGAAAACAGACATGCTAATGGCTGCATAGATCCCAGTGTGATACGTGTCATGAAACACAAAGGGTGGGTTATCAGGATCCAGAAGAGGTGGACAGCAAAGCTTCACAGAGGAGGTAACCTTTGAGCCGTGACACAGGCAGTGGGTTCTGAAGGGCAGGAACGGATGCTGACTCCAGAGATACTGCGGGTTCAGTTTCAGACCACCACAATCAGGTGAACATCGAAATAAAGCGGTCACACAATATTTTTGGCTTCCCTGAGCATATCAAAGGTACATGTACGCTGTGCCGTAGTCCGTTAAGCGTGCAGTAGCATTGTGTCTAAAAAAACAATTGCAGTGGTAACATTGAGAATCACGGGTCACCATAACAAATATAATAAGGAAAAAGTTTGTAATATTATTGCAAGAATTATAAAAATGTGACACAGATATGAAGTGAGCACATGCTTTTGGAAAAATGGCAGTGATAGACTCAATGCAGGGTTGCCACAAACCTTCAATTTGTAAAAAAAATGCGTTATCTGTGAAATGCAAAAAAATGTGCAGAGACAGTGTAAAAGGCGAAGATCCTTTCTTCTGGCTGGAAGGCAGACAGGATGAGGCAAGGCTGTCTTACATGGGACAGAGCTCAGGTGGTGGGATTGAGGTCAGCTGGGAAGTGGGGACACTACAGGTTTGGGGCTTCAAACCTGCCTTAGTCTGGCTGTGGGGAGGAAGAAGGGCATAACCTGGAGGGACTTTAAAAGTGAAATGCCTCCATTCTTGGGGCCTGGAGAGCGGGGAGGGAGAGGCAGTCACCTAGACTGCCAGGGGACAGCTCTTGCTTGGGTGCTGGGGGGACTTGAGAGGAAGATGCTGCTTTAACCACTGTTAACTGTGTTAAGTGTGTGGGCTTGGGTATCCAAATGGCCGTGTCCAGCAGGTGCTTAAAAAGCCAAATCTGAAATGCAGGAAAACTGTGAGAATAGAAGTAAAGTAGCAAGATTAATAATTTTGCTGGGGCAGCCCTTGAGGCAGTTATTTTGTCAAATTCCGGAATTCTTTACCCCTGTTGTAGAAGAGCAGATCAGTTCTCAAGAGACGTGACTGGGGGTTGCAGAGTGTTGTTTTTTTGACAACCAGTTTCCTAAGACTGTCACACAGGCAGAGCTTTTCTCATAATCCTTGGTCAGTCTTTCTTTGCGGGGACACATCAGTTTGTTGACTGGTAACTGTGGCAGAGGGCAGTGGAGGCTTCCAGGCCAGAGTTAGATGGGGTATGGAGAGCACGAGTAGACCTGCCCAGCTCACCGGGGGGCGGGTGCTTGAACACCATCACACAGCTGAAACGTGGGCTCCTGGACACTAAGAATGGCCCGTGCGCCGGACACACTGACCAATGGACTGGGTCAGGCCCCAGGGAGGAAGGCTCCTCACCTATCAGCCTGGGGGACAAGAAGCTTCAGGCTGACCCTGGCCCAACGGCCATGCTCAAGGCTGGGTACCCAGGGTGGTGACAGACCTTTTCGTCTGTAGAGTTATTCCCAGAACCTGTGTCTTCTGGCTAAGTGTTTCCTCGACCACAAGACGCTGTACTATGACACAGACCCTTTCCTCTTCTACGTCATGACGGAGTATGACTGCAAGGGCTTCCACATCGTGGGCTACTTCTCCAAGGTGAGTGCTCTTCCAGGCTGTCCTCAGTCCTGCCCTGAGCTAGGTCCCTTCCCTCACACTCACCTGCCCCTCTTTTCCAGGAAAAGGAATCCACAGAAGACTACAACGTGGCCTGCATCCTGACCCTGCCTCCCTACCAGCGCCGGGGCTACGGCAAGCTGTTGATCGAGTTCAGTGAGTACCTGTGCTGCTGGCCGGGGGCTGGGGGCAGGTCCTGGGCGGCCCAGGCCCCATCGCTGTCTCACGCACAGATGCTGCACACAGACATGTCGGGTTGCTGTGTTCTCAGCCCTGGCTGTGCAGTCCAGTCACCAGGGGAACTGGCTAGAAATAAAGATGAGACTCTCCCAAGGTTCTCTCCATACTGGGGTGACTGCCCTGTTCATCTGGACTAGGTTTTCAGCCCCTCAAAGATCCTCGGCCAGGGTTCTAAGTACCACTCAACTTTTCCCAAATCTGACTTGTCTGCTCCTGCCCAGGGCACGGGCAGAAGCCGAGTGAGCCACTCCTGCTCAGCTGTCTGGTCCTGTGCGGTTATACACGTTCCTGGGCAAGGACCTGTGGTTTATTTCCCTACTTGTTCTCTGAGCCTTGGGGACAGCAGATGTCACGTCAAACGTGACTCACAGGGATCTGGCCTCTGCCCCTCATCAGACATGAACTCTTCATTAGCCCCCAAGGCCCCCTCTTGCTTCCCAGCCTCTTACCATCATTCCATTCAACCCACCACTCACCGCACCCTTGGGATAACCAAGCTCTGACCCGGGAGATGAGGGAGGCTTAGCTGTCTGGTGAAGACTTGGAGGCTTGACTTGATCACTGACATGTTCTGAGAAATTTTATTGGTATAGAAAGATGCCAAGATGTGGTCACATCCTCGGGAAACCTGCCTGAAGAGCAGAAGGTTGCTGAAAGTCAGTCTAGCCTTGGAGCTCAGCCCTCAGTGGAGATGGGATGTGTGTGGGGCCACCAAGGAAATGTGCTCAGTTGTGCCCGGCAGGAGCAGACAGGGCACTAGAAGCACCATTCCAGGCAGCTCCAGAGGGTGGGCCGGTTGTTGACTGGGAGGGGCTGGGAGCTCCTGCAGCTGAGGAGGCAAGTGTGGCCTCCAGTTGATCTGTCAGGACTCTGCATGCACTCCCCCCAGAGTTGAGTAAGAACTCAAGTGTGCCCCTTCCCTCTTCCATGCTTCCTTCCTCCAAAGCACAAGTCTCTCTGTCCTCCCCACCGGGCTGCTTGGTGAAAGTCACAGGAAGTTGGGCAAGAGGGTCAGACTGGCTGATAAAGATGAATCAAGGGGGAAAGGAGAAAGGGCTACGATCCAACACAAGGCTCGTTATGACTGAGGATAAAGAAGGGCTTCTAGAAGTAGTGGAGACATCTCAGGGCCCTGATGGGGAAATGAATACTGTCCAAGAGATGTGAAACCGCTCAGGGTTTTGCATGGCCTGAGGGTCTCACCAGGAACTGCCTGCCACTGCCCAGTGGTCAGCAGGGTAGAGGAGGGCACAGCAGTCAGAATGGGAGGGAGAGAGCCACTGGAGAGGTAGCTACTGCTGAGGAGTGGCCTCCCTCTGACTTGGGAAGTGCTTTGGCGCCCTTCTTGCTTCCTCCCAGCCATCCGGTCAGGCCAGCCTGGTCTTAGAGCCGCTAATGCGTCTCAGGTCACAGCCGAGGAACTGATTTGACTGAGAACGCAAGCATCCTCAGGCCTGGACCAGAGGTGGGGTCTTCCCCTCTTCTCTCCTCACATATCCAGGCGCAGAGAGTCTGGTATGACTGAGGCAAGTTGGAGGCACTTACTTTCCACAAACCATTTTCTCTACACTCCCCGCATCCCACCTGTAAGCCCTCACTGGCTTCTAGTTGATTGTAGCTACTTCTCTCAGTGCCCTCAGCACACAGGTGAACAGTACGCTCACTAGTCCTTTACAAGGAAACTGAGGCACAGAACTACCACATGGCAGGCCCAGGATGGAAGCCATGCAGTCTACCTCTGCAACCTGCATTCCTAAACGATGGTCGCATAACGCTGTGATTGCTTACCCACCCCCTCCTGCTCCATTGCTTTAGGCTATGAACTCTCCAAAGTGGAAGGGAAAACGGGGACCCCTGAGAAGCCCCTCTCGGATCTTGGCCTCCTATCCTACCGAAGCTACTGGTCCCAGACCATTCTGGAGATCTTGATGGGGCTGAAGTCAGAGAGCGGGGAGAGGCCGCAGATCACCATCAAGTGAGCCTGGCTCTGCCTGCCCGGGGGTGCATGGCATGACCTGTCTGTTCCTGGGCTTTCTCACTCTTCGGGCTACTGGGGGCCTGGGGTGGAGATGTAGGCCCCCAGGGGACCTGATCTTTGCCCTCCCACAGTGAGATCAGTGAAATTACCAGCATCAAGAAGGAGGATGTCATCTCCACTCTACAGTACCTCAACCTCATCAACTACTACAAGGTAGGGAGGCAGGCAGGGGGAGACAGGTGTGTGTAGGGGTGCAGAGAGCAGGCCCCACGTGGGCTGACCTGCCTGGCCCCGTCTCCTGTCCAGGGCCAGTATATCCTCACACTGTCGGAGGACATCGTGGATGGGCACGAACGGGCTATGCTCAAGCGGCTTCTTCGGATCGACTCCAAGTGTCTGCACTTCACTCCCAAGGACTGGAGCAAGAGGGGAAAATGGTGACCAGGCACTGCCCGTGGCAGTGCCAGCAAAGCCAGCAGAACTGGGGCTGACGGCCCATCCCTCCCCCACTGGGGTCTCCAAGAGGCGCGCCAAGGGAGAGAGGGCAGAGGACAACTCCACAAGGAGAGGACAGGCCTGGTAAAGGCCTGCTGGCGCCTAGCACCAGGGCGAGCTCAGGGCTCAGGTCAACTCCAAGGTCGGCTGGCCGCAGGCCCAGGCCTGCTGTGAACCAGGGACCAGAGGGAGCCAGGCAGCTGTGTACAGTGAGATGGGGGGTGCGGGTGGCTTGTATAGAGGACTGGTGGCTGTACAAATTTCTTTTGTAAAGTAGGAGCTGGGGTGGGGTGGGGTGGGAACTGGCTGCAGAATTCTGGCCTCTCTTGCCCCACTGCCCCCGGCAATAAACTGTTTCTATAGGTCAGAGCTGTGAAAGGTCCTTGTGGGAAAATGGGCAGTGCTGGATCCAAGGTGCTGGCGAACTTACAGGTGTTCTGTGAAGAGCTCCTTTATTGGGGTGATGGAATCAGGCTCCAAAGTGAAGAAGGGTTTACTGGGGTGAAGGGATCGGTGGCTTTCAGTTTCAAGCTCTGGTTCTCAGTCCTCGGGTACCTGTGTGTGAATCTGCAACAGGAATCACCTCTACTATTGGATTTCTGCAGTATAGTGACTGGGTGGCCCAGATCCTCAGGGGAGAGACCCAGCTGCTCAAAATCATAGCCCTTCTAGAAGGCCAGAGAAGAGTGGTGGGTAAGCCATGCTGCCCCTACCCAGTCTAATCCTCCAGTCAGACCCAGGTTCCATCTGCCCCATTGTTCTCCCCAGCCCCGAAGCCCCCAGATTCACTCAGGGACAAGATTCTGGAACACTTAGGAAACCACCTTGAAGGGGTGGGGGGGTGGGGGGTTGGATGGGGTCTGGGAGGGAGGGGGCCCATCCATGTACTCACCGCTGCAGCGAGGCTGGGCCAGGTCAGGGCCCCACGCACTTTGGCATCGGGACCGGGGATAGTCTCCAGGCCCCACAGGGTGAAGCTGCTGAAACTGGCTGTGGCTCCAATAAAGCGGTCCTGGGGAAGGGGCCCCGGCTCAGCATCGAGGCCGCCGCTCCCACCCGCGCTCCCTTGCAACCCTATACCCCCGTGCTCACGAAGTCGCGCTCCAGCGCCTCCGGGGGCTCCACCAGTTCCCGCTCCTCTTGCTCGTCATCCTCCAAACCCTCCGAGAAGTCCTGCTTCCCCAGCAACACCTCTCCCTTCTCTTCTGTCATCACATATCCCACGAGGCCGGGCGGCACCACCACCTCCTCGCCGCGTAGACTGCGGCCCCGGAACGACACTTCCAGTCCTGGAGGAGGCAGGCGAAGGGCCCCAGTGAGGGTCTGATCCAGGCCTACCGGAGCAAGGCCGGTAGCCGCCCTCCCGCCACCTTCGGCGGACCACGATCCCCGGGAGCCCTCGCGCCGCTCCTCGCGGAGGAGAGCGCGGCGCCGGCGCGGGGGCTGCCGGGAGTCGTAGTCCAGCCGAGAGCGCTCACCGTCGGGACCCTGGCGGATGGCCGGGGTGAAGAAGAGCCCCACGGGGGCGGGCCGGTTAACCAGAACCTCGCAGGGCAGAAGGTGCAGCAAGATGGGGGCGGGATCGCGCAGCGTAACAGGGCGCAGGTGGACGCGGCGCTTGTCGACGGCTTCCCCGTCGCTGCTTTCCATTGTCCGTCGCGACGCCGTTGCTCGCAGGCTAAGGCCAAAGCTGGCGCGTAAAGCGCGCGGAGCCTGTCGGGAGGCCTGGGGCAGTCAGCGCAGAGCCTCCTGGGAAGCGTAGGCTTCTCTGACGCTCCTCTGCAATACCGCCTGTGTTCGAGCCCCAGATTTTTTTCTTGAAAATTTTTTTCCAATAGTATATTTTTATTGTAAAACATCAACACGATCCCTAAGAGTTCACTTTTTATATATTGACTGGTAGAGAGTGTTTTGTTTTGTCTTGTTTGTGTGTGTGTTTAACTAGGGATATCAACCCTTCCTCAAATGTGTTGAAGATACTTTACCCGAGTTTGTCTTACAAACTTCTGTATTGGTCATTTTTATTACAGAGAAGACTTTTGTTTTTTGTTGTTAAATATATAAGCCTTTTCGTTTCATGTCTAGCTTTCGCAGTACTCTTTCCCTTTTGATTTCTTAACTCTTCTTTAATGTTTATTTGTCCTGATACCCAACTTAAATAGATTTTGGCAAGTACTCTCATAAAACGAACCCATACATAACTGGTAATTAACATTAAAATTGCATTTAATTTATAGATTTGAGAAAGAGAAAAGCATCCTCGGACATCCAGGAGCTGGCCTTGGTGTTCTGTTGAACATGAACAATTTCACAGAACATAGACATCAGACAAGGTCACTCTGTGATGTGAAGGATCAAAACAAAAACAAGATCATTCTGTAATCATGTGAACACTGACAAAGACACAAATATTGTCCAACACACAAAAATAATGAAACTCCCTCTATCTTGGATAATATGTTTCTGTTGCTACTTTACCAATTGCAGTTTTAGCCTCCGTATAGTTAAGATCTGTTAACATATCCCATCATAGAAATACTCCCACTTGCTGACAGCATCCAATCCAGAGAAAAGTCCTACTTCTTTAAACCCTCCCTCATATCCCCAACACAAGCCCAAATCCTAGAAATCCTTCCTAATCCCTTCTTACTGAGATACCCCACACTGCAAAACTAATAACTACAGATGTGTGCCTGGTGGTCTTTGGCTGGAGGGTATTGACAGATTGAATAGAATTTTGCTTTCATTTTCTACCAAGCATAAGATACATAATACCATTTATTTATGTCTCCTTTTATGTCTTATCCGTACGGTTGTGAGGTTTTCTTCTTTTATACATATTTTAAAGTTTATTCCTAGATAGCTTATATTGTTTCTATTACAAACAAGGTCCTTTTTTTCTGTTTTTCCTTTTACATTCTGATTATTATTTATCTATAGCAGAGGTTGGTGAACCTCACATTTGTTCTCTGACACAAGTACTCAGCTTTGTCATTGTAGCCATAGAGGGCTTCCCTGGTGGCACAGTGGTTTAGAGTCTGCCTGCCGATGCCAGGGGACACGGGTTCGTGCCCCGGTCCGGGAAGATCCCACATGCCGCGGAGTGGCTGGGCCCGTGAGCCATGGCCGCCGAGCCTGTGTGTCCGGAGCCTGTGCTCCGCAGCGGGAGAGGCCACAACAGTGAGAGGCCCGCATACTGCAAAAAAAAAAAAAAAAAAAAACATAGACAATATGTAAATAAATAAGCATGGCTGTGTTCCAATATAACTTTATTTGCAAAAACACAGTGGGCTGAAAAAAAAAAAAAGTGGACTGGATTTGGCCTGTAGGCCATAGTTTTCAGGAAAGCTATTGATTCTTATTTATGGCTGTACTGGGTCTTCGTTTCTGTGCGAGGGCTTTCTATAGTCGCGATGAGCGGGGGCCACTCTTCATCGCGGTGCGCGTGCCTCTCACTGTCGCGGCCTCTCTTGTTGCGGAGCACAGGCTCCAGACGCGCAGGCTCAGTAATTGTGGCTCACGGGCCCAGTTGCTCCGCGGCATGTGGGATCCTCCCAGACCAGGGCTTGAACCCGTGTCCCCTGAACTGGCAGGCAGACTCTCAACCACTGCGCCACCAGGGAAGCCCTAAAAGATTTACTTTTACTTTATGTGATTATTTACGTTTCCAAAATCAAACTACAAAGTAAGATCTATTTAGAGAAACCTAGTGTCTATTCCTGTTCCTTGCAAACAGTTCTCTCCTGCCCTATGTGATCTTTTAAATATTTTAGTTCATCTTTCCATTGTTTACTCTTTTAAAGTGTTAGCATACATTTATGTATATTGGATTCAATTTCCTAATATTTTTTTGTGGAGGATTTTTGCACCTATGTTCATGAGTGATATTGATCTGTAGTTTCCTTTCTCGTGATGTCTTTATCTGGTGTTGGTATTAGGATAATGCTGGTCTCATAGAATGAATTAGGAAGTGTTCCCTCTGCTTCTATTTTCTGGAAGAGATTGTAAGGAATTGTTATTCTTTCTGAAATGTTTTTTCACAAGAAGAATTCACCAGGGAACCATCTCGGCCTGTTGCTTTTTTTTTTTTTTTTAGGAGATTTTCACTAATTTTTGTTGTTCATTTTAAGAAATTTTTTTTTCAGCTTTACTGAGGTATAACTGACAAATAAAATTGTTAAGATATTTAAAGTGTACATCATGATGATTTGATATATGTGTCACCTCACATACCTATTATGTTAACAATATACAGTATTAACCATTATAACTATTAATTATTGATTCACTTTCTCGAGATATAGCTCTATTCAGATTATCTATTTTCCTTTGTGTAAGTTTTGTTACTTTGTGTCGTTCAAGGAATTGGTCCATTTCATTTATCAGATTGTGGGCATAGAATTGTTCATAATATTTATTATCCCTTTAATGTCCATGGGCTCAGTAGTGATGACCCCTCTTTTATTTCTGGTATTAATAATTTGTGCCCTTTTTTTCTTAGTTAGCCTAGCTAGAGGCTTATCAATTTTACTGATATTTTCATAGAACCAGCTTTTGGTTTTGTCGATTTTCTCTGAATTCCTCCTTTCGATTTCACTGATTTCTGCTTTAATTTTTACTTATCTTCCTCTACTTGCTGTAGGCTCACATTACTCTTCTTTCTCTAGTAACCTAAAGTAAAAGGTTAGATTATTGATTTTTATATCTTTCTTCTTTTCTAATATATTCATTTAATGCCACAAACCTCACTCCAAGTATTGCTTTCACTGAATCACACAGATTTTGACAAGTTGTATTTTCATTTGCATTTAGTTCAGGATATTTTAAAATTTCTCATGGGGCTTCTTTGACCTGTGTGTTATACAGAAGTATGTTGCTTAATCTCCAAATATTTGGGAATTTTCCAGCTGTCATTCTGTCATGATTTCTACTTTAATTCCATTGTGGTCCAAAAGCAGACTCCTGTTCTTTTAAATTTGTTAAGGTGTGTTTTATGGCCCAAAATGTGGTCTGTCGCAGTGGATGTTCCATGTGCACTTGAGAACATGTATTCTTCTCTTATTGGATACAATATTCTATAATCTTTTTTTTTTAATGAGTAATGTTCTTTCTTTATTTATTGGCTGCGTTGGGTCTTTGTTGCTGCGCGGGCTTTCTCTAGTTGCGATGAGCGGGGGCTACTCTTCATTGTGGTGTGTGGGTTTCTCATCGCGGTGGCTTCTCTTGTTGCAGAACGCAGGCTTCAGCAGTTGTGGCACGTGGGCTCGGTAGTTGTGGCTCACGGGCTCTAGAGGAAGGGGCCACCAGGCCACTGCAGCCTCCTCTGTTTCTGCCCATTGGTCCCTCGTCCTATCTAGCCTGAGCTCCCTGTGCAGAGACCCTGCAAACCTCTGGAGTTGAAAAGCACTGGCTCACAGGTCAGGAGGCCCAAGTCCAGCTTCACTCTCATTCCTAAATTGCTGGGTGGCTTTGAGCAAGGCTTTTCCCTCTCTGGGAAGCAAAGATGTGGATATTTTTTCTCCTGCCTCTTGGGCAGGGATTCTAGAGAATCCTAGTATATCCGGGCAGGAAGGAACTTTTATGCCCTGCAGTCTGCGGGTTCCTAGCTTGGAAGCTTTCCTGGAGCCTCTGACCCCCATCCCACTGTGCCTTCCCCCAACCAGGGCCCCAAAGAAAACAAACCAGTGAGGATTGTTAGCAAATATAGGGGGCTTTGTTTTGTTTTGTTTTTACAGAAAGGAGCTACGGGGCTGTATCCTGGCTCTCAGCAGCCCTTCTTGGGCAAGAGCCTGCAAAGGCCGCAGTCCTGCTCCTACCTGTGCCAGCCCTGGGGCTCAGCCAGCCGCTGACAGCCCCCGGAGGTAGTCCCCCACCAGAGGCAGCACGGCCCAGTCATCAGTCCGCAGGGCCACAGGCACTCCGTCTGCCTGGGCTGCTTCCAGCCGCAGCAGCAACCGCGAGTCTGGGGGCAGACGGATGGCTATAAGGTAGCTGGTCGGGGGTTGGGCCACCACCACAAAGGGCTCCAGGTGGCGGGACACCAAGGCCTCCAGCCCATGTGGCCCTACAGGGCACCACAAGCGACTCTCGGTGCCCTTTGGCAGGCAGGAGTCCCAGAGCTCCTCGAAGAAGCCCAGCTCGGCCCCCTCGGGGGGCTGGGGGAAAGGCAGAAAGAGGTCAGCGAAGTTCACAAGCAGGGGTGGCAGGTGAGCATGGCAGGTGAGGCCGCTGGGTGTGGTGTACAGGGCGCGCACAGCCAGCCTCGCGGGAGCCGGGCGTCGGGGCTGCAGAGGCAGCAGCAGAGGGCGGGTGGGGCGGCCGGGGCACAGGCACGGCACGTGCACAGCCCCCAAGGGTGCATAGAGCTGTCTTTCCACACGGAAGCGCAGTTCCAGAGAATACACCTGCTCCAGCACCTCCACCTGGAGCTGCAGCACTGGGACTGGGCCCTTGGCTCTGTGGGGACCCATGCTTAGCCGAATCGGGGCCGGGGCCTCCTGCACCATCAGCGCTGCAGCAAAGCCCTGGTTCTCGGCCACCAGTGAAGAGGCCAGTGCAGGTGCGGCAAGGGAGGGGCCCAAGGCCACCCCCAGCTTGGGCTCTTCCAGGTGGGCCAGGAGGATGTAGTAGAGGCGCGCGTGGTCCCGCCCATCAGGGTCCTCCAGCTGCCTGGCCAGGGCCTGCAGCAAGTCCGCCAGGCCTCCTCCAACACCTGCCCGCAGCAGGGCCCGGCAGACCTGCAGGAGGGCCTGCTGGAGGCCCCAGTCCGTGCAGCGAGCAGCTGCAGCCTGCAGGAAGCCAAGGGTGGCACTCTGGGCATCCCCATCTGCCACCCTTGCCAGCATCTGCAGGTGCCAACGAAGGGCCTCATCCCTGCCTGGCCTGGACACCACCTCCTGCCGCAAGACCACCTTTAAGGGTTCCCCCAGCTCAGGGCCCACCCGATCCAAGAGATCCACGAAATGGGGAGCCAGTGCAGGCCGGGCTCGGTACAGCTGGGCCAGTCCGTGGGTCAAGGGTGTCAGCACCACAGGTTGCCCGGCCAGGCAGCGAGCAACGAGGTAGGAGGCCTGGAAGCAGAGAGTGGCTAAGGCCCGGGGGCCACCATCCAGGGCTGCCCTCTGCCGCAGGCCAGCCAGTAGCTCCTCCAGGTACTGCCGGGGGCTCTGATCCTGGCCCTTTTCCTCCTTTTCTTCGTCTTCCACACAGAGGAGGCACAGCAGATGCAGGCGGGCCAGCAGGGCCATCGGGTCATGCAGGAGACTGGGCAGGAGGCCACGGCATAGCTGGGATCCCAGCAATAGCGGGGCAGCCTCCTCGCCTGCGGGGCCCAGCGGCCAGTTCTCAGGGAAGTTCAAGAGGCAGTGCAGGTAGAAGAGATGGGCAGGCAGGGGCAGGGCCGGGTGCTGGGCAGCCAAGATGAGCCGGCGAAGCAGCAAGGCCTCATCCTGGGCTGTGAACAGTGCCTCACCAAAGGCCGCCTTCAGAGCCAGAACGGCGTGCAGCAGCGTCAGCTGTGCTGTGCCCAGCAGCCGTACCAGCTGTGGCTTGAAGAGCACTGGTGGCTGTCCCCGAAGACCCCGCAGGGCCCAGCCCAGCAGCCACAGAAGCTGGGCCTGGGCCACAGGAGTGAGCAGGTAGGAGATGTCCAGAAGCTGGGCCACGGCAGCCCGCAGCTCCCGGGCCTCCTCAGGACTGAGCTCCAGCGTGGCAAGGCAACACTCCCCCTCCTCAGCTGCTGGCCAACTGGGTGCCTGGGGCTGAAGGTGGGCATCACCCTCCTCAGCTAGCATCCAGTTCCAGGGACCACCCTCGGTGGGACAGTCTCCAGCCACAAGCAGGCCCTGCAGGCCAGCCCTGGCCCTGGCCTGTATCACCAAGGCGTTTCGCAGGGCAAGTGCCAGCAGCAGGCTGAGTGGCTGTACAGCGGCCTCCTGCCCCAGCAGGCCCCGAAGTAGCCCCAGACAGCCCCCCAGCAGCCCAGGCTTGCAGCTCTCCAGCTCCCGCAGGCACTCCCACGCTGTGGCCTGCAGGGGGCGCTGTTCCGAGGCAGGGCCGAAGCTTCTCCCCAAATCGCGGCCCGAGGCCAAGCCCAGCAGCAGGGGCAAGAGCCGGCGGGAGGCTCTCGAAGTGGGGCCCAACGCACCTCCTGCCGCCAAGGCTGTGGTGGCCGCCAGCAGAAGGGGCCGCCGCAGAGCCGAGGGCCGCGGGGGTAGAAGGACCAGGGTATCCAACAAGGAGGTGGCGGCTACTTCGGCTGCAGGAGCGTCCGGCCACAGCTGCGCTGGGTACTCCAAGCTCAGAGCCAGCAAGGAAACCTGGGGATAGGGGATTCTGGGTGGGAATCACGAAGCTGAGGTTCACGGCACGGCCGGCTGAAGGGACCACGTGGGCCAGGACACAGGTCACCCGCAGGGCCTACCTTAGTTGGCTCGCTCAGCTTCTCACTCCTCAGGTCGCTCAGCAGGTGACGACCCAGATCCTCACCCTCAGGACCTGCCATGAAGGTGGACGGGCTGGCCCGGAAGGTGCCCAGGCGCTGGGCCCAGGTTTCCCGGCTCGTGGGCCCCATGGTCAGGCACGCAAGTCCCTGCAGAAGAGCGAGGGAGGATCAGACGTGCGGCCTGGAGACGCGCGGGGCCCCAGGGCCGCCAGAGGGCGCGCGAGCCCCTGCGCCAACCCCGAAGGGCCACTGTCACCCCAGGGCCGCCTAGCAGATCCCAACCGCCCTCGGCCACGCGCAGAGGCCAGCGGGGACCCCGCACCCGGGTCCCGAGATGAAACCCAGAGGTTTCGGGGGTGACGCTAGGGCGGGCCGCCAGGGTCCCCGGGGTGAGGAGGGCTGGCGAGCAGGGGCGGGGGTGCCGGGCAGGCAGCTAGCGCAGGGGTGCGTGCCGAGAGCTCATTAGGCCGCCTGCCTGCAACCGGTACCGAAGCCACAGCACCGCCCCGGCGCCCGCGGTAACGGGTTGACCGCTCTCACCCTGCCTGACCCAGCGGCCGCTGGCGACCTGGCCGGCCGGCTACTTCCGGGCTGGCGGCGCTGGGCGGGGTGGGGCGGGGCGCGCGGCGCGTGGGCGGTCGAACTGAGGCGGGTCCCTCTCGGGGGCGGGGCCGTAACGGGGCCACCGCCTCCCCCGCCCTCCGGGCCACCGCCCCCCCGCCCTCCCTGCTGGCAGGTGAAGACCTGTTGGTTTCGCTGGGGCTAACTGTCCCGCTGTGCGCAGGCCCCCCCTTCCCCGGAACCGCCGCAGGCCCAGGCGGAGGCGGTGGAGTTGGGTGGGCCTGGGCTTGCGGATGCCAGGGTCCCCACTGCGTGCGGACTGCAATCTCAGGGCGCTCCGGCGGACAGCGGCCCGGGCCCCGCCCGCGCCTGCCAGACTGCTGAGGATGGCAACAAGCGCGCCCCGCGCCGGCGCCCGGGCGCGGCGCACCCTGGGCCAGCCGCCCGCGGCCCCTGGGGGTGACGCGGATTGGAGTCCTTGGGGCTCCCCTTGTGGCCACTGGGGGGTGTACAAGGTGCGGTCCCCGGGCGCCCGCAGGAACTGCGCGCCGTGGGCCCGGCTAAACCGGCCGGGCGGGCGCCGCAGGGCTTGGCTTCGCTTCCCCGACGCCGGCCCCGGTTCCCCACCCGCTCGGCTTGGGGGCGCTGAGCTGGCGCCGGGGTCGGGGCAGGCGGAAGCTGCTGACCTTTGGCGGAGGCCGCGCCGACGGTCGGCTAGGGTCGCGGCAGCCAGACCAGGGTAAAGCTGGCGGGGCCAAGTCCCAAGCTGCGATGAAGCCGGAAAACAACGGGATGCAGACGTGAGGACTGGCAGGGTCTGTCCGGTCACGGGGCTCACAGCACGCTTAGCACGGACCGGGAAACTGAGGCCTTGCCGCCGCAGGAGATCTGGGGTCTGCAGTGCCCGAGCCCAGCACACTTGACTTCCAGAGGGATGGAGCAGGGCTGTTTGGGGACACTCAGAGGGCTGGGCCTGGGGCTCAGCTAGCAGCCCCTCCTGGGTCTAGGGTCCAGGCTGCAGACGCCCCACTGATCGCAGATTTCCAGGGCACAGAACCGCGGGCGTCCAGACCCCACACCCACAGCCCGCCGATCTGAGTAACGCCTCTGGCTCTCATTAGCCCGCTCTGAAGATGAAACAGGCCTGAGCCCCCATGCCAGCGCTGCCAACTAGTTTCTCACCTTTCCCCGGGCTTGGCAGGCCCCTCCCCACCCCCTCCTGCTGCCCTCCAAATGGGAGGTGGTAGGGAGTGGTGAGGTAGAGAGAGCTGGAAAAGAGGCTCTCTGGGTGCCCAGGGTGCCAAGGGGATGGAGACAGGGATCCACCCCAAGGGACAAGTCCAGCTGGAAAACCCAGTCCCAGCTCCTCTGGGCCCTGGCTCAACAGTTGACTCACAGGCGGCAATCCCAAACTACTTCCCTCTAGGTGCCTCAGTTTCCCCACCTATAAAATGGGAGTGATGACTTCGGCCGGAAAGGCTGTGGAGTGGGGCTGCCTGGCTAATTAAATCTAGGATGAAAGAGGCCAGGATGACAGCAGCCCTGGGAGGGAAGGCAGCTTGGAGGTAACAGGAGCCTGTCTGGTTTCCCTGTCTGAGGCCCAGAGGGTGCTGATAACTGCACATCCCCAGCCCTTATCACTTACGGGGAGGGAGGAATGATTATTAAACCCCTTTTACAGTTGAGGAGACAGGCTTCAAAGGGTCAGAAACTACAATGCTGGCTCCGGCCCCTGTTCAGCCTCTGACAGCCGCCAGCCTTTCTGAGCCTTTGCTCCTTGGGGCCCAGGGCCTGGAGGGAGGGAACCCACGTGTAGTTCTCGATGCTGTGGTGGGAGCATCCACATGGATTCACTGAGGCTTACAGCACCCTGAGGTACCTGAGGATGGGTACCATTCACAGAGAAGGAAAGGGAGGCCCAGCGGGGTGCAGTCACTTGCTCACAGTCACAGAGCTCCTAAAAGGTGGAGCCTGGGCTTCAGGCCACAACCCGTTGCTATCCCTGACTTGGCCCTCCACTCACACAGCTACCCTCAGCCTTCACCTGCCTGCCCAGATGTCTGCTCCCCTGTGGGAGGGTGGTGCTGGTACTGTCCCTGGCACAGGCCAGGCATAACATTGAACTCAGACCACCAGCACTGAATCTGCAGTCAGCAAGCCCACCCGCAAGAGTGACCTCCCAGCCGAGAGGGCCCAGGTGTGGGCTGCAGCAAGTGGCTGAGCAGGGAACTCCCCACTCAATGCCCACAACTCATTTCTTCTCTTTCTGCTGAGTTTCCATCCTCCCCAGGGCATCCCAGTTCTGTGGAGACACTAGGCACACTGAAAAAAGGGAAAGTCAGTTTCCTGAGGAGTCCTGAGTCTCAGTTTTCTCATCTGTAAAATGGGAGATACCCATCCTCACAGCACTAGGCACTGGGGATACAGAGATGCTTTAAAAAGAACACATCAATATGCAAATCCATAGAGAGCAGAATAGTGGGTTCCAGGAACCGGGGGTTGGGAGGAATGGGGAGTGACTGCTAACGGGTACGGTCTTTCTTTTGGGGTGATGAAAATGTTATGGAAGACAGTGGTGGTGGTTGCACAGCTCTGTGAAGATACTAAAAACCACTGAATTGGGAATTCCCTGGCAGTCCAGTGGTTAGGTCTCCATGTTTTCACTGCTGAGGGCGCAGGTTCAATCCCTGGTCAGGGAACTAAGGTCCCACAAGCTGCACAGCACAGCCCAAAACAGAAAAACCAAAAACCAAACCAAAACAGAACACTGAACTGTACACTTTAAAAGGGTGAGCTTTATGGTATGTGAACTATATCTAAATAAAGCTACTAAAAATGATGTTAAAAGAGGTCCCTTATGTACAGAACTTACACTGGAGGAGAAAGGAACAAACAAGACAAATCAAAATTTCATGGAATAAGAGATTCTGCAGGGACTTCCCTGGTGGCGCAGTGGATAAGACTCTGCGTTCCCAATGCAAGGGGTCCGGGTTCGATCCCTGGTTGGGGAACTAGATCCCACATGCATGCCACAACGAAGAGTTTGCATGCCACAACTAAGGAGCCCGCGTGCCACAACTAAGGAGCAGACGAGCCACAACTAAGGAGCCCTGGAGCAGCAACTCAGGAGCCAGCCTGCTGCAACTAAGACCCAGTGCAACCAAATAAATAATAAATAAATAAATATTTTTTTTAAAAGAGAGATGCTGCAAAAAAGAATAAGAAAATAGGGTAATGGGACAGAAGTGACTGGGGGGACAACGATTTAGCTAGGGCAGTCAGAGAGGACTCTTGGAAGAGGGCACATCTGGCTGAAACCTGAGTAACGAGAGAGCCAGTCATCGAGTGGGGAAAAGCCTTCCGGGCAGAGGGAGCAGCAGAGGAGAGGCGTGAGCTGGGAACAGGATTTGGCCAGTTCAGTGGACAGAGGGCCAGCAGTGTGGCGGGCACACACATAATCAGTGAGAAGGAAGAAGCACGGGGTCAGGCCAGCTGGGGCCAGAGCACGCTGGGCCCCAAGGACTTTATTCAGTTGCGAAGGATCAGGGTGGTAAACATGGAGAAGGAGGTGTGGGAAGATTCCAGATGCTTTGGGAGCTGACAGGACAGAACTCAGCAAGAGATGGAGGTGTCAGTGTCACCCACAGCACGTCACAGTTTGTCAGGGGCTTTGCAGCCTCCACGGGGCTACTGTCAAACAGAGCTGGAAAGGCCACTACTTGAGCCAAGCAGAGGCCTCGGTGGCCAGGGGCACTGTCGGCCTGCTTTAAGGCTGAGTCCATTTTCAAGGGCTGCTAGGCTTCTGGGCAAAAGTGAATCAACAGCATCTCTTGACAGCTCTGAGGAGCAGAGCTGGAACTCAGAGCCCCCCGTACAGACGGGGCTTAGCCCAAGTCCCTGGAGACTAAGAGTCTGGGGCAGCCTGACTCTAGGTCCAGTGCTCTGTTCTGCTTGTCCTCTCAGCACAGCTCCCAAAAGCCTTTCTGCCCCAAGCCGCCATGCTTCTAAGCCCCTGCCCCACCCAACCTCATCCCGGCTCTCCCCAGAAGCCTTCTCTGAGAACAGGAAGGGGTTGTTCCAAAACCTCTCCATCCGACTCCTGCCCTAGCTCTCCCTGGGCTACTTGGGATGGGAGCCGAGCTCTAAAGGCGGCTGCCAGCCACCAACCTTCAGGGGACATGGGCCTTGTTTGCCTGCTAGGGTTCTGCTTCCTTCACACCCCTGTCCACTGTACCAGCGGCATGGCTACTATGTCACCTGGAATTAGCACTCATGGCTCTGCCTGCAGCTGGCCCAGGCCACCATCCCCTCCTTCTTGGACTATGACGGTAGCCTCCTCACTGGTCTCCCTACTGCCACCCTCAGCACCCCTCCCCTGGTGACACACTCCTCTCCCCATAGCAGATCCAAGGCTTCCCACCACACTGAGCCTCACATGACATGACCGACCTGCCTCTCCAGGGTCAGTTCCTACACCTTCCCATCCCCTCATGATCCAGCCCCCTCGCCTTTCGGTTCATCACAAACACACACACACACACAGGCGCTGCTCACTCCTGCTCTGGGGCCTTGGGGCCACCTGATCCATTTACGGATCAGCCTCTTCCCTGCCCTGCGCAGCTGGCTCCTACCTCTCATTCAGATCTCAGCGCCCCTCTCACCATCCCATCACTAGTTAAATGTCCTGCAACACACTAGTCATTTCCTTATTCTTCGTTTGCCTTGCGTCACAGGATACCCAGTGCTAGCATACAGTAGGTGTTCAATGAATATTTGTTGACTGCATTAAGGAAGGAGAGAACGATATCGAACTGGCACTGCGTGAACAGAGCAGAAGGTGCCTGCCCTTATGGAGCTCACAGTTCAGCTCAGTGTTTACCCAAGTTCACACACATTGTCTGGTTCATGAACCACAGGCCACGCACTGGCAGCCCACGGGTCAAATCTGTCACACGAATGTATTTTATTTGACTCATTCCATGTTTTAAAAAAAGCTAAGTCAACATTTAAAAACTGGTAGATTTCGGAGAATTCCCTGGTGGTCCAGTGGTTAGGACTCTGTGCTCTCACTGCTGAGGGCCCGGGTTTGATGCCTGGTCAGGGAACTAAGATCCTGCAAGCTGTGCAGTGTGGCCAATAAATAAATAAATTAGTGAATTAATTAAAAATTGGTAGATTTCACACATAAATCTGGATTTCTGGTTTCCAAATGGACAAAAGTGGCAATATTGGGTTTCTGTGCTTGGATGACATGCTTGTCACTGGTCCTTTAGATAGTCACATTCTCCATGCCCCAGCCCCCATCTCTGAGAGTTGCCCTTTATCACACTGAACTTGCAGTATAGCTTTCCTCATAAGAAAGAAATTTGCTTTGTATTTATGCCTCTAGCAAATTTGGAGCATAAAAGGCTGAATGGGTCACATGAGTCAAGAAACATAGGATATTCATTCATTCAACAAATATTTATTGACAACCCACTATGTGCCAGGCACAGCTGGAGATACAGCAGTGGACAGCGTGGACGAATATCCCTCCCTCCTGGGGCCTCGATCTGTACACTGTGTAACTTTCTTTCCACAAGTGGAGACATCTGAGTTGTTCCCCCGATGAGAAAGACTGCCTGTGTCCAGCATCATCTACGAAACTTCATCAGAGTTTCCACGAAGCCCCTACTGTGTCCCAGCCCCTGTCAGGGTCTGGTACAACCAAAGTGCTCAATAAATATTTGTTGCGTGAATGAACTAAATTCACCTCTCTCCCAGGCAGTGTTAGTCAAACTTATTTGCCCAGAATATATTCAAAAGACAAGCAAGGGGCTTCCCTGGTGGAGCAGTGGTTGAGAGTCCGCCTGCCGATGCAGGGGACACGGGTTCGTGCCCCGGTCCAGGAAGATCCCACATGCCGCAGAGTGGCTGGGCCCTGTGAGCCATGGCTGCTGAGCCTGCGCGTCCGGAGCCTGTGCTCCGCAACGGGAGAGGCCACAACAGTGAGAGGCCCGCGTACCGCAAAAAAAAAAAAGACAAGCAAGTAGCAGGTGCTCGCTTAATGTCAACTGAACAGAAGGGTCCAGGGTAAGAGTGGAGGGTTGACAAGGGAAGCAGAGCCTGGAAAAGGAAGGGGAAGGGGGCAAACATTAGTGCCCCTGCCAGAGCTCACACCATCCTCACCGTGGACCCAAGAGGTAGATGATGGGATTCTCAGGTGACAGACGAGGATACAGCCTGGAAAGGAAAGCCCCTTGGCCAGACTCACAGGTTCCAGGAAGGAGTAGAGAAGGAGGCCCATCTGCCCCCAAAGTCCACACCTTCCCCACCCACCCAGGGAGTGCTCTACAGAAGTCCAGTGGGGGCATGTAAAGGGCCTCTGGAAGCCTCCCCCTTGAAAAACTACCTTCTTCCACTAGACGCCTGAAAGTCCACCATAAGCAGGCTGCTCCCTTCTGACTCCTGACTTTTGAACTGTGTGAATTCACTTATCAGATTCATTTCCTCCTAATCTGTTCCAGCAAACATTTAATATGTGAGAAAGGTGTATGTGTGGTAGGGACTCTGAAATATTATTTTGTTTTACACAGGGGAAGGGGGAGAGCTAAAAAGAGGAAGGGGTCCCATGCCTGCCCTTACTAGCTCAGCTGGTAAGAGAAGCCCAGTGGCCGAAGTGGCACAGTTACTGTGCCTCATGGAGGCCACCAAGTGCTCCTCAGTTTCTGAGGAGGATGGGGCCTCCCTCCAGGAGGCGGGTCCTGGGTCTGGGCAGAGCGTGATGAATGGCTGGAGTGAGGGGTCCCGGGCTGCGCCTCAGCCAGGGCTGGGCTCTGGGGCCAAGACATGAGCTCCCTGACTGCCGTGGCTGCGGCCAGGCAAAGTAAGTTGGTCCTCTGCCCTCGGCTCACCTCCAGTCTTGCTGCACCAGAACTCTGGCCATTTGGGACAAAGATGAGGGAGGGCTCGCGGGGGGCGCGGGGGGCGGCGGTGTAAGCCCCAGTGACTAGGCGCTGGGGTCTTTCGGGGTCACGGTGGACTCGGAACGGCGTAAACGCCCCTTCCTCTACGAAACCTTCCACACTTGCCCGGCCAGAAGGCGGGCTCTCCGCTTTGTATTACGGCCCGGAGAGGCCCGGCCTGCCCGCCCACCGGCCCGCGCGTTCCTGCGGCCCCGCGTGCCTTTCCGAACGGTGCCGGCGACCAGCAAATACCTCCCTCTGGGCTGAACCACGAATTGCTCAGCCAGGCGTTTGGGACCCGGGGCCGCCTGGGCCCGGGCCCGGTTCAACAAGTGTGGGCCGGGCCGCCCAGTCCCGCCCGACGGCTTCACGCCTCCCCAGGCGCCCGGGGCGCGCCGGGCCGGGCCCAGTCGGGCGAGTTTCACTTCATCGCCCTTAGAGCGTGCGAGCGCCGAATAACATTGCCCCTTCCCCTCCCTCCCCTCCTCTGCTCCCTTCGAAACTCCGAAACTCCGGTTGGCGAACGCTAGCACTCCGGCGGGGAGGTCCCCGGCGGGCAGCGGCTGGGCCGGCTGGGCAGCCGTGTGCTGGGGGCCCTGCGCCCGCCCCCTCCCGGCCACCCCGCCCAGCCCGCGAGGCCACCTCACCGGCAGCGGAATAGAAACCGGTTCGACAGGTAACAAATAGGTGGGTTGTCACCGTTATTTCCCAACGCATGCGCCGTCGCTCCCCGGGCCACTCCAAGCTAATTAGCTCAGATCAGCTCCCCCCCCTCCCCGCCCCAGCCACCAACACACGCCGCTGCGAGCCAATAAAGCGTGAACCCGTCCGTCCTGCTCGCACTTTAAGACTTCCCGAGCGGACGCGAGGGACGCCAGTCGCGCCGGGAGGAGCATACCTGCCGCTTCCCCCGCCGCCCGGTGCATCTGGCTGAAGGGGACCTCGTTCAGACGGAGGACGGCGACAGCTCCGCGGAGTTGAAACGGGCGCGCGCCGTCCCGGGCACGGCCTCCCGGCGCAACGCGGGACGCTTTGGCGACTTCTTCTCCGACCTGCTCCCCCACCCCCACCCCCGCCCGCCTCCAGCCCGGCCAGGGAAAGGTGGGACGGCTCCGGCTCTAGTTACGGAAGCGGCCGGTACCCGGCGAGGAGGGTTCGAAAATGCCTCGTGCGTTTCTAGTGAAGAAGACGTGCGTCTCCACGTGCAGGAGGAACTGGAGCGAGCTCCCCGACGAGGAGCGCGGAGAGATCTATGTGCCAGGTGAGGCGCCCAGTCCGCGCGCCCCGAACCCCGCGCCGCCGAGAGGGCGGCGGGGCCCCGTCGAGCGGCCGGCGTGCGGGGCGCAGTGGCGCGGAGCCCGGCGGCCGGCGCAGCTGGGGCGCCCGATTTAATGTTTAAGCGGCCGCTGCCCCGTTAGCCCGCGGCGCGGCCGACCCCGGGCGCGGGGGGAGGGGAAGGCAGGGCCGGCGGAAGGAGCGGCCAGGCGGGGGCGGGGGTGGGCGCGGGGGCTGCCAGGTGGGGGCGGACAGCCGTTCCCAGGACCCCGGCGGGGCGGGGGGCAGGCCTGTCCGAGGCGCGCGGGCCCGCGCGGTGCCGCTCTGCCTTCCACCGGTCCGAGCCGCGGCGCAGGGGAGGCAACGGGGTGTGTCACCGCTCAAGCAACCCTCCACTCTCGTGCAGTAAATCCCGAAAGCCGGGACTTTTATGAGGCGGGAGGAGGGCACTGGAGCGGTGCCACTTAGGGGGGCAGGGAGCGAGCTGGAGTTTCTGCTGAGATTTGTGTAAATGTAAGAGAAGACCCAGAGTTGAAGCCACCTTCATTGATCTCTCCCTCTCACCCACAACACTGGCTTCCAGAAGGTCCCCGTGAGGGTCGGGCAGGCAGGAGCTCCGAGCCGTGGGGAGCGCGAGACTGTGGGGAAGGCGCCGAGCTGCACCCCACTAGTCCGGAAGACAAAGGTGGGATCAGCTCTCACCTCTGTTAGAAACGCGCCTCCTTCGACCTTGCAGAGGACGCCACTGAGCTGAGAGGGGTTTTAAGGAGCCCGCCCCGCAGCCAGGGAGCAGCCCCGGGGGAAGCTGGGGCACCCAGTTTATTTTCGGAAGACGCCTTGACAGCGTGGGAGTCAACTTTGGATGAGTAACCCCAGTTGTTTCTTCCTCCAGGGGCATCTTCCACGTTAGCCCCGAGACCTCTTCTGCGCCTTCGGTCCTCCCCCACCCCTAACAGAATCTTTGGTCGGGAGCCAGTTTCCTTCGGAACTCCCCTTCCCCAAGCCTTGGGGGTGGGGCGCGGGATGCGCTGAACACCCTGCCCAGCGCCTCCAACGGGGGAGAGGTTGTAATTAACCAACCGACTTTGACCTTTGATCTGCAGGTTCCCCTGCATCGCCCCGGGCCCTGTAGGAGAGTGGTGAAATAAGGGCGGTGAGGGGCCCTGTGAGGGCTCTTGCCTCGGTTTCTGTCCTGAATAAATTGTTGGAGACTGTGGGTGTAGTGGTGGCCTGACAACCGTCAGGATCCTATGGCCTACAGGGCTGGTGGGGTGTTTCACAGCTTAGCCTTATCTCAAGTGCCGAGGCCCCTACCTACAGCCTCCTTAAAAGGTCGGAATGCACCAGTAGTCCTGATGACCCCAATGGGGAAACTGAGACAGAAAGGGAAGTGCGCTGCCTCCACACCTGGAGGCGGATCAGGGTGTGGGCCCAGGATTCTGTGTATAGTTTCTTGCTTCTCCAAGTTCCCTGGGGAGTTGGTCGGTGTTCCACCTCCAGAAGGGCCATGTGAGGGGGTGAGGGACGCGAGCCCCCTTCCTTGCTCCTGCCTCCTCCCTCACCTGTGTCTGACTTGCTGCTTAGCTGCTCCTTGGGATCTGATAAACCGAACTTGGACTGTGTTAAAGGTGAGCGGAGCCTTGCTCGAGACTAGTGTGCTGTTATTTTTAGTTTTATTTCACATCCCAATCAGTAACAGATCATGTGTTGACTTTTACAAAGGACAAAGGAATTCCGTTTGTTCAAATCATTGACTTCCTTGCATCCTAGTGATTTTCCCCAGCACAGTTCTGGTGGCCACAGTGGGAGTGGCGGGGGAGACCTGCACCCAGGGGCTGTCCCATTAGGTGCACAGGATGGTCTGTACCGTCTGCCGCTGCTGTCCAGGTGAGGGGAGCCGCTCACTCTGCAGGATCATCCCGGATGTAGGATGGGGTCTAACCTGGAGGTGCAGGTGACAGTTTGCCAGGGAGAGTCCTGTGGGCTCAAGCAAACAGTAGAAGTCAGAGAGCTTACTTTTGCCTCTCAAAGCCATGTGGCCCACTAGAGAGTTTTCCCACAGTTTTTGGAAATGAGAAAGGGAATGTTCTCGGGCCACGCTCAGGTGCCTCAGATGGCTAGAGGGTGGGGAGTGTGTTTTGTGGTGGCCTGTCCCCTGACTGGGCCATTCCATCACCAGCCGACCGTGACCCTAAGAGCCGGCTGGGCACGTTTCCTTCACCCCACCTCACAGACTCAGCACGTTGTGACCAAGTAAGCATTGACCCCATCCGGTCCCACTGGGAGAGGCACCGGGAGGGCTGGGGAATGAAGCGTTTGAGGTCTGACCTTCCCGCCAGGGCCCTCTGAGACCCTTAGAGCAGCAAAGAATGCCTGGAAAGGAAGTGTTTACAGACTGAAGACCCTGGGCCCCGGCCTGGCAGCTCTGACTCCAGGGCCCCAGTCTGACCAGCACTCCAGCCTCTTCTCTGAGGCACAATTCTAGAGGTTTCCCACCCTCAGTCCCCTGGGCCTCACTCTCCTCCCAAAGCTGAGGGAAAAGCCCAGAAGTGGGTACAGGGCCTGGAAGGCTGCAGGGGTGGGCAACGGCACCACTCACGCTGGGAGCACTGAAAGGGTTCATGGTTAAGTTGCCACCTGTTTGGCCCTCGAGCCCCTGCCCTCCATCTCCCCTGGCATTTCTCCTTCGTTGTGTCATTATTGACTGTGGAGTGCAGGGACTAATGCTGGTTTCTTGACAATGAACCCAGGCCCCTGTACCCAGGGGCTAAATTCCATCTCCTGGACCTAAGGGGAAGCTCCAGGAACGGGGAGGAACAGGGATGAAGTGGGGTTCTCCAGGCCCCTGCTGAGAGGAATCTCAAAAGGCCAGGAAGGCACTGGAGGGCAGACCAGGCCTGGAAGCTGAATGACATGCTCCAGCCATGAGCATCCTGGGGCCTCTTCCCTACCCCCCCACCAAAACCACCCCCCCACCTCCCCACTTCAGACGGAGCGTCTGCAGTCCGTTCTGCCAGTTCAGCAGCACATGCCTACCCCAGGGGGGCAGCCAGGCTGAGGTGTGCGGGACTGGAGCGTCCTCAGCCTGGCTCTGACTAGGCAGTGTGGGCACCTGGGCAGCTCTTTCTGGGCCGAGTTAGAAAGGCTGAGAAAGTCAGCTTTGGGCCCCAGAGTACACATGTAGGGGCGCGAGGGAGTGGAGTTGGGGAGAGATTATGCCTCTGACGGTGATCATTCTGATTCCTGGGAAGTGCTGGCAGTGAGGGACACGTCTGCCAAGCTCTCCGGGGCAGCAAGGCTGGGAGGGTAGACAGCCAGCCCACGGATGGGTACGGTGGGCTAGATGGGACTCCTAGCTGTCCCACAGGGTGCCGTCACCCAAGCTGCCAGGCTGTTTGTCCCTAGCTTGGGTGACCTGAGGCAGAATCCTGCCAGACTGTTTGTCCCAGAAAGAGAGCAGGTGAGGCCGAGTCCTCTGGGCACAGGGAGGACGGGAGCAAAGCACGGCCATTGTTGATGTCAGGCTTCTTCTTTAACTCTCTTCATGTTCAGCAAGTATCGTGTGGCGTCCCACAGGGGTGCCAGCCCCGTGCTGCACGGGAGGGAGGGAAGGAAGGACGCAAACACAGTACGGTCCCGCCGGTTGCAGCGTCCACCCTGGTGTGAGGCTGAGGTGCACGGGGTTGGTTAACTTCACTGTGGACGCGGTATGAGGAACGGTTGGGAAAGGGGGAAAAGATCCTGCCTGAGAGAAAAACTTGGCATTCACAGAATGGAAACGACAGGCTGAGAGATGGGCCCGTTGTGTTTCCAGGGCTGCCCAGCTCTGCCAGTTGGCTGGCACTGGCTCCCTTTCAGGCCCCTGCTAGCTGACCTGGGGGCCGGAGGAGACGGGCACAGGGGACCCTGCCCTTCCCGATAAGGGTGCAAGACCGCCTAACGCCAGCCTGGGCTGTGCTGACACACTGGGCTCCCCCGCCGCCCCCCTGCTGCTTCCAGGTCGGCAGCAGCCCCAGCCCGTGGCTAGGTGTCCTCACGTCTGCTTCACCTGCTCTCCCCAGAGAGCCTAGGGCCAGGCCTCGTGCCCAGCCCTGGCCTGAGGCCTTGGATAGGGTAGGACCTGGCACCCTGTCTGGTATTTGGGCCACGAGCTTTCAATGCAAGAGAGAGGGGACTTGCTGAAGGCCTCGGGTGGGAAGCTGCTCTTGGCCCAATGCCCACAATGTCATCCAGGTGGAGGCATGTTGAGCCGACAGAAAGGGAACCCGTGCAGCCCCTGAGGGGGTAGGGAGAGGGCCTTGCCACACTCCTCAGCTGTGGGCGGGCGATGAGTAGCCACAGCGGCCGCCACCTTGCCGGAAACATCTAATTAGGGGACAGAGAGTAGCACAAGCAGGGCCCAGCCAGTTCTGCTCGCTGCCGCTCGGTGCCGCCCAGTGATAGGCGCGGCGGCAGGACCACGCTCCGGGGGTGGCAGGAAGACGGGTTTGGCGGGGCTGGTGGGATGAGGCAACCGTCCCCACCCTGACGGCCTCACCTGCCCCTCGCTCGGGAAAAGCGGCACAGGGGCAGAGCAGGCAGGCCCGCTCCCTGTCCCCGGTTCCCCAGCACTGTCATCTCAGGGCTTCTGCGGAACGGGAGAGGCAGGCCTGTGAAACAGTTCTCCCCCTAAACCTGCTTAGATCCTCAGAACCCTCACCATGGACCCCACTCTCGTGGAGGCAGGGAGCCAAGGGTGACAACTCGTTTGAGCGCAAACCGGTTAACCCTCACCTGTTGTCACTCCTCCCTCTGCTGCTCCGTGTGCAGGCTCTGAGGCCCGGCTCCAGCTTTTGGGAGCCTTGATCTCGCTCTCTGATACTGAAAGACAGAAGAGGGTAGAGGTTCCTGTTTGTCTCTACCTGGATTGAGAAATGGAAATTGTTGTCCAGTTTTGAATTCTCAGCCAAGATCTCCAATAGCTGGTAATCTGGCATAAATTGAAGCTGCCAACACTCTGACACGCCCACCCTCTGGCAGCCCCCATCCCTGTACACAGACGGCTGTCACTGTGGGAGGATGGGGGGCGGGGGGGGGCCTCCGAGAGCTCCGGCCTGACGTCCAGCCGTCCAGGGCTTGGAGAGAGGCCAGGCCAGGGCCAGGTGCTGGTGAATCAACTCCCGGAATGAGGTGGCACATTAGAGTCCCTGGACGGACAGACAGACGGCGCCAGTGCCAGCAGAACGGGTTTGGGTGGCGGGCAGGCGCATTCTTCCCGTCAGAACTTTGTTGTGTTTGAAGGGGGCGAGAGCGGGGGCCTCTCCCGAAACTTGGGTGCCTTCATATTCGCCCATATTCGCCCTTCCTCCATTGGTGTGTCCTCTGCTTCCAGCCTTGCCCGCTGCATCCTGCTGGGGGCCGCCCCTCCCTTGCCCACTGTCTCACCGGCCGGGTGCTGCAGGCGCAGGGGGCCGCCTTCATGGTTCTGAGACCCTAAGTCAACCTGCTAAGTCCCTCTCCCTGAAGCCCACTCATCCTTTCCTTCCTGTGCCCCTCTTGATTTTTCCTTCTGAGGCTTGGAAAATGTTCCTAGCTTAGCCTCTTCAGGAGAAAAATACTGACCAAACTGTAACATTAGATTGTTTGCCTCAGCTCTGGGGGTTTGAGACTTGTCTCCTCTGTGTCACTCGGGAGAGCTCCCCTCCTGTCTAGTCAGGACGAGGGCCAAGCCTCTCCGGCCCTGTTTAGCGTGAGGTGTCTGCCGTGGGGAGCAGCGTGTCAAAGGGCTGCCGGTATTGCTGGTATCGCTGCAGCTGCCGTGCGAAGGGCGGGAGCCCAGCCCTCAAAGCGCCACAGCGACCAAGCAAGTGAGCGGTTCCTGCTCTGGGGGAGGCTTGCGTAACAGCTGGGCAGGCTGCCCAGGAGACTGTTAGGCTGCATCCACCTGCTGCTCCCTGACCTCCTCCCTGCCCTGCCCCACCCGGCCTGCTCACCTGCTAAGCTGGGCCAGCGGGAGTGGGGAGCCTGGAGCCCCAATGAGCTGCAACGTCAGGGACAGACCACCCGGAAGGAGAGAGGGGTTAGGACCACCTGTTCCCCACGGCCAGCAGCTAAATCTGCCTGGAAGAGAGGCTCGGAGTGGTGCAGACCACCGGGACCCTTCTGGGGCAGGGATGAGTCCCTGGGTCCAGGGCCTCCAGTGGCGCCCTTTGTCCCTGCAGGAGCATGGATGAGGCCTGGAATCCAGAGGGACTGGCCCAGGTGGGGCAGGCAGACAGCTCGGGAAGAATAATTGGCAGGGCAGCTTTGGTCCTCCCAGTTCCGCTAAGACACAAATTACTCAGCGGGCAGGCCTGTGGGCCGTGGAGCTTGGCTGGCGTCACCTGTAATTACCTTAATGGGGTGGGGGGAGAGAGGTGCGGCATGCAGTGGGCTGGGGGCAGCCCTGCTCTGCCACATGCCTGCAAGGGGTGGGGCAGCGGCTCCACGTTCCAGCCAGCTATCCGCCAGGGAACCTTCCGGAAATCCCGCGCAATCCCCTTTTCTCCACCAAGCCCCTCACTTGGCTGTTCTTCTCTTCCCAGTCAGCCTAGGCTTCTGCCCACCACAGCCCTACAGGGAGCCAGAGCCATCAGTGGCCGAACCCCCTTCTTGCCCCCTGGCTTTGGACATGAGCCTTCAGGACCCCAGCTATAGTGTGACCCCAGGACCCTGCGTGGTGGCCCAGCTGCCCTCCGAAGACACGAGCCGCCTGGCAGACCCACAGAGCAGGGACCATGGCTTCCTGCGCACCAAGATGAAGGTACTGACCCTCACGTTGTCTCCAACGACTAGGGGCACGTGTATCCTCCTGGGTCCAGCCCACGAGACGTGGCACAAATGAGACTTAAGCAGAGATTGGCCTTGGATCTGGGTCTAGGTTTCTGCAGAGAAGTGAACCTCACTGGAGCACGGACAGGGGTGGGAAAGAAGAGAAGTGGGTCGGAAGTGAGAATGCCCATGCGCTGGGAAGAAGCAGTGAGGTTCCAAAGACGCTTAACCCTTTGGAGTCCTCTCTGGGGGTTGTTTAGCTTCATTTCTGGTCTTGAGGGGAGGCACCTCTTTACACAGAAGTCCTAGGAGAAGTGAGGAAGCGTGAGCCTGGCTCTGCAAGCTGGCCTGGGCCTGCGTCTCCGCCGCCTGAGAGTGAGGTCTGGAGTCTGCTCGGTGGTCGACTCCCTGCGCAGGTGCCCGGCGGCAGTCTCCGCCTCGCCCAAGCGTGTGCTTCCATCCCAGAGCCTTGCGTCTGGGGCGGGGCCTGGTGAGCGCCCCCTGCTCAGCAGCAGAGGCAGGAAGGAGCTCACAGGAATGCCCCTGCTTTCCAGCATGCAGCGTCCAGGCTGTCTCTGGCTGGGCCTGCATTCCTGAAAGCTCCGGGATCTGGAAGCAGTCATCTAGAGGAAGGGCTCCCGTAGAGCTTTCCTATGAGCCAAAAGACTGAAGAAAACTGGCCGTGCAATGCTGTTCCCACCTCTCTTAACTGCGGAGGCCACATGTTGTAACCAGAGGGGAATCGCCAAGACATGTGCTGGGCGGTTGGCCGGGGAGCTGACACAGTGCCCCTGATCACCGAGGGCCCTTCCTCCCACCCCTTAATCCCAGTGGCTAGGGAGCGCGTGGAGAGAGAGAGCAGGGGGCACAGGACAGCAGATGTGCCAGAGGAGCGAGTCCTGACCCCAAAGGGCTTGCTTAGCTAGCAGCAAGGCATTTACCCGGTGCCCGAAGGCATGGGGTGATGGGGTGCGCCCGGTGCCCAGGGAGCTCGGGAGGAGTGGCCAGTGACAAGGCCACCACAAAGCACAAGTAACCTCTGAACATTCACAGAGGTAGGGCGTTGAGGCCACGTCTCCACTTCTGAACAGCTGTTCCATAATTACAAAGAAAATGAAAAAAGTTTATAAGCAAGAGAGTCATCAGGGTGGCAAAGGGACTCAGACCGGACCACGTCAGGCTCAAGGAAGGCCAGGGGCGGGGCTGGCCTGTGAGGGGGCTCCGGGCTCCTAGCGGTGGCCTCAGCCTGGGAAGGCTGCACGGAGACCACGTCGTGGGCATTCTTCCCTGTCCTAAGGCTTAGAATGGGGACAGAGGGCAGAAACTACAGAGAAAGACTTGGGCTCAGTGAAGGGAGGACTTTCTAACAGGTAGAGTTACTGAATCGGGCTGTTTCTGTGGGGAGATGGCCACAGATGGTAAGGAAGGGGCTGGGTGGCGGCCCTGCACAGAGACTCAGGAGCCCAACAGGAGGCGGACCTTCCTTCCAGCTCCACCACCAGACCTCTGGGAGCCAGCGGCACAGAGGTGTGGCCTCTGGGGTGGGCACCGCCCTCCTCACGTGGCTGGGGGCTGGTGTGTGTGTCCTCGCAGTCTGCCACCTGCAGCCCCAACTCCTGGGTATCCGTCACAAACCCCGTCCTCGCCCACAGGTGACGCTGGGGGACACTCCCAGTGGAGGCCTCTTCCCCTGCCACATCTGCCGGAAGGCCTTCGCGTACCAGCGCATGCTGAATCGCCACATGAAGTGTCACAACGACGTCAAGAGGCACCTCTGCACCTACTGCGGGAAGGGCTTCAACGACACCTTTGACCTGAAGAGGCACGTGCGCACCCACACTGGTAAGAGGAGCCCGCCCGGCGGAGGCCACGGCCGCGGCCGCCGTGCTGCTGTCCTGGGCCCTGGGGGGCCTGGGAGCTCTGGGCAGACGTCCTCCGCGGTTTGCTGGGGAGCTGGAGTCGGGCGGGCCTCCGGGCGCTCCTCTGCTGCGGAGTCGGGTCCCTGACGCCGGCACTGCCCTCCCCGCAGGTGTGCGGCCCTACAAATGCAGCCTGTGTGACAAGGCCTTCACACAGCGCTGCTCTCTGGAGTCTCATCTCAAGAAGATCCACGGCGTGCAGCAGAAGTACGCATACAAGGAGCGGCGGGCCAAGCTGTACGTGTGCGAGGAGTGCGGCTGCACGTCTGAGAGCCAGGAGGGCCACGTCCTGCACCTGAAGGAGCGCCACCCTGACAGCCCGCTGCTGCGCAAGACCTCCAAGAAGGTGGCCGTGGCCTTGCAGGACACCGTCACCTCCCTGCTGCAGAGCAGTCACCACCTCTGAGCAGTGGTGCCCTGGCTTGGGCAGCCCCGAGAAGGCGAGGGCCGCCTCCCTGCCGCCCGGCCAGCCCGCCCTCTGCGGCCTCCTGCCGGAGCGCCGGTGACCCGGCGCGGAGCCCGTGGGCACGCGTGCTCACTCGGGCCGGTGCTGACCTCTGCTCGCATTTGCGTCGGTGTTTGGGGGGCAGAGGCCACTCTGAGCCCGGGCAGACATGTGTAACTGTGGGACGGGGCGGGGCGGGCCAGGGCTGCCTTCGATTTGAAGCAGCTTGGGTCCAGAGACAGGACTTCCTTCCCAGAGGAGGTACATGAGGGCGATCCTGTTGTCCTCTGCTTCTGGAGCAGCGGGTGGATGGGGGACTGCTGGTCCCCCGTGGACGGCAAAGTCAGGCGCCCCGGCAGAGGGGACCCCTGCAAACAACAGCCGTACAGGAGCTGGTGGCGGCCCGCCCGGCCATGTTCCTCGCGCTCAGGGCTGCAGGGGCGCTGCAGGGTGCTGCTCTTCGACAGGGAGATGCACGCGTGTGCACAGCCGTGGACGTGTGCGCACGCGGAAGGCCTTGCCATATATCACCTCATTTTTAAGAAATCAACTACAAGGTGCCAAGGAGGTTTTATTTCCTTTTTTAAAAGATGACATATGTACAGATAGTAATATATTTTTGGTGCCGATGGCGACTGTTTTAAGAGAGGGTGGAGCTGGCTTTTCTCCTCCCCACGCAGTTCTATTTATCCTGGACGTTTCACGCCTCCTCTGCGCCTTGGCTCTGGGGTGGCTGCCCTGACCCACCCCTCATACCTCCTGAGATATTTAACCTAAGACTTTCCTCCGGCCCTGCCTGGAGGAGGCTGTACTGCTCTCTGTTCTCCCTCTTCTGCCGGGACAGCCGTCACATCTTCTGCTCTTCCCTCCCCGTGTCTCTCCCTCCCTCCCACATCCTTTCAAGGCAAGGGTGACGGAGAGCCTCCTGATAACAGACTTTTTGCGGAACAACTCACCATTCCGGAGATCCGGGGTGGGGGGTGTCCAGCTGCGGCTGCAGGGGTAAGCCGGTTGGGGTGATGAGTCTGTGATGCGCCCAGAGTCCACTGCCTGAAGTAACAGCAAGAGTGCGGGGCCAGGCTGCGAGGCCTGCTCTCTTCCTGGGAGAGTCAAAAACCCTAGGACGGGAACAAAAAAATTGGGACAGAATAATAACCAGACATATCAGAAACTTCTAGAGGGAGGACAGTATTAGATGGTTAACAAGTTACATTTGTAGCCTTTTTTCTGAATGTTTGGCAAATGGCGAGGCTGGGTCTTGCGCACCTAAGGAGGGAGCCACCCCTGGGCTGGTTGGCTCCACCTGAGGGACTCTGCCAGGCTCCCTTGGCTTGGCTGGGCTTCCTGCTAAGAACACGAAAGGGGTGTGGGTCAAAAGGGAAAGACAGGCAGGGGCTGGAGCCAGCCTGCCGAAGAGCGAGAAGGCAAACTCGAAAGAGAACACAGAACAGAGCAGGTGAAGCCGCCCCGTGAAGCCAAAGCCCAGGCGGAACCAGCCTTGGCCTCTCCTGCCCGGAAAGAGCAGCAACCGCACAGTCCCCGGATGCAGGGAAGGAGCCTTCTCTGACCTCCCTCAGAATGTGTATGGATTGTTCTGGAAGGCTCTCGTTTTAGTTTACTTTAGAGTCTGTGGGAGCTGCTGTATTCTGGAAGGTGTATAGCATAAACTAACATTCTCTGGAAGCCTTGTCTTGTTTACATTTCTGTATCCCTGTGTTCATTGCCTGTTCATTGTTCATCTCTGTGTTCATTGCCTATCTGAGGCAGTCACAAAGCTCTGTGCTGTCTGTTTTATAACTTTCCCCTCAACTATCAAAATAAAGAACTATCATTTTCTGTGTTTCTGCTTTTTTGTTTAATAGACCTCGTTTTTCCACCTGCAGGGAAATTAATCAAAACAATTGATGCATTCTAGTCAAAGCTTTACCCTTTTACGAGTAGCGATGGCCCTGGTCAAGACAAGAGCCTGCTAGATCAAGTGGCCTGCCCATGGTCTGGGCAGTCAGTGCCTGCTGACCCCAAGGCCACATGTTCTGCTCTTCACGGTGGCATCAGGCCCTCCCCTGGCTCCTGCAGCCTGACTGACTCGTGGCTCTCCTCCAGCAGGTGCAGTTACTTGGGGTCCAGTCTCTTCCCCACACCCTGCCAGGACCACAGGAGGAAGAGCCACATTCCTAACTAGTAGGGCGCAAAATTCCCGTCACTTCTGGGTCAGACACCTAGCTGTAGGGATGGTCACACCGGCACAGCACTTGTTCTGGGCCAGGCACACTCGTGTTTCATGCATATTAGCTCCCTTGACCTTCCAGCCACCCTACGAGATGGGGGCTGCTCCCCACACCCGGCAGAGAGGTTACGCAGCTGGCCCCAAGTCTCATGACTAACTAGTAGTGGACTGGGCTAGAAACCAGACAGCCTGGCTCAGGGTCTGTGCTCAGAAGCATGCGCACGCTGCCGACGGAGAGGCCGGCAGATGGCCTCGCACCTCTAGGCAACTCAAAGTAGAGGGAAGCTTAGAGATTACCTGGCCGTGCCCATCACCTACCCAGGATTGCTTGGGGAGACCTGATTACTCTGGGGACCCTGGTCCCCAAGTCCCAGTTCAGCGTTTTTCCATCACGCCCCCGCCAGGGATGGAGGAGGGGGCTGCCAGGCCTGGGCCCTTGGCAGATGTCCCGGGAGGCGTGAGAAGAGTTGGTAGTCCTGTTGCTGCGAGGAGAAAGGAAAACATTGACCTGACCTCTAAGGCTCCCTGTGTGAAGCCCAGAGGACTGGAAAGGGCCCCTACCCCTCCCTATGTCTCTTTAAATAGCCAGGCGCAGAGGATTTCTCTTTATCTCTAGAAGCCTCCCAATGTGAAAGGCAAACCAAATCCTATTTTTACATGTCCCAAGATGGGCAGAGCCCATTGTTGGGAACCCAGACGATTAACTGCTATGCAAACTTTAGGGGGAGCAAGCTTTCCAGGAAGCCAGGGATGGGGGTGGGGAGAGCGTCCCCGGGGCTCCCTCTAAGCCACTCCTCAGAAGGGCTCAAGGACGGGACACCACTCAGACAGGGTCAGGCCAGCAGTCACATTCTGAGGGCCCATAATGATCTCAGGACTCTGCAGGATGGGTGCCATGAGGGAAACGAGAACGGCGTGGGTGCCCTCCGCTGCCTGGGAAATAGGCGGCAGCCCCGCAGAGGGAAGAGATTAGCGCAAGTCAGTGGATAACTAAGGGTAAGTAAGTGGTGTGGCCAGACTACGAAGGCTGTGGAACCCAAAAAGGAGCCTTCTGCATTTGAAAGAACGAAGACTTCTTGGAAGAGGTGGGATTCAGCTGGGCTGGAAAAATGGGAGAGTCTGAATAGAACAAAAGAGGAGGGGAGGGCTTCCCTGGTGGCGCAGTGGTTGAGAGTCCGCCTGCTGATGCAGGGGACACGGGTTTGTGCCCCGGTTCGGGAAGATCCCACATGCCGCGGAGCGGCTGCGCCCGTGGGCCATGGCCGCTGAGGCTGCGCGTCGGGAGCCTGTGCTCCGCAACGGGAGAGGCCACAACAGTGAGAGGCCCACGTACCGCAAAAAAAAAAAAAAAAAAGAGGAGGGGAGGTGTTTCAGGGAGGGAAAGAGGAGGATCCGACCCAGAAGAGAGGAGGTGTGGGCTCTGGGGCCACAGGGGGCCTCACCCGTCCCACCAACGATCCGACAATCCGGATGTTGTCATTCGTTCAGCCACACCACTGTGTCTTTTTGAGCCCTGCCCAGGTGCCAACAAGAACTGGTAACAAAACAAAATTCTGAGAGACAGGAGAGCTGGCTGGGACCTAGCAAGACATCCGGCCTAATGGAGGATGGAAGGAGAGTCCTATTTATACAGCTAAAGGCAAAGCAACCAAGTGCACGGTGGGGGGAACTTTACAGCATCAGGAAGTGCTGTGAAGGTTTATACTTTATATTTTTATGTATTTTCTAATGTTTCTACAATGAGCATATATAATTTTTACAATCAGAAGAAAATCGAGTTATAAAACAATTCAGGGCTTTTAGTCAACTTGAAGTTCAACACGTCACTGGGGATGGGGCAGCCCAAAGAAGCACTAGTGTGACCCCGGATGACACCAGAAGCGTGGCGTCAACAGCCGAGACTGCCCTCTGCCTGCCTGGGCCCGTCACCAGTTGGTGGGTGGCAGGAAAAGAGCAGTGACAGGGCTTGAGGCACTGCCCTGTCTGGGGCCATCTGTGTGGCCCTGGGCAAGTGACCTAACTCCTCAGTTTCCTCGTGTATAAAATGAGGTGGGTTCCCAAGTTCAAAGGCCCTTTCTGTTCTAAAGGCTTCATGTCTCTACGCCCCCATCTCAATAACACCCTTGAAGAAACTCACTGACAAACTGCAGCGGAGATGAGGAAGTGTAGAAGGCTGAGAAGGTGGCTGAGTGAGTGGGGAGCACCAACCACATGGCTGCTGGCTTGAAGCAGGGAGAGAGGCTCATTCCGGTGGACCCAGCGGGCAGAACCTGGGCGAAGAGGTGAGCATCAGAGGGGCACAGCCTCCACTGCAGGGAGCCCTGGCACAGCTTAACGTGGGGCAGTGGCTTGGGAGGGAGGCGCCCCGGGCATTGTCACTGGGGGCTGCTGGCTGGGGCTGGGAAGCCATTCGTTAGGAATTTCTACAGGGACTCAGTAGGGGGGCTGAAGGCTGGACAAAATACAAGACTTTCCAGCCATGAAATTCTAAGGGGGCAGGCAGTGGCCGTGACTTCCAGGCCTAATCCCCATTCCCAAGAAGGCAGAGCCTAGGTGAAAATGCTAGTGAAGAGAATGGAACGGAAAAGAAAACCCTGGAAGGGGTGGACCAGTTGGGAGGCTGGGCTTGGGTGGTGAAGACCTGGTCTTGGAAGGGCTCCCCTGGCCCGTCCTCTGGGGCCACCCAGGACGAGTCCACTCCCTCAGGCGGTGGTGGTCTCGCCTCACCCAGGATGTTCCGCCCTCTTCATGTCCAAGACCAATCTGCCCTCCGCTCCTCATGCCAGCCCCCTTCCCCAGTTTCTAGAGTCTGTTTTGATCTTCCATCCCTCACCCCGCAGGCTAACAGCTCCCAGCTTTCTGGTTCCTGTAACCCATCAGTCAGGCCCTCTCAGTCCTCCTCTGGGACGGCCCTCCTTGCCTGGCAGCCCCACCCCCTGGGTGGCAGGCTCGCTGACACGTGGGGACTCAGGTCCGACACCAGCAGGTGTGGAGATTCTGGTTCTGGGCAAGGGTGGTACATTGAGAATTATAATGTGTCTTCCAGGTTCTGTTTCCTGAACGTAAGAGCTCCGTAACAAGGGACCGATTTCCTTTGTTCCTCACTTGTTCTCTCTACATAAAATGAGAATACTTCTACCCTATCAAGCTTTCAAAGTAGAACACAAAGCAGGCGTCTAAAAATGTGTTCAGAGATGTGAGGGGTAGGGAGCCAGCTGCACTGTGTAACCGGCCTAAATCTCAAGCAGGAGTACCCGCCTGTCCTCAGAATTCGCCTGTGACTTAACGCTTGAGGGCGGCTGGCACGCCCCCTTCTCCCACCCTCTCCCACCACCGTGGAGAGGAAGCCGGGGCAGGGCTGCTCAGGGCAGAGAGCAAGTGAGCTCTGCGTCCAGGCTGCGGGGCCACACGGCCTGTTAGGTGACAGCAGCACGGGCTCGTTCCACAGAGTAAAGGGACCACGGCATTCAGGGTGGGAGACCAAACCGAGAGAGGCTCAGGGCAGTGAGAGATGCCAGGGTCATTTACTGCTAAGCCCCGTGCTCCTGGAGTCGTGTCACTGGCCCTTTATATTATTTATTTTTTTTTAACGTCTTTATTGGAGTATAATTGCTTTACAATGGTGTGTTAGTTTCTGCTGTATAACAAAGTGAATCAGCTATACATACACATATATCCCCATATCTCCTCCCTCTTGCGTATCCCTCCCTCCCACCCTCCCTAGCCCACCCCTCTAGATGGTCACAAAGCACCGAGCTGATCTCCCTGTGCTATGTAGCTGCTTCCCACTAGCTATCTATTTTACGTTTGGTAGTGTATATATGTCCATGCCACTCTCTCACTTCCTCACAGCTTACCCTTCCCCCTCCCCGTGTCCTCAAGTCCATACTCTACGTCTGTGTCTTTATTCCTGTCCTGCCCCTAGACACCGGCCCTTTAATAGCAGCTAATCACCGCTTGCATTTATTGAGCTTCTACTACTTGTGGTGGGCAGGCACCAAGCTGCGCTTCCCTCTGACATCACTAATCCCCACAACCACCCTGGGAAGTAGCTATTATTGTTCTTGTTTTTAGACAAAGAAATTGAGGCTCAGGGAGATTAAATGTCTTGCTCAAGGTCACACAGGCTCCAGTCTGAGGACTCTCAGGCTGGGGCTTCCGTGTCTCAACCCTCCATGATCATGAGATAGGAGAGCCTTTCCCTTCATGAGCACCTACTCTGTGCCAAGCCCCGTGCTGAGGCGTTGGGGATGCAGAGACGAACGAGGTCCCTGCGCTCCGGGGTTTACCTTGCGGTGGGGGAACTGCACTAGTGGGTGAGAGCCGAGGAAGCAGGAGGGGGCCCAGGCTGCCCTGAGCTCTGCCCTTGAGCAGAGATCTCTGAAGCTCCCAAACGACCGACCCCACGTCCGCAGAGTTGAGGAAAGAGAAAGGAGGGAGAAACCCTGACACGGACGAGCCTCCACTACCATCTGTCTGGTGACTTGTGCACTAGCCCCGAGGTCTAGACTCTCCAGATGAGGAAGCGAAGCCTAGACAGGTTAACAAGAGGCCAAGGCCATCGCGGCCACCTGGCAGAGCAACCACTGCACAGGCACCCGACTGGAGCTCCCCAGGCTCTCACTGACGGGCATCACATGGTCTTCGTGGGAAATGTGTGAAAATACAAGAAAAGAGGGCTCTGGAAACTCCAAAACTCCTCCGCGAGAGACCAAGGGGGCCAAAGGTGTTGGGGTCTAGCTCCTGCCACAGAAATGTTTGTGCCTGTTACTGTCCCAGCCACAGCCAGCTTCCAAACATTCCAAACCTGGAGAAAGGGCGGGAGGGGAGATGCGTGGGGCATGGAGGGTGGACCAGGACGTTCCAAACCCACAGGAACTCGGAAGTGAACTCCCAGCGTCCGCCCCGTGCCCCCCGCCCTTCTCCCTGCAGTCCCAGCTTTCCCAGGAAGTGATCTTGCTGCTAAGAAACTCGGCCTGTCCAGTCCAGCCGGCTCCTACCTGGCCCCTCCGGGCCTCTACCGCCTCTGGGGGGACTCCAGGTAACAGGCCCAGGGAACCTCCCCCTCCCCACACACAGCGGTTAGTTGGTAAAGGAGGCCAGGGGAACTGGTGGGACTGGCGACCCTTCTGCCAGCGGTAATAACAGGGCAACTGAAACTCAGGAAGAGGAGGGAAGGCTGGCGGCAGAGAGCCCTGCATTAGGGTCTTGCTCAGAAGCAAGAGGGGCCCTTGGAGAGTGGGGTTCTCTGTTCCTGCTGTGACAGACCCAACCAGTACTTCCTGCCCTACCTGACAAGACAGTCTCCGCTGATGCTAAGACCCCTACATGGTCTCCTCCCCCATCCTCCCAGGGGTTCTTTTTTGTTTGTTTTAATTACTTAGTTTTTTTTGGCTGCGTTGGGTCTTCGTTGCTGCATGCGGTTTTTCTCTAGCTGCAGCGAGCGGGGCTACTCTTCGTTGCTGTGCGCGGGCTTCTCATTGCGGTTGCTTCTCTTGTTGCGGAGCACAGGTTCTATGTGCGCGGGCTCAGTAGTCGTGGCTCGTGGGCTCTAGAGCACAGGATCAGTAGTTGGGGCGCACGGGTTTAGTTGCTCCACGGCATGTGGGACCTTCCCAGACCAGGGCTCGAACCCGTGTCCCCTGCATTGGCAGGCAGATTCTTAACCACTGTGCCACCAGGGAAGTCCCTCCCAGGGCTTCTGAGAAGTTCACATTAGGGTTTTCTGTTGGAACCTCTGGGAGGCCCACCATCACTCCCAGGGCAGTGGCCTGTGTAAGGGGAGCGGGTGATGAGGTCCTGGAAGTTGAGGTGGAGGGATGGGGGGCTTGGTGCCCAGGGGGAGAGGAATGACATTGCCTAAGGAGGCCAGGGTGCTTCTAGGGGTGAGCATTGGAGGAGGAACCTTCTACAGAGTTTGCTGTGTTTGTGGGGAATTTGTTAAAGAAAAAGTAGAGGAAAAAGAGCAAAGCATCCACGGCCTGGTTGGGGGAATTGGAGGAAAGCAGTGTGCACCCGCATTCAAGATGGTGCACTAACAGGTGGTATCAGGGACTTCCCTGGTGATCCAGGGTTTAAGGATCGGGCTCGCAATGCAGCAGACACCGGTTCGATCCCTGGTCGGGGAACTAACATCCCACATGCCGGGGGGCAACTAAGCCTATGCGCCATAACCAGAGAGAAGCTCACAACTAGAGAGAAGCCCGTGCGCTGCAACGAAAAGATCCCTTGTGCTGCAACTAAGAGCTGACGCAGCCAATAAATACATAAATAAATATTAAAAAAGAGACGTGGTGTCAAAATTAGATTTTGGCAGATAAAATTTTAGCCTTAATATAAAGAGTTCTTGCATATCAGTAAGGAAATAAAACGCGGACTACTGAAAACTGGCAAATAGTATGAATGAGCTATTCACGAAAGAGCTTCAAATGATAAAAATCATATAAAAATAAACTTCAGGGCTTCCCTGGTGGCGCAGTGGTTGAGAGTCCGCCTGCCGATGCAGGGGACACAGGTTCGTGCCCCGGTCCGGGAGGATCCCACATGCCGCGGAGCGGCTGAGCCCGTGAGCCGTGGCCGCTGAACCTGTGCGTCCGGAGCCTGTGCTCCGCAACGGGAGAGGCCACAACAGTGAGAGGCCCGCGTACCGCAAAATAAAATAATAAAATAAAATTTAATAAATAAATAAATAAATAAAATAAACTTTACTCATAATCAAATAAATAAAAATTAAAATCAGATATAGAAGTCTATCATAAAACTGGTTACAACAGTGAAAAAGTAGGAACAATCCAAATGTTTACCTCTAGCGTACCATCCAAAATTATAATGAAATATTATGTATCCATTAAATATGATTTTATGAAAGTGTTTACTAACAGGAAAATGTTTACAATATATTAAGTTTAAAAAGCAGATTCTAAAGCAGTGTTATGGATAGGCACATTTTCCATTTCTGTAAACACAAGCAGGTCGACATGTACAACATAAAAGTTGTGGAAGACCAGACACTGCGACGTGCACAACACGTGGTGGGATCATGACTCTTATCTTCCTCTGTTTTGTTTGTCTATATTTTGTGCTTTTCTAAGTTATTCTTCAATGGTGGAATCATGACTCTTATTTTCCTCTGTTTTGTTTGTCTCTATTTTGTGCTTTTCTAAGTTATTCTTCAATGGTGGAATCATGACTCTTATTTTCCTCTGTTTTGTTTGTCTATATTTTGTGCTTTTCTAAGTTATTCTTCAGTGGTGGAATCATGACTCTTATCTTCTTCTGTTTTGTTTGTCTATATTTTGTGCTTTTCTACAATGATCCCATATTACTTTCGTTATGAAAAGAAACCTTCTTGGAGACTTTGAAAGAGTTCTTGGTAGAGGGAATGTAAAAATCGTTGCTTTCTGTATACACTTTTCACCAAGAAATGGAGAGTCTTCTCCCATTTGGTGATCACAGAGTGGGGGTGGGATGGGAATGGGTGGGAGGAAGGCTGAGGTCCAAGGTCAGCTGGGGCTGAGGAAAGGGATCCAGGAATCCCAACTCTGATGTTGCTCTGAAGCCCCCAGGGGCCCACGACCTTGTATAGAAGGCACAGAGGATTTGAAGTCAGAGAATGTGAGCGGATCCCGGGTCCACCAGTTGACACAAAGGAAGCCACTTTATCTTTCTGAAACTCATTGTCTAGAAAGTGGAAGTAACAGTAATGCAGGAGTATTATGAGGATCATATAAGACAATTATTTTCTTTGCAAGGTATAAAGCCCTAATCGGGGACTTCCCTGGTGGTCCAGTGGTTAAGACTCCACGCTCCCACTGCAGGGGGCATGGGTTCGATCCCTAGTCCAGGGAATTAATATCCTGCATGCTGTGCAGCGCGGCTGAAAAAAAGAAAAGCCCTAAACAAATGTTAGATGTTGTCGTTAATAACACTGATCAGCCTGAGCAAGAAAGCTGGCCATCTGCTGTCGTCAGGGCTGTGCTGGACATGCGGGAGTTGAGGGGTAAGTTCCCATGTGGTTCAGGAAAACTTGGATTTCCCAGTCCATAGTCATAGCATATAAAAATAAAATAAAAATAAAACGAGCTTGGAGGAAAGTGTCCGGGGACCCACTGTCTGCTCTTTGAGCAAAGAATATGTAGCCAGTGATAAGAGCTCCCTGGTAGTCCTGTGCTGGGCAGTGGAAAGGAGGAGAAAACAGCCCAAAATGCAGAGGTCTCTGACCCCCTTCACCCAGAGTTGTTTACTGATGTTCTGGCAAAATGCTTGGGGGCTAAGGTGGGTGGACCAAGGATGTCACAGTTTGTCATCTAAGGAGACTGAGAGAGGCTGGGTGGCAGTTCCGGTTAGATGGGTCCCCACCCTGCACGAGATGGGGGAAGCCATGGCTTCTGGGTGGAGGTGGCAGGCACACCCATGAATCATAAGCCCCTCTTGTTCAGAACCCGTGAGCTGGTTTTTACAGTGCCGCTCACGGCTTTCACGAGGGATGGGCCCAAAAGTTTCCAAAGAGTACCACTTTCTTCATCCCACTAGATGAACGGGATTTACTGATCAGATGACAAGCTTTCTAATACTGACCACATTCGAAGACTTATTCTTGACTGCCCCTCCCCAGCTCCTCCAAATGAGATGCTTCATCTTCACTCTTCTCTTACGTTTTTGCTCCTTCTACAATGCCTTTCCTTCTGTTTACCCCCCTTTTCTGCTTCGGGGTCATTTTTTTATTTTTTATTTTATTATTTATTTATTTATTTTTGGCTGTGTTGGGTCTTTGTTGCTGTGCACAGGCTTTCTCTAGGTGCGGTGAGCAGGGGCTACTCTTGGTTGCAGTGCGCAGGCTTCTCATTGCGGTGGCTTCTCTTGTTGCAGAGCACAGGCTCTAGGCGCTCGGGCTTCAGTAGTTGTGGCACGTGGACTCTAGAGCGCAGGCTCAGTAGTTGTGGTGCATGGGCTTACTTGCTCTGCGGCATGTGGGATCTTCCTGGACTAGGGCTTGAACCCGCGTCCCCTGCACCGGCAAGCGGATTCTTAACCACTGCGCCGCCAGAGGAGCCCCTTGGGCTCATTTTATTGCTCCTCCTCTCCTCGCTCCTCCGCTTCCTGCTCCTTCTCCCCGTGTCCATGTCTCTTTGGTTCTGGGTGCAGCCAGCATCTTCATCTGTGCTCTTGATGCCACAGACACCCACCACTCGGAGCCACCCGACGCCAGGGTGTCCTGAGCTACAGCGCAGAGGACAACTGTGTGATGAGGCCACGCAGACGGCCGTTGGTAGTAGCGGGTGGTGGGGGGCTGCCCCCTCCCGCAGGAGCCACCAAGCTGGCAGGTTCATGAGCTTCACTCCTCTCCTCCTCGCTAGTCCCCTCCTCAATTATCCACCAAGCCTTTTAAAATCTTTCTGTAGCTGAGTTTTTCTCGTGATACTCCTGCCAACCCTACTCCCTGGCCCCCAGGCCCCTCCGCCTTCTGCGGGAGCCTCTGATGTACCCAAGCCTTGCTGGTGCCGACATGCCCTAGACTGAAAGCGCCGCTCGGCTGTGGTTTCGCCTGGTGAAGCGTCACAGCCTCCTTCCTCCCCCGGGGCAGCGGGGAGCGGCCAGCAAGGACAGCCCTGTGCTCCCGCTCAGCTTGGCTGCCTCAGCTGCCTCCCTCCCATTCTAGGCTCTTCTAGGCTTTCTTGTTTATCCCCGCTATCCAGCCAAGTGCCAGGATGGGAGTTTTTCCTGTCTCCTTCATCCCTTGGAACCTCACGCCACTATATTTTTTCTAATCTGAATCTCTTTTTGAAATCTCCTGCCCAAGGGGTTTCCCAGAGCCTCCCAGTTTTGAATCTGCCTGATGTTTACAGCACACCCAGATCAGGAATAGAGACGTCAGGGGGCGACCGGATCTGACACTATGCCCTGAAGACACTCCTGTACCCACGACAGCCACTGGACTAGTGGCACCTGGACAAACAACTCTATTCCCTCCTTATCTCCCATGAAAAAAGAAACCAAGTAGGCTCCAAGCTGAGAACAAGGACTGGCTGGAAGGCTGATGCCAACTCGGCCATGTTCCTCCCCTGGGGAGACGTGGGGGACTAACCACAGGTCTGGCCTGCACGCAGGGCGATGCTCTGCAAGCAGCCCCATGGAATTCTCTGCCCCCAAAGTGTCCAGTCCCTCTCAGGGGGCCATTCCTCAGGAATATGCATCTTAGCTCCCCATCCGTGACTGAATGGGGTGGATTTCTGGCCACAGGGATCCTAAGCCACGAGCAGCCTCAAGAACAAACACAGAGAAGTGGGTCAGTGTTTTCTTGAACAAGTGAAAACGGGTTGTTCTCTGCATACAAAGGTGACCCACCACCTGCCTGGTAACCTGAGACCTCTCTGTCACCAGCAAAGAGGGTCAGCCTGTGGTCCCAGCCACGGGCTATGCTTATTCTCCAGAGGAAGCTGAAGGAAGAGTTCGGGGCTAAATTGGCAACCTGGGTCTCCGCATCATGTTCTAGCCAATTTTATTTTCAAAATCTATTCAAAGCCCCAGTTCTGCCTCTAATTCCCAAAGAGCCAATCCTTTTGTCCAAGTGAGCAGAGTGAGATCCAGACATCAAGCCAGCTTCCAGAGGCTCTCGTCACCCTCTCATTGAAGCAAATGCTGCCAACCGGAACTAAGCCTCTCTCTCTGCTCCTATAATTTGAGACGAGAAAACATTGATGCCACAGCAAGTTCCTGCTCTTAGCACCTGGTGTCCCTGTTGCTTCACCTTGGTTCGGTGCAAAGCCTTCAATGACTGGTGGCAGTCACACCACAAAGGAGAGAACTCTCTCTCCTTCCCTCCTGCACCACCCCACCCCACCCAACCCTCGCGGGCCAGGGCAGGAGCCCAGCTCTCCTGGAGGAAGGGTAAGTGTCGGGTAAAGGTAAGGCAGAAGGATGATGGGAGTGCCCCCTGGTGAGGGGCAGGGAGGAGGGGCCTCCTTTCCCAGAGCACGGCCTGGGCGGAACATCAGATCCCCAAACTGTGGGTTGTTGACCTCGCCAACATTTTCTTAAAGCTCAGAAAACGATCACACACATGCACACAAAAACACTAAGGGTCGCTTGACATCAAATTGGCACAGTGGCAGAAACACAGGAGCCAGCCACTCATGGCTGTGAGGCTTGCCATCTCCCTTCTTTTTTTTTTTTTTTCTTGCGGCATCTTAATTCCCTGACCAGGAATTGAACCCAGGCCACTGCAGTGAAAGCACTGAGTCCTAACCACTTGGCGGGAACTCCTCGTCTCCCTCCTTTTTAACACGTTGGCCATCACGCCTTTGTCAATCCCCAGTGCAGGACTTTGCAAATTTTGTCTGCTAAGAGCACTTTTTGGCAACCCAATGAATGTTCTATTCCCTTTTAGTGAGTCTAATTAATTAGCATCATTAAACTTCTCCTGTCATGCTCCATCTCCGCGATCTCTCTCAGCCTCTGCTCTGTCTCTCGTCAAGCAGCTGCCAGGCTCCTCTCAGCAAGGATTTAATGAGCTCCCACTGGACTCTGGGCTTACTTCTGCAACCACCCCCCCTTTTTGTCTCTAGAAAATTCCTTTGTCCTTGAGGTTCTCCTGAGGGTGAATAACCCTCATGGGCTCAGTGATTCCTCCTCTGGGGACACAGATCTAATATTCTTCTCATAAGGCACGCAACTCCTTCACCACCAACGAGGGAAGGTGGTTCAGGAGAAGCCTGACAGTGACAGACCGCACAGGCTTAGTGGAGACGTGACCCAGGGAGCGCTGGCATGGGGAGGGCCACCTGCCCAGCACAGCTGCCCTTCAGCTGCCCTTCAGCCACGCTCCTGCTGCAGCAGGTCACAGTGTCGCCAGCCTGGAAGGGAAAACAGTATCTCGCTTACAAAGGCCTGTGGTTACCTTGATGTTGCCCGGTCCCTGGCTGTCTAACTGGCTGTGCTGAGTGAGAGCCCCCAGGAAGGTGGGGCGTCCCTGTGACCTCCTGCCAGAATTGTGACACCTCCACGCACAAGGGAGCGGGGCTCACTATTTCTCTGCCACCCCATCTTTGGAAACATCTTGTAAAAGTGCATCCGAGGAAACAATCTTTTCACTCTACCTCTTATTAGTTCCTGGAACAGGGAACTGTGCAGCCTGGCAAGTCACGCCAGAGATGGCGGAGGGCTCGCATGATGAGGGGACACAAGGGGCCAAACTACCATTTATCCCACTTCCAGGGATGAGACTGTCGACGCCGAGGTCAGGAATGAGCAACACTGACCCACAGTACCATGGGGTGCTATGTCCACAGCATGTCCTCCTTGCTCTCAGGCACCACCTCTGGGGCTGCTGACGGAAGCCCTAGACTGGAGATTGGTGAACTGACCCAAGTGTAACAGAGAGTCAGGTCATGCTCTTCTTGAAATACTTCCAAGTACTTTATGACAACGGTCTCATTGATCTGACCAACATCCAAGAAAGGAAAGAAAGAAGGGAAAGAGAAATGGAAGAATAAGCCTTCTCATTTCATCGAAACAAAAGTGAATCGTTGGGGGGACTTCCCTGGTGGTGCAGTGGCTAAGGCTCCACACTCCCAATGCAGGGGACCCGGGTTTGATCCCTGGTCAGGGAACTAAGATCCCGCGTGCATGCCACAACTAATAGTCTGCATGTCGCGGCTTCCCTCGTAGTGCAGTGGTTAAGAATCCGCCTGCCCATGCATGGGACACGGGTTCGAGCCCTGGTCCGGGAAGATATCACATGCCACAGAGCAGCTAAGCCTGTGCGCCACAACTACTGAGCCTGCGCTCTAGAGCCAGTAAACCACAACTACTGAGCCTGCGAGCCACAACTACTGAAGCCCGCAGGCCTAGAGCCCGTGCTGTGCAACAAGAGAAGCCACCGCAATGAGAAGCCCATGCACTGCAACGAAGAGTAGCCCCCGCTCGCCGCAACTAGAGAAAGCCCGCGTGCAGCAACAAAGACCAAACGCAACCAAAAAAAAAACAAAAAGAGTCTGCATGCCACAACTAAGACCTGGCACAGCCAAAATAAATAAATAAATAAATATATATATATATATATTTTTAAAGTGAATGGGGAGGGGGAGCTTTGGGGTGAACCAGCCACTAGTCACCTGGGAACTCAGTGAAGAAGTACAAATGAATTAAAAAACCCTGACCCCAGCCCCATGTTTCCAGCAAATCAGACAGATAGCTGAGGACATGCGTGGATGTGTGTGTGTGTGTGTGTGTGTGTGTGTGTTTGTGAGAGAGAGAAAGGGAGGGAGGGAGGGAGGGAGGGAGGCAGGGGTCCTCTCTGGTAATCTGCCAGTTCAGGCTGACTTTAAAAGATAGGCTGCGGCTTCCCGGGTGGCGCAGTGGTTGAGAGTCCACCTGCCGATGCAAGGGACACGGGTTTGTGCCCCAGTCCGGGAAGATCCCACATGCCGCGGAGCGGCTGGGCCCGTGAGCCATGGCCGCTGAGCCTGCGCGTCCGGAGCCTGTGCTCCGCAACGGGAGAGGCCACAACAGTGAGAGGCCCGCGTACCACAAAACAAAACAAAAACAAAAACAAACAAACAAACAAAAAGATGGGCTGACTTTGACCCCTCTGTGCTGGAAACGGTACCAAAGCACAAATCCCCACACCCCCCAACCCCCCTTCCCCAAACTTTATAAATAACAGGGATGCTCACTAGAGTAATTAGAAGAAAGAACTGTCAGCCAAGTGGTTAAGAAGGTGTGGCTGGAAGCATTCTGTGTGTTTTCTCTAAAGCAGGACGTGTAGACAGTCAAACACACGAGTTTAATGAGCTTATGAATTTGGAGTGACTCTTCACATCTTACAGTGAGGTCTGGGGTTCAGCTATTTCACCTCTGAAATCAAAGAGGCTGCTCTGGGGTTCTCGTCCCTGAACAATGCCTCCAGAGTCTGTGCCGAGGATTTCTTCCTCAGTATCTTCTTTTCCAGGGTAACTGACACAAACAATTCAGCCCCCAGTGTTTTTGCAGAGGGAGGTAATAATTCTTGGTATTCAGAGATGTTTTCTGATGTTTTATCTCTTTCCTTCCCTCCTTAGTCTGCCCCGAGCTACCTAAAATACTTCAATCAGCACCGATATCCTTTAGGAACTTACATGCTTCTTACAAGAGACAGGTACTCATCCTGGGTAACTCCTACAAATCCGCAAGGTTCTCTAATGCTCAAGTTCCAAGCACTCTAATCTCAGTAATCATTGTTTACTACAGTGCTTTTCTAGCCTTTTCTATCTACAGTATTTCTAAACATTAATTTAATTGAACTTAAAAGACATTGTACATAGTGTGCTACAATTTGGCAAACAAATAATGTCAATGGTGTCCTGCTGACAGGGTGAGTCTAAGGCAGGAAACAATGCTGTCAGCAGTATTGTCTCACATATGACTCCAAGCCCAAAACAGCCACAGGGCTCCCTGTGAGGGAGGCACACGTGCGTGATGTCATTCATCTGGGGCCTCGCTGCCCTGGCTGGATCTAAAGGTGTTCTCCCGCTCCAGGTGGCTTGCTCTGCAGAATTAACACTTGGGGCGCCACTTCAATATTTTACTCTCTGTCTGGTGCATGCCGGCCTGGACACGAAGACAGAGCAAGCCTGTAGCTGAATACTTTGTCACCTCTTTTTTCAGAGCCCCAGGACAGCATTGCTAATATTCAGGGCTACACATGACCTTGCTGCCCTCACCATGGAATAATCTGTTAACTAAACAGATAGACAATCTCATAACCAGGGCCACTACATATACTCCGATTTACGCCCTTGGTTCCATTCCTTTCTTTTTATTTATTTATTTATTTATTTATTTATTTATTGGCTGCATTGTGTCTTAGTTGCGGCACGCGGGATCTTTCACTGCGGCCCACGGGCTTCTCTCTAGTTGTGTCGTGCAGGCTCCAGAGTGCGCAGGCTCAGTAGTTGCAGCACGCGGGCTTAGTTGTCCTGTGGCATGTGGGATCTTAGTTCCCCAACCAGGAATTGAACCCACGTCCCCTGCATTGGAAGGCGGATTCTTAACCACTGCACCACCAGGGAAGTCCCTCCATTCTTTCCTAAGATTATTTAGAGGGAATTGCTCAGTGGCCAATAATGCAGAATTGTTTTCCTTACACCCCAAGGTGGACTTTTTGTCCACAGCCACCCTCAAGAATCCCAGAGCTTCTGGCATCTGCCCCAACAGCCTGAGCCTCCTCTGTGCACTTTTGTTTTCCAGACTCTGTCATTCTCATGAGTTTTCCTGTGCTTCTGAGGATATAACCAAGACAAAAGAGATGCCCCAATCCTGTGCACACTGGATGAATGGTAAAAACTTTAAGATAAGGGAACTGTGGAGAAACCTCGTAACATCCTAAGGATTCTTGGTGCAAAAGTTCCTGATGCCACTCTCCCACTACCAAACCAGCTGGAGACACAGACCTGCCCTTCCCCAGGCTGATTTAGCTCGAACAGAGAGCCATCTAAAAGCTGTGCTATCTCCCTCCCAACTGAATCAGTGCACAACCGGTTACCTCCCTGGACTCCTCGGAGACATCACCAAGCAGAAATCCTTTCTAGGGGTGACAGCACCCTTTGGGAAGCCTAGCATCACCCGAGAGTGCCGCCCCAATCTCTCTGCCTTTGGCAGGTTCGTAGGTGGACTCAGGAAGGGTCCTGAGGGGTGTCCTGGGAGGTAGCAGCCCCGGTGCGAGTGAGGAACTGTGCCCAGGGGGCAAGGAGAAGGCCTGAGAATGAAGGAGCTTCCAGAGATGCTGCTGCACGGGTCTGAGCTGGAAGGTTGAGCTAGAAACTGAATGATGAAACAGAAACGCATTCTTAGTGACGATCAAACTCCCAGATTAACTCAGCTTGCTTGCTTTCTTTTTAAATTCATCTCTGTAGCATCTGTTTCCCTCCAGGCACGTGAAACTTTTGCTTTCTCTCTTCTTGTTCAGTCCACTTTCGGAGGCAAGAGGAGTGAGAAGCACTGGCTTCTGATTCTGCGCCAGATTAGGTCACGAGTGGATGTACTGTTCTCCTTACACGCATCAAATCTAACCGAAAAACACGTTGATCTGACAGTCACTGAGTGCTCTGAATGAGGAACCACAGCAGCAAGGAGCTGTGAAAGGCACAGTCTCTGCTTTGAGGAGCTCCTGTGGGACCGATCAGGCCAGCATGGCCATACCTGGCTTTAGGCACCTGCCCTGAAGTCTGCACAGGTCAGATTTTTCTAAATGGAGGTCTCAGCCCTTACCGCCTCACTGGGTAATCAGACCCTGTGTTTTCATATAAGACTCACCTTCCACTGATAACAACTTTTGATAGTTAGCCTCTGGTTTTTCTGTTCTCCCTCCTACTTACATGCTCCAGAAAAGTTTCATATTTAAATAAGTCTAAGCATGAATCTCTGGTAAAGTGAAGACTGTTTCTGCAAATAGGGTAAGTCTTCCCAGATTTGTGTGCCACAGCTGGGACTGGCACAAATCTTTTTTTTTCTAGAATTGGTCTCCATTGCATGTTCCATTTTCTTTTCATCTTTGATTTTTCTTTTTTTAATCAAGAAAGAAGAAGTTGGCCACCTAAACTGAAAAAAAGGTAGATAACCAATTTCTGTCTTGCTGTATCAGAAATTATTTCAGGTCCTACAAATGCAGGTAATTATTACCAAAAGACTTGCAGTTTTAGGGAAGAGGAGGAATTCAGCATACCCCGACGAGTGCAGGGACTTGGGGCTTCACAGCCTGGGTAAGGTCATTCCTGAGGAGATAACATCTGTCACACTGCTAACAGGCCTCTCCAATGACCACATTTTCAGAACTGAGAATTGGTGGCAGTCTGACGCATGGCCTGGCAAAAGGCCAGTGTCTTCTGTCTCAGAAGCTGAGATTGTCCCAGAAAGCTGGTGCCACATGGCTGCCCACAGCACAGTGCGAAGAAACCTCTCACTGCTGCACTCAACTTAGTAGGTGGACCCAGGAATCTCTCAATCGTTTCGCCCCTCAGTTCTCTCCCGCTGCCCACTCTCTTGGAGTACGTTCAAACAGTACTCCAAACTGACCTATCCACAATTTTCATTTTTATTTTTTCCCATCAAATCAGCGCCTGTCCCCCCACCCTCGCCTTTCAAAAGAGATATGTCAGCAGTACATGAACATAACTTTGCCTACTGATTCCCAGCAGGAGGTGTTTCTACTCTCTATCGGACTGGCTCTTTCCAGATTAAAAAGTAATTCTTCCAAAAGAAGGTTTTATGGTTAAAATTAAACCACAGTCCAAAAGCTATTAGAACCTGGACTTTGGACAAATGCCAAAGACGACAGTCCTGGCCATCTTCCAGACAGAAGAGAAAAGAGACCCACTAGAAGGAAGAAATCTTCAATGATCACATAAAAAGGCTAGGTAAAATGTTGGAACCTGTTCAACCACCTTACTTCAGTTAGAAGGTACTTTTTAACAACATTAGGAAAGCGAAACTAGCTGTGGGTGGGGTGGAAATGCTGCCAGGTCATCCCGCCTAAAGAAACCCCAAGATTGTGCCTACATGATGGACGTGCTGCAGTGGCACCACGGTGGCTCCGCTGCACCACGTGGCCCTGAGGATCACACTAGCATTTTCTGGACTCCTGCCCGGGGGGCTCTACCAATGTTTCGGTGATCACTAGCTCATCACTTGAGGTCACTTGGGTTACTAGCCCTGATTTGTTATTCCACAGCATGATTAAGAAACAATCATCTAGGAAAACACAGATGCACACATCAGTGTGCATGAAAAGGCCCGAGGGTGCTGAGAGCTTGCTGGGTCAGGCGTCTCGGTGGGAGGGTGGGAGGGGAGTGGGCAGGAGGGCAGGACCCGGGGAGGTCTGGCGAAATGACTCCGAGGCCAGCCTAGCAGCACCTCCCCTGGAAGGCTGGGAGCACGCCATCTGGGCTGGGTGGATGCCGACCAACCCGGTGCGTGCCTCCACGTCTTCTTCCAACCAGGTGTGCGACTGCCCTCTATTGGACAAAATGCTTTTCCATTTTGCCGGACAGATGGCTGAAGGGAAACATTGGCTATAAGGGCCGCCTGTTGGCATTAGGCAAGGCAGAACCTTCTAAGTCTCAGTTTCCACATCTATAAAATGGGAGTCATGGTAACAGTATCTGTCCTTGAAAGGGTTGTTATCAGGAGGAAATGAATGAAGTACCACCGTTTTCTACCTTTGCCTGCCTGCTCGCTCTCTACCCTGACATCATCCAGGTCCCTTTCCTGAGGTGATCTTTCACTCCAGTGTCTCTGAACCAGAGGCACGATGATAAAAACAATATAGTCATGTTATTCTAAGCTCTAATAGCTAGTGGCATCTCACTTCTGGTAGCTTTAATAACTTCACAAATGTTTTAAACATAATTTTCAAAGCATTTTTTCTGATAAGCATTTATATCATAATTTAAATCAATTTTCTGATAACTTATGTTCATTGTCTAAATCCCCCAGCGGATTATGAGTCCTCTAAATGCAGGGACCTGTGTGTCCTCTGTAACCCCAGTACCTACCTACCTACCTACTGCACAGCAGATGCCTGATACACAATCTGCTGAATAAACACATAGATGAATCATAAGAGTTGGTGAAGGCCACCAGGAAGGGCAGTCAGATATGAGGAAAAAAGTCCTTTTTCAAGAGTGGTAACATAAACTAATATTAAAAATGAAAAGGCAGGGTGATGACAAAATTTTGGAACTGAAGAGAGGTAGTCGTTGCACCAGTGTGGAGGCACTAAATGTCACTGGATCGTACACTTTAACATGGTTAAGTATACGTTATATGAATTTCACCTCAATAAAGAAAATGATAGGGCAGAATCGTAATATAATAATTACGATCCATGATGATTTAGACATTCTACTTGATAAGTCAATATAAAGAGAATAACTTTGATACAGTGCCTGATGGTTTACGTAAATGTTTCCACATAAGTGATTTCATCTGTTCCTCACGACAAGCCCATGGACTTGCAGAGGAGGAAACCGAGAAGTGCAGAGGTCCCGGCAGTGACTTCTGTTCCTCTGACAGGCCAGACGCACTCGCCACTGGGAGGCGCTGTCCGCGAGTCCTCCTGCCTGAAAAGGACTTCCTCCAAAAAGGACTTCCTCCAAAAAGGACTTCCTACTTCTCTCTCACCTCCATCTGGGCCCCACTTGGAGAGTCACCCCATCAGAAAGGCCTTCCCCAACCACCTTATCTAAAAGAGCAGCCCAAACACCCCACTCTTGTCATTCTCTCTCCCTTACTCTGCTTGGCTTTTCTTCAAAATTCTTAGCTCATATTACATATTGACACGATTTTTCTGTCTCCTGCTTACAGTAGCGTAAGCAACAGAACAGGGATATCTGTCAGTTTTGTTCTCTGTTACAATCGTGACTTCTGGAATAGTGCCTGGCAAACAATAGGTGCTTGATAAATATCTGTTAAAGAATGAATAAGGAGTAGAATTTTACCATGAACCCGGCTGGCTCTTTTGGGGAGCCTAGGCTTTTTAAGCCACACCACAAAAATGAAACTGTAATGTGACTGCGATACAATACCAGTGGTTATAGTGGGAAGCAGCTGCCTTGCATGGGGGGATCAGCTCGGTGCTTTGTGACCAACTAGAGGGGTGGGATAGGGAGGGTGGGAGGGAGACACAAGAGGGAGGGGATATGGGGATATATGTATACATATAGCTGATTCACTTTGTTATACAGCAGAAACTAACACAACATTGTAACACAATTATATTCCAATAAAGATGTTAAAAATAAATAAATAAATAGAGAAAGGTTAAAAAAAAAACAGTTGTTAGAGCACTACGACAAAGTGCTACGTTGTTCAGGAAGAGCCCCTTCGTGCTCCTCTTGTCTCCAAGGGTGGGGCACCTGTCTGTTGTATCTCTGGCTCAGCACAGTGCCAACCACCTAGTATGGGCACTTGTCTATACGATATCAATAAAACATGGTGGATTCTGGGCAATACAGCCGAGAATGGAAGAACTGACCACAACACGCGTCCGGGACCCACCCTGGGAGTGTACACCGGGGAGTCTCTGAGGAGGAGAGGAAGGAGGAAGGAGAACGTGCTAGGCAGGGGTCAGAGTCCAAGGAGCACCAGGGTACGGCCTCGCAAGCCTTGAGTAATCAGGGTAGAAATGGCTCCTGAGACCAAATTGATCTGCAATGCCAACACTGTACAATTAATTCAGGCTCTCAGGGAAAGCTTGCAGGGCTGGCCTCTTGACAGTTGGGTCAGGGTGGTCTGACAGGATGGGTGACCCTTGTGAGGTGGACAATGAACCTCTGAGACCCAGTGGCCATCCCAGAATGGTACCCAGTGGCCTCTGAGAGATTCGTGCACAGCAGCAGCAGCTGCCTTTCTTCAGCCTCTGAATCAGTCAGCCAGGCATGGCGGAAAACTGTCTGGGCTCACACCGATTAGCGGCCAAACCCCTGAAGCTCTGGTGTCAGCTCTGTTCCTTGCACCTGTTTGAACCTGTGTCTCTAAGTGCAGTTTTCAAATTGCAAACAAACTCACACAAGCATAAAAATCTATCATTTGTCCAAACTGACTGCTGCCATGGGCCTTGTTGTGTCTTAAATGGAACAAAATATTTAACATGGACAGATACCTGTTTGCCAGTTCTAACTTAATGGTATGGAAACATGTTTTCAACTTTTAGTAAAGTCGTAAAACCTTTTAAAAATGTTCTGAAATTGAATTTCTGCAGAGAATTCCAAGCTATGTAAGCTACGATACACACACACACACACACACACGCATTTTCTCTAGAAGCTTCCTTATAATACGTCCAAAGTACACAGCTCAAAATTCAAGCAAATTATTAATTACAAAACAAATTAAACAAAATAATCACGGCATGATTTGTATAGCTGCCACTACTTTGGCCATTTTCCATGGGATGATTGTATTTCATTTTAATGGGTGCTGGTTTCAGGAACCAGACCATTCACCTTTAGCCTACACTGCCTGTAGGTAACCCTCCTCCCTGTGGGCACACAAGCATGGGTGGGTATTTAGTTTTTCTCAATTCCCACAGCATGAAAGACAAAACAAACAAAGCAAAACACATTACTGTTTTTATATTATATTCCCTAACATTCAAAAAGAGTATTTGGTCATCAATGGAGGCCTCAGCTTGACACGAGATCAAATGCACAAGCACAGCTTGGCATCAAACTGGACCAGCAAACTCGGGCACCTGCAAAGGTGGGCAGGGACCCCAGGCAGGCAGACAGGCTCTGGCCTACTGCAGAGCACAGGAATGCAGACAGGCAGTAAGGGTTGCCGTATGGGCCCAGGGTGGCCAGATCTTCTTACTTTTCAAGAAAAACCAGAAACCCAGGTTTTAATATGAACTCTAGGGTTTTAAACATTAGCAGTTCGTTCTAAAAACTGCTTTAAGAATATACTCTCCAAACACTACACGTCTGTGGCTTGATATGGTGCTTGGGCAGCCTGTTCCTGAATCTGGGGAGTAGTAGGTGGTTCCAGTGGGTTCCAGCCCGAATCTGCCACTCATTAACTGCTCCCTGGTTGGTTGCTTCACGTTCCTCCCTTGGGTTCAAATCCTTAGGTTCAAAGTGACGTACCTGCCTAGTCACTTTGATTGACCAGTCCAGGCTCCAACTTCCTCATGTATAAAATGCAGATAATAGCACAACCCCGCTCATATGGCGATTATGGGAGTAAAGGAGATCCTGCAGGCAAAGCACCTAACTGCAAAGTAAGCATTTGGTGATAGATATCAGCCACGATTAGCTGTAAGCTTGGTGCCTCCCTCCTCACTGTCATTCACAATTAATCAGCAAATCCTGTTAAATACGTCTCCTAAAACCCTCTCCAGTCTATCCTCTTGTTTTCATCCCTACTTTCTGTGCCGTAGTTCATAGCCTCGTCCCCTCAACCCTGAACTGTTCCTTACATCGATCTAATGAACATACCTCCTGCTTTACTGAGCAGGGGACTCTGTGCCGGGGAGATACTTAGTGTCCCACTTTGACCCACCCTCATACTGCGCCCAGCTGATTCGATCTCTTGGCTCAGCAAATTACTTAAAGCAAAGATCTGCTGGCGTTATTCTCCCTGTCACCTGCAGAACAAAGGCCAACTTCCTTAGTCCTGCATTCAAGGTTGTCCCCAGGCTCTCCCCCAGCTCACATCCTACCAGTCTCTATAATCCTCTCTCTGCTCCGGCCACACCAAACTACTTTTCTCGTCTTTTCCAGAATGAGCCACACGGCTCCTAGTCATCATACATCAGCAACACTATTCTTTCTGCTTAGAATGTTTGTTTCTCTTCTTCTCACCCAACGTCAGCCCCTTCTCACCCTTTGAAGTCCAGCCTTAAATGGTCATCTCCACCATGAAGCCTTCTCTGATCAGCCCCCTAACCAGCCCCCAGAGTCAGGCCCTCCCTCCTCTGCGTTTCCCACCACACTTAGTACCTATGTCCCTTCAAGCCCATCACACAATGTGTGGTAACTGGCTTACTGAGACATCTGTCTCAACGTGAGATAGACAGGAGGCCAAGGGCAAGAACCTGGTCCCTTATATTTGCTGCATTCCCTACTAGCAGATGGTGAGTTTTCAGTGCTGGCTGAATGAGTTAATGGGACCAAGAGGGCATTTGAACAAAAGCCAAACAATGATGTCACTTTTAATACAACCTGTTGTTAGAAACAGGGATCTTTGGGAATATGCAAAGAAACAATAATAAAGATACATAAACTCACTCAGGAACTCTCAATTGCCTGTGATGTGTGCATTTCGGTTAAGCTTAGTAAAAAAGGATATTTTATATAGAATGTAAAGTTGTAACTACCCAGATGATTGAAAATATCTGTGCTTACAAAGTGGCGTCACAGCTTCTTGATCTTCACTTTTTCTTCCTGTGGTCTTGGTGGAATGCATCTGATATTCCAGGAGAAAATGTAATCCAGCCAAAGAACAAGTCTGATTATTTGGCTCACAATTTATACACAGCGAGGCGCAATCTGAGAGACAGACCCACACAACCGAAAACTGCTCGTCTTGACCTGGTGCCTGTGCAGGCTTCTTATGAGAAAGGCAACAATTTCTCGGTACTCAGATAATCACCAGAGGAGGCCAGCAGTGGATGGTCTTGGGAAGGCAGAGACCTGGGAAAGAAAATAAACATCATTTTTTTTGGCATTTATGTTCGTAAAAACTTGTCTCTGAAGCGCTCATTCAACAAGCATTCACTGGGACTTCCCTGCTGGTCCAGTGGTTAAGACTCCGCACTTCCACTGCAGGGGGTGAGGGCTCCATCCCTAGTCTGGGAACTAAGATCCTGCACGCCTTGCGGGCAGCCAAAAACAAAATTTAAAAAACAAAACAAAGCAAAAAACAAAACAAAACAAAAACAACAAACATTCACTCAAGGAATGGAAGGGTGGCTCCACGGCCTCACTCCCCGCCCCCCAAGCAGGATGGCAGACCTCGCTTTGGCAGCCTAGGAGAACAGGTTGTGGGGTTTGGCTAGTAAGAACAGAGGCAGTTCAGCAGAGTGGTTTCCCATGCGGGTCTGGGGTCAGGCTGCCTAGGCTCAGGGCCTGGCCCGGGGAAGTTTCTAGTTGGTAGAGCTGACAGAGTGATAGTTTTATCTCAGAGAGTTGTTGGAAGGAATAGATGATAGAGAACATGTAAAGTGCTCAGCATGGTGCCTATGAGATGATTCTGATTATTATAAGAAGTCAGTAAATGTTAGCAATCCTCATTTGTTAAAAAGATCCTACTAATAGGCTTGAGCCTCTGCAGCTTATCTTTGCAACTCTGCCCACACCCAATATCTCTACTTTATTGTCTTAACTATGAGATCAGAGCTCCTAGAGAATGGAAGAAAGAGCAAGCTATAAACTTCTGAGCGATAAATAAGCAGAAATAATGGAGCCAAGGAGAAGAAAACAGCCCACGTACACTGAACACCTGGTTGTGTACAGTGGCTCAAGCATAAAATAGATCTGGATGCTTGATGGCCATACTTGAAGGGAGATAACGAAGGGGCATGCCTTCGAACTGCTGAAGGAAATTCTTTACCTAGACGAGCCTAGGCAAGTGTGGAATAAGACATTTTCAGGCATTTGAGCCTTCAGAAAGTCTGAGATATTCTAAGGAACAGCATAAATTATTACAGTAACTTCTCAATAGATGTTAAATAGTATTGAGACAGGTAAAGTCACTGAATGTGAAGGACTGATTCATACCACAAATACATGCTGAGTGCCTGTGATGTGTTGGTTACACAGTGGACTAGAACAAGTAACCCAACAGACATACGTCATTCCTTCATGGAGCTTACATTCTAGTGGGGAGAGATAGATAGTAAACAACCACAGAAGCGAAACTCCGATTCAGATGAATGCTCCAGAGAAAGAAACTGGGCCAAAAGCCCCAATTTTGGGGTATACAAGAACTATAGCAGATAGAACATCCAGCTAAATGACATCATCTAGACGCAATCAGATAAATCCAGAATGTTGGCCATCTATAAGAATACAGGTCAGAATTCGTTAAAAAGTCAAAGTTGTTAAAAACAAGTGGGAGATTAATGTAGATTAAAGAGTTAACAATCACATTCAACATGTGAGCCTTGACTGGATCCTGGACCACAGGAAAAATTTTATAAAACATATTTTGGGGACAAGGAAGGACATTTGAATATAGATTGAATATTAGATGATATTAGGGAATTATTCTTAATTTTTTTTTTTTTTTTTTTTTTTTGCGGTACACCGGCCTCTCACTGTTGTGGCCTCTCCCATTGCGGAGCACAGGCTCCGGACGCGCAGGCTCAGCGGCCATGGCTCACGGGCCTAGCCGCTCCGCAGCATGTGGGATCCTCCCGGACCGGGGCACGAACCCGCGTCCCCTGCATCGGCAGGCGGATTCTCAACCACTGCACCACCAGGAGAGCCCTATTTTTAATTTTTAATTCATTAAATTAAAAAAATTTTTAATTTGCTTAGGTATTATGGGTATGTAGGAGAATGTCTCTATTCTTAGGAGATATATGCTGAAATATATAGAGATAAAGCAAATAGGGCAAACTGTTATCAACTGCTGAATCTAGAAGAGAATATTTAATTGTCTATTGCTCGAATCTTTCAACGTTTCTGTATATATTAAAATGTCCAATATAAAAAATTGGATAGGTCTTCCCTGGTGGCGCAGTGGTTAAGAATCCGCCTGCCGATGCAGGGGACACGGGTTCAAGCCCTGGTCCGGCAAGATTCCACATTCCACGAAGCAACTAAGCCCATGCACCACAACTACTGAGCCTGTGTTCTACAGCCCGCGAGCCACAACTACTGAGCCCACATGCCACAACAACTGAAGCCCACACGCCTAGAGCCCGTGCTCCGAAACAAGAGAAGCCACCGCAGTGATAAGCCCATGCACTGCAACGAAGGGTTGCCCCGGCTCGCCACAACTGGAGAAAAGCCCGTGAGCAGCAACAAAGACCCAACGCAGCCAAAAAAATATATATGTATATATACATATAGATATATGTAAAACTGGATAAAAAGGAATGGAGGAGAAGTAAGCATAGATAACTTTTTGGAGGAATTTAGCTGTGAAGGGAGTGTATTAATTTCCTAGAGCTGCTGTAACAGATTACCACAAACTCGGTGGCTTAAAAGGACAGAAATTTATTCTCTCACAGTTCTAGAGGCCCAAATCAAGGTATTGGGAGAGGCCACACTCCCTGCAGAGGCTCTAGGGAAGAACCTATTGTGTGCTTTCCAACCTCTCGTGGCTATTAACATTTCTTGACTTGTGGCTGCATCACTCCGGTCTCTGCCTCTGGGGTCACACTGCCTCCTCCTCTTCTGTGTGTGTCTGATCTCCTTCTGTCCCACTCCTTATAAGGACACCTGTGCTGGCATATTGGGCTCACCCAGATTATCCAGAATAAGCTCCTTCTCTCAAGGTCTTTAACTTAATCACATCTTTTACCATATAAAGTAACATTCACTCTTCTGCCACAGGGGTAATATTCACAGGTTACTGGGATTAGGAAAGGAATATATCTTTTGGGGTCACTTCTGTGCCTAGCACAGGGAGGAAGAAAAATGGGACAGTAACTAGAGGGGAACATGCGGCCAGAAAAGGTTTTGTTTTGTTTTGTTTTAAGATATGAGAAATTATAGCATATTTACAATAACTGATATGGAACAGTTTGTTGTACACTGCAGTAGCAGTACAATAATACAATTTATTTGTTCATCGTGTTAGCCACTTGCACACAGGAAAATTCATAAAGAAAATAGCAAGGCCATCATCAAAAAGCCTACAAATAATAAATGCTGGAGAGGATGTGGAGAAAAAGGAACCCTCATACACTGCTGGTGGGAATGCAAATTGGAACAACCACTATAGAGAACAGTATGGAGGTTTCTTAAAAAACTGAAAATAGAGTTACCATATGATTCTGCAATCCCACTCCTGGGCATATATCTGAAGAAAACTATAATTCAAAAATACACATGCACCCCAATGTTCATTGCAACACTATTTACAATAGCCAAGACATGGAACCTAAATGTCCATTGACAAATAAATGGATAAAGAAGATGTGGTATGTGTATGTATGTATGTGTATATGTGTGTGTGTGTGTGTGTGTGTGTGTGTGTAATGGAATATTCTCGGCCATAAAAAAGAATGAAATAATGCCATTTACAGCAACATGGATGGACCTAGAGATTATCATACTAAGTGAAGTAAGCCAGACAGAGAAAGACAAATTTCATATGATAATGCTTATATGTGGAGTCTTAAGAAAAAGAAGAAGAGGGCTTCCCTGGTGGCACAGTGGTTGAGAGTCCGCCTGCCGATGCAGGGGACACGGGTTCGTGCCCCGGTCCGGGAAGATCCCACATGCCGTGGAGTGGCTGGGCCCGTGAGCCACGGCCGCTGAGCCTGCACGTCCGGAGCCTGTACTCCGCAACGGGAGAAGCCACAAGAGTGAGAGGCCTGCGTACCACAAGATGAAAATAACAGTTACTCTTTGAGAATTTGATTAAGAACAATGAAAAGGTAACGGAGGAGAACTTTTGTCAAACATGGCAGATTGAACAAATATATATGTTTATCTCCAAACCCCACCAAGATGAAAATAAAGGAATAGATATGGTATAAAACCACAAAGACAAAAGGAGCAGGAGAGCAGACAACAGTGGATCAGAGAGGTCAACAAAATTTTGGAGATGGAGGGGGAACTAACTTAGCAGAGTGTGGGAAGCTGGGACTTAAAGAGGAGAAGACAAACCAAAAGAGTAACAGTTCACTCTACTTGTCCCCCCAAAAGTTCAGGACCTGAAGGGACCAGATACTTCAGGTGGAAGGAGAAAGTCATGGAGCTGAAAACAGGGAAATTGATTAGAAGTCTGTATATAAATCAGTTAAACTCACAAATCCCCTCTCCAGGCCTTTTTAGCCTGGCAATGACCCCTTGCGGGGTATCAGAGGGTTTATTCTTTGGAGAAATTGAGTCTTCAAAACACTGACTCAGGGACACCAGGTACAGCTGAAGGTAGTGGTGAGCACTGAGCTGAAAACAAAAGGACTGGGTGAGAATAGGCGCGCTGAATGTTGGATCCAAAACCCTATCCCCCTTGCCCTGCTGCCAGAACCTCAGCAGTGGTGGCCATGCAAATAATCCCCAGACAGGAGACTGGAGAACCTTCTCTGGAGAAACTGAAGAGTTCCTGCAATGTGATCTACAGATTCTGACATTTGAGGGTACCCACTAAAAAACCCACTTCTCCAGTCACCTTAGAATGAAGCGCATCAATTAACAAGCCCCATCTGTGCACCTAGAGTTTCCAATTAGCTCTGCTCAGCGTCCTGTTCTTAAATATTAATAGACAAATATCAAACATTTGAGGAAAACCTCCAACAACACACACACACACACACACACACACACACACACTCACACACCAGAAAGGGTCGAAGGGAATTCAGAGCAAACAATGTGAAAACCAGAAGAAAACTTAAAACCAGGAAAATTCCTCAGAGAGCTAAGAGCACATGTACATGAAACAAAAACAGAAATGCTATATGTAAAATAAGAAGCAATCAGTGAACAAGAGAGTTAAAATTAAAAATCCAATAGAAAGGATAAGACAAAGTTAATAACATTTTCTATCCAGAGAGTAGAAGAAAAAGAGGGTGACATAAGTAGAAAAAAAAATGAGTATAATGCAGGCTCCCACACCCTGAAAATCACAGAACATGGGGTGAGAGTGCAGGTTGGGCCGTGGCGTGGTAGAAAACAGGTAATTTACATATGAAAGGAAAACAGATCACATCCATAGAGTTTAAAAAAGAAGAACAAAACTGTACTTTTAAACAGCAGCACTTGGAAGTTAGAAGAGCGTGCCTGTGAAATTCTAAGGGAAAAACATTGCCAACCTAGAATCGCACACCCAGTTAAACTATCAGTCTAATATGAGAGAAGAGTCAATATTTTCAGATAGATAAGGTGTTACAAAGTTTACCTCCCGTGGTTACTTTCTTTGGAAGCTATTAGATGATGTGGTTGACCAAAATGAGGCTGTAAAACAAAAAAGGGGAAGAAGATCTAAGATCCATGCAGTAGGAGAACCAACACAGAAAAACAGAGAGAAGTGTTAAGAAGCTCAGGAAAGCAGCTCTGGAACAAGCCTAGAACGAGCCACCCTACACCAGACCCAGAGGACAAAGGACTCCAAGAAGGAAATTTCCAGGAAAAAAAAAAAAAAGGAATTGATAGATTATCTGTTAGATTTGACTATACGAACAAAATTATGGCATAGAGTTTAACAGCACTTTTGGAGATGGGAAAATTAGGTAGGGGTGTGTAGAAAACTTAACAATTAAAAAACATGAGGCTATTATAAATTTGTGTTATGAGACTTATGATATGATGAAGTTTCTACGCCTTAGAAATTGTATAGACTTTAAAAAGTATGTGGAGGAGAAAGGGTGACGTATTCCTTTCATCCTAAGTATCCCTGACTGTTTTTTGCCACCTCTTAGATCCCTACCCAAGAGTCTTGATATTGATGCCTTGACACTAGATACTCAGAGAATCTTCTCTCTTCCCTGGGGTGACGATGGATGGTGGATGACATGTGGAATACATCAAAGAAAGCCCCAAAGGAGACAGACACAAGGGGAAAAGTCCATGTGATTAGATGCATCATTAAAAGTCAAAGATGGAAATAATAATAATAATACAAAATAATTGAGACCACTTCAAATTCAAATTTGATGTGGAGGTAAGGGGAAGTTGTGGAAATGGTGATCATGGTGAAGTGATTAAAAAGGTGGAGCCCAGGGACTTCCCTGGTGGTCCAGTGGTTAATAAACCCGGAAGCGGGTTTGATCCCTGGTCGGGGAACTAAGATCCTACATGCCGCAGGTCAACTAAGCCCACATGCCTCAACTACTGAGCCCGCATGCTCTAGAGTCTGCGTACCATAACTAGAGAGCCCACGTGCTGCAACGAAGATCCCTGCATGCCACAACTAAGACCCGATGCAGTCAAATAAATAAATAAATAAATATTTTTTAAAAAATGGTAGAGCCCGGGAATTCCCTGGTGGCATAGTGGTCAAGAATCTGCCTGTCAATGCAGGGGACATGGGTTCAATCCCTGGCCCAGGAAGATCCCACATGCTGTGGAGCAACCAAGCCCATGCGCCACAGCTACTGAGCCTGAGCTCTAGAGTCCATAAGCCGCAACTACTGAGCCTGCATGCCACAACTACTGAAGCTCACGAGCCTAGAGCCCGTGCTCTGCAACAAGAGAAGCCACTGCAATGAGAAACCCATGCACCGCATCGAACAGTAGCCTCCACTCGCTGTAACTAGAGAAAGCCCGCGTGCAGCAACGAAGACCCAAGGCAGCCAAAAAAATAAATAAATAAATAAAATTGTATATATAAAAAAAAATAGTGGAGCCCAGCAATTATTCTGGATACAATTTGGGGGCTAGTTAGAGGGAAGATCAGGGAGGCTGGGCTCAGTCCAGATATACAGGGCCCTGCGAGAGGCCTGTCCCATTAAACTGTAAAATTGGCTACATGGGAGAGGAGGGTACAGAAATAGTAAAGGAAATAACTTTAAAATCCAACAAACATAATCACTATTATGGGATTTGGCTTCTTACTTTTTTTCTTCACTTCTTTTTTTTCTTATCTCTGCTCTTGCCTTTGTCACTTTGGAGCCCTTCATTATTCTTTAGGATCCTCTCTCAGAAACTGCACTCCAGCCTGCATCTCTGTCCACAACCTCCATGACCTATCCTTACCCTGCTGTACCTTTCCATTTTTCTCACTATGCATTCTCCTACATCTCATAAACCCAATCATGTGTTAAGCTAAATCCTTCTAGCCTATCCTAAATCCATTTCTCAAACATTTCTCTATAAGCTCCTCAGTCACAGTTCTTTTCCAAGAAACCAATGTCCACTCTTCCTCTACCTATCAACACATTAACGAATCTTCTCTTTCTTCTCAAAATGTTCCATTTCCTTCTTTATCACTCTTCTTCACTTCCTTTGGTCCTGGTCTCCGCCTTCATCCCCAGGAGCTCTTCATTCCCACTCTCTCTTCTCTTAGGCAAAGATGCTCTCCTTTCCCTCTCATATTTACCCCTTCAGGGTCAGTAACGTTCTGCTTGTCTCTAATTTCTCCTCTCTGACTTGCAATACTTCCCCTATCTGCTTCTCTTTCCTTCTTTACCTTAAATCCTTCATCTGCCTCATTCACTGGTACCTTTGTCTATAATCTCTCTTCCATAGAAATGGATTAATCAGTATTATAATTCACTTCATCCAAGACATCCTCCTCAACCCCCACCCCTTCCTCAATCTCTTCATTGTTCTCCTCTACCTTTTCAAAAGGAATGTCCATCTCAGCATCAGTAATTTCTATCAATCTTTCATCACCAGTAACTTTCACTCTTTCAATTTTCTCTTCATTTATGCTCCCCATTCTTGAACCCTCCAATTTCTCTCCACTAGTCCCCAGCTTCTCTCCCCTGGATCCCCGCCTTTCCCCGCTGAACACCAGCTTCTCTCCACTCAACCTCAGCTTCTCTCCACTCGACCTCAGCTTCTCTCCACCTGACCTCAGCTTCTCTCCACTTGACCTCAGCTCCTCCGCATTCTGCCCTAGTTCGTATCCTCTGGATCTCGAGTCCTCTCCACTGGTTCCCACTCCAGTAAACTTGAACCTCTCTTTAAACCCAGGTCCCCCCCTAGACCCCGCTGTAGTCCCTGCATTCTCAGATTCAGCCCCTATTTCGTGTCTGACTTCTTGCTTTCCCCACACCTCCTTGGAGTTGTCTTTCCGCAAACCCGCGGAAGCCTGTACTGCACTTGCTACACTGCGCACTCGTTTCACATCCATCCTTTCCTGACTCCGGCCTGACTTTCCTCTCAAGACTGCCTTTTCCACATCTTCCAGTCTCCAGTCCTCAGACTCAAGCTTCGGGTCCCACATCCTAGGCTTTTGCGTGTTTCTACCCAGGAGCTCCATTCTCTTCCCGATCACAATGAGCCCGTTCCAGGGCATCCACAATTTTTCTCGCATCGTCTGCGGCCCTCTGCTTCCAGGCTCCAGTTGCGACCGCCCGCGGGTCCGCGCCTGGCCTCGGGCGCCCTGGCCGCGGGCCCTGTCGCGCCCCCTCGCCGCCCTTTGCGGCTTACCCAGCCACTCCCTCATGTCCCAGAGCGGATGTCCAAACGGAACCCCTTTCTCCAAAGACATTAGCCCTTAGCCCTTGTCCTCGTCCCTAGTCCGCCCCCTCCCAAAACCGGCTCCCCCTTCCCCTCTCCCACCCCACCCTCCCACCCAGCCCTCTGGCCTGCCGCCCCGCCCACCGCCTGTAGGGCGCGAGACTAGGGTAGTGCGCACGCGCAGGCCGCGCCAGGCCGTTAAAAGGCGCGGCCCAGAGGGGCGGCGGGCGGGAGTCAGCCAGCCTGGGGCGTGGGCTGACGCGACACTAGACCTCTGCGATCCTAGAGTCCCCCCCGCCCCCCGACTCCATTCTCCAAGCTGTGGGTTGTTCCCGGCCCTCTCAGTTCCGCGCTGCCCCTTAAAACCTGGGGCCCAGGCACAGGAACGACAGGCATTGCAGCCAATGGCGTCCCGCACGGTAAACCTGCTACCCAATCAAAAGGCGCGGCTGCGAGGGAACGGCGTGGAACCACGCCCGGCTCCAGGTGACTCCTTGGTAGGGAGGGGAGAGTGCCTCTGTCAGCTGATAGGATCCCCACTGGGTCCGTTCCTCGGGGCGATTTACCGGGGACCAACCTACGGGAGCGCGCGGGCAGTAACCCGCCGCGGAATTCTTGTGTGCTGTAGTCGAGCACGAGAGTGATGGAGGAGCGTCTAGAGGCTGGGAAGGAGAGCAAGGTACAGAAAAGATGCAAACACCCTCCCAACCTTCACCTCACTCCATGATACCCAGTGATGCCCAATCAGGGAATGGTGTGTGTGTGTGTGTGTGTGTGTGTGTGTGTGTGTGTGTGTTCGTGCCCACGCATGAGCTAGAGAAAGGCGAGACCTGAGAAAGGGGGTGGGGCGCTTCCGTGGCATCAGCATGGGGGCTGGTGAGGATGTCAAAGGAGGCAGGGTTTACCGTGGCCCCGACAGATGGAAAAGGACCCGTCACTCTTACTCATCTCCTTCCCAGGACCGACTCATGCTGGTTTGATGGGGAAGAAGGAAGGACGTTAGGAATTGAGAAGGGGCTGGAATACCCTCCTCCTATCCCAAGGTGGGGGAATACTGTTCAGCACTAATGGCTTCACTTGTGTATCTATGTTCATGTAATCATGAGACCATTCATTCTTTCCTCTTGACTGCATTCAACAAATAGTTTCTGAGCATCCTTGTGCCAAGGATGGTTAGGGGTGGGGCATACAGAGGTGCACACTTTCAGGGGTAGGAGGAATGTGCCTAGTGGGCTGTGACTGAGGATAAGGATGGAGCAGCTGTGGTCCATCTTTGAAGTCCTATCTCCCTCAAGCAGTTACCAAGCAGGAAGGAGACAGGGGACTTGGGGGCCTATTGCACCAATGAACCAGACTTTGGGGGTGGGGGGCAGTTGGACAGAGGCAGAGCCTGCCATGGGGGTGTCGGAGAAGCCAAGAAGTGAGGAATGGGGATCAGTGGAATTTGAAGAAGTGAGAGGGGTGAGAGACCAAAGTATGGAACAGAAAGCATCTGTTTCAGTGTTTATCTATGTTCATATTCATGGTTAAATTAGTTAACACAGGGACTTCCATGGCGGTCCAGTGGTTAAGACTTTGCCTTCCAATGCAGGGGGTGCAGGTTCTATCCCTGGTGGGGGAGCTAAGATCACACATGCGTTGTGGTCAAAAATCCAAAACATAAAGCAGAAGCAATAATGTAACAAATTCAATAAAGACTTTAAAAATGGTCCACATCAAAAAAAAATCTTTAAAAAAATTAGTTAATATATATAAAATGCTTAGACCAATGCCTGGCATATAAGTAGAGCAAATATAAGTGTTAGCTATTATATTACTATTACTGTTACCAGTAATAGTGGATGCTATGTGTTCTAAGGATATACTGGGCTGTCAAACTGATGGGTGCACCCCTAACCTTTGTAGATGCCAGACTCTTTGAAAATCTGTTATTAGACCATGTCCTCCAGAGTAATCATTGGCTTCTTCAAAATTCTCCTATAAATATAGAGAAATGAAAAGAGTAATAAATGAATATGTAAGTAAAAATATAACAGAGAAAATGAAATAACATAAAATACTTGAGTAATCTAACAGAAATCAAGAAAGAAAGAATAAAGCAACTATACTCCAATAAAAATTTATTTTAAAAAAAAGAAAGAAAGAATAAAGGAACAATAAACAGATGAGATGAAGAGAAAACAAAAAGTAAGATGGCAGGTTTATAGCCTACTATATCAGTAATTACAATAATAATGAATGGAACAAAAACTACAGTTAAAAAACAAACATCTGGGCTTCCCTGGTGGCGCAGTGGTTAAGAATATGCCTGCCAGGGCTTCCCTGGTGGCACAGTGGTTGAGAGTCCGCCTGCCAATGCAGGAGACACAGGTTCGTGCCCCAGTCCGGGAAGATCCCACATGCCGCGGAGCAGCTGGGCCCGTGAGCCATGGCCGCTGAGCCTGTGCGTCCAGAGCCTGTGCTCCGCAACGGAAGAGGCCACAACAGTGAGAGGCCCATGTACCGCAAAAAAAAAAAAAAAAAACCTGCTATAAGGACATAGAAATATTGAAAAACTGATGGAATATGTACACTATGAACACACTAACCAAAAGAAAGCTGGTGTGGCTTTATCAATTTCAGACTGGAAGACAAGAAAGAAGTATTACTAGAACTAAAGAGGAACATTTTATAATGATTAAAGAGTCAATTCAACAGGAAAACACTCCTCAATTTTATGCACCTAATAACAGTTTCAAAATATGCAAAATAAAAAATTACATATGCCGCAGAGCAGCTAAGCCCGTGCGCCACAACTACTGAGCCTGCACTCTAGAGCCCGTGAGCCACAACTACTGAGGCCTGCGCACCACAACGAAGAGTAGCCCCCGCTCGCCACAACCAGAGAAAGCCCGCACACAGCAACCAAGACCCAACGCAGCCAAAAATAAACAAATAAATAAATTTATATATATATATAATTACTGAGAAAAATTAAAGAAGACCTAAATCACTGGAAAGATATTCCATGTTCATAGACTGGAAGATTCAGTATTGTAAAAATGTCTGTCCTTCTCAATTTGATCTATAGATTCAATGTAATCTCAATCAAATCCCAGAAAGTTCTTTGGGGGTAGAAAATAACAAGCTGATTCTAAAATTTCTGTGGAAATGCAAAGGATCTACAATAGCCAAAATGATTTTGAAAAAGTACAAAGTTAATTCTACCTGATTTCAACGTTGCCTGTCAATTACAGTAATCAAGAGAGTGTGATATTATCAAAAGTATAGATATATAGATCAGTGGAACAGAATAGAGAATACAGAACTGATTACACTTATGAGGTCAATTGATTTTCTACCAAAACAAATCAATAGTGAAAAAATAGTGTTTTTAAACAAATAGTGGTAAAATCACTGGCTATTTATAGGGCAAAAATGAATCACAACCCATACCTTACACTGCATACAAGATGAATTAAATGGATCATAGACCTAAAACTGTTAATTTCTAGAAGAAAAAAATAGGAGACTATCTTCATGACCTTGGGGTAGGAGTGCTTCTTCAAGAGTACACAAACCAGAAAAGATTGATATGTTGAGCTTGTAAAATTATAAGCCATTAAAAGAGTGAAAAGGCAACCCATAGAGTAGGAGATATTGGCAAAACATATAACTGACAAAGGGCTTGTCTCCAGGATATTTAAAGAGTTCCTACAAATCAGTAAGAGAAAGATGATCTGATTTTTAAAAGAGGATGGCAGGGAGGAGCCAAAGACATGAATAGGCACTTTACAAAAGAAGATATCTGAATGTCTAATAGGTACATGAAATGGTGTTCAATATCATTTCTCACCAGGGAATACAAGTTAAAGCCACTCTGCACTATTTTTTTTAAAAAAGATATATTTATTTATTTGGTGGCACTGGTCTTAGTTGTGGCACGTGGGATCTTCGTTGCCACACGCGGGATCTTTGTTGTGGCATGTGGGATCTTTTTTTTTTTAGTTGCGGCACGTGGGATCTTTCAGTTGCGGCATGCGGGATCTAGTTCCCTGACCAGGGATTGAACCCGGGCCCCCTGCATTGGGAGCATGGAGTCTTAACCACTGGACCACCAGGGAAGTCCCCACAATGCAGTATTACTGTACCTCCACCAGTAAGGCTAAAATTAAAAGGACTAACAGTTCTAAATGTTGGCAAGGATGTGGTGCAACCGGAACTCTCATTCAGTGCTGGAGGGAGTGTGAGCTAGTACAGTCACCTTGGAAGACTGTTTGGCAGTATCTATGAAAGCATTTTAAACACACGCCTACCCTCTGACGAAGCCATTCCCGCACCCAACAGAAATGAGTACTTAGGTCCCTCAAAAGATATACGCAAGAATGTTCATGGCAGCTTTATTCATAATAGCCCCAAACTTGAAATAATCCAAAAGACCACCAACAGTAGAATGGATAAACTACGATATGGTCATATGATGGAACACTACACAGCAATGAAAAAGAAACACTGCACTCAATGACATAGATGGGTCTCACTAAAGAACATGGACACAAAATAGTATATACTGTGTAACTGCATTGATATGAGGCTCAAGGCCAGGTAAAATTAATCTATGGTGCTAGAAGTCTAAGAGCGGTCCCACAGTGTCCCAAATAAGTGCTAAAGCCTGTGAGAGGAGAGAGGGAGGCGTCTGGGTGTGAGAGGTGGGCAGGTGTCAGTTTATATACTGGTGAGTAGTACTTGAAGGGAGAGTGGCTTCTGAGCCTCTACCTCTCTCCCTAGTACCTCTTGGCACAATGGTGTGGACATAGCAGGTGTTCACTAAATGCTTGTTGAGATAGCTCAGTGTAAGAATGAACTAGTAACTTGGTGCCTCAGGGATCTTTTCACTTAGAGAAAAAATACAAGTACTTGGCCTCCAAGTCAGTGCCTCTTGGTACCAAACGTAGTGAATGCAATGGTCTCAGGAGCCCCTCAAAAGGGGTGGGACCATCTTATCCAGCTCACTTTACACCTGGTGAAAGGTACCTGAGGTAACCAGCTGAGAAGGGGTGGCCCGGTAACTGAGGAAGTGCATGGGGTTTGGAACCGAGAAACTCTGTTCAAATCTGGCCCTGCCGCTTTGCACCTGTGTGATCTCGGCCAAGTTATTTCACCTCTCTGGTGGTCACAGCTTCCAGGCCTGTCAAACGGGGAGAGTTCTGCCTACTTCAGAGGATGGCAGGGTGGGAAAGTGTCATTGTGAATCCCTGAGCAGTGACTTATCAGGATCCCTCGGGAGGTGGGGGGGAACAGCCGGCGACCCCAGGGCGTGGTGGGAGTAATGCTGCTGAGGTGGGCTCTGCAGGAGGACCAGAAGCCTGCGGCGAGGATGGGCGGGGGGGGGGCGTGGTCAGTCATGTCAGGGACCTCCCTTCCCCCACAGCCCTCCTCCATGTCCCCGGACCTGCAGGGAGACAGCTCCTTACAGGTGGAGATCTCTGATGCCGTCAGAGGAGTTCATCTGGCTACACAATGTCTACGTGGAAAACGAGGAGTACGCTGGTCTCATTGTGAGGAGGGGCCGGCCTGGGCACCGGGGGGAGGCCGGGAGGCTGGGCCAGGCTTCGGGGTGCGGGTGACGGCCTTCTCAACGACGAGAGGACTTCCAGCTCTGTCCCTCCTTGGAGCAGATCCCCCCAGCCCCTCCAAGGCCAGACTTTGAGGCTTCAAGGGAGAAACTGCAGAAGTTGGGTGAGGGAGACAGCTCTATCACGCGGGAAGAGTTTGCCAAAATGAAGGAGGAACTGGAAGCGTGAGTGCCGCCTCCCGTTCCTGTCTGTGACAAAGCCCCAGCCCAGCCTCTCCTGACAGCCCCAGGGTTTCTCCCCTGACTGTCCCCTGTGGATGCTTAGGACCCTGCTCCTCGCTCCAGGGCTGCCGAGGGGGAAGGGGGCAGGAGGGGGGAAGGAGCCAGGGAGGGCCCGCGAGCTGCCTGCCGTCCTCTGCAGGGAGTATCTGGCCATCTTTAAGAAGACAGTTGCGATGCATGAAGTCTTTCTGCAGCGCCTGGCGGCCCACCCCACCCTGCGTCGAGACCACAACTTCTTTGTCTTTTTGGAATATGGCCAGGATGTGAGCTGGGCCACAGAGCTGGGGTCCCCCCGGGGGTGGGGGGCAAGGCTCTAAGTGGGCTCAGGCCTCTATCTCATCAGCTCGGCGAGTGGTATATGCCGGGGGTGGGAGGTGCAAATGCCCACCCTGACGTCACACCTTCCCCACGTGTGCCTCAGCTGAGTGTCCGAGGAAAGAACAGGAAGGAGCTCCTTGGGGGGTTTCTGAGGAATATTGTGAAGTCTGCAGATGAAGCCCTCATCACTGGCATGTCAGGGCTCAAGGTGACTTGGGGGGCCCCCTCTCTGGATTCAACCCAGGGCCTCAAGTCCCCAGCAAGGATTGAGACCCTGGGTCCCTGTGGGAGGGAAGCCACTGATGGGGCCCTGCCTAGAGGGAGATTGTGCCACGCCCGGGAGCCCGAGACTGCGCTGCTCCTGGTGACTCGGTGTGAGTGGGTCCTGTCTGGCTCCCTTAGGAGGTGGATGACTTCTTCGAGCATGAGAGGACCTTCCTGCTGGAGTACCACACCCGCATCCGGGACGCCTGCCTTTGGGCAGACCGAGTCATGCACTCTCACAAGTGTACGCAGGGCCCCAGGGGCCCTGGATTCTCCCCAGTGGCCCTACTCCCCAGGGGAGAGGAGAGAGCAGGAAATGCCCTGTGTCTGTCCGTGGCCACAAACACCAGGGGTGGGACTTGACGTGCAGACCGAGGGGCCCTGACAGACGGCTCTTCCCGTGCAGACCGAGGGGCCCTGACAGACGGCTCTTCCCGTGCAGACCGAGGGGCCCTGACAGACGGCTCTTCCCGTGCAGACCGAGGGGCCCTGACAGACGGTTCTTCCCGTGCAGACCGAGGGGCCCTGACAGACGGCTCTTCCCGTGCAGACCGAGGGGCTCTGACAGACAGCTCTTCCCGTGCAGGCCTGGCATATGATTATATCCCCACCTCAGCTGCACTGAGCAGTCTGGGAACACAAGAAGTCAACCAGCTAAAGACGTGAGGACTCCCTCTTGCCCCTCTGCCCTCTTTCTTTGCCCATAATACTGTGTCTGTCCATGAGGGGTCACTCCATGGAAGCCTACTATCAGCTCTAGTGGGAGATGCAGAAGCTTCTCCTGGGCTTTGGGAGAGAAAGAGAGGGAAGGTTCACCAGGGCAGGGAAGCTTTAAGCAATCCCTAAGACCCCTGCCCTAACTCCTCCCCACCGCCTCCTAGGAGCTTCCTCAAATTGGCAGAGCTCTTTGAACGACTAAGGGTGAGTACTGCCTTCTGTGTTGAAAGGCCACCCAATGATCCTTTGCAGGGAAGAGAGTGTCCCGGGAGAGGGGAAAGCTCCAGGGTCATTTTGGAATGTTCAGTGATAGCTTGGACTCAGTGAGGCCCTGGACTCACTCTGCAGACTAGTTTAATAAGAGATGGAGTGGAGACAGGGATCCAGCCTCAAGTGTGGGTGTGTGGTGATGGGGGAGGAGGTGGGAAGTGGCTTGGCGAGGCACTTACAAGGATGTGCCACGTGCCTCTGGCAGACTGTTCCGTGCTGCCAGCATCCTGCCCCAGACACGCTCTTCCTGAACTCCTCTCCAAGAAAGTCACCAGTGTGCCAGTCTTCCTAAAATGTCCGTTGGATCCCATCTCTTCCCTGCTCAGGGCCCTTCAGTGATCCTATCCCTCCTTGAAACTACCCAAGACACAAAGCCCAAAGTCCCTAGCTTGCATCTTAAGCCTGTTGTGATCTGGCCCACTGCTGCCCAAGTGCCCCACTGAACTTATGGTTCCCTGAAAACATACCAGGCTTGCACACCTGCAAAGCCTTTGGCTGTCGTCTAAGCCCTGCTCAACCCCCAAGATCCAGATCAGATGCCACCTCCTCTGTGAAGCCTTCCCTGGCCTGCTCCCCTGAACCACAGGGCTTGACATAGCGTGGGTATCAAGTGACCCTACTTGGTATTTAGATGAACAGCAGCACCCCCAGTCCTTAGCTACCCCCCCACCAGCTCCCTCCCCAGCCTCCACTTTCCTGATTCAGAAACTGGAGGGCCGAGTGGCTTCTGACGAGGACCTGAAGCTGTCGGACATGCTGAGGTACTACGTGCGCGACTCACAGGCAGCCAAGGTGAGAGGTGGCCCCAGAGCAGACCTCAGGGCTGGAGCCACCAGGGAGGGCGGGCAGGTAGGCAAGGGCCGTGGCCCAGGGATCCTGTGCCCCTGCCGGCCCCAGGACCTGCTGTACCGGCGGCTGCGGGCGCTGGCAGACTATGAGAACGCCAACAAGGCACTGGACAAGGCGCGCACCAGGAACCGGGAGGTGCGGACCGCCGAGAGCCACCAGCAGCTGTGCTGCCAGCGCTTTGAACGCCTCTCCGACTCAGCCAAGCAGGGTAAGCCCCACGGCCCTGGAGCCCCTGCCACTGCACTGCTGACTCTGCCGGGGTCCCCATTCCTCTCTTCTCCAGAGCTCATGGACTTCAGATCCCGCCGCGTCTCCTCCTTCCGCAAGAACCTCATCGAGCTGGCGGAGCTGGAGCTCAAACACGCTAAGGTGAGACCTCCAGCCTCACCGAGCCTTCTTGCTGCTTTCCTGGCCTCCCACCGCTGGGCCTCTAGGCCCTTATCAAGTGTCTTGGCGCATGGGGGGTGCGGTGGAGCTCGGGGGAGGTCAGGCTGCCAGGAGCAGCCCCAGCTGTTCAGGACCACAGTTCCCCATTTTGGATCAGGACCATTCCCTTCTGTCATTGGTAGTGAGGCCTCAATAAATGGTAGCTGTTACTGCTGAGGACAGGGATGGGGACAGAGGGGCTATCCAAGGTGGGGTAACAGAGGGGGTAGCAGCAGATGGGAGCCATCAAGAATCTCTCCTCTGCAGGCCAGCACCCTGCTTCTCCGGAACACCCTTGTCACCCTCAAGGGGGAACCTTAGAGCCACCAGAGTGCCCCCCGACCTCCCACCCCAGCAAGATGCCTCCTTCCCCACCCCAGGAGCCACTCACCATGCCCCGTGACTTCTCGGGGCAAGGCCTACCCCTACCCCAAGGTGCCAGGCCCTGCAAGATAAGGCAGCATGGGCACCACACTTGGCCACAGGTAAGCAGAGCCCTAACCTGGGGAAACCCAGGGGCCCTGACATCCCTCCCCAGAGGCTATGGGGTAGCCTCAACCCACCTCTGGCCCCCGAGTTCATTTGTCTCCAGCTTGTTCACAAATAAAAAGCCTGGTTCTGTAGCAAGGAGGCTTGCTTGTCCTGACTTCCCAGTTGGAGGGCCCACCAAGTACATCCTCTATCGGGGCACCATGGTAGAGACCAGATCCTGGGGGAACACGGCGGGGGACACCCCTGCAGTGTCTTCAGCCATTTTTCAGAGTGCCAGTGGTGCTCTCTGTGGGAAGCTACAAGACCCAGAACTTGGAATCCAGGAGCAGTCTTCAAGGCGTGCCACCACCCCCATAAACCCTGGCACAGACCACGCATAAAACAAATTATAAATTCTCTACACCCATTTCCTAATCAGTAAAATGGAACTACCCCTTCCTGCCTCCCTACCAGAGATACTGGCAAGCTCCAAGGAACTAAGGAACCAGCTCTTTAACTCCAGGAGGCTTTTTTTAGTTGATGGCGGGAGGCGGGGGAGGGGGCAGGGTATAAATCCTCCATCACCACCACCCCTAGGGCAACACTTCCACCTTACCTACAAGGCAGGTGAAAACCTAAAGCACAGGGCTGGAAAAGAGCCCACAGCAATGCCAGCAAGAAGGTGGGGCTCCAGCCAACACTCTCTTGGTTAAACACAGGAAGGTGGAGCCCGAAACACCTGGGTCTGAAGTCCTGGACTCCACCTGGCTGGCCCCACCCTGGCCCCCAGCCACATCTGCAGAAGGCCAAAGACTCAACCTGGCTTCGGACTCACAGCAGCCACTGGACCCAGCCCTCATAAATGAGTCAGCCATCCAAGGGAGAGAGCAGAGCAAAGACCAAATACTGAAGGTGGAGAAAAAGCTCAAGAAGCAACCAGTAACTTGTAGTCTCGGGGCCCACATCTGGGAAAGACTGCACAGGGGATCACAGAATGGGCCTCACTGTCCTACTGCCCACCTGGGTCAAGGCAACAGAAGAAACCAGTTCAGGGATTAAGCCCCTCTGTTCAAGGAACCCCTGCAGCCAGCAGCAGACACACCCTGGCTCAGCTACCTTCCAGGCTGGTGCCAACTATGACGCCAGGATATAGAGAGGAAACTGTCAGAAAGGAGGCTCAGCTAGTCACTGGCACCAAATGAGGGTGTGTGGGGCTGGTTGGAGGGAGGGTTAGGGAAGAGATGCTGCACATTCTCCCAGCCTACCCGCCCCCAAGGTCCCCCGCGCCCCAACCTCGAAACAAACATCCCATTAGTGAGCCTTTTTATTGTTGTGTGTTTTTTTTTTTTTTTTTTTTAATTGAGGGTCCCTTACTGGTCCTGCTTCCATGAGTGGCTGTGACCAGGGGCAAGGGGGAGGGGAACCAGGCGGCGCAGGGAGGGGTCATCTCCACAACATTCCATTTATACACAGAACTAAACAGACAAGCACAGAGTCACTATTGTGGTTAGAAGTTGGCAGCATGGGAAAAGGGAGGAACAAGGAGGGAACTGGGGTGTCGTTAAAAAAAATACAGGTCCCCCCCAAACAGGGGTTCCTGGGGGGAACTTGGTCTGTTTCAACCCAAGAGGAATCAGAAGATCAAAAGCGGTTTGGGAAGGCCAGAACCGTCAGGGATGGAGGGAGGAGGAGGAAGGTCCAGGGGGTGGGGGGGCTGTTTGGCAACTGGGGTGAAGGGACTGCCCTCCCCCTGCTGGGATCCCCCCAGCCCCTCCGGTCTGGCAGGAAGGGGGCAGCCTGCAACCCCCATGGGCAGGTCTGGGGCTGCCAGATGCTCCAGGCAGGGGGCTGGAGGGGGCTCACAAAGGCTTGCCCTCCAGAGAGATGACGGCGCTGCCCCCCAGCTTCTCTGCCAGGGTGCAGCGGTCCTTGACCTCCTCGTAGCAGTTTGCTTGCAATTCATGCTTGATCCCTGTGGAGGAGAAGGGGGAGCATCTGTGAGAGGGAGCCCTGGGGCGGGAGTGGGTGTGCTGTGGCTGGGAAGGAGCCAGCAGAACAGATGGCGGGATAAGGCTACATCCAACGGGTAGTGAAGAGGAGACAGAGAGAGAGGGCTCTCCTCCACCATGCCGTCCACCCCACCCTGCAGCCAAGGCCTGAATGCAAGGGCATACGGCACCACCGGCGCTGGCCCTTACCCGTCAGCTTCTTCTTGATGGCGTCCTTGGAGCTGGCGTAGATCATTTTGCTCTTAAGGGGTGCACACTCAGGGGCCCTGGAGGGAAACAGTATCAGAGAACTTGCCGCAAAGCCCCCTCCTCCAAGTCTAGCAAGTGCCCTGAAGCGATACAGGACTTCCAGAAACCCCTGAGCTGGCCCCTAACGTTCAAGCTTTTAACAAGTTCCTCACTGACAGGCATTTTATTACAACACCCTCCCCTGAAACGCACACCTCTGGGTTAACAAGGAGCCACAGACCTTCCTGTCCTGGGAAAGCAGGGTGGGGCAGAGCTACAGCAGGTGACAGGAAAAGGTGCCTGCAGGAGAAGCTCACCAGAAGATGAACACCAGGTCCTCCTTCTTGCTCTCCTTGGTCTCATAGGTTGCGTCATAGAGGGCGTAGCGGCAGTCCTTGTCTGGCAGCATCTTGACAAAGGTGGTGTAGGGGTCGTCTACAGTCTGGCCCACATCACCTACCAGGATCTCCTTGCCCTCCTCCAAGATGATGTTCTTCTTGTCCTCGCTCAGGCAGAAGAGCACCGCCTTCTTGCGCTTCTTCACCTCCTCTGGTGTCGACGACTTACGCACCTTCATATCGTTGAACACTTTGATGACCCCATCAGAAACAGCCACGCCAGAGGCCTAGAGGACGAACCACACGCACCTCATAAGGAACAAGTTTCTGGGACGTACCCTGAAGTCCCTCCTTTGCTTTCTTAGGAAATTTGTCTAGATGTCAACAAATATAGTCCTCAGCCCCAAGAGGTCATTAATCCCCTTCCCAAGACAAGTATCACTAGTTTCCCACCCAAGTCACTGTCAAAGGATCAGATGTGACACAACCCCAGAAGAGCCGCCACAAAAGAGACCTCTGATCACATAATTCAACACCATTCCTCCCCACTCCGACACCCTGCAGGCTAGATTAAAGACCTGTGAAAAGCAAAGTCTTGGCCAAGATGTGAGCCCAGAATTAAAAGAACCTACAGACGCACGGTACTCAGTCTCAGTTTTTGCATAGTGCTGACTCAGAACTTCACAGAGAGTAGAAGGGGACCCAGACAACCAGGTCATAGTCATCTCTAAGAGAGAACCAGGACCCACAACGCTAGAGGAGTCACCAACGGTGCTCAACAGTTCTAGCAAGCCCATCAGAACTGCTCAACGCAGTTATCACACAAGGTATCCCTTTCTCTGCTGCAGTCTTCCTAAACCAAAGCAAGAACAACAAACCCCTAATCACGGCCCTACCCGACAACTCCCTGTTCTCCGGAAAAAAATGCAGGCCCCAAAGGTCGCTGATAGAAGTTAGCAGTCCAAACTCAAGGGCCCACGGTCCGTGAGAGCTCTTTAAACTTCTATTCTGGGTCGTGTTGGGGGCCACCCTAGCCAGGAAAGGGGGTGAAACTGTCCACGGTGAAGTCTGCCCCCGCTCCCGGAACTGCAGAGGAAGCCGGCCACGTGATTGAGCCGCTTCCGGAGTAGGCGGGGAAAGGAGATCGGCTAGACTCAGCCCCCTCCCCGAAAAAAACCCGTACCTAGAGGAAGCAACACCTCCAGGGCCTCAACCCTAAGGAAGCGCCCTTACCGACAAGCTTATCGCCCCCCTGCGCTGCGGGCCTGGACAAATTACCCAACCTTCGGCTCTCGCAGCCCTCGGGCCGAACACAGGGGACGGGGTGGTTTCCGGGCGGTGCCCGCCTGGGTCACTTCCCTAAACTCGGCTCCACCCTCAGGCCCCATCCTGGAAAGCCGACAGCCCCGCTGGTCCACGGCTTCGGGCCCAGCAGCCAGGCCGGACCGTGTGCGCACGCGCCGGCCGACAGCGCCGTTCCAGCCTCCGCCGGGTGTAGTCTGCGAACCCAGCTCGCCTTGTGGGCTCGCTAGCTCCCGAGCACGGCCGTGATCTCCGCGCTGTCCGCTCTGTGCTGCGCGGTGCAAGTCTCTAATCCCAGGCGCCTGCGCCCGGACACCCCCGCATCCCCGCTAGCCGCGCCGCCCCCGCCCCTTGCGAGCATCCCTGCCACCTGCTCTCGAGACAGACCCGCCTGGGAGGGAGGGTGACGCGGAGACAGGAACAGCCCCTGGGTGGGGTACGCGCGCCGAGACCTATCGCGCGCTTTTCCTTCGCCGCCCCCGGGCCAGGTTTGGATGCCGCGTGCTCCCGTCGAGCGCGCCCCCGTGAGCCGACTCTCTTCGGCCCCGCCGCGGCGCGCGACACCGGCCGCTCAGCGAGGGACGGGCGCGCGCGCCCTGGACCCCTCCCCCACGGCCCTTGTCCGCGCGGGCGCAACAGCGGGGTGGGGGAGGGGAAGGGAGTCCAGGGGGCGCGCGAGCGACGTCCAAGCCGGCCCTCACCGGCGCCCGCGGGCGCGCACGCGCGTCCCGGCGCCGCCCGCCCCTCAGCACGAGACCCTCATCCCGCCCGGGGAGCTGGGGGAGGGGATGCCGACGTCGCTCCCCCGTTCCCTTTAGCGCGCGCAGATGATCGACCCGCAGCCGCCTCCCCTCCGGCGCCATGGCCTGCCGCTCACCATGTTTCCGGAAGAGAAAAAGAGATAGCAAGGAGAGCCAGAAAAGACAAGAGCCGCTGCAGCTGCTGCCGGGATCCGACTGAACGCGGCCTCTCCCGGCCCCTTCCGTTTAGTACGAGCCGCACAATGAGGGGCGGGGCGGGCTTCCGGCGCTCCCCCCGCGGGCCGACGGGAAATGAAGTCCGAGGGTCCTGCGCCGTCTTCGGGCTCGCTGGGTAAGAGAGTCTTTTTCACCTGACGGCCTCCCTACTCCACGTTGCATACTGGGAAATGTAGTTCAAAACAGCCGAGAGAGGCGGGGCTATGGCACGGAGAGCGCACCCGTTGGTCGAATTTCCCAGGAAATGCTCGGAGCTGAGCGAAGGCCTCGGCGTTGGGTAATATGACCTGAAAATGAGCCCCGACTTCGCGGCTCTCTACCTCGGAGGGAAACGGTTTTCCTAAGATCCATCTTGGCACTATCTGGATCCTTTGGTCTGAAAATTTTCAGTGAGTTAGTATTTTGGTTTTCCGAATTGAAGCACCTATTCATTGACCTGGAATCCAGCCCTAGAGCAAGGAGAATCGCTAGTATAAGGCACCTTCTATCCAATAAACATTTGTTAAGCATCCTCCATGTGTAAAGCCACTCTTGTCTACTGAGAAAAGGCCATATGCAACGTCAATAAAATAAGAGAAAAAAACGCAAGGGAAAGGCTACGAGGAAATCTTTGAAAATAGAGATTTGTACTTGTTTTTAGGGTGTTTGGCAAAATCATGAGGTAATAAGCCAAAATCATGAGACAGGGGTTTGTGCATTCAATTCAAGGATTATGTGCCTTTTACTAAACAGTGAAAAGCGGAAATAGATATTAAACCAAACTTGAGTCTCATTCTCGAGTTGGTAACCAGGCATATAGTTAATTAGTACCGGCAGAAATTGAGACAGAAGCTCTGTGGGAGCATAACCTTCAAAAAAAGAAACTGGAGTGGGGGACTCCGGGAAGATTTCTTTGGCCTCGAACAAAGGCCATGCCCTCTTACTCTGCAGGAAGAGAAGACAGGGTCGCAAACAAGAGAATTGGGGGCGTTGATCCCATATGCAGAATAAAGGGTGTAAATGAAGAACCAGAAGGCTGGGCTTCAGGACCCGGGGAGCGACTCCCGAGAGTGGGGTACGTCGCAGAGCATGCTGGGGGTTGTAGTCGGGGACCTTCCGCCGCATCGCCCACCAACCGAGCTCCCGGGAGCCTCAGGTGGGGGCCACAGCTCAACCGCCTCACGCAAGCGGCTCTGCCTGGAGAGGAGGCTGGCTCCACCTTTTTTGAGCTTCGGAGTTTCCTAGAGCAACGACGAGGGGGAGGGAGACTTCGCAGTTACCCTGGAGACGCGCTCCCGCCCGCCCCTAGCTGCGGGATGCCCTAGATGTCCTTATTAGGACATGAGGCTAGAGGGGGCGGGGCCAAACCGAACGCCCGCTGGAGGCTCCTTATAAGGCAGCGTCGGGCGGGAGGCGGGAGTGTGGAGCAGGCTGGGGGGGGGGTGAGGGATCGAGGCGGGGCGGAGTTTGAAGGGGCGGGCCTGGAAGCTCTGGCGCCCGCCTCTCCGCTCCAGTAAGGCCTCAGATCCGCACCTCGCCACTTCCGGTGTAGCAGATGAGGGCTGCTCTAATTTGCTGGCGAGACCCCTCTGCATAGTTCCCATCTTAACCTCCCTGAGGGTCCCCCACCTCCAATGAGTCTCAAAAACGATGAAGTGGGGCTTCCCTGGTGGTGCAGTGGTTGAGAATCTGCCTGCCAATGCAGGGGACAAGGGTTCGAGCCCTGGTCTGGGAAGATCCCACGTGCCGCGGAGCAACTGGGCCCGTGAGCCACAACTACTGAGCCTGCGCGTCTGGAGCCTGTGCTCCGCAACAAGAGAGGCCGCGACAGTGAGAGGCCCGCGCACCGCGATGAAGAGTGGCCCCCGCTCGCCGCAACTAGAGAAAGCCCTCGCACAGAAACGAAGACCCAACACCAGACCCCAAAATAAATAATAAATAAATAATTTAAAAAAAAAACGATTTAGTGTTTTCCCCTTGTCCGGGCTTCTTACTCCCAGGCTGCTACCCCGAATCCAACAGCGTGACCACTTCAGCCCCTCCCACATATTCCGATGTCCAGTACCTCCTATTTGTTCCCTCTCTACTTGTCCTCTGTCCCCCTCTCCCCGTCCTGCAAGCTTTGGCCTTCCCTGCGTGTCCCCGACTTCGCGCCCCTCCCCCATGGAGGCCCCAGCTCGGGATCACCATTTCCTCGGAGGGTCTTTCAGCTGCTCTCGCGTTACCTTCGTGTCCTCATTCCCTGTACCTATTCCTAATGTCCCTCCGACAAAACTACCTTCAACCCATTTCTTCCCCCACCCCCCCGGACTCTTCATAAGCCCAGTCTCTATACCGGCCTCCGCTAGAGCGAGCCTGAAACTGACAGCCTTAGGTTACTCGGTATGCACCGCCCCAACCAGACCTCCCAGCCACAGGGCGGCGCTGTCCACCTTCCTCTCTCCTGCACAAAGAGGACCCCCCCACCCCCACCCCCGCTCTCGAATCTGGGGTGGGAGGAAGGGGCGGGTCAAGGCCTGGGGCGGGCGGGGCGCGTCCGAAAGGCTCGTCCTGTCCCGGGGCGGCGGGAAGGCGAGAGGCGGTAGAGACTGTGCTTGGCACCGACCACTTGGAGTAGTACAGGGGCGGGGAGGGCAGCAGAAATCAGTCCTCTTGGTTAGTTCCCCGCATGGGACCACGTGATTGGAGAGGTCCCGCCCTTCTCCGCCGGAACCAGGTGTTCGAATCCCGTCTCCAGAACTAGCGGCATTTCAGTCCTGCCGGCGTGAGGGCTGGGGCTCACGCCCTGGGGCTCATGGCAGCGCCGGTCCGCCTGGGCCGGAAACGACCGCTGCCCGTTTGCGCCAACCCGCTCTTCGTACGCTGGCTGACCGAGTGGCGGGACGAGGCAGCCAGCAGAGGGCGCCGCACGCAATTCGTGTTTCAGAAGGTGGGTTCTGGCCGGGCCTGATGGGGGACAGGTGCTGGCCGGGCCAGACAGCCAGGTCCACCCTGACCCGGTACTGTACCCCTACCCCGCCAGGCACTGCGCTCCCTACGGCGGTACCCACTGCCCTTGCACAGCGGCAAGGAAGCTAAGATCCTACAGCACTTCGGAGACGGGCTCTGCCGGATGCTGGACCGGCGGCTGCAGCAGCACAAGGCATCAGGTGGTGAACGCTGGGAGCACGGGTCGGTGGTCCCCTGAGCCTCCCTCAGATGCAGCTTCTGTAACCACCTGGGATACTTTGGCTTCAGGCTCCCTGCTCCTATCGAAGTTGCTGTTTGACGTGGGGCTAGTGGCTGACTTTTTCAGAACCTCACCGCTCTCACCAACCACTTGAGCTGGCCACGTCCCAGACCATCCTACCTGCTGGATTCCAGGGTCCAGGGTTGACTCTCTTCTACTCCCGCAGGTGACCACGCCCCATGTTCACCACCTGGAGCGAAGAGTCCAGCCCGGGAAAGGCCTGCCAAAGTCCAGGATCCTTACATGCCAGTGAGGAGAGGGCAGGGGGGGTAGAAGGGAAAACGGGAGCACCAGGAGTAAGATTTTCTGGCTTGGGGGACTTAGCTGGTCTGGGTCCAAATCCCACCAGTGACACCTGGCTCTGGGCAAAGGACTTATTCTGTCTGATGCTTAATTTTCTTATCTGTAGGTGTAGATAGTAAGTTATAATAGAGTCAGTTGAGAGAATTCCATGATCAAGCTATTTAGGGGGCCAAACCCAGTAAGTTATGGGATTTGCTGTTGAGTCTTGTCTTACCTTCTCTGTCCTGTGCTAAAACTGAGGCTGGGCCAGGCCGCTTACACCCCTACCCCACCCCCCGTCCCCTGAAACTGTTCACCGTCTCATCCCAAGTTTGCAGGAGATCATACTATCATATGGCCTATTTTACAGATACAGAAGCTAGAGAGGCAGCTGAGTAATTTGCTCAGGGCCATTTAGTCTGCTGAGATAGAACCTGAACCTCAGCTTTGCCAGGGATTGCGTCTGCAACAGCTGGCTGGCTTTTGGCTTCAAAGGCCCCCTGTACCTTTCAGGGTCCAACCCAGCTCAAAGCAGGAGGCTCTGGCAAGTATTGGCCAGCTCGGCACTCGGGAGCTCGAGCAGTACTGCTGCTGCTGTACCGGGAACACCTGGTGAGCGCCCGACCAAATCGGGAGTCTGGGGAACTGAGGCCACAGGCCTGCGGCTCCTGGGGCAGGCTGCTCGGGCACTGAACCTAAGTTGGTTACATTTCTGCCTTGGTTACAGAATCCTAGCAGCCACGGCTTCCTAACCAAGGAGGAGCTGCTGCAGAGGTGTGCCCAGAAGGCTCCAGGGGTGAGCACTGAGAGGGGGAAGGAGGGAGCCAAGTGGCTCTGGATCTGACCCTGAGCCCACCACAGGCTGCCCTTCTTGGGAGCAAGCAGCGGGGTGGGACAAGGGAGGGGGCAGGTGGTAGCCCTGGGAGCTCTCTAAGGGTCTCCTCCCGTACGAACAGGTGGCCCCTGGAAGTGCTCGGTCCTGGCCAGCCCTCCGCTCCCTCCTCCACAGGAATCTGGTCCTCAGGACGCAGCAGCCAGCTAGGTGGGGAGAACGACGTGAGATGCAGGAGGCAGGGCCCGGGGAGTAGGCGTGCCGTGCTGAGGTGGCCCTGCAGCCTGATGTGTACTTGTTGCCGACCTGAGGAGTGGCCCTGGGCAGGTCCAGAGGCAGCTAATCTGAGGGGCGAGAACATGGCTAGCAGGAGGAGTGTTGGGCAGCCGCTGGCCTTGTTTGTGAAGTGTCGCCACGGCTGGTGAGACCAGCCTAGCTGGGGGCAGGCAGGGGAACCCGCCAAGTATGAGTGAAGAAGGGAGATCTGTGTTCTCTTTTTCCACCCACCAGGTACTCACTGACCCCAGAGGGTCTGGAGCTGGCCCAGAAGCTGGCTGAGTCGGAGGGCCTGAGCTTGCTGAGTGTGGGCAGTGGGCCAGAGGAGCCCCCTGGGGAGGAGCCTGCGGTGCCAGGAGCGGCCTCAGCTGAGCTGTGAGGAGGGGGAGGGGGGAGAACAGGGGAGCAGGAATCGTCCCCAAAATGAGGCCAGGACCCCACCCTGTCTCCATCAGCTCCAGCTGAGCTGCGGTTGCCCCACCTCCTAGGGGTTAGAGGAGCAGCAGCCCTGGCCTTGCACACACCGACTTCCACCCCTTCTCCCCAGTAGTGGCGCCAGCGAAGGGAACGTCCAACAGCCACCGCTGGAGCTGGGGCCTGGAGAGTACAGGGTGCTGTTGTGCGTGGACGTTGGCGAGACCAAGGGGTGAGTGAGGTGGGGGGAGGTGAGGGAGAGGACGCGGCGAGGGCCCTGGCCTGCTCTCCCTCAGGCCTCCCACCATGCAACTCCAGGGCGGGACCCAGGCCAGAGCTGCTCCAAGAGCTGCAGCGGCTGCACGTGACCCACACGGTGCGCAAGCTGCACGTCGGGGACTTCGTGTGGGTGGCCCAAGAGACCAGTCCCAGGGACCCGGGTAAGGGGTGTGGATGGGCAGGTGGGGGGCAGAGGCAGGGCCTGGAGGGTGAGGGGACGCGAGCCAACGGGACCCTTCTTGGCCTCTCGGCAGCACGACCTAGAGAACTAGTCTTGGACCACATCGTGGAGCGAAAGCGGCTGGATGACCTGTGCAGCAGCATCATCGACAGCCGCTTCCGGGAGCAAAAGGTTCCTTCACTGGCCTCACCACCCTCCCTGCCCCGGGCGCGCTCAGGGGCACTTCTGGGTGGTATCCAGGCAGAGCTCCCACACCTCCAGCCACACCCCCTCTAGAGCTGCTCCAGGGCAGCCCCGAGATCAGACTCCCCTCGGGCCCCTCCAGGCGCACAGTAGGTATGCAGGGTCTCTGGGCAGGGCTGAGGAGCATGTTAAGACCCCTAGGGTGTCCAGCCCCTGCAGCCTAGGGTAAACAAGGCTCACTCCTCCAGAAGTGAAACCGCAGCAGCTATGTGTCAGTGCTGGCTGCTAGGCTGACCCCATAGGCCATGTATAGGCCAAGGGAAGCTTGAAGAATGGGCATCGCTCAGATGGTGGCAGGGCTTTCTGTGCAAGAGTAGCAGCGTGAGCAAAGGTGTGGAGGCCACTCTGAGGCAGGTGGAGAAGCTAGGGAGGATGAGGCGAACTGGTGGGACCAAGGTCTTGTGACGGTTTTGAGGGTGACTTGATGGACACCTAGCATATGAGCATCCAGGTTTTGACCCACCTCACCCTCCCCATCTGCCTGCCCAGTTCCGGCTGAAGCGCTGCGGCCTGGGCCGTCGAGTATACCTGGTGGAAGAGCATGGCTCAGTGCGTAACCTCAGCCTTCCCGAGGGCACGCTGCTGCAGGCTGTCACCAACACTCAGGTGAGCCGGGAGGGCAGGGCCAGGCTGGCAGGGACCCTGTGGTCTACGGCTCCGCTCAGGAGCCACTCTCTTTCCCTTGGATCCTCTTCTCCAGGTCATCGATGGCTTCTTTGTGAAACGCACAGCAGATATTAAGGAGTCAGCAGCCTACCTGGCCCTGTTGACAAGGGGCCTGCAGAGACTCTACCAGGTGAGCAGGTGCATCCATCCGGCACTGGCCCCTTACTTAGGTCGCGTGTTCCCTCAAGGAAGGCGAGGTGAGTGAGATCCCTGTTTCTCAGGCTGGCCCACTGAGGCCTGGGATGGGGCAAGGCCTGGCTGGGGGTTGTCCCCTAGAGCTCTGGCCTGGCCTCAGTTCCCTCTTTCCTCAGGGCCACACCCTCCACAGTCGCCCCTGGGGAACCCAAGGGGACCCTGAATCAAGGGCTGGGCCCTCCCCAAACCCTCTCTGCTCACTCCTCACCTTCAACGACTTCAACGCGGGAGCCATCAAGAACAAGGTACTGCCTCTGCGCAGCCCCTCCTTACAAGGTCCAGCCCTGGGCCGCTCCTCACATGGTCCTCCCCCGACCCCAGGCCCAGTCTGTGCGGGAGGTGTTTGCCAGGCAGCTGATGCAGGTGCGCGGAGTGAGCGGGGAGAAGGCGGCAGCCCTGGTAGATCAGTACAGCACCCCTGCCAGGTAGGCGGCCACAGAGCCCCTGTCCTCTGCCCCCGCCCACCCTGCGTGGACGTCAACTCAGCCAGTGCCTTGCGGGTGGTCTGGCTCTGTGAGGGCTGGACAGACCCAGCTGATACCTGAGGAGTTCATGGAGGTCCGGTGGTGAGGAAGACAGAGCCAGCCAAGACCAGACAGAATCTCAGGCATTGGGAGGAGGGGGAGAGAGACATTCTACAGTTAAGTCCCCTACATACGAACAAGTTCCATTCCAAGAGCACGTTCATGAGTCCGATTTGTTCGTAAGTCTAACAAAGTTAGCTTAAATACCCAACTAACACAGTCAGCTATATACCACTGCTTTTACGCTTGCTTCTGGACATCCTGGGCTTGAAGTAAAGATACTGTACTACCGTACTCTATACAGTACTATAGAGTAAAGCACACCCACCTGTAGAGGATGCACGTGAGTGAGTATGTACACCAGACACATGAACTAACTTACGTGATTGGACATGCAAACATATGTTCATATCTTTGAAAGTTCGCAACTTGAAGGTTCGTATGGAGGGGACTTCCTGTACCTGGTGCAGCAGAGAAGGCTTCCTGGAGGAGTGGGCGGGCCATGAAGACTGGGCCAAGAACAGCCATACTTGGGAAACATTTGCAGGAGCATGAAAGGAGGGTGAGCAGGATGGAGCAGGGCCTTGAATGCCAGGTTCAGGAAGTGCGGCCATGGTCCTGACTCCTCTAACCCATGCCAACCTCTTCCGGCCCGCCTCCCGTGACACTGGCCTCAGCCACTCGGGATGGGCCGGCAGTCAGCCATTGCCAAAACTTAGAAACTCATACTCCCCACCCCACCCTCAGCCTGCTGGCCGCCTATGACGCCTGTGCCACGCCGAAGGAAAAGGAAATGCTGCTGAGCACCATCAAGTGTGGACCCCTGCAGAGGTGAGGGCAGGAGACAGAACCTGGAGAGAGTAGGTGGGGTGCGGTTACCCTCACCCAGGCCTGACCCTTACTTGCCTTTCTCTTTGTGCAGGAATCTGGGGCCAGCTCTGAGCAGGACCTTGTCACAGCTTTACTGCAGCCACGGCCCCCTGACCTGAGCTATGCCACAAGACAGAACCCCACCTCCATCTTCCCAGGCTACGCAGCCTTTTAACCGGGATCTTTGGGCTACAATAAAAATCTTAAGTGTTTGCAGCTTTATGTGTTAGGAGGAGATGCCAGGCCCCAGGGGTCTTGTAAGATATCCAGGTAGGAACTGGGGAGACCATTGGGTCCAGTTTTTAAACTGAGCTCCTCAGGACCCGTGGGGTCCCCTGGCAGGGCACTGAGACTGCCAGGGAGATGAAGTCAGTGAGGCGTTGCAACTTTGAATCTAGTTTATGTCATCCGAGTTCTCTGATTAAATAAAGTTTCCTTTGAGAAGAAGTTCTGTAGCTTGGAAAAGAAAAGTTTATAAAGCGCTAACAGTCCAGTTGCCTCATTTTATGGATTGGAACACTGAGGCTCAGGGAGCTACTAGGATTTCTCCAAATTGATCGTTTGAGGCCAAGCTAGGATTGAAACCCAGGGCCTCCTGGCACTGTCTAGAGCAGGATTGTTCGGGCCGACTGCAGAGCAGCCAAGCCCACATTTCTGGGCTGGGGCCTGGAGTCTGCAGCCTCATTACCTCTTCCCTCCTCAGGGTGATTCTGATGCCCATGGTATATAGGCCAGTTCCAGTCTTGGGGATGCAGCTCCCAGCTCCTGTCAATGGAGCCCTTCAGCCTGGACAGAGACACCCCCTGCCTTTAGGTGGACGTGGCCCACCTCCCATGAGCCTGCCCTTTCCCCACTCTGGGGTTCACTGCAGTGTGACCCACCCACCTCAGCCACCAGGACTCCTTCTTTCTCCCTTTATTGCCTTTCTCTCTCTACCCTTCACAACAGCGTCTTCCCTTTTTAGCAGAACACAGTCATCCCTGAGCCCCAGGCTCCTCGGCTACAGGGAACCTCCCCCTCCCTGAGAGCTCCCCCGCCCACTCCTCAGAAGGTGTAGGCCCCCACGAAGACGGTGAGTCTCAGTACAGAGCTGGCCCGGTAGCTCATGAGGGAGTTCATGGTGACCATCTCGAGGTCCAGCACGTACTCCCGGGGGCCTGTCACAGGGCGCGCGAGGACCAGCATGGCGCTGACATTGTTGATTTGCTGCAGGGTACAGTGGGTGGGGGGACACGTAGATCGTGTCAACCTACACACCAGGACCCTACCCCGCCATCACCTCCCTGCCCTGAGTCTGGTATCCACGACCAGTTGGCTGTGGAGTGGAGAGAGCCCTGGTCAGCCTGGGACCCCAGGCGCTCATCCAAACCTGTGACTCCCTCGACATCTGCACCCGGGCTCCTGACCTCAGAAACATCCCACTGGTGCTCTTCCCACCCTTTCCAGCTAGTTCTTCTTTTGTCTAACCATGGTCAACTGATTCAGGACCAGGTGTGAGACTCGGGAGCAGTGGGGCTTTTGGTGACCTGGAGCAGGCAGACTCCCCTTCAAAGCACTCAATTCCAGAAAGAGAAAACCAGCACTGGTACCAGACAAACCCTTAACACCCCTCTCACTGTGTCACATCCAGACCCTGCCCTCCTCCCACCTCCACCAGCAGAGAGCTGGATTCTCAGACCCCAGGCCCCTGTGCCAACCCCTGCTGCCTCTCTCTCCAAGATCCAGCTCCACTTGTTTGCCCTTCCCAGACTCTGCTGTGTCTGTTACCTCCATCCAGCCTCATGCTAGTCCTTTGTCCTAAGGGTGAAGCAGTTGAAGCCAGATACGCAGACCAGCACAGGGACTCAAACCCGTGTCTGAGTGCCTTGCTAGAATTGTATTTAACAATCTGTAGTTCGTACCGAGGGAATTTAGAACACTTCTACCTCGCTACAGAAATTCTGACCCCTGGGGGGAGGGACACTGAGAGAAGAGGCGGGGCATGGTGGCATAGTTGCGTCTCCCACTTAAGGTTTCCTGGAATTCAGTTTTGGATTATGCAAGTCAGTTGAGGGGTGGGGTTAGGGGAAAGCCTTACCCTAATGTAGAAGTCTCCCTGCGAGTTTCCAGCACGGATCTGAAAAGCATTGTAGGCGCCAGGGTAGACGGAGGTCGCTTGGATTTGGAACACGTCGGCTGGTACGCTCCGCTCCGAGGTGATGCTCATGTAGCGGTGCACGATGGACGAGGGCTGCTCCCGGCACAGGGGGTTGGAAGCCGGACAGAGGCAGCGACTGGAGACCCCGAGATGGGAACACGAATGAGGTCATAGCCCATCCTCCAAGTCTGGCCCACCCCCAGAATTAGGGATCCCAAAAGGATCCTCCCACTCCTGCTGTAACAGCATGTGTGGTTTAGTTGGACTACAACTCCCATCGGCCCTCAGAGCACTCGGCAGCCCGAACAGGTGCCAGTCAGCCGCAGAGCCCTCTGGGAGTTGTAGTTTCTGCTATGGCCTGGTGTCGAGTAGACTCACTTGTCCGACACCTGGACATAGGGCTCCACGCAGCGGTTGGTGTCCACGCAGCGGTAGCCCCCGTGGAAGTTGACACACGTTTGGGCCTCAGAGCACTGGTGCGCACCCGACTCACACTCGTCAATGTCTGTGCCGGGGGAGAGGGGCTTGGAACCCGGATGCCAGGCCACCAGCCCCTGACACCACCCTGCCCGCTGCACCGGGGCAACCTGTACCTTGGCACAGGCGCGTGGCCAGCAACTGGTAGCCCTGCGGGCAGTGGCAGGAGAAGCGGCCTGGCTCGTTGACACAGCGGTACTGGCAGAGGTAACTGGAATAGCTGCACTCATCGATATCTGAGGGGGGAGGGGGAGGGGGGCGGGGCTGAGGACTGGGCTGCCGCAGTCCTCCAGCTCAGCCCCACACATGCTCATCTCATCGACTGAGCCTGGCCCCAGGTTAGGCTCAGTGTAGAAAGAAGCAGAAGAGACAGGCCCTGCGGAACTCAGCAGCGGACAGAGGGTTCAAGAAAGAACTGCCCAGGGGACTTTCCTGGCGGTCCAGTGGTTAAGACTCCGCGCTTCCACTGCAGGGGGCATAGGTTCCATCCCAGAAGCCACATGGCAAAAAAAAAAAAAAAAAGAAAGGACTGCCCAGCTCACAGATCTCTCTTTGCCCCAGGACTATAAGGTGATACTAAATGAGAGCACTGGGAATCTAGAGGTTTGGCTTTATATCCTACTGACTGAGTTTGGGGAACCTAAGTTTTCCTGTCAATAAAATCAGTGGCTTAGACTGATAAGCCCTCGAGGCATCCCAGCCTGCTCTGGGTTTCAGTACTTTGCCCGAATCCTGCAACCTACAATCCGCCCAATTACAGTCACCTCCTGCCAAGTGTGAGCAGCAGAGGCAGGAGCCAGGTTTTCTCCTCTGTGCCCCTTATGCTGCCCGGCACCTAGCCAGGTACCAATGCGGCCTTCCTCGCCAGCAAAGCACAAAGCATAACAGAAACAGGGCACATGGCCGGTTGACATGGAGTGAGATAGACCCCTGGCCCCATTGGGCAAGTCACTCAATCTCTCTTCGCTGAAGTATTTTATCTTATTTTTTGTAATCCTCCCAACAAAACTTGAGGGAAGTATTAATGTCAATTTGCAGAGGAGGAAAAACTGCTATTTATCTCATAGGATTGTTGGCAGGATTAAATAAGGCCAAATGTGTAAGGAAAGCATACTGCACAGGGCAGTTTCTCAATAAATGCTAATTCACTTTAAAGCGTTGCTGCTTGGGACTTGAAAAAGTCTGTCGTCATTTTCTCACTTAATTCTCAAGACAACCTATTCTACAGAAGAATAAATGGACTCAGAGAGAAGAGTGACTTGCCCTGGTCCAGGATTCGCACGCACATCAGCCTGATTCCCAGGGAGGGGGGCACCTACATCTTCGTTCAGTCTCCCTACTGAGCTTCGGTGGGGATCTGACTGCTCCCCTCTGTGCCTTCCCCACCAGGCTGGGAGTTCTGGTGGGCAGCTCTGTAGGTGCCCAGCCACCAGCTGGGGTGGAGTACCAGGAGGCACATGGGTGCAGGATGGACGGGACGTGGAGGCATCAAGGGGAGGGCTGTGGGGCAGGAGGTGCAGCATGACAGAGGGCCTGGGGGACCAGTGGAGGGACACGCGGCAGGGGTGGAGCTCTCACCACTGCAGGAGAAGCCATCCCGGTGCAGCTCATAGCCCTGGTGGCAGCGACACAGGAAGGTCCCATAGGAGTTGAAGCAGCGCTGCTCACACGGAGCCCCCATGTCACATTCGTTCACATCTGGGGGTGCCAGGAAGAGGGGGAGGGGTGAAAGCCGAGGAGCAGCCCAGAGCCCCTGCTGGCCCTGGGCTGGTCAGGAAGGGAGCTCCCCCCACACACACCACCCTGCGCAGGACCCAGGAGCCTGGCCCAGCCCGGCCTCACCCACACAGGAGCGGTTGTTGGGCCCCAGCTGGAAGCCCGGCTCGCACTGGCATCGAAAGGAACCAGGCAAGTTCACGCAGCGGTGCTGGCAGTAGCGGTAGCGGCACTCATCTATATCTGGGATGGAGGCAGGGGAAGGACAGCAGAGGGCAAATGTCAGGTGCGGCTCAGGCCAGCTGGGACTCATCACCCGTAGTCTTGCTTGTGTCTGGGCTGGGCCAGATCAGCCAGGACTCACACATACATGCATACAGTCCTGTGTCTGGTGACAGTAAGGCAGAGGTGGCAGGGGACTGGGGTGAAACCTGGGGGTGGGTTGGAATGGGTATCAGGTGCTAGAGTGAGAGCCAGGTCATGGGCACAGAGCAGGGACCAGAAAGGCCGCTCCCCAGACTCACCCACACACTCGGGCCCGATCTTGCGGTAGCCGTCGGGGCAAGTACACTGGTAGGAGCCAGGCAGGTTATGGCACTCCTGGCTGGGGCGGCAGTCGTGCAGGGCCTGGGCACACTCGTCCACGTCTGCAGGAGACACCACTCAGCCCCCGCCTGGCAGCCCATGCACCACCCGACACGACAGACGCCGCAGTGTGGGAGCACACAGGTCAGGTGCCACTGACATGGATGTGTGGGTGACTAATGCACCCACAACAGGAACACGGGGACCCGCCCAACAGCACAAATAAGAGTTTACCAGCTTGGAGCCAATGAGAACGGCACCCCTACGCTGGGAGACCTCATGCCAGGGAAGCATAGGATAAGGCCCTGCCCATGCTCCCAGGAGCACAGATTCCAGGGCCTTCCTCCAAGGCCCGAAGCACCCAGGGGTGGGGTGCAGACCAGGAAGGGGCAGGGGCAGAGGCTGAGAGGCAGAGCTCTTGCAGTACGTCTGCAGCAGTCAAGGCGAGGGTCCCAGAGGCTGGCTGGGCAGTGTAACAGGAGCTGGGGCCCCCTGCGGCAGGCCCCACGCAAAGTGAGGGTCTGGACAAGGGTCTGAATGTTATCCTAGTGGCTGGAAGGGTTGGAAGCCTCAGTGCCAGGGTGACCCTTACTCACCCGTGCAGCTCTCTTGCTCATCGGGCTCATAGCCCGGGAGGCAGGGGTTGGGGTGCTCAGCAGGGGGCACTGGTGGTGGTGGTCCCTCGCCATGCAGGTCACTGATGACAGCAGCAGAGCGGGGCAGGCACAAGTAGCCCCCATAGTGGTTGATACATTTCATTTCCCCCTTGCAGGCCTCTGGGATGGTCAGGCACTCATTGACATCTGCGGAGAGGGGCCTGCTGGGCACAGCCAGTCTCCTGGGCCGGCCGTGGTGGGGGTGGGAGGCAGGAGCCCATCTCAGCCTTCTCTAAGCTGAGTGACCTGGGCAGGGCCTTCCCTCTCTACTCAAGAAGCTAAGGCTGCCTGCCCAGGACCCCTGGGTGGAGCAGTTGTTCCTATAGTCACCCCCATTTTCTTGCCCCCAAGAGGGTCTCTGTCCCTCCCCAAAGCCCTGGCCCTGACTCAGCCTAACAGGGATGTGCAGGCCTCCTTACCCACCCCCGCAGGCACTGCTCTCCTGGAGCCGTGATGGGACAAAGCTGGATAGGACAGTGATTAGAGGAGGCATCCAGGACAGCGCCCTGTTGCTCTCTAGACTCCTGAGGGGGTGGGGAGGGGGGCGGGCAGGGTGTCCTGGGTTTCTCTGAGAGGGAGGGGCCTGGATGCTTTCTCCACCCCTAGCCGAGCTGGCCGCCTGAGAACCAGAGCTGGCCACGGCCAGGCAGAGCTGGGCAGGAGACAGAGCAGCTCTTGGAAGTGGGGTTGCAATCCCCTTCCCGGTTCTCGGGGGTGGGTCAGTCCCCCAAGCATCCTCACCCCGGCAGTGCTGGCTGTCAGGGTCCCACTCATAGCCGTCTGTGCATTCCTACAAGGGGACCAGAGGTGGCCAGTGGTCACCCCTGGCCCCCTCTAGCTGACCAGGCCAAGACCAGGGCCCAAGCCTGGCCACCCTCCCCGCCTGCTCCAAACAATGGCCCCAGCTGCTCCACCAACCAGGGGAGGGGAGAATCTTCCCCAGCAGCAGCCACCCCAGGATCCTGGTCTCTGTGTCCCTGCCCAGCCCAGCCCAGGCCAGTGACCTCACTGTCCCCACCGTGTAGCTGTCGGGCTCCTCGGAATCCTGGGGAGACGCTGCCCCCAACAGCAACAGCAGCAGCGCCCAGAGCAGTAGAGACGCGGGGAGGCAGGAGGCGAAGGGGAGCATCCTGGGGCTGGGGGATGGCGGGCGGGGGTCAGGGCGCCTCTGCCGCAGCAGCCCGCATTCCCGATACCAGCACTCAGAGCCGTGGCCCCGGTCGCCTCCCGCCCGGAACCGTGCTTGGGGCCCCGGAGCCTCCCAGGGCCGAGGGCCGACTCCTCACGCAGGCCGGGGTTCAGGGCCCACTCGCCCGGGGCCGCCCCGCCCCCGCCCGGTCCCCCAGCGGCTCCGGCCGAGGAGCACGGGCCTCTCGGCTCCTTGCTGACGCGACTCGGCCGAGACTCTGGCTCGCGCCCTCCCCCCATGGACGGCCACTCACTTGGGCCCGCGACGGCCCCGCGGCCCGCGGCTCCGGCGGCTCGTCTGGCTTCGGCAAGTGCCTGCGGCAGACGGACAGGCGGACGGCGCAGCTCCCTGGACGCGCGGCCCCAGGAAGCGCCCCCCGCCCGCCCGCCCGCCGCGGCGCGGCCCACCCCGGCGCCTCCGCCCGCCCCTCAGCGGATTCCTGAGCCCGCGCCAGGGGGAGGGACCCCGACCCCCCACTTCTCCGCCCCCAGCCGGCCGCAGGCCCCCACCCGGTCCCCCGCGGCGCCTCCCGGAGACGCCTCCCGGCGCCAGGCCAGGGTCCCCTAGCGCCCGATCCTGGGGGCATTGGCCCTGACGCCAGACCCCCGACTCACTTAGGAGCCCCCACGCTTTCACTTTGCGCACCCCAAAATGTCATCCTGCGAACCTAGACCCTACCTAATCTGCGCCCCCAGAGCTCCTGTGCACTTAAGGCCGGGGCCCACAGACTCTTTCTGCGCCTCCCAGAATGTCATCCTGGGGACCTAGACCCCACCTAATCCTGGGACTTCCAGATCCTCACTCTGCAGCCTCCAGAATGTTATTCTGTGCACGCGGACAGTCACTCTGGAAATACCAGAACTTCGTCCAGGGTCGCCAGACCCTCGCCCTAAGAAGAGACGCTCCCAGGTCCAGAACTGTCCATCTCGGTCCCTTCTCCTCTCCATCCCCAGGGCTGTCTTCAGCCAGGCGGTTCCTTCACTCCAGAACGGCCTCCTGCGAGCCCTCAGTCCGAGAGGCTACCTCAGTTTGGGGCGGGGGCGGCAGTTCACTTCTGGCCCAGAATGAATGGAAGCCCCTGAGAAGGCGGGCAGTGCCGAACTCGGGCGTGCAGGACGCCAGGGTCCGGTGCGATCGCCTTCCTGGCCATCCTCCCACCAGCGTCCCCCAACCCCACACACACACCCCGCCCCCAGTCCCCGGGTTTCTGCATCCTCTCCCAAGCAGACGGAGAGCCCTAAGGGGAGGAGTTTGGGCGGAGCTGGCTCCCAGGAAGGGGTTGGGGTCTTGCGCTGGCCACGTCTCAGGGCGGGGCCAGACGGGAAAGGGCTGCGTGTCTAGGGGTCCCCCGCCTGGAGGCAGACGGCGTGTGGGAACTGCCGAGCCCTCGGTTCCCTTTCCCACCCCCGTTTATCTTCACTATCGCCCCGCCCGGGGAGAGGAGAGGACTTAACGGTGGGTCCTGGGGTGAGCCTTCCGGGTGCGGTGTGAACTGGAGAGCACCTCGCCATCCCCAAATCCTTCCCAGCACCATCCCCCAACGTGGGGGGAAGGAGCCTAAAAATAATAGTTCTTTAAAACCAAAAAGACAGACAGTAACAAGTGCTGGCGAGGAGATGGAGAAATTGGAACACTCATACACTGTGGGTGGGAATGTAAGATGGGGCGGCCACTGCGGAAAACAGTCTGGCAGGTCCTCAGAAATGTTACCACGTGACCCAGCGATTTCACTCCTAGGTATATACCCAGGGGGATTGAAAACACAATCCACACACACACACGAAATCTGTACAGTGTTCATAGCAACACTATTCATAAGAACCAAAATATAGAACCAATCTAATGTTCATCAATTGATGAAAGGATAAGCAAAAAATGGTAACACGGTGGAATGTTATTCAGCCATAAAAAGGAATGAAGTACTGATATATGCTACAACATGGATGAATCTTGAAAATAGTACACTAGTTGAAAGAAGCCAGACACAAAAGGCCACATATTCCTCTTACTTATATGACACAACCAGAATAGGCAAATCCGAAAGACAAACTAGATGAGTGTTTGCCAGGGCACGGGGAATGGGGAAATGACTTCTAATGGGTATGGGGTTTCTCTTCGGGTGATGAAAATGCTCTGATATTAGACAGTGGTGATGGTTGCACCATTATGCAAATACGTGAAAAACCGCTGAATTGTATACTTAAAAATGGTGAATTTTATGGTATGTGAATTATACCTCAATAAAGCTGTTATGTGAACCTCCAGCTCTGAGGGCTGACATGGGGCTTTAGTCATAGGTCACACACAGCCAGAACCAGCTTGGGACACATGCCTGGGATCTAGAATCATGAAGCCAGGTACCCCTCTGTGGATGGTCTGTCTACTGTATTTTAATAAAGGCAGCATCACTCTTTTTTCCAAATAGAGGAGTCCCTTGGCTTACT